>NC_136061.1:885168900-886368900 GCF_964261635.1 Lissotriton helveticus | reverse complement strand
AGGGAAGATGTAACAAAGGGAAAGGAGAGGCGACAATTAAGTCACCACAATACCCCAGAGCTCTGACCTCAGGGGACTGTGTAATTGTTTGTGAAAGCCAAATTTTTCTTTTGTGTTGATGGTAAAAGAAATAAATACTTCTCATTTTTCATAAAAGTGATTATGTGGCTTGAAAAAGATTTGTTGCTGTGCGCTTTGCGAGTTGTGAGCCTGTGTTATCCATATCCACCTCCCTCTCGAGGGAGCCTTGGACTGATCGAACCATGCTGCTACTGAGAGTGAAGTGTTGAGGAGGAGCTTGGTCCAATTTCACAGAATCTCCGAGACTTCAAGGGTAAAAGGCATCAACAGCCACGGTTGGACCCAGTGAGCCCTGCTTGCCTCATGGGGTTCTGACACTTAAACATTGAAACAGCCATATTTATAAGTGAAAATCTACTTTTTGAAATTCAAAGTAATTAACTTTGCAAATGTATAGCGGATTACACACAAAAAGACTTTTGCGTTAGGAAATTTTAGACCAGTTTGTTGACAGGGCAGGGAGTGGGTACTACAGTATGCAAATACCCAGTGAGTTAGTAAACGCACATATTTGTCAGTATTCACAAACTCCACTTCAACTCCCATCCCACCCTAATAAAGAATGGAAATTTACTCTTGTCAATTGCAAGAATAAATATATTTTCTTGGTGGGAATAGTAAGGGAACACCCACAAAACAAGCAGGGGTTTAGAGAAAGTGTTTTCTCCAAGAGGGGAGATATTTTCCTATTGTGCAAAGGAGTAGTTGGGACATATTATCAAGATGGGCGTTACATTATCGCCGCTTTTATCGGCAGGAAACTGCCGATAAAACGGCGATAATGTGCTTGATAATATCCTCTACGTATTCCAATCGAAGCCCATGTTAGATGAGAAGACATCTAACATGGGCTTCGCCCGTTCTTGATAATATGCCCCTTTGTTCTTTCTCTGAAAAAGAAAAGCGCATAAACTTACATGTGCAAAAATATGATTCACCAAAGTTTTCCAGATATACACCTGGAAACCTGTGACTGGAGCACACTTTTGAGTGCAACACGAAAAACATTTGTAGATTCCCCCCCCCCCCCAAAAAAAATCGACATCAGTTTGAGTTTGAAAATCTCAGAGTGCAGTTGTACTCCTTTTCACTGGGTAAGGCCCAATCCGAGGAGCAGGCGGAAAGTTGATTCATCTACTGGCAGTAGGACTAGTAGGAGTTAATGTGAAATTTTTTTTCTTTGTCCTCCCCTCTCATGCTATGTGTGTGTGGTCAGGTAGAGGATCTAAAGTTTGGCCTACACACATCAAATATCTAATAGACGTGCCACTGTGCCTCCAGTGTTGTTAATCAGAAGGAAATCTAAAAGAAACTTTGCCAGACTGATAGAGAATCTGAAAATCCAACTACCGAAAAAAAAGACATATACTAGCGTGATGTAATACCCTAAATGTAGGAGAATAGGATCTGGTTACTATGGTTACCCCCACTTTTTGCTGGTGTTTCACTGGTTTGTCAACTTTAGTCTGGCTGGGGCCCTGCTAAACAGGACCCCAGCCTAGCTGCTTCCTCTCTAAATTGATTGCATGTACTTTAGGTACACTCCAGATTGGTTACTGGGTTACCTTTGTGAGTCCCTAGTACATGGTACCTTAGGTACCAAGGGTATAAGTACCCCAGAGGCCTACCAGGGGCTGAAGCATGTATTATGCCACCCCTGGGAAGCCTTCCAAAATGGCACCACAGGTCTGCTACTGCAGCCTGGATAAGATGGTGCTTGCACCCCTTACTAAGATATAGGCTACCTATATCTACCGTAAATGAAAGACACATATAAACCTATAAGTCACTCCTATGGCAGGCCTTAACAATCCTGAAGGCAGAGTGCTTGGTTTTGTGTGAGAGGGTGCCCATGCATGAGCAGGACCCCTATGCAGCTTTCAGAATCTATTCTCTGATGCTGTTCTGTGATGCAGCCATACCATATTCTCTTAAGTGCATTATAACCTTGCGGTAAATGCTAACTTTGGGATGGATGCATCAAAACATGTTGTGTTTGGTGTCAAACACCGTTGGAATCCTACCCCCTCACCAGACCTGGCGGATGGGGTAGAATTCCACCCTTCTAGAGGGAGAAGACATGTACACACTTACCTGACCGGTAATAGTTTAAAAGAGCCCCAGCATCACAAAATGGATGCTGCTGCCAAAGACACGAGTCTGACCTCCTGCTGCTGGACAAAACGTCAGCAGAGGAGGCCTGGGCAATAGGTTTCCTGTCACAGGGAGGTGTACCCACCTCCGCATACAGGCTTTAGTGTATTGGGGGTGGGTGGGCGCATTCAGTGAATGCTTTTCAGACAGTGCTGGGGGCACACTTGGTGTCCCTGTGCATACCCCAGTTCAAACCGGTTGCAGGGGCACCCAGCCCCTGCTCTGGAGCAAAACTGGACAAAGGGGAAGGGGTGTAACCACCTCCTCCCCAGGTCCTCCCATAGGTGGGACCTTAGAGTAAGTCCAACCCCTAAACTTAGTATAAGTATAGGAACCCAGTCCTTAGGACTTTAGAATACCCTGGACGAATCTCTGCAACATAAATCTTGGAACTTTGACATTCTTTTCTGACTAGAAGATGGATGAATCTCCCTTGGTCAAGGAGTGACTCCCCTGTTCAAACAGGCACTGTAGAAGCATCTTGCCAGTCTGCATTTCCAAGGCTCCCGCTGGATCCCAAAGGATTTGTGACACAGGACATGGACTTCCAGACATCTCCGAGGCAGACACGAGATCACAGCAAAGCTGAGAACCACAGCCATCACGAGAGACGTGGGACCGGAACTCCTGGACACCATGCACATTTGCTTTTGCACCTACTTTCCGAGCTTTCCCGAAGTTGTGCATTGGGATACTCATAGACCAAACCCTGAGCACCATCTGCACCGAAGATTGTGGGCCTACACTCCACGAGTGTTCCGTGGGCCCGCTTCAAGCATTTCTGCTTGAGGCCCGTTTGCAATCCCTGGTCTGTCAACTGGTGGGTCCCCATAAAGGTAACTCTTTTGTTTCTTGGGCTTCTCTGGTTGCTCCAGATGTGCCCTGACTCCCCTCCAAAGGCTGAGTCCCTCAGACCTTGCTGGTCTGCTCCGAAGCCAATCTTTGCATTCTGTGTGGGTTGCTGTTGCCAAGGCTTGTTGGGTCCAATCTGGATACCGACACTGCAGTACTCAACATCCGACATGGGTAGATCGAATCCAGCTCCTAGTTGTCGTCAACGCCTCCTGGTACTCGTAGCTGAAGAGTCAAGCTTCACCTTCTGCACCTGAAATCACCCAATATTGGTGGGCATCTTCTTATGCCCTCCCCGGTCACGGGCAAGTGACCCAGACTCTGTCTCCTCTGATTTCAGGTTCTTCAGATCTCCAATCCATCCTTGGATCCATCCGGACTCTTTCCACTTGGTCGCCTGCAGCACTTTTCCGCAGCTCGCCATAGAAAACAAGGACGAAATGCAACACGAAAAGACACCTATTCACCCGGCTTCCCTGTGTGAGGTAACACGAGTACTTCGGTGCTCCCGTCGGTCTTGACTATCGAATTATCTAGTTCTCAAGGGGTTTTCTCCAAGTCCACTTCTAAGTGACCCTAATCTTTAAAATTCTAATCGCAACCTTCTCCATAGAAGTCAATGGTGATTTGCGGCTGTGTTTAGACACTGCACGCGTCCCTTGTGGGTCTCCAGTGTCACTACCTTGGGAGGTTCCTGGTTGCCCCAGAGGTTCTACAGGCCCTAGGCCTTGTCTCTATGTCTAACATGGTTCTTATACCACTTACTTAGTATATGGTTTGTGAGGCCCCTAGGGCTAAACGTACACTGTGCTAATTTACTGTGTGCTAAATAAGTTTACTGTATGTACTTTTGCCGTTAGCCTCAAAAAGAGACTAGAGGGATGTGTTTAGATTAAATACATATATTTTATATATATACCAGGTGTGGTTCTCCTTTCATTTGGTCATTCAAGAAATTACAGACTGGTCAAACAAGCTGCTTTACATTCCTTCAAGACTTAGCCTGAAGGCTGCCCTCCACAGCTACCATTAGGATAGCTTTCTATATAGGTTGTCTTTAAACCTACCATCAGTAAGGGTCGTTTGGACTGGTGCAAGGTTCCCACTAGCATAGTGGACAGCAAATGCCAGGTCAACTTCTCACATTGGTGTGCAGCGTGTGGGATTCCAGCTTGCCATTGGTTTACCAGATAATTTCAAGTGTTTGATCATTTGAAAACCACTAAAGGTACCATAGGTACATATAATGCAAGCTTAAATACAGTACGTTTTACTGAACTTAGAGTTGTGTGTCAAGGGCTTAAGCACTCAAGAGAGGTTTAGTAGGAAAACAAGTAGTGTTGGTAGTGCATACACCACACCTCGCTAGTCATGACTTCAAAGGAAGGACCTAGTTGATCTCTGCCAGATGTCAGTCAAGTATAGACATCCAAATATGACACATTCCCTTTTCAAGAGTTAAGGGCTCTGTGTGCTATGAGGAAATTGAAGCCAGGACAGAATCTCAATACCCAACGCCTCATAAGAGGCATTGCTGCTTGAGGACTTTAGACAAGCTACAGAGCCTGTAAGGGTAGGCAGTGAGGTAGGTACAGCAGAGGAGGAAGAGCCCGGTGGGGAACCCCACCAGGACTTAGACTGATGCTGGCCAGGCAGGTGACAATGACCTAGACCTGAACAATCCAGCTCCAACTAGAGATGAAGAAGGCCAAAGAGGCCCTATCTTTGTCCTACCAGGAACAGTTGGGGGTGGGCCTAGAAGACCCAGATCACCTTCAATGGAATCTGATCATTCTGGCACATCTATAGGGACCTCTGTCTCTTCTCATAGGAGGGACACCTCCCAGGAGAAGAGAGAGCATCAGGTGAGAATGGAAGAAGCTCAGCTGAGGATAAGGAGACAAAGAGTTGCCTTAGAAAGGGAGTCCCTGGAGCTTGGAAAAGCTAGAGAAAAGATGGGGCTAGAACCCCATGGTGGCAGCAACTTCCCTAGTGGTTGGGAAAGGTCTTATGACCATAGAAACTTAAACAAGATTGTCCCTCCCTACCAGAGTGGGGATGACATTCACAAATGGATAACTGCACTGGAGAAGGCCTGCAAAGTACAGAAGGTACCCCAGGAGCAGTGGCCGGCAATCTTTTGTCTTTCCTTTGCAGACAAAGGAAGAGACAAGCTCCTCACTGTAAGAGAAGAGGATACTGATGATTACAAAGTCCTGAAGAGTGCTCTAATAGATGGGTTTTGCCTAACCACTGAGCAGTATAGAATACAGTTCAGAGATACCCAAAAGACACAGAGTTAGGACTGGGTTGTATTTGTTGATTGTGCTACTAAGGCTCCGGAAGGCTGGTTATTGGGCAGTAAAGTGTGTGATACAAGATTGTATAATCTAATCATGAGGGAGAAAATCCTTAATGACTGTCAAAATCAGCTGTTGCATCAGCACCTGGTAAACTCTGATCTGACCTCTACCCAAGAATTGGGAAAGAAGGCAGACAAATGGGTCAGAACCAGGGTGAAGCAGAAGGTACAGAACCAAGGTGGTGACCAAAAGAGGCAAGATCAAAAAGGTGGGGAGAAGGGTAAAGACCAGAAGTCTTCACAAGGTCCCCAAAAAGCTTCTAATGGTGGGAATTCCCAATCGTGTAAGAAAGACAAAGGCCAAAAGAAACAATGGTGTAAAATCTGTAAACAGAATAGCCATTGGACAAGTGACTGCACCAAGAAGAATGCAGCTCCAGCCATCATTGCCCCTAAGGCAACCCCCTAGTTCAGCTTCAAGTGGTGGTTCTCAGCAGAAGTGCATAGTAGGGTTGACCCTGGATACTGAGATGGGCTCTGGCCTAGTCACAGTTCCAACTCAGGCTGTGTTAGTCTGTGATGGAGGCATGGATATGTCCTCCTCTGTGAGTCCCAGTAACCTGGGCAAGTACAGACAACAGCCTTTGATAAATAGAAAAGAGGCTTTGGCCTACAGGGACACAGGAGCAAGTGTCACCATGGTGACACAAGACCTTGTGGACCCTGGACAGATCATACTTGGTGAACTTTACCAAGTGACCAATGCTAGCAATGTCAGGACCAACAATGGCCTGGCAGTTGTTAATTTCTCCTGGGGAACTGGCCTCAAGAAGATTGTGAGAAGAGAAGACCTCCCTGTTGAATGCTTGCTTGACAATGATTTAGAGACTTCAGCTTGGTCTGAAGTGAAGTTTAGGACACATGCAGAAATGTTAGGAATCTCAGCACATGTCCTTGCTGTGACTAGGTCACAGGTCAAAAAGTCTAACACTGAACAGGCCCTGGATCCTGGAATAATGGACCAGGTGCCTTCCAAGAAAAGGAGCAGTAGGGTAAAGGCAGTGCATTCCCCCTGACTCAGAGTGATGATCAGTCTCTTGAGGGAGATGAATATGCTCCTGAAGAAGGAACTGTCCCAGAGGAGCTTGAGCCTGATCAGGTTGAGTTCTTGCGGACAGGGGGCCTATCCAGGGCAGATCTAAGTCAGGAGCAGCTTAGCTGCCCTTCTCTCGAACCCCTCAGACAGCAAGCTGCTGCTGAGGCTGCTAGGAATGCTAGCGGATCCCATAAGATTTATTGGGAGGATGGACTCCTGTACTCAGAGAGTAGAGACCCCAAGCCTGGTGCAGCCAGGAGGTTGGTTATACCTCTGAGGTTCAGGGGCTTCCTATTGACACTAGCCCATGATACTCCTTTAGCAGGACACCTGGGCCAGAATAAGACTTGGGACAGAATTGTCCCTGACTTTCACTGGCCCCACATATCTGAAGACACAAAGGACTTGTGTCGCTCCTGTGTCACCTGTCAAGCCAGTGGTAAGACAGGTGGCACCACACAAGCCCCCCTGATACCACTACCTGTGGTGGGGGTTCCCTTTGAGAGAGTGGGGATTGACATTGTTGGACCAATGGACCTTCAGACAACATCTGGGCACAGGTTTATCCTAGTGGCGGTGGACCATGCCACTAGGTACCCAGAAGCTATTCCCCTTAGGACCACTACAGCACCTGTTATGGCAATAGGCCTCTTGGGAGTGTTCTCAAGAATGGGGTTCCTTGCTCATAGCTACTGATGAAGGACAGAAGGAAGAGAGTGACCCTCTCCCAGACCTGCTCTCTCAGAACCCTGAAGATAGATCAGTTGACGGAGTAACCTTGGCAGCAGCCTCACTGATCAGCAGCAAACTAATTGCAGGCAAGTTCTCAATCAGTTCAGACATATGTCTTCTCTGACTCCAAGTCAGACCACCTGGTGCACTCATGAAGTGGATACTGGGGACAGTCTGCCTGTTAAAAACAAGATTCACAGGCAACCTGATCATGGCAGGGACTGTATCAGGAGTGAAGTCCAGAAAATGTTGGATTTGTGAGTAATTGAACCCTCAGATAGCCCTTGGGCTAGTCCAGTAGTCTTGATACAAAAACCTCACACCCAGGGTGGTAAAAGAGAGATGAGATTTTGTGTTGACTACAGGGGTCTCAATGCAGTCACTAGGACTGATGCCCATCCAATCCCAAGAGCAGATGAGCTCCTAGATATGTTGGCCTCAGCCAAATTTCTGAGGACATTTGATCTTACAGCTGGCTACTGGCAGATCAGATTAGCTGATGATGCAAAGCCAAAAACAGCATTCTCAACCCCAGGTGGACAAAATCAATACGTGGTAATGCCCTTTGGTCTGAAGAATGCACCTGCTACTTTTCAAAGGTTGGTGAACAAAGTCCGAACAGGCCTGGAAGACTGTAGTCTAGCTTATCTAAATGATATTGCTGTCTTTAGCTCCCCTGGGAGGATCACCTGGTCCACCTGAGAAATGTTTTGGAGGCCCTGCAAAAAGCAGGCCTAACTATCAAGGCTACTAAGTGCCAGATAGGGCAGAGTCAGGTTGTGTACCTGGGCCACCTTGTAGGTGGAGGCCAGGTTCAACCATTGCTGTGCAAAATCCAGACCATCATGAATTGAGTTGCTCCCACAACCCAGACTCAGGTCAGAGCTTTCTTGGGCCTGACTGGGTACTACAGAAGTTTGTCAAGGGGTATGGATCCATTGTGACACCCCTGAATGACTTAACTTTTAAAAGAATGCCTAAGAAAATTCAGTGGACACTCAGCTGTAAAAAGGCATTTGATGACCTGAAGCAGGCCAAGTGCACTGCACCAATTCTGCAAAGTCCTAACTACTCCAGAGAATTAATTGTCCAAACAGATGCATCTGAATTGGGGGTAGGGACTGTGCTGTCACAATTGAATGCTGAAGTCCAGGACCAGCCAGTAGCTTTTATTAGCAGAATGCTGACCCCTAGAGAGAAACATTGGTCAGCTATTGAGAGGGAGGCCTTTGCTGTGGTTTGGGCTCTGAAGAAACTGAGGCCATACTTGTTTGGCACTCACGTCACTGTTCAGACTGAACATAAGCCCCTCTTATGGCTAAAACAGATGAAGGGTGAAAACCCCAAACATTTGAGGTGGTCCATTTCCCTACAGGGGATGGACTATGCAGTGGAACATAGACCTGGGAGTAACCATGCCAATGCAGATGGGCTCTCCAGATATTTCCACTTACAACATGAATACTCAACTGATCGAGGTTAGTTTAATGTCCTTGTGTTGGGGGGTGTAGGAGAGTAGGATCTGCTCATTATGGTTACCCCCACTTTTTGCTGGTGTTTCACTGATTTGCCGACTTTAGTCTGGTTGGGGCCCTGCTAACCAGGACCCCAGCCTAGCTGCTTCCTCTCTAAATTGATTGCATGTACTTTAGGTACACTCCAGATTTGTTACTGGGTTACCTTTGTGAGTCCCTAGTATATGGTACTCTAGGTACAAATGGCATAGGTACCCCAGAGGCCTCCCAGGGACTGAAGCATGTATTATGCCACCCCTGGGAAGCCTTCCAAAATAGCACCACAGGACTGCTACTGCAGCCTGGGTAATGTGGTGCTTGCACCCCTTACTAAGATATAGGCTACCTATATCTACCTTTAATGACTGACACATATAAACCTTTAAGTCACTCCTATGGCAGGCCTTAACACTCCTGAAGGCAGAGTGCTTGGTTTTGTGTGAGAGGGTGCCCATGCATGAGCAGGACCCCTCTGCAGCTTTCGGAACCTATTCTCTGATGCTGTTCTGTGATACAGCCATACCATATACTCTTATGTGGATTATAACCTCGCAGTAAATGCTAACTTTGGGATGGCTGCATCAAAATATGTCGTGTTTGGCGTCAAACACTCTGGAATTCTACCCCCCACCAGTCCTGATGGCGGGGGTAGAATTCCACCCTTCTAGAGGGAGAAGACATGTACACACTTACCTGACCGGTAATAGTTTAAAAGAGCCCCAGCATCACAAAATGGATGCTGCTGCTACAGACCCGAGTCTGACCTCCTGCTGCTGGACGAAACTCCGGCAGGGGAGGCCAGGACAATTGGTTTCCTGTCACAGGGTGGTGTAACTACCTCCCCGGACAGGCTTTAGTGTATTAGGGCTGGGCGGGTGCATTCAGTGAATGCTTTTCAGACAGTGCTGGGGGCACACTTGGTGTCCCTGTGCATACCCCTATTCAAACCGGATGCAGGGGCACTCAGCCCCTGCTCTGGTGCAAACTGGACAAAGGGAAGGGGTGTAACCACCCCTCCCCAGTTCCTCCCATAGGTGGGACCTTAGAGTAAGTCCAACCCCTAAACTAAGTATAAGTATAGGAACCCAGTTCTTAGGACTTTAGATTACCCTGGATGAAACTCTGCAACTTATATCTTGGAACTTCGACATTCTATTCTGATTAGAAAACGGAAGAATCTCCCTTGGGGTCAAGGAGTGACTCCCCTGTTCAAACAGGCACCAAAGAAGCATCTTGCCGGTCTGCATTTCCAAGGCTCCCGCCGGATCCCAAAGAATTTGCGACACAGGACACAGACTTCCAGACATCTCCGAGGACGTCACGAGATCACAGCAAAGCTGAGACCCGCAGCCATCACGAGAGACATGGGACCGGACCTCCTGGACACCGTGCACATTTGCTAGTGCACCTACGTCCTGAGCATTCCCGATTTGTGCATTGGGCTACTCGTTGTCCAAGCCCTGGCACCTTCTGCACCGTAGATTGTGGGCCTACACTCCATGAATGTTCCGTGGGCCCGCTTCTAGAATTTCTGCTTGAGGCCCTTTTGCGATCCCTGGTCTGTCGACTGGTGGGTCCTCACAAATGTAACTCTTTTGTTTCTTGGTTTTCCCTGGTTGCTCCAGATGTGCCCTGACTGCCCTCCAAAGGGCGAGTCCCTCAGACCTTGCTGGTCTGCTCCAAAGCCAATCTTTGCATTCTGTGTGGGTACTGTTGCCAAGGCGTGTTGGGTCCAATCCAGATAACGACACTGCAGCACTCGACATCCAACATGGGACAGCTCGAATTCAGCACCTGGTTGTCGTTGATGCCTCCTGGTCCTCGTAGCTGAAGAGTCAAGCTTCACCTTCTGCACCTGAAATCACCTGACATCAGTGGGCATCTCCTTATCGCCTCCCTGGTCACTGGCAAGTGACCCAGACTCTATCCCCTCTGCTTTCAGGCTCTTCAGATCTCCGATCCACCCATGGATCCATCTGGACACTTTCCACTTGGTCGCCTGCAGCACTTTTCCGCAGCTCGCCATAGAAAACGACAACGAAACCCAACACGAAAAGACACCTATGCACCCGGCTGCCCTGGGTGAGGTAACACGAGTACTTTGGTGCTCCTGTTGGTCTTGACTATCAAACTATCTAGTTCTCAATGGGGTTGCTCCAAGTCCACTTCTAAGTGTCCCTAATCTTTAAAATTCTAATCGCAACCTTCTCTAAAGCAGTCAATGGTGATTCGTGGCTGTGTTTAGACACTGCATGCGTCCCCCGTGGCTCTTCTGCATCACTACCTTGGGTGGTTCCTTGTTGCCCCAGCAGTTCTGTAGGCCCTAGGCCTTGTCTCTATGTCTATCGTGGTTCTTATACCACTTAGTTAGTATATGGTTTGTGATGCCCCTAGGGCTAAACGTACACTGAGCGAATTTACTGTGTGCTAAATAAGTTTACTGTTTGTACTTCTGCCTCTAGTCTCATAACGAGACTAGAGGGATGTGTTTAGATTAAATACATATATTTTATATATAAAAATATATCTGGTGTGGTTCTCGTTTCATTTGGTCATTCACAAGATTATAGACTGCTAAAACAAGCTGCTTTACATTCCTTCAAGACTTAGCCTGAAGGCTGCTCTCCACAGCTACCACTAGGATAGCTTTCTATATAGGTTGTCTTTAAACCTACCATCAATAAGGGTTGTTTGGACTGGTGCAAGGTGCCCACTAGAATAGTGGACAGCACATGCCAGGCCAACTTTTCACACTAAACATACCGACTGGCGCAATGCCCTTGGTCATGGGTAGGTATTCTCCAGAAAGTTGTGCACATTTCAGTTCTCCATCTGTGTGCAGTCAAAGAAAAAAATTATAATTTGATCTTAGAACCCACCATAGTTTCAGTAAGGGAAAATATTTCTGTTCCCACCTGTAAGCCAGACAATGAGGGTATTTGTGCAACCACAGTCTAGTTATTTGATGGGCACACAAACAGGCATTTCTCAAGCCATCAGTCTATGAAGTCAGAGAGAACCTATATTGCAGGAATGCAATCATGGACTGCACCTATCATCATGGGTTCCGCAAGGACCTATGGGGAATATGTACTAGAAAATGTCAGAGCGCGGGCTGCACCAAAACTAGCAGCGGCAGGCTCTGACATTTTCAAAATGCAGTGCTGCGCACCCCTGTGTATTCCATAGCTCTTGGGATACAATTGGCTGCCTAGTATCAATGCAGGCACCTTTGCACCATAGTGCAAGGATGCCTGCATTGCAGGAAATTATGTTTTATGTGCAGAAAGGTGCAGGAAGGTGTCACAATCCAAAATGGTGATTTGTTACTTCAATGTGTGTTGCATTCTGCAGCACACAAAGAAGGAGCAGATTGTCATTGTTTCATAATTGTTATTGTGCAGGAAGGGACACCTTGTTGACACCTGCTTGACACAGGGGTCATGAGAGTGTTGCATCATACTCTTATAGTATTTTATGACTCATCTCTTATGTACAATTTCTCACATTTACTTTAAGATTTATGCTGCCTGCTTTCATTTATGGTCTTATAGCATCATTTATGATAGTCTGTTGGCATGATAAGCCACAATTACAATCCTCTTCCCTTATTTCTATGTTTTTAAAATAATGCATAAATGCATTACAAAGTCTCTATCACATTTCATACATAAAGAAATTGCACAATTTACACTAGATTTTAAAAGTAATCTTTTAATTTGTAAGCATTCCCTTCACAAACACCACCTTAGACATCCTTGACTCTTCTTTCCTAACATTTATCCTACATGACAACAGAAAACATCATTTTAGGGACCCCTCTGACTAAACAATTGGTTCAATGGTCAGCAAAACAAAGGGAGAATGTCAATGATGAAATGACCTTGGTTTGATAAGAATTGCTCATTTGTTTACAAAGTTAGACAAATGATGTTCATCCCTAAGCTGCAGAGTTTTATGATTTAGACATTAGCATTTCATTTTCTGTAAATTCCACATTTATTTGCATGATTAGTTCGAGCCTAAAAGACAGCGCAGCTGTCTGGTTCAAAAAGACCTATTGTGGGCTTCTCAAGAATTTACAGAGGGCTTACAGCCCACACTTTGCTTACCATTTCTTTGATTTATTGCCACTCTTATTTCCTTGCTACTTATTCGATGGCTCGCCTTGTCCATCATGGTCTCTTCTATAGAGCACAGCCTCTTTACCATTCACTTGATCTGGCTGACTTGTGTTTTTCCACTGCTCAGTTTTAGGGAATAACTTTTTTCCTTCTGGTTTAACTTTTTTCTTTCTGATTAGTCACTCCATGACAAAGCATACTGTTTCCAGCTCTCTCCCTCTCTCTTTTGAGTTCCTCCCAACTGAATACCTCCACCATGCTCCCTGATTCTATCTCATGTTCTACTTCCCCACCTCATGTTGTTCTCCTGTTTTATGTGCTTTATGTGATTCTACCTCCAGCTTTTCGTGTTATGTTACCTTTTCGTGCAGCTCACAATTGCATGCCTCACCCTCCCACTCCGCGCTCCTATGCCTGCCCTAAACTACATCGGGTGGTTCTCCCCTGCATTGCCGTCTCTCCCAGTCCCCTTGCTGATGTCTCCTTCATGAACTGCTTCTCCCCATACTCCGCCCCCACCACGAGCACCCACCACCCACTCCTCCTTCACCCCCTCCCTATCTCTCGTGGTCCTTCTAAAAAAGAATTGTATGTTTACACAAAATAATTTTAATTTTTTACTTCCTGAGCCAAGTGACATCCGCCATCTAGGACTTATAAATGAAAATCAAAGAAAGTTACACCCTTCATCATACTGCTGCTGCCCATGCGTTTACATGTATATGCATGCCAGCAGAAGGACACAACCGGTTGTGTCATCACGCCTTTCTTCATCTTCTTTTTTTTTGCCAATGTTGTACACGATCGGTAAGATTAATTTTGCTTTTCCCACCAAAGCTGTACAGCATTGCCAAAAGCCATTGCCAAAGCCGATGGGTCCAGAGGTATGTCCTGTTGTCCTTGCCAGAGCTTGTTTCTCAGGGTTACTGGTGCACATTTGGGTAGCAACGGTTAGCAGTTGCCATCCACAAGCTGCCTGTGAACACTGAGAGATGCTCACATGGAGCAGCCTTGAGAAAGCATGCTGACCTACTAACCCCTGGGTGAAACACATGTCGAAATCACTGAGGGCACTAATCCACTGAATGATCCACAGATTGAACTCATAGCACTGCCAGAAGACTTGAAGTCCGCACGGATATATTGGCATTTTTTATAATGGGAGGAAATAAACATTTGGGATGCTATGTTAATATGACTACAACATAAGAAAGCTTTGGAGGATGGTGCAATGTTTTCATTGTGAGAATCAATTCTTCGAATATGTTTGAGAGGATACCAAATAATTGCAAAATGAAAAAGAAGTTCACACAATTCTAACGTGAGTAAACTTTATTTGTGCAGTGAAGATTTAATACCTTGTCTGTTGAATAACTTTGTAAACTGAAACACTTCTAGTGTCTACAGGAGTGATAACTTCTGTTAGAGTGCTGCTTGTGAGGTGATTTTCAACGCATATGATATAATCAGTCTGACGTCATATTCTTTAAACTGAGCATGCTTTTAGGTTTTTATGGTTTAATTGCTAGTTGTTTACACGTGTTTTAAATCCCCATTTCTTAACACGCTGCAGCCTCTAATTTTCTCTGAAGCTTTTTTTTTTTTTAAGAAATCAACTGCTGCCTTTCTTTGGGGAACACCCATGCTCCACCCATGGAACGCCTCTCTGGGTAGAGTAACGCAAGGGAGCGATCTGTGCTGCGTTACGTTACTCTAGATGTATCATGCCATTCAGGGCCATGCAAGGTGGCCTTGAGTGGCTTGATAAATCTGACTTTGGTGTCACCCTTTCACCCCCTTGTGTGGTGCACAGGTGATGCAACACTATGATAAGTATGCCCCATGATCTATAAGGCTTTGACTCCCTAAGAATAATGCATGCTCATTCCTATCACCTTCCTAGAATCCATCCAAAGCTCTTTAATATGGGACTCCAGAAACGCTGTAAAAAAAAAACTACAGAAACCAAGAAAAAACGTGGACCATAAATGTTTGGAGCCACTTGGTTGCAAGCACAGAGAGGTTAATTTGGACTGTCTCGTTTGATCAGATGGTCCTCCAGGTTACAGAGGCCAAGGCATCCTCTCCCTTGGGAAGGACTTCTCACCAAATTTAGAGATCCCAACAACGAGACAGGAATTTCTGCACCTTCAGGAGGAGCCAGATCAACATTTCCCTGGAAGACATTGGTTTCCAAATCATGTTTGTTGCATAGCTTGGAAAGTTTTACTTTTTTTTTAACATTTCTGGAAACAATCTCCCAAGAGGGAATTTTTTCACAAAGCAAATAATCAATGACACTGGTATGCACAGAGATTTCCCCCTGTGCATTGGAGCCATTGGGTTTTTTCCTTTGCATGGGTCTACTATGTCCTGCATGGCAGTACAGGATAGGAATACCAAGCGATAATCTTCTTCCCTTAAATAGAGTGGCCGACTGTCACAGTGACCTGACAGGCCTGTGGCGGCTGGGCTGGTTGGTTAAAAGATTTACTTGGTGGAGTCATCTAAGACTAGTGTAAACTTAGCACTTTCCTGACTCTTAGTAGAGTGGGAAAATGTGGGTTTTGCCAAGCATTAGGACCCCCGATTTACAGTGGTGCTCCTACTCTGCCAATCTCTAAATGATCCCCCTATGGACCACTGCTTCATAAAGCTTTCTACACAGAAGTCAGACTTATGGACATTAGCAAAATGCACCTCCCCACATAGAAAACCAAATCTGGATTCATAATGCAGAATTGACTTACTTTCGAGTATGGTAATATGACGAGTGTGGAAGTACTGCCACATACAAAGGATTTTTTCTAGCCGTGCAGGTGAGAGTGGTATGGCCAGGTGGGGGTTGGTGGTGGTAGTAGGGGAGGGGGAGGGTTCGATGGACGATGAAGAGGGAAAAATAATTATTTATTTCATTTTCCCTCATCACCATCGGTCGAAATCCCCCCCCTCCCCTACCGCTCTTACCGGCAGCAGCTGAGATTTTCACAGCAGTAAATGAAATGTAGCGGGGTATAGACAGAGACCCTAGAGTTTACAGGATGAGTTGGCAATGCAAATTAGGTGAGCACCCAAAAAGTTGTATCTGCGTGGGTCTTCCCAGGAGCCTGCAATGCTTTTCCGACATATTTATAAGCATACACCTGAGTAAACTATTCGGAAGTGACCACAGATATGTGGCAAATAACACACAACACTCCCATTTCTTAAGGTATGTTAGGGAAGTGAGGTCTTTTTATGAACATTTATTTTTCATGTGAAAAAACATAAAACAAAAACTATTTGAGAAACCTCACAAATGTCCCAAATGTACGTTAGTGTATATTCCCGTGAATTGATATTATATACATGTAGGGGCTTATTATGAGAACCCTGCATCACTTTTGCACCATGTAAGGTAGTACATGCGTGACACAGGGCTCTAAAGATTTATGAACCCACGCAAAGCCACCCTGCCTCATAAATCATGAGTAAGGCGACACTGCGCAAATCGCTGCATAACTTTACTTCAGACATTCCCTGGGCATCGCGGTGGGTTTTCCAATGCAGCCCCATGGAATTTGACGCTACCCAGATTTACAAAAATATGTAAACCTGGTGAAGCGCTAAGTCCATAAGCCTCCCTAGGTGAGGTGTAAAGAGAAGAAATATGTTTATTTCTGTATGTTTTTTCCTCTTCCCATGTGTGCTGCATTCTGCAGTATACCTAGAAAGAGAAAAACGCCTCCTAGCATTGTTTTTGTGCAGTAAGGTGCCCTTGCATTATAGTGCATGGGTGCCTGCGTTCCTGGGTTATTGAATATCCGCGCAGTACTGCAGCTCCACCTGTGTGCTTATTATGGAACTCTTAAAGGAGAGGGGGAGAGAGAGAGAGAGAGAAAGTGTGCCCAGGCTCAAGTCCATTTTAATTCTAGTGCAGCCCACTCTTGCTAATGCACCAGAAAGGGTATTGATTGCTGACAAATAATCCAAAGCAAAACATAAAATTAATGAAGAGCTTTGATTGCGAGATACGAACCGACAGCAGAGAAATGATAATGATAATATGCAGCCCGCACCATTACTGTGAAACTGCGAACCAGCAGATCAATGGGCCGTGGCCAAAGTTACATTGATTGCCATTAGTCTCCGCAGCCAAACAAAAATGATGACGGCACAGCATAAGCAAGGGTATGGCTGTGAACGGGCACCTTGGGAAGGGAACGTGAGCTTCTCAACTCTATGGTTCAAGGCATACGTGACCGGCAGAGGCAGAGCTTTGAGTGGGCCGGGTCTTACCAATGCTGAGCACCTGCAGTTTTTTAAAGGAGGCCTCAAAACGGGTCTCTATCGGGCTCTGTTTTGTGCCCTGGCACAGGCTGTGCATTTTTTTCTGGACTGCAGTGACAGCAGGCACATCAATGTGCGCGTGCTTACACTGCTCACTTTTCACTAGTGGAGAAGTTATGGCATGACGTCATGCCAGGTGAGGGTTGTAGGTAAAGGGAAATCCTTTAAACAGTCATTTTCTCTCTGGGTTTCCCTTCGCTTTTTGAAACTCAGGAGCAGCAACATTGTCGTGATGTCACCAGGGTTTTAAGTGGAAGCTTTTTCAATATTATATATGATAGGGAGCCAGTGGAGAGACTTCAGAGCAGGTTTTGCTGATTGATATTTCGGGATATTCAGAAGGATTCTGGCTGTCCAGTTTCGTACAATCTGAAGTTTTGAAAGGGTTTTGCCCGGGGCCCCTAAATAAAGGGCATTCCAAAAGTCAAGACATGACAAAATGAGGGCCTGGACCAAAGGTTTCCTTGCTTGTGAAGGGAGGCGGGGGAGGACTTTACGAAGCATCTTTATGATGCCATAGCATGAGGCCGCCACATTACGTGCCTCGACCTTGAAAGTCAAGCCAGATACCCAAGCATTTTATGTGGGTCCTGGAAATCGGTACTGGGCCTAAAATGGCCAGCCACATTGTATTCAGATCAGAGAAGGACCGACTCCCAAGAATCATGATTTCAGTTTTTTCCCCGTGCAATTTCAAGAAGGAGTCATTTATCCATTTGGGTCCCTTTTCCAGGCATAGACTAAGGCTAGAAGGAGCATTATCAGCATGGTTGAGGCCCACCACAAGATGCCTGTCTTCTGCGTAGGTCACTATGTGAGCCCAAAATGGCAGCACAATCTCCACTAACGGTCGCATGTAAATGTTAAATAGGGTGGGACTCAAGGATGATCCCTGAGGCACTCCGCAGCGGAGTGGCACCTGTTTTGAGGCCACATCAGCATCGAAGACCTGGAAAGATCTGTTGCCCAGAAAGGATTGGAGCCATGCCAGGGCAGTCCGGTCACTCCCCGTCTACTGAGTCTATGGACCAGTATTTGGTGGTTGACCGTGTCGAAGGCTGCACTGAGGTCCAGTAGACTGACCACAGTGGTATCTCCAGCATCCAGGATTTTTTAGACTCTTCGACAACTGAGAGCAGGGCCGTTTCTGTTCCTTGAAGAAGACGGAAGCCCATCTGTGACGGGTGAAGGAGACTATGCATCTCTAGGAAGGCAGACAGCACAGAATTAACGGGTTTTTTCAGCTATTTTGCTGATCCCTGGGACACGTGAAATGGGACGATAATTTCCCAGGGATTCTGGGTCAAGGCTGCTTTTTTTAAGGGAACTTTGTATCCACTTATTAAAGTTCTCATTAGCTATTACAGCATCAGAGTTGGGCACTGGCTTTGTTTTTTCTAGTTCTAAAATCCATTGTTTTCTCAAAAGTTTGGGCCAGGGATGTGACCTTATGCTAATAGGTTTAGTATAGGACACTGCAGAGTTGGGGGTCCAAAGAACTGGGATGAGAAAATAGTCGGACTATGATACTGGGATGGGGTTCCCCTCTGGATGCAAAAGTGTTTAAGCCACACCCTTAATTAAATTGGCCACGCCCCTTTGAGAGACCCCCAATGTTTTCATTCCACTAAAAGAGCCGGGCTGAGGTAATACCGATCTTCGAAGAGGCCTGTCTATTACAACCACTTACCCAGGACTCATGCTTAAATGAGGAATTCGTACTTATATATTTTATGATGTTACTATATATCTTTTATTAGAAGAATACATTACATACCAGTAAAAGAGTTTCCCCAGCATTGATACCATTCATAGATTCACTACTTCTTAAATATGCCACCAGCTCTTGCTGGAACCGCTCCACAACAAGAAATGAGCATGGTATATCAAAACCCTCAAACTCATATCTTCATTCATTTCAGCTCCTCTTTAGACACACCTCCCTTCCCCTCAGAGATCCCCTCTCTAGCGCCTCCTGTATTTTTATGCTGAACACATCTTGTGCAAGAAATCAAAAATAAAACACAAAGAAATAAAAGCGCTTTCTGGGAAGGCTTGGCGGGGCGCATATAAATCTGTAAAATATATAAACTGGAGAGTAATTTTTAAGGTAAGTAACCTTTTCTTCTATGGCATTGGGTCTTTTATAAAGGCGAGTGCTAGTTGAATAGAATAACTAAACAAAAGGAACTTGTGATGCGGGAAAGAAATTGTGATGTCATCGAAAAAGGTACTACTTTATGACTTGTAGCATCAGCCTTTTTGTCAACGTCCAAACAATATTATTCGTGCAAGGCTAGTGAAGATTTCTAGGTGGGGATCATGCAAAGGTTTACCTGAAGCATAGCTCCAATAAACACTGCTCTGTAGCCCCCCTTCAAGTGTAATGAGCAGTCATTCTACTGGACAATTTTCAGTCCACCTTTGAACTTTCTTCAGTCTATGACATATGTCCATGATCGACTTGCCCACTGCTTGCTCCTGATGTGGTTGACTGAATTTCCATCAGACTCAAGAACAGTAGATTGGCTTTTTCTTTTTATCACATAAAGGCTCTCTCAAGAGTTCCCAAAGGCCGAGCAGGTTGTCCACTAACTCTGCTTCAGCTCCAAATTGAACAACTGAACACTGACATCCTTGGGTAATCTGCTCTATTGATCGTTAGATCTTGCAGGTTCCTTACAGTCAGGTACATTTTCAGTTTAGCTACACAGGTAGATGTTCTGTGTTTCCCTGAATACGTTCAGAAAATGCATGCTGTCTTACCCAAGTAAACAGAAGATGATTTATAATGTCTGTCTTGATCATCACTGCCATTCCGGTGGCCTCTGCCCAGTGCATGTTCAGGGAATACCTGATCACCTACCGTTCCAGCATGTTATGTGCAGCTTCTGTTTAGGTTCAGACCACAGACCCTTGGCGTAAGAGAGAGCCCTGGTGTGCGTCATAACGTTCCACGAAGGCACCAGTGAGCACTGAGATCCCCAGAAGGGGAAGATGAAAAGAAATGCCAGGCCAAGAAGCCAATTGCAAATCAATCAGTTCAAAGAAGCCTTCATTCTATCAGTCACATAAACTTCATTCGGTTATTCTCCTGCTGCCTGTGTATAGTGTAGATTAAGCTCGTTTGCAATGTTCTCAGCCTGTGTCTGTACAGTGATGCCAAGTTAGTGCTGGATGTTTTTAGGCCCAACAGTTGCTGCAGTTGATTGTCCCATGAGCAAATGCCTTGCGAGTAAGTTCTGCACCCTGTGTTGCAATGGCTGTATCGAGCAGAAATGGGAGTTCAGATGGACATTTATGAAGACATGCAACAGAAATAGAGTTGACAGGACATCCGAAGGTTGAGTGATAACACCATACTCTCTAAAAGTTTCATGCATTTTTTGACAGCCACCTTGGCCTTTGTCAGTAATGGTGCAATTATGAGTCAGTCGTCCACTTAAGGAAATATGTGAACTCCCTGTCTGTGAAGATGAGCTCTTACCAGTGCCCCAATACGTCATGAAGACCTTGGCATTAGACTACTGGACATAGTGCAAGAAATTTAACTGTAAATGCACTTAGTTTACTCTGAAACCACGAAATCTCTTTGGTTTCCAATGGATAGGGACCTGAACTTAAGATATCCTCCATGCTCAGTGATGACATTCAGTCAACCCCTTGGAGGTAGAGGATCGCCTCTGTCAATGTTCCAATCTTCAATGAGTGCTTTCAGAGCAATCTGTTCATGAAGCATAAGTTAATCATATGACACTGAACCTTGTCTATCTTCTGGTCCAGAAACGAAATGGCGTAGTTTCCCTGGTTTCTTTCTTGCAGACTAGTGGTTTACTGAAGAGAGTGCATACTTCTGTTTTGGAGGCGCACTGGGGCAAACAATGAACTTTGGTTTGAAGCCAGGTGGCAAGTTATCCTCAACCCACCTGCCTGAGGTGACCATGTGCAACTTCGAGTCCTTTTTGGAATTGGCCCATCTTTGACCAAGTGAGCACTTTCTGCAGCCCACAGGTTACTAATGCCTTCTTCTTAGTAGACTCATATGCTTGTAAATAATGTGTCTTCAGTGTTGTGGCAAACTGGATCCTTGTTGATGGCTAGTGAGTAGTACATCTGCATTGGCCATTCTTAAAATCTCCGTGCCCATGCCATCCACCTTTCTACTGTCTTCCTCTGGGGCATTGCCATGAGTGAGATAGCCACGATTTGTTTGGGTTTAGCAATGATTGACAAGGATGTGAACTGAGAGTCTCGAAGGGTTCACTGGTATAGTGGGTTGAGTTCATAAAGGGGGCGGATCCTTCCTTCCTTTCAGATGTGATCCAGAGGAAAAACCAATGAAATTTCCTCATGAATCTCTTCCAGTACAAAGAGAAAGAGCAAGCCCAGCCCTGACACCTTATATTGCTTTGTCAGGTGAAACTCAAATGACACCTTTCCCATTAGTTCCATTCAGGATTGTGTGTCTACACATGGTGATGAAGGCGGGAGGACGAGGATGTCCTTGGAGGTGACATACATGTATCATGGATGAGTGTACTCTTGTGTGGCAGGCCATCACAGTAGCCTTACTCACCCATGACTCAGTCGGGTTGTGGACAGGGTACTTCTTATATCCCTGCTCCATATAAACCCCTTGTAAATGGTTGTCCTAATGCTCCCAAAAACCAAAAATATATCCCTTCTGCTGATGGTTGTTTCTATTTTAGAAAATAGTAAATACATGTATTTAGCTTTGTAAACAGTTTGTTAAAACCATGCAAAACAAGAAGGATAGAAGAGTTTGCTAAATTCTACATCAACATACAAAAATAGGAATTTTAAATAAAGTAAGCAACACTTAACAACAACTTAACCCCTTTGCTTCTAGGCCACCACCCCCTCCTTTGCTAAGCATTTTTTGGCTATTTGGCGCTCTTAGACCCCTGTAACTTCCTGACCACATAAGGGTATCCACGCCAACTTGGCGTCCTTTTCTTTCAACATCACGGGGATTCTAAAGGTACCCAGGATTTGTGAATTCCCCTGGAGGGGACCGAGGAATTAGCAAAAATACAGCTACTTTTTTGGGGGGGAAAAAAGTGCTGCAAATGAAAGCGTCTGTTTTTTTCCCTGCAAATGGTATCAACAAAGGGGTTGTGGGGCTGAAATTACCATTTTCCCAGATTTCAGCGACTGACAGACTTTTGTCAGAAAACCAAACATTTTTACACAGTTTTGACATTTTACTGGGACAGATCCTATTTTTGCTATTTTTTGTGCTTTCAACATTCTTACAGTTAACAGTAGAAATGAGTATGAAAGCAATAATGGATCCTGGAAAGGTATGCATTTCAGAAAAGCAGACAAAATTCGGAATTCTGCAAGGGGTCATTTTTGTAGAACATTCAAGGTTTGTTTTTAGAAACTAACAGTTGAAAGTAGGAAAAATTGAAAATGAGTTGAAAAAAACAGCCATTTCTGCCAACTTTTTCACCAATAACTTTTTCTAATTATGACAGCTGTTTAAAAGCAATATACCGTTACACCCGCTGGTTCTTTCTGGTTGTGGGGATATATAGGAGTTGTAGGTTCACCAAGAACCTGACGAACCCAGAGCCAATAACTGAGCAGCGTCTTGCAATGTTTTTTTAATATGTACTGGATGTATAGCAATTCATTTGGGAAAATATATACAGTGAAAATTCAGGACGAAAGATATCTATGTATTTCTGAAATAGGAACAAATGTAGAATTTAGAAACAGTAGCTATTTGCACATTTCCAAAATTGCGAGTACCCATTTTTCAAAGTGACTTCTTTATTACACATAGTCTTTAATTTGGAATTCAGAAATGCATCGAAAGTCAATAGGTAATAACAGTTGGTCTACAATTCTGTGTTACTGTAAGTCTCCTGATAAAAATGGAACCTCACTTGTGTGGGTTGTCCTAGTGCCCGCAACAGGACACAGCCCAAAACGCAACATAGACACACCACAGTTTCACAGTGAAAAGTGACCCTTTTTTTGCAAAGTGTCTAGCTGTAGATTTTGAACACTAGCTCTTACGGCACCTAGAGAAACCTAGCAAACCGATACTTTTTTTAAAACTAGACACCCAAGGGAATCCAGGATGTGGTGACTTGTCTGGCTCTCACCAGGTTATGTTACCCAGAATCCCTTGCAAACCTCAAACTTTGTAAAAAAAGCAAATTTTCCTTACATTTCTGTGGTGGAAAGTTCTGGGATCTGCCCACCTTCCTGGACCTTCTGAAAGACTGTGGCAATTTTTGGAGGGTGGCATTGGCATGCCCATTCTGGGCCGACCTCACCCCTGAATAAAAAACAAAAAACATGATGCCTAGTGGACTTTCTGCCCCCCCCCAATCTGGGCAGATAAGGGGCTATTGCCCCCATCTGCCTCCTGGGGGATAGAAAGACTGTGGTAGTTGCTTTTGTGGTAGGGGAAATGCCCATTCTGTGTAGCCTCCAGCCCTACATAAAACAAAATAAAAAAAGCCTAATGGGCTTTCTGCCCCCCATGGGCAGATCCGGGGCTACTGCCCCCATCTGCCCAAGTGGGGTCAAAAATACTGTTTCCTTTTTTTGGGTGGTGGGGGCATTGGCCTGCCCATCTTGGGCAGCCCCCACCAATAAATTATGATTTTTTTTAAATCCTGGCTTCTAGTGGGCTTTCTGCCCCCCTGGGGGTCAGATTGAGGGCTAATGACTCTGTCTGCCCCCGGGGAGGCAGAAAGACTAGAATTTCTTTGGGGTAGGGGTAGGGGGCATTGTCATGCCCATCTTCGGCCGCCCCCACCCTTACATCACTACAAAAAATATCTCTGGTTTTGAGGGGGCTTTCTGCCCCCCCCCCCCCGGAAGCAGTTTGGGGCTACTTCCCCATCTGCCCCCCAGGGGGGCAGAAAGACTGAATTCACCCTGATTGTTATAGGGGGAGAAAGGGCCCTTGCCCAATGGGCCCCTCCCTTGTGTCTAGTGGGTGGATCCCTGCTTGGGGATCAGCTCAGAGGATCGGGGGCTGAGATAGCCCCCTGAGCACATAGAAAGTGAACCTGAAATGAGCCTAGGGGCTCATTTTAGTTGTGTATACTTTGCGCAAACAGACAGGGCTCTCACCCTGGAGGCGGAGTTGCCATAATATACAGGTCTCATTGGACTATATCCTCTTTTCCTTACAAACAATTGGAACGCATTGAAGCACTCCCCTTCTGCATTAAAATAGCGGCCAATTTTATCTTTACTGGCCTCCTGGTTTATCGTCCCCCTAACTCTAAAACATCTCATCTCCCCGTATTCCTAGATTATGTTCTGCAAGCCACATCGCGATATGCTAATTTCACTCTTCTTGGGGATTTTAATCTCCACGTAGACAATCCCTCGGACCCCACCTCCCTCAACTTTCTGTCTACCTTATCAGATGGAGGGTTAAATCAACTTATTTCTTGCCCTACACATAAAGCGGGCCACACCCTTGATTTAATCTGCACCAACTTGGATGGTCTGGCCATAAACGACCCCCTTCCGGTGACCTGGTCTGACCACCTCTTTGTTCCTTTTTCGTTCCCCCGGTACCGTCAAGATCGTCATATTTGCCCGGCCAAACTTCAGGGCAGAAATTGGAGCAAGATCTCCCCCGACAGCCTTGCTGCTCATCTCCAATCTATCGACCCCCTAGACGAGAGTTCTGACCTTGATACTCGTTTGATCAACTTTAACGGCTGGATTTCCTCCGCAATTGACCTTCTTGCCCCTATTAGACCTATCAAAACCTACCGCTCTACTCCATCTGCCCCGTGGTACTCCAACGATCTCCGAAATCTAAAATCAGAATGTAAACGCCTCGAGAGACACTGGAGAATAACCTACTCATCCGACCGTAAATCTCTCTATAAATCCGCCTTAAAAGAATATAGGAAAAAGATAATTGATCACAAAAGAACTTTTCCAGAAGAAAAAATCAACCGTTCACAAGGCTCATCCAGGGAAATATTTGACACAGTTAGATCCTTCACCGATCCCCTGGCTTTAAAGCGACCCCCTTTGGTGTCTCAGACACTATGCAACAGCCTCTCTGATTTGTTCGAGAACAAAATAGCTTCCATATACGATTCCTTTCCCAGTAATACCAATTCAGATGTAGGTACCACTAATATTATCATCACAGGATCTGATTACACGTTCTCCAACTTTAAAGAGATCACTTTAGATCAATCTCTCAAAGAACTCTACAAAAGCAAATCCGGATCTCCTCTTGACCCTTGGCCCGCCAAGCAATACAAGTCCCTCGCACCCATTCTCAACCATACACTGAACGGGATTTGGAATGACTCGCTACATACGGGAGTCTTTCCTGACTCCTGGAAGCATGCACGGTTAGTCCCCATAATTAAGAAAGCCAACGCCGACCCAAGTGAACCAATTTCTCTCCTACCAGCCCCCGCCAAAGAGCTCGAAAAACTCGCTCAGCAACAACTAGCGGGTTTTTTAGAAACATCAGGTGCTTACCATGACTCTCAGCATGGCTTTAGACCAGGGTATAGCACTGAGTCTGCACGAATTGAGATGGCAGATGCAGTACGCTGGAGGATGGACGAGGGATCAAGAGCGGTGTTGGTGCTGCTTGACTTGTCAGCAGCATTCGACACCGTCTCCCATGCCCTCCTCCTAGACCGCCTACAATCCAAAGGTATCCAGGGTTCGGCCTTAAAATGGATTGCATCCTTTTTGTCCAACCGTACGCAGGCAGTATTCACCCGCCATACACCTTAGAGAGCCGCCCACTTCGGTGGGGAGTCCCCCAAGGCTCCTCACTGAGTCCCCTCCTATTTAATGTTTATTTCTCACCCCTCTTTGATATCATCGCCCAAACCGGAATAAAGGCCACCTCCTACGCCGATGATATTCAACTTTTGTTTTCATTTAACAGCATTACCCAAACAACCTTTGACCCTCTAAAAAACTGCCTTCGCACAATCGCCCCGTGGATGGACAATAATTTCCTAAGGCTAAATGCAGGAAAAACTGAGGTACTTTTCTTTCACCAGCCGTCCTCACTAGATCCCAACATCTGGTGGCCTCTTGATTTGAGTGCACCACCCCTGCCCAAAGATTCGGTGAAAAACTTAGGGGTTAGATGGGATTCCAACCTCACACTGCATCATCAAGTTCACACAGTCTCTGCAGCATGCTTTGCCAGGATCAGAATGGTGAAAAAGTTTATCAATTTCTTACCCAACAACACTAGGAAGATTGTAGTCCAGGCGCTGATCACCTCGCACCTGGACTACGCCAATGGCTTGTACACAGGTCTGTCTGTAGGTCTCTGTCATCGACTTCAGACGGTTCAGAATTCTGCAGTACGACTGGTTGGTGGTATTCCCTTACGCGAGCATATCTCACCCCACCGTCGCAGACTTCACTGGCTCCCTATACAAAAAAGGGCAGAATTCAAAGCACTGGTACTGGCTCACCGTGCATTGAGAGGCAAGGGCTCTGCCTACCTGTCCACCTGTCTCACCCCTTACAATAACACCAGGACTCTTCGTTCCTCCTCAAAAAAAATTCTCACCACCCCCAGATTTAAGAAAACTCGCTCAGGCGGAAGAACATTCCAAGTTCTTACTTCTGCCCTTTGGAATAAGTTACCTGATTTCATCCGGTTGATCCAGGAAGAACAACCCTTCCGGAAAGCTCTAAAAACTCACCTGTTTTGCTGATCATTTCCTTTCTATATAAACACCTTAGCCAGCACACGATTACACAGGAGCGCCGGGACACCCCGTTGGGGTAGCTGTGCGCTATATCAAAATACACTAAATAAAATAAATAAATAAATAATTGACGACAGCGCGACGTGCACACTGATTGTCATTTCACAGAAACCATGGGGGGGCCTCGAGAGGTTGGGAAGCTATTACCCAGCTCCCGAACCCTTTGGGGAGAAAAATAAATCCTTCTGGTGCCTGCACCAGAGGGATTTCCGGTGCCATGAGCCAGGACCGCCGGGAGCCGTCCTTCACACACGAGTACTGTGGTGCACAACGGCTCCCGGCAGTCGTGCACACACAAGGGGTTAAGACAATACATTTTTTAATTAAAAGAGCTTCTTGGGAGCTATTCCCTGTATCAGCAGGTTACTTAGCTGTAAGGTGTTTGTCAGAAACCTGTCACTTAAACAGTCAGAACATTAGTCCACATTCCCAATAGCTTATATACAAGGTACAAAGTAGCCCTAACATTAAAAAGTTGATCACTCAAGATGGAAGAAGTGAGATTAAGATCTAGGTTTCATCAGCTCCATGCATATTGTGGCAGTGTTGAACCGAATGAACAACACCCCAGCAGAGCCGTCAAAGTCTTCCCTATCTTCTCTGCCCCAGTATTTGGTTCAGGTTTTTATATTTGGTGTCCCTCTTGCTTCTGTAGTAGTGCAGAGACTTCGATACACTTTCAAAAATGCACCTAAACATTTAACTCTTTCTGCACTTTCATTTCAACTCTGCTCCTTTTTATGGCATATATGCCTACCTTGATCCTCAAGTTTCTGTGTAAATTGTTAACTGTTAACACAGGTGCAGACGCCACTTATATCAAGAGTTTGAGCGAGCTGAGGACAGACCTATAGGCTTGTACCCAAGGGGGTAGTGTTTAGTAAGCCTAGGTGGAGCTCACGGAGTTGCACAGCACTTCACGGAATTCCTCTGAGTTGCGGATTCCACCAAATTCCATTGAGTTCGACTTACTCTATCCTGCACGGCACCTCTAGTGTTGTTCAGATGTTTACTGAGCCACTGACAAACTCAGCGCAATGTAGGAAAGGAAACGGAGGATGAGTACAGTTGGTCAGCCGGCCTGTATGATAAAATAGGGGCGGAGGCTGTGCCTTCCAGTACGTGCGGTGTAGCCCACGGGCGGGGTCTCCTCCATGATGCAGCAAATGGGAGCAACCACAGCTCAGCTGACTGTGCACAGGGAGCAGCACCGCACAGTGTCATAACAGCGCACCACGTAACTCATTTTTGTGCAGAACGAACTTACCACCACCAGGCTACACATAAAATGCGGATGCATTGTTGAGTTAATGACTTTGACTGTAATGATATAGCCTCATACTCATGTCTCTTGCTAATCTGGTGTTATAACTTGTATCCCCATTCTCCAGTGCTCTTCTTTACTCAGTTCTTTGGATTACTCGTTCTGCCCCTTTACAGTCTACACCATTGAAAGACCTAGGACAGAAGGTGTCAGTTGAGAAGGCGTGACTGTGGTATCGCGCATATGCCCTCACTATTCTAGTGGTGGTTGACATCACTCATCACATGACAAGAGAGTCTTGGCTATGCTGAATGAATCATGCCTGCTTCATTTCAGCCGCTCAAAGAGAAGCAGCTTCCTCATGAGATCGTCTTTATGGCCTGGTCCCCTAAGCAGGATGTCATCACTTCAGCCAATAAAGTTGACAAGGTAAGAGAAAAGTATCATGTGATTGGGAGGAGGGACCAATTGCACTGTCTGATCATTCTCATACAGTTGAATGGACGTTGAACAGGCATGGCATCAAACGCCGCTCCGCTGGCGGTTGCAAAGTTTGTTTTTGCCGAACTGCACGTTCCAAGCGGAGTGCGAAGTGGCAAAACTCTGCCAACTCTGCCTGGGGAGCCAAGTTTACCACCCACCGTTAGTGCTTGGGTCTCACCACCACCGTTATTGCTTAGATCTCACCTAAGACAGTCACTAGCAAGCGGTTTTGTTTATTAATAGGGCTTGGAGTCCACTCATTGCTTACCATTCATTGGCTTTATTGTCACTCTCATTTGCTGGCTACTGATTGGTAAGCAGGTATGGTTTAACTTTCTCTTTATTCCTTTCTTCCTTCTTGGAGCATGGACCAAGTACTGATTGCTTAATTTTAATTACTATCCTTTGCTTGTGCTGGGATTGAGGTACTTTTTTTCTTTCTTCTTACACCATTGTCCTTCCTGTTGCTTATGGCCCTGTGCCACATCCCAAGTTAGTATGTTCACTACCACCCAACCACCAAAATCAACCACCACCCTATCAACAACACACCACTCCTGTGTCCGTATGGGTACTGCTACCCTACCACTACCACGCCTACCAGTACTACTCTACTGTCACCACCATATTAAGATCACACCCCTTTACCACCACCACCCTGCCATCACCACATGACCCTTCCACCATCACTCACCATTCTAGCACCACCATCCAGATAACCACTACTTCTGCCACCATACTGCCACCAGTCTACCAATACCACACCACCTTACCACCACCACCCTACTACGCCCACACATCACCCTAACACCACTGCACACCACCCTACCACTCCAACCCTTCCACTACCACCATCACCACCTCACCAGCCTATGCACCCTAACCACGGCCGGGAGCCGTCCTTCACACACGAGCACTGTGGCCCACCTGCACCCCAACCAACAACCACCACCCTGCCACCACACCACCTTCTCATCACCTTATAATCATCACCACCACTGCCCTACCAACAAAAGCATCACCCTACCACCACACCACCTTGCCATCAATTTATATTCATGAGCACCACTACCCTACCAACAATACCACCACTCACCACCACCATCCTAACCAGCACCACACTAAGAACAACCTTAACCTTAATTCAACTACTACCCTAACCACCACCACCCTGCCACCACACTACCCAATACCTTAGCCACCACCATATCACCACCCTAACCACCATCCTAACCATCACCACCAGCTTAACCACCAATACCAGCACTGAGTCACCCCAACTGCCATCACCGTAACCACCAAACCCTAACCAGCCTTCTACCACCTTCACCACCATACCTCTAACACCACCACTATAACCAACACCACCCTACTCTAACCACCACCCACACATAATTGCCACACCCATCCTAACACCCCAACACCCTATCCTAACCACCACCAACACCATAACCATCACCACCACCATGCTAATAACCACCAACACCTTCCCAACAATACCCTACCACCAGCACCTTCCCACCACTATTATAGCAAGCACCTCCACTACCATCCTAACACCACTCCCCTACCACCACCCTCACTATAACCTTTAACCCCTCCCATGCTCATGACGAGCTGAGCTCGTCATGAGCCACAGCGCTCCGGTGCTCATGACGAGCTCACTCGTCATGGCCCATGGAACGCTCAGGTGCGGGAAGAATTCCCCTGCTGTGCTGAACGTTCCACGGGAGCCAATGCACCTGTGACAAGCTCAGCTCGACATGAGCACAGGAGCGCCGTGAGCTCGTCATGAGCACGCGGGCGCTGTGCGCGCCCCCCTCTCCCCAGCACAGCGGAGGAATAACCCCCACAGTGAAGGGGTTAACATCACCACCACCACCTTAACCACCCTAATCATCATCCTACCACCACCCGCACTACCATCACTCTCAATAGTCTGACTACCACCATCTCACCACCACCACCCTTACCAACACCCTTTCACTAAACATGTCTCTAAAATCTGTAGAGCTCTTCATATTTTCACAAACAAGTTCCATTAATAACATGATTGTTGTTTGCATGGAAAGTTGTGGCCTATGTTTGTATTTGTTGATTCTCAAGTAACTTGCTTTCTCCTGAAACTATGCATCTAGGTAGCCAGTAAAGGTAAGTCATATCCCCGCCACCCTGACAGCCCCTCACTACTCTACTTAGTCACTCCACCAATCAGACGTCACCATCAGCCCCAGCCCCCCCTATTTCACAACTCCCGTCCTCCACCCCACACTCCCAACCTCTCACTATCCAGCCATCCTCTCACCCCCAAAGGACCTCCAACCCCCCTCTCCCCAGCTCCAAAAACACCCCTAGCTACCAATCCGCTGCCCCTAGAGATCCACCCCAGTTTCCCCAACCTTCCTTGCTCTCCCACTCTACCAAACCTGCGTCCTCTCCCTCCCCAGCTTCCCCTTTCCCCCTACCCCCGTCCTCCCCTCATCACTCCCTAACTTCAAGTACTCAGCCCCCCACTCATCCCCAAAGGAACCACACGCCCCCCCACCCCAGTTCCCAAACCACAACTAGCTCTCAGCCCCTTCCCCGTAGAGATCCTCCCCCCCACAGAGATCCTCCCCTCCTCTCCCCCTCACCCGAGATGGCGCATCGCCTCAACCTTATTGAGGCGCAGATCGCGACCCTGATCCTATGCCTGAAAGAAACCCTATCTGTCCTAGGGAATCTCCAAATGCCCTCCCCTCCGTCCCCTCCACTCCACATCCCTCCTCCTCCCCCCAGGGATGACTATCCCAACACCATCCGGGTTCACCCACACCCAGATTCCCTGCATCCTCGCACTAAGGGCCTGACGGAACCACAAACAATCATTCCCAGAAGAATTACAAACTCCCTCTCTCCCAATGAAATGAGCGCACTCGTCGCCTCGTACGAACTCCCCCCGAACCAGTCAGCCCAGGCGCCACTCACAAACTCGACTCTCACCTCTTCGATAGAAGTCATCACCGGAGTAGGTAGAAACCCCCCCCTAGTAGAGCCACGAGACCTCCACCGTTTCTTTCCTCCATACCCAGAGCCAAACCCGACAAGATAAAAGTGAGAGAAGACCCCCCCATGAACTGTATGCTTATCAACAGCCGGTCCGCAGTCAAACATGCAACGGAAATAGCCGAAGCCATCCTCTCCCATGACCTGGATGTAGCCTTCATCACGGAAACATGGCTAAACACCTTATCTCTCCCCATTCTGGACATGCTGGTCCCACCCGGTTTCTCAATCATCCGCGAAGACAGACCCCTACACAAAGGTGGGGGCATAGCAATTATCCACAAAAATGACCTCTCCATCTCCGAAGCTCCCTCTGACCTGTACAGTTCCTTTGAATGCCTGTTGGTCAACATCAAATCTCAATGTCAGAGCTCACGTCAATGCCATCTCCTTTACCATCCCCCAGGCAACTCCAACGAATTTAGAACTCAACAGTCGGATCTCATCACCCAATCAGCTCTTAACAGCGACGACAATCTAATTCTAGGCGACCTCAACCTCAGATGGAACGAATCCAACAACCCGCTGATTCAATCTTTCAACTCCCTTCTGCAAGCCAACGATCTGATCCAACACTGCTCAGAGGAAACGCACTACAGAGGAGCGACCCTGGATGCCATCATTGCGAACAAAAATGCAATCTCGATTGATCACATCATCCCTGTGGACTGGTCAGACCACCACATCATTCTCTTTCATATTACTCAGCCGGCCCTATACCTCCCACCCACCCAAGCCCCCCCTAAGTGGGTCAGGAACACTTCCAGAATCCCCCGTGACAAGCTAGAAGAAGGTCTCAGCTCACTCCTCCCAAACACGAAGGAGGCCCTCTCAACCTCAGATCTCACCTCGCTCTACCATTCCAACCTCGAGCTCGCCCTGGATCAGCTGGCACCTCTGAAACTAAAAAAACCCAGAAGCATCCGCTCCAGGTCTTGGTTCTCGACTGACATTAATGAGGAAAGAAGACATCTAAGATCCTTGGAAAGAACCTGGAGGACCAACCCTACCGCCCTCCACCGAGACCAACTCAAGACAGCTCGCAAAAACTATTATACCCACATCAAAAGCAAAAAGTCATCCTTCTTCTGCTCCGCCCTAGATAATGCCAAAAACTGCCCCAAAGAACTCTTCGACATCATCAGGAACCAAACTTCCATCCCTAAGGCAGCCAACCTAGTAGCATCCAAGACCCTGTGTGAAAACTTTGCTAGTTTCTTCAATGAAAAAATCGCCAAAATTGATCGCTCATTCAGCACGAATCCTAAACCCAACCTCAACCCCCCAGTAACCCTGGTCATCCTTCCAGCCGATTAAGGAAGAATTGATAAGCAATCTTATCGCTGCCGCTAAACCCTCATCTCATTCCCTCGATCAACTACCCTCGAGACTGACAAAGGATATGAAGCTCACTCTGGCCCCTATCTGGGCCAAGATCATCAACAGCTCCTTGAACGATGGCTTCATCCCCGACTGCCTCAAACTAGGGCAAGTCACACCTCTTCTAAAAAAACCTGGCCTTGATCTCATCGACCTGAACAACTTCCACCCGGTCTCGAACCTTCCGTTCCTAGCCAAAATTCTTGAAAGATGCGTGCTCTCACAATTAACCCAACATCTTGAGAATTCCAATCTATTGGACCCTCACCAGTCAGGGTTCAGGAGGGCTGCAGTACTGAAACCGCAATCCTAAATGTCCTAGATGATCTGCACATGTCACTCGACTCCAACCAATGCAGCCTTCTCATCCTCCTTGACCTCTCGGTTGCGTTCGACACTGTGGATCATACCCTCCTACTTAATGCCCTCCGAGAGAGAGCGGGCATCGAAAAGACAGTCTTAAAATGGTTCTCCTCGTTTCTTAACAACCGCACCCAAAAAATAAAGATCAACAGCTTTGAATCTGACCCCCTCCCCGTCAGCAGAGGAGTCCCCCAAGGGTCAGTACTCTCTCCACAACTCTTCAACATCTACATGGAACCCCTCACCTCACTTCTAAGGAACTCCAACATCCCCTTCCACCTCTACGCAGATGACACACAACTATATTTGAAAACCACCTCGATAGCAGACATTCACAGACTTAACGCGACACTCATGGAGGTCCAACAGTGGCTCACAGCCAACCACCTCAAACTGAATGAAGAAAAAAACTGAAGTTCTCCTAATATCGAACAAAGATGAAAATCCACAAATAGTGGAATGGCTCAAAGCCTTAAATGCTCTCAATGTCTCTCTGACACCAACAAACTCCGCAAAATCCCTAGGAATCACCCTCGACTCCAAACTGGACATGAACAAACACATCTCTAAAACCGCCAAAAGCGCGTTCCTGAACCTGAAACGTCTATACAAAATTAAACCCTTCCTCCCCCCCAAAGACCTGAAACAGGCCACCCAGGCACTTGTGCTTTCCAGAATAGACTATGGCATCGCAGTGCTGACGGGAACTGCCAAGGCGCACCTGGGACCTCTCACCTCCACCCTCAACGCAGCAGCAAGAATGGTCACAGCAACTAAGAAATTTGACCACATCTCCCCAGCACTCAAAGAACTGAAATGGCTCCCGATTGATTAACGAGCCAACTTCCGCACAGCTTGCCTCACTCATAAAGCCCTGCATACAGGCAAACCGGAATACCTGGCTTTCAAACTCAAAAGGGCGGGTCAGTCCAGGAACCTCAGAAGCTCCAACACACTTTTACTCATCCCTCTGAAATCACAGAAACGAAAAACCTCAAATAAATCCTTTGCGGGGAATGCCCCCAGGATCTGGAATTCCACCCCCCCCCCCCCCCCATATCAGAATGACTGCCTCCTTTCCGCAATTCAAATCGCTACTCAAAGCCTTCTTCCTTGAACACTCTGGTGCCTAAGGAGAACCTCATGCGTGACGGTGGAAGTCCGCTTTCTATCTGAACCCAGAACCGGTTGATTCACTCCAGATCTCCGTCCCTTATTCCGCTCAAGTTACTGTCGCACAGACTCTATTTCCTGTTTGTTTTTGTTTTATCTATATTTGCTGTGAAGCGCTCTGATACCTCCGGGTCCAGCTAGCGCTATACAAAACTTCAATAAATAAATATTAAAGATTAAGAAATATTATTGCTATCTATCAATCTATTAACTTGTTGGCTGTATACATGGAAATCAATATGTAAACATTGAGAAGGAATTCTGTGATAGGATGTTGCCGTGAACCCTAGAGCTATTGCTCGCTGGGCACTTTAAAATTAGGATAAACTTCTTATTTCATTGCCTTGTGCATTTTAATTGTTGTGCAGTGGGAATAAGGAAATATAGTGTTCATTGCATTACTTTGGATAGTTTCTAAAAATAAAGCATCCTTCAAGCACAACCAATCCTGCTTCAGAGGCTAGTTGTGTGTGCTTTCCTTCTTCTTATTGCGTTTGTCCTTCCTGTGGAACATGGTCTCAATACTTGTGTTCTTCCATTGCTTTTTATTCAGACACTCTTTGTTTCTTTTTGGTTAAGCACTCCATATGAGTGCATGGGCTGTCCAGCTGCTCCCCTATGAACTCTCTTTGCTCCTCCACCACCCTCCAGGTTTCTCTTGCCTGTGTGCCTCTCCGCCACTACCATCTTCTCCATGTGCTTCTCCCCTTTCCATTTTGCTCTCTCTATCGCCTATGTGCTTCAGTTCCCCGCCATCCATGTTGCTCTTTCTCGCCCATATTGGGTACTTCTCCTGCGCTCTCAGTGTTGCTTTAGACCCTGTCCTCTGTGAATTCACCCCACCAGCACCCACCCATGTTGCTTCCCCTCTGCTCTGCTTGTTCCTTCCCTCTGTCCACTTTTATAAGAAAACGTGGGTGGAGTGTTTTTTTTTAAATTTACCAATCCACCTTGGACCAATAAAGAAAAAGGAAAAAAAAACATTTTGTAGGTGGCACATACATGCATGTTGCTGTGACTCTGCAATGTACCTTTATGTTTCCTCTTTAGCCACGCTACACAGCACCCCTAAAAACATCGACAAAGCCAATTGTTACCAAAGGTGGAACCTAGTGGCTTTGCCAATGTTTGTTATAAAAAAAGAACACCTCTTTAAACTAACAGGTGTGTGTGAGCTGCTTCTCCTGTTCTACGGTATACTATTGTAACAGTAAGCAAAAGAAAAATGTTCATCTGCCTCCAGCTTCCTTTTTTTCTCCCTTTTGTGTTGACTCTTGGAAAACACATAACTTCCTGGTGTTTATATGCAAGTCTGTCAATTTAATACCCTGTATGAATGAAAGTATAAGTTCATAACAATCTAATTCGAAGAGTTACAAAGTCTATTTCACGGGGTGGGACACGCGTGCTTTTTACATTGATTCAGCAATATTGTGCTTCTAAATCAGTTCTGTAAGAGACATAAAATGTATCCCAAATATTCCTCCGGGTCTTGGCATGGTGCTGACATCACTGTTCCAGAATGTAATAAATATTGGATATAACTTATAATGTGCTAAAAGGCTAATAATATTAATATGATAATGTGATAATAACCCTACCACCCCCCACAGGAACACCCAATATAATTAACAAAGATGGCGGCACTCCTCAGGAAGGTGGCTTCACTCAAGCTATTGTGGAGTGTGTTGCCATCACTGGGAGCCAGACAGGCTCTCTGGACCCATGCCCAGCACCCTTCCTCTCCTCTACCTTAGCACATTGGATATCGATGAAGTACAAGGAGACTGATCACAATAAGCAAACTGGATCCTTGCTAAATTTTTTATTCTGTGTGCCAACTTTTCCTGAATTCTCTTCTAAACCTTTGTGTAAATCACTTTGCAGATAGGTGAAAGATTCATGAACATTAGATTTTGAGAACTTAGAATCCCAGACGTTGGCTGTAAAACGTTCTGATGTGTTCTACTCTTTTTGTAGCAGTCCTTGATCTCAAGAGTACTAGAGATTTCCAAGATAACGTGAGGAAGACTGTTCTTTTGTTCCAGAGTCCCTGATGGACTGAAGTTGTTAGCTGGTCCACTAAATTCCAAATTGTCTTTGCTAATTTGCGCCATGGTTCACTGCTGTGAGGGAATAAAATGCACGTGTGCTTCCCAAGGAATACTACATGGTAGAGTCGATGGTGGGCAGTGCTAAAACATGTAAATCGAAGTGTTTCCTCTTCCCTGTGCCTGGCAGTACACTCTAAGTAGGGGAAGACATGTGGCCATAGATTCATACCTGTTTTTTCTTGTAGCATAGTACATAACCCTAAACAAGACTTATTAGACCTGACATCCTTAGCGTGGCTTTCCTTCAACATTTTGCTTTCTGTATTTGCTGACTTTAGGATTCTGCGCCCTTTTCCACTGCTAACCAGTGCCAAATGCTTGCGCTCGCTCTTTTAAACATGGTAAAATTGCTGTACGACCAGTTGGCATAATTAGTCAACTTGTAAGAACCAAGTAAAGTTGTACTATATGTACCCTAGTGATTCTGCTACTAGTGACCCTGCAGCACTCATTGTGCCTTCCACTTAAGTAGCTCTTTAAACATGGGTAAGGTATGCTATTGCAACCTCAGTGTGCAGATTTAAGCTGCCATTTTAATTTGACATGGTACACCTACTGCCAGACCCAAATATCCCTTTTTAATACACGTAAGACACCCCTAGGGTAAAGCCTACACAGCCTCTTGGGCAGGCTGCAGTGTATTTAAAAAGTTTGTGTTAGAAATGCGGGTCTCTAGTTGGCAATAGTTTGCGCCTTTATCCACATAGGGACCCTTGCTTCTAGTCAGGGAAAAGGGGATACACTTCTAAATTAACCCCTACTCACCCCCTTGGTAGCTTGGCATGAGCAGACAGGCTTTTTCTCAGAGGCAGTGTGTAAAGCATTTGTGAACACATACAGTAACGCAGTGAAAACACTACAAATGGACACCACACAGTTTAGAAAAATGAGTATTCTTTATCTAAACAAGACCAAACAGCAAAAATCCACAATACGGTATCAAAAATAGGCTCTTCAATGGTAGAAATAGTTCAGTCCAATGCAACATGTAAATGCAACACTTTTCCCACAAAGTACCTTAGATGTGTCACGCAAAATAAACAAAAGGGTCATAGGAAAGGCGATACGTCATTTCCTTGCTTCAGGGGAGGCGGCGCACCTGTTCCTTACTGCAGCGCAGGGGAGGCGATGCGTCAGTTCCTTACCGTAGAGGAGGGGATGCGTCAGTTTCTTACTGTGTTCCGTTTATGATGCGACAAGATGGCGCCTTGTTGCGATGCGACGATCCGGTGCGATATGACAAATTGTCTGCTTGATGCGATGCTCCGGTCCGATTTGTGAACTTCTGCAGCCGCACGGCAGGCGCTGCGACGATGTTCTCGGTGATGCGTCGGGACTCGGTGTAGACGCAGCATTCTCCTTCCCCGTGGCTCGGCGATGCGTCGGGTCTCGGTGCGAATGCAACACGCTTCTTCATTGTTGCGTCGTGCTTCCAGCTCCCAGTGACAGACAGTCTCTATAGGTCCTGAACAGCAGCTGGCACCTCTCTGTAGGTTAGAATTTCCAGCAAGGAAATTCAGGGGAGCTGGTGGTGAAGTCTTTGTGTCCCTTAGACTTCAGACAGGAGGCAAGCTCAGTGTCAAGCCCTTGGAGATATTTTTTTCAAGCAGGTGACAAAGCAAACAGGAAAGTGCTTTTTCTCTTTTCCTTGGCAGCAAGCAACTACTGCAGGCCAACCCCCAAAAGCAAACAGCACAGTGGCAGTAATCCTGCTTTAGCTTCTCCGGTTCTTCTTGTTGGCATAGGTTCCTCTTGATTTCCCAGAAGTGATCTCAAATTCTGGGATCTGGGGCCCCATTTTTTTTAGACAACAGAAGAAGGGTATGTAGTTCCTCGGTGGATCTAAAATCTCAGTCAGATAAATTGTTGTTTTCACGATGGCAGGCTGTCCTGTCGTACAAGTGATAGGAGAAGAGGAATTCCTCCTTTCGGAACTAGTGCCCTCACACACCCAGCAAGCTAGGTGTCATGCTTCATCATATGGGCCCGCTCCTCATCGGGTCGGCACTGCAATACCCGATAAGCACCCATAAAGGGGATCTTTTTCAGAGATCTTTTGTTCCTCACCGTTAGGTGCAGTGTGTGTGAGTGCCCTAGTGTGTGTAGATGTAGTAGTGAATGTGATAATTAAAACAGGTCAGGAGTCCTATAAAACAAACTTTATTCTAGAAGGGCCCTTGCCTGATTAAAAGAAAAAGAAAAAAGGAGAGGCGACTATCTGACTATAATGGGTCAGGATATGGGCGCTCTACTCCTGGTGGGTCGACATGTTTCTCACCTATTCGTATTTAGGATCAGTGGCGATTCTTCAGGACCTTATAGCGAGACTATCTACACCCAGTGGTAAGGTGAGAACCTACCTACCCCTTTGTGGATAAGCTTGATAGGTGCCCGCTGGTTCAGTGGGCAACCTGCAGGAGAGATAAAAGATACTCAAGAACATGGTATGCCTTAAATACAATTGTGATCACACACAGGTACTCGAATTTAAATCTTGATTATGATAAAAATCAATGGTGACTGCTATAGTGAGCAAAGTGCCTGCTAATATTACACATAATATGTGCTTATCCAGTGTTGTGTTTCGTAACAGGCACATGACTCAAGCTAAAAACATAGGTGAATGGCTGGCTGTAGTTATAGCATTAGGGGTAAACGTGAGTCAAATGTCATAGAACTCACCTAATTTCTAGTTAGATCTTGCCTCATCCGTTTCCAGCGGACTCTGGACACATTAAAGATATGTGTCTTATGAACGAATGAAAAAAATATAATTTGATATTACTCGCAGTGTTCTACAGGTTTGTTTAAAAATTGCTTTCAGAGACATCAGAAAATACCCTGAAATACAGGGACCTGACCGTGGTACTGGACAGGGGAGGGTGGTGCGTTGAATAGAGCACCCATCCTGCCTTTGTAGAGATTAAGTGCCTCTCATGAACCCGGCTCTTGATAAAAACGATCACAAATCCCCGCAAACTGACAAGGGAACCCAAACAGATATGGGTTTTCACCCTGGAGTTATGGCTGTGCGGCCATTATCATGGAACCGCAGTTGAGTAGGCAGACATTATGCTCACACGAGGTAGTAACCTAGCAACTCTTTACCAGAACAAAACAATCTAAACCCCAGCCGCTTACCTCTGCTGTCGCTGCAGGTTGGGGGAGTTTCTTGAAAGCATTCTATATACTCACCTGGTTCAAGTAGAAGCAGAGGGGTAGACCTACCCCGCACCGCTGGAGCCGAGATGGTGGTTGGCTATGATGTGGGGTCACTCTTATACCTGCTGGGTCTCCACCAGGGGCGGGGCGGGGGAAGCCAATCAGTTTCCACTACAGCCTCGGTATGTCACATGAGTTCTGGGAATTTCGAATGTGGTAGAGTAATGGAGCGGCCATCTTGGACTGTTTCAATCGCACGTCTCTGTATAGGCAAAGACAAGGGAAACGGAGTAAAGGATGTTTCAGATCCCTAACTCAGGAATAATTTCCTCATGGGAGCCACTTGTTTTGTCCAACTGTGATGTGTGGCGCGTTCCGTAGTGAAAAACCACAGTGATCACCACATTTCAATATAGGTGCTTGAAATGTGTATGGGTCGGATGAATCGATTGTATTTGTTCCGAGTTGCATTACAGTTTTGTGGAGGTTCATTGATATAGGTATCTCACAGAAAGATGCTCCCTTTGTAATGACTGACTTCATGTTAAATGTAAGGTGGACATTACAGCATGACCTGGGGATTGGAGAGAGTCTGTTCTAGGGGAACTAAATGTCAGTTGTTAACAAGAGATCCCCATGGGATCTCATCATTCAGTCCCTGGTGGTCGGTACTCAGATGGTGTACCCAGCTTTGTTCCATCCTGAAAAGGGCACCTTGTGTTATCGGAGGGTGGGTTTCTAAAACTATCCACCGTAGACTTTCAGGGGAGTGTTTAAGTTCTTTGAAATGAGTGTATAGTTTCGTAGTTGTTCGTTGGCATTGGATATTGCTCTTATGTTCTGCAATTCATGTTTTTATCATCCTCATTGACATGCCTATGTACATCACATTGCATGCACACAGCAACAAATACACGCGCTGAGTTGTGTTACAGTTGGTGTGTTTCGTGATCTTCCATGTGAAGGAGTCCGAAAGGGTTATCTCCTTAGTGGGTTTTGTCTGGGGACATACCGCACAGGAGTCACAGGGGTAGCGGCCCAGGACTGGGGGAAGATCCCAAAGGGATCTTTGTTCATTGGTTTTTACTGTTGTAGGTCTTGTATGTATTAACATGTCTTTCAGATTCTTGGTGCGTTTGAAGACAAATCGGGGTTTGGGAATATGTAGGGAGCCTTTGTTAAGAATCCCCCAATGTTTGTTAATGACACCCTGTTAGATCTGGGGGTCTCTAGTTGGCAAGGGTGATCACCTTTGTCCAAATAGGGACCTTTACTTCTAAGTCAGGATAAGGGTATTACACTCCTTAATAACCCCTGCTCACCCCCTTGGTAGCTTAGCACGCGCAGACAGGCTTATCGCACCCTGCCACCACACCACCTTCTCATCACCTTATAATCATCACCACTGCCCTACCAACAAAAGCATCACCCTACCACCACACCACCTTGCCATCACTTTATATTCATGACCACCACTACCCTAGCAACAATACCACCACTCACCACCACCATCCTAACCAGCACCACACTAAGAACAACCTTAACCCTAATTCAACTACTACCCTAACCACCACCACCCTGCCACCACACTACCCAATACCTTAGCCACCACCATATCACCACCCTAACCACCACCCTAACCATCACCACCAGCTTAACCACCAATACCAGCACTGAGCCACCCCAACTGCCATCACCGTAACCACCAAACCCTAACCAGCCTTCTACCACCTTCACCACCATACCTCTAACACCACCACTATAACCAACACCACCCTACTCTAACCACCACCCACACATAATTGCCACACCCATCCTAACACCCCAACACCCTATCCTAACCACCACCGACACCATAACCATCAGCACCACCATGCTAATACCCACCAACACCTTCCCAACAATACCCTACCACCAGCACCTTCCCACCACTATTATAGCAAGCACCTCCACTACCATTCTAACACCACTCCCCTACCACCACCCTGACTACAACCTTTAACCCCTCCCATGCTCATGATGAGCTGAGCTCGTCATGAGCCACAGCGCTTCGGTGCTCATGACGAGCTCACTCGTCATGGCCCGTGGAACGCTCAGGTGCGGGAAGAATTCCCCTGCTGTGCTGAACATTCCACGGGAGCCAATGCACCTGTGACGAGCTCAGCTCGACATGAGCACAGGAGCGCCGTGAGCTCGTCATGAGCATGCGGGCGCTGTGCGCGCCCCCCTCTCCCCAGCACAGCGGAGGAATAACCCCCGCAGTGAAGGGGTTAACATCACCACCACCACCTTAACCACCCTAATCATCATCCTACCACCAACCGCACTACCATCACTCTCAATAGTCTGACTACCACCATCTCACCACCACCACCCTTACCAACACCCTTTCACTAAACATGTCTCTGAAATCTGTAGAGCTCTTCATTTTTTCACAAACAAGTTCCATTAATAACATGATTGTTGTTTTCATGGAAAGTTGTGGCCTATGTTTGTATTTGTTGATTCTCAAGTAACTTGCTTTCTCCTGAAACTATGCATCTAGGTAGCCAGTAAAGGTAAGTCATAGCCCCGCCACCCCGACAGCCCCTCACTACTCTGCTTAGTCACTCCACCAATCAGACGTCACCATCAGCCCCAGCCCCCCCTATTTCCCAACTCCCGTTCTCCACCCCACACTCCCAACCTCTCACTATCCAGCCATCCTCTCACCCCCAAAGGACCTCCAACCCCCCTCTCCCCAGCTCCAAAAACACCCCTAGCTACCAATCCGCTGCCCCTAGAGATCCACCCCAGTTTCCCCAACCTTCCTTGCTCTCCCACTCTACCAAACCTGCGTCCTCTCCCTCCCCAGCTCCCCCTTTCCCCCTACCCCGTCCTCCCCTCATCACTCCCTAACTTCAAGTACTCAGCCCCCCACTCATCCCCAAAGGAACCACACGCCCCCCCACCCCAGTTCCCAAACCACAACTAGCTCTCAGCCCCTTCCCCGTAGAGATCCTCCCCCCCACAGAGATCCTCCCCTCCTCTCCCCCTCACCCGAGATGGCGCATCGCCTCAACCTTATTGAGGCGCAGATCGCGACCCTGATCCTATGCCTGAAAGAAACCCTATCTGTCCTAGGGAATCTCCAAATGCCCTCCCCTCCGTCCCCTCCACTCCACATCCCTCCTCCTCCCCCCAGGGATGACTATCCCAACACCATCCGGGTTCACCCACACCCAGATTCCCTGCATCCTCGCACTAAGGGCCTGACGGAACCACGAACAATCATTCCCAGAAGAATTACAAATTCCCTCTCTCCCAAAGAAATGAGCGCACTCGTCGCCTCGTACGAACTCCCCCCGAACCAGTCAGCCCAGGCGCCACTCACGAACTCGACTCTCACCTCTTCGATAGAAGTCATCACCGGAGTAGGTAGAACCCCCCCCCCCAGTAGAGCCACGAGACCTCCACCGTTTCTTTCCTCCATACCCAGAGCCAAACCCGACAAGATAAAAGCGAGAGAAGACCCCCCCATGAACTGTATGCTTATCAACAGCCGGTCCGCAGTCAAACATGTAACGGAAATAGCCGAAGCCATCCTCTCCCATGACCTGGATGTAGCCTTCATCACGGAAACATGGCTAAACACCTTATCTCTCCGCATTCTGGACATGCTGGTCCCACCCGGTTTCTCAATCATCCGCAAAGACAGACCCCTACACAAAGGTGGGGGCATAGCAATTATCCACAAAAATGACCTCTCCATCTCCGAAGTTCCCTCCGACCTGTACAGTTCCTTTGAATGCCTGTTGGTCAACATCAAATCTCAATGTCAGAGCTCACGTCAATGCCATCTCCTTTACCATCCCCCAGGCAACTCCAACGAATTTAGAACTCAACAGTCGGATCTCATCACCCAATCAGCTCTTAACAGTGACGACAATTTAATTCTAGGCGACCTCAACCTCAGATGGAACGAATCCAACAACCCGCTGATTCAATCTCTCAACTCCCTTCTGCAAGCCAACGATCTGATCCAACACTGCTCAGAGGAAACGCACTACAGAGGAGCTACCCTGGATGCCATCATTGCGAACAAAAATGCAATCTCGATTGATCACATCATCCCTGTGGACTGGTCAGACCACCACATCATTCTCTTTCATATTACTCAGCCGGCCCTATACCTCCCACCCACCCAAGCCCCCCCTAAGTGGGTCAGGAACACTTCCAGAATCCCCCGTGACAAGCTAGAAGAAGGTCTCAGCTCACTCCTCCCAAACACGAAGGAGGCCCTCTCAACCTCAGATCTCACCTCGCTCTACCATTCCAACCTCGAGCTCGCCCTGGATCAGCTGGCACCTCTGAAACTAAAAAAACTCAGAAGCCTCCGCTCCAGGTCTTGGTTCTCGACTGACATTAATGAGGAAAGAAGACATCTAAGATCCTTGGAAAGAACCTGGAGGACCAACCCTACCGCCCTCCACCGAGACCAACTCAAGACAGCTCGCAAAAACTATTATACCCACATCAAAAGCAAAAAGTCATCTTTCTTCTGCTCCGCCCCAGATAATGCCAAAAACTGCCCCAAAGAACTCTTCGACATCATCAGGAACCAAACTTCCATCCCTAAGGCAGCCAACCTAGTAGCATCCAAGACCCTGTGTGAAAACTTTGCTAGTTTCTTCAATGAAAAAATTTCCAAAATTGATCGCTCATTCAGCACGAATCCTACACCCAACCTCAACCCCCCAGTAACCCTGGTCATCCTTCCAGCCGATTAAGGAAGAATTGATAAGCAATCTTATCGCTGCCGCTAAACCCTCATCTCATTCCCTCGATCAACTACCCTCGAGACTGACAAAGGATATGAAGCTCACTCTAGCCCCTATCTGGGCCAAGATCATCAACAGCTCCTTGAACGATGGCTTCATCCCCGACTGCCTCAAACTAGGGCAAGTCACACCTCTTCTAAAAAAACCTGGCCTTGATCTCATCGACCTGAACAACTTCCGCCCGGTCTCAAACCTTCCATTCCTAGCCAAAATTCTTGAAAGATGCGTGCTCTCACAATTAACCCAACATCTTGAGAATTCCAATCTATTGGACCCTCACCAGTCAGGGTTCAGGAGGGCTGCAGTACTGAAACCGCAATCCTAAATGTCCTAGATGATCTGCACATGTCACTCGACTCCAACCAATGCAGCCTTCTCATCCTCCTTGACCTCTCGGCTGCGTTCGACACTGTGGATCATACCCTCCTACTTAATGCCCTTCCGAGAGAGAGCGGGCATCGAAAAGACAGTCTTAAAATGGTTCTCCTCTTTTCTTAACAACCGCACCCAAAAAATAAAGATCAACAGCTTTGAATCTGACCCCCTCCCCGTCAGCAGAGGAGTCCCCCAAGGGTCAGTACTCTCTCCACAACTCTTCAACATCTACATGGAACCCCTCACCTCACTTCTAAGGAACTCCAACATCCCCTTCCACCTCTACGCAGATGACACACAACTATATTTGAAAACCACCTCGATAGCAGACATTCACAGACTTAACGCGACACTCATGGAGGTCCAACAGTGGCTCACAGCCAACCACCTCAAACTGAATGAAGAAAAAAACTGAAGTTCTCCTAATATCGAACAAAGATGAAAACCCACAAATAGTGGAATGGCTCAAAGCCTTAAATGCTCTCAATGTCTCTCTGACACCAAAAAAATCCGCAAAATCCCTAGGAATCAACTTTGACTCCGAACTGGACATGAACAAACACATCTCTAAAACCGCCAAAAGCGCGTTCCTGAACCTGAAACTTCTCTACAAAATTAAACCCTTCCTCCCTCCCAAAGACCTGAAACAGGCCACCCAGGCACTTGTGCTTTCCAGAATAGACTATGGCATCGCAGTGCTGACGGGAACTGCCAAGGCGCACCTGGGACCTCTCACCTCCACCCTCAACGCAGCAGCAAGAATGGTCACAGCAACTAAGAAATTTGACCACATCTCCCCAGCACTCAAAGAACTGAAATGGCTCCCGATTGATCAACGAGCCAACTTCCGCACAGCTTGCCTCACTCATAAAGCCCTGCATACAGGCAAACCGGAATACCTGGCTTTCAAACTCAAAAGGGCGGGTCAGTCCAGGAACCTCAGAAGCTTCAACACACTTTTACTCATCCCTCTGAAATCACAGAAACGAAAAACCTCAAATAAATCCTTTGCGGGGAATGCCCCCAGGATCTGGAATTCCACCCCCCCCATATCAGAATGACTGCCTCCTTCCCGCAATTCAAATCGCTACTCAAAACCTTCTTCCTTGAACACTCTGGTGCCTAAGGAGAACCTCATGCGTGACGGTGGAAGTCCGCTTTCTATCTGAACCCAGAACCGGTTGATTCACTCCAGATCTCCGTCCCTTATTCCGCTCAAGTTACTGTCGCACAGACTCTATTTCCTGTTTGTTTTTGTTTTATCTATATTTGCTGTGAAGCGCTCTGATACCTCTGGGTCCAGCTAGCGCTATACAAAACTTCAATAAATAAATATTAAAGATTAAGAAATATTATTGCTATCTATCAATCTATTAACTTGTTGGCTGTATACATGGAAATCAATATGTAAACATTGAGAAGGAATTCTGTGATAGGATGTTGCCGTGAACCCTAGGGCTATTGCTCGCTGGGCACTTTCAAATTAGGATAAACTTCTTATTTCATTGCCTTGTGCATTTTAATTGTTGTGCAGTGGGATTAAGGAAATGTAGTGTTCATTGCATTACTTTGGATAGTTTTTAAAAATAAAGCAACGTTCAAGCACAACCAATCCTGCTTCAGAGGCTAGTTGTGTGTGCTTTCCTTCTTCTTATTGCGTTTGTCCTTCCTGTGGAACATGGCCTCAATACTTGTGTTCTTCCATTGCTTTTTATCCAGACACTCTTTGTTTCTTTTTGGTTAAGCACTCCATATGAGTGCATGGGCTGTCCATCTTGCTCCCCTATGAACTTCTCTTTGCTCCTCCACCACCCTCCAGGTTTCTCTTGCCTGTGTGCCTCTCCGCCACTACCATCTTCTCCATGTGCTTCTCCCCTTTCCATTTTGCTCTCTCTATCGCCTATGTGCTTCAGTTCCCCACCATCCATGTTGCTCTTTCTCGCCCATATTGGGCACTTCTCCTGCGCTCTCAGTGTTGCTTTAGACCCTGTCCTCTGTGAATTCACCCCACCAGCACCCACCCATGTTGCTTCCCCTCTGCTCTGCTTGTTCCTTCCCTCTGTCCACTTTTATCAGAAAACGTGGGTGGAGTGTTTTTTTTTTTAATTTACCAATCCACCTTGGACCAATAAAGAAAAAGGAAAAAAAACATTTTGTAGGTGGCACATACATGCATGTTGCTGTGACTCTGCAATGTACCTTTATGTTTCCTCTTTAGCCACGCTACACAGCACCCCTAAAAACATCGACAAAGCCAATTGTTACCAAAGGTGGAACCTAGTGGCTTTGCCAATGCTTGTTATAAAAAAAGAACACCTCTTTAAACTAACAGGTGTGTGTGAGCTGCTTCTCCTGTTCTACGGTATAGTATTGTAACAGTAAGCAAAAGAAAAATGTTCATCTGCCTCCAGCTTCCTTTTTTTCTCCCTTTTGTGTTGACTCTTGGAAAACACATAACTTCCTGGTGTTTATATGCAAGTCTGTCAATTTAATACCCTGTATGAATGAAAGTATAAGTTCATAACAATCTAATTCGAAGAGTTACAAAGTCTATTTCACGGGTTGGGACACGCGTGCTTTTTACATTGATTCAGCAATATTGTGCTTCTAAATCAGTTCTGTAAGAGACATAAAATGTATCCCAAATATTTCTCCGGGTCTTGGCATGGTGCAGACATCACTGTTCCAGAATGGAATAAATATTGGATATAACTTATAATGTGCTAAAAGGCTAATAATATTAATATGATAATGTGATAATAACCCTACCACCCCCCACAGGAACACCCAATATAATTAACAAAGATGGCGGCACTCCTCAGGAAGGTGGCTTCACTCAAGCTATTGTGGAGTGTGTTGCCATCACTGGGAGCCAGACAGGCTCTCTGGACCCATGCCCAGCACCCTTCCTCTCCTCTACCTTAGCACATTGGATATCGATGAAGTACAAGGAGACTGATCACAATAAGCAAACTGGATCCTTGCTAAATTTTTTATTCTGTGTGCCAACTTTTCCTGAATTCTCTTCTAAACCTTTGTGTAAATCACTTTGCAGATAGGTGAAAGATTCATGAACATTAGATTTTGAGAACTTAGAATCCCAGAAGTTGGCTGTAAAACGTTCTGATGTGTTCTACTCTTTTTGTAGCAGTCCTTGATCTCAAGAGTACTAGAGATTTCCAAGATAACGTGAGGAAGACTGTTCTTTTGTTCCAGAGTCCCTGATGGACTGAAGTTGTTAGCTGGTCCACTAAATTCCAAATTGTCTTTGCTACTTTGCGCCATGGTTCACTGCTGTGAGGGAATAAAATGCACGTGTGCTTCCCAAGGAATACTACATGGTAGAGTCGATGGTGGGCAGTGCTAAAACATGTAAATCGAAGTGTTTCCTCTTCCCTGTGCCTGGCAGTACACTCTAAGTAGGGGAAGACATGTGGCCATAGATTCATACCTGTTTTTTCTTGTAGCATAGTACATAACCCTAAACAAGACTTATTAGACCTGACATCCTTAGCGTGGCTTTCCTTCAACATTTTGCTTTCTGTATTTGCTGACTTTAGGATTCTGCGCCCTTTTCCACTGCTAACCAGTGCCAAATGCTTGCGCTCGCTCTTTTAAACATGGTAAAATTGCTGTACGACCAGTTGGCATAATTAGTCAACTTGTAAGAACCAAGTAAAGTTGTACTATATGTACCCTAGTGATTCTGCTACTAGTGACCCTGCAGCACTCATTGTGCCTTCCACTTAAGTAGCTCTTTAAACATGGGTAAGGTATGCTATTGCAACCTCAGTGTGCAGATTTAAGCTGCCATTTTAATTTGACATGGTACACCTACTGCCAGACCCAAATATCCCTTTTTAATACACGTAAGACACCCCTAGGGTAAAGCCTACACAGCCTCTTGGGCAGGCTGCAGTGTATTTAAAAAGTTTGTGTTAGAAATGCGGGTCTCTAGTTGGCAATAGTTTGCGCCTTTATCCACATAGGGACCCTTGCTTCTAGTCAGGGAAAAGGGGATACACTTCTAAATTAACCCCTACTCACCCCCTTGGTAGCTTGGCATGAGCAGACAGGCTTTTCTCAGAGGCAGTGTGTAAAGCATTTGTGAACACATACAGTAACACAGTGAAAACACTACAAATGGACACCACACAGTTTAGAAAAATGAGTATTCTTTATCTAAACAAGACCAAACAGCAAAAATCCACAATACGGTATCAAAAATAGGCTCTTCAATGGTAGAAATAGTTCAGTCCAATGCAAGTTGTAAATGCAACACTTTTCCCACAAAGTACCTTAGATGTGTCACGCAAAATAAACAAAAGGGTCATAGGAAAGGCGATACGTCATTTCCTTGCTTCAGGGGAGGCGGCGCACCTGTTCCTTACTGCAGCGCAGGGGAGGCGATGCGTCAGTTCCTTACCGTAGAGGAGGGGATGCGTCAGTTTCTTACTGTGTTCCGTTTACGATGCGACAAGATGGCGCCTTGTTGCGATGCGACGATCCGGTGCGATATGACAAATTGTCTGCTTGATGCGATGCTCCGGTCCGATTTGTGAACTTCTGCAGCCGCACGGCAGGCGCTGCGACGGTGTTCTCGGTGATGCGTCGGGACTCGGTGTAGACGCAGCATTCTCCTTCCCCGTGGCTTGGCGATGCGTCGGGTCTCGGTGCGAATGCAACACGCTTCTTCATTGTTGCGTCGTGCTTCCAGCTCCCAGTGACAGACAGTCTCTAGAGGTCCTGAACAGCAGCTGGCACCTCTCTGTAGGTTAGAATTTCCAGCAAGGAAATTCAGGGGAGCTGGTGGTGAAGTCTTTGTGTCCCTTAGACTTCAGACAGGAGGCAAGCTCAGTGTCAAGCCCTTGGAGATATTTTTTTCAAGCAGGTGACAAAGCAAACAGGAAAGTCCTTTTTCTATTTTCCTTGGCAGCAAGCCACTACTGCAGGCCAACCTCCAAAAGCAAACAGCACAGTGGCAGTAATCCTCCTTTAGCTTCTCCGGTTCTTCTCGTTGGCATAGGTTCCTCTTGATTTCCCAGAAGTAATCTCAAATTCTGGGATCTGGGGCCCCATTTTTTTTAGACAACAGAAGAAGGGTATGTAGTTCCTCGGTGGATCTAAAATCTCAGTCAGATAAATTGTTGTTTTCACGATGGCAGGCTGTCCTGTCGTACAAGTGATAGGAGAAGAGGAATTCCTCCTTTCGGAACTAGTGCCCTCACACACCCAGCAAGCTAGGTGTCATGCTTCATCATATGGGCCCGCTCCTCATCGGGTCGGCACTGCAATACCCGATGGGCACCCATAAAGGGGATCTTTTTCAGAGATCTTTTGTTCCTCACCGTTAGGTGCAGTGTGTGTGAGTGCCCTAGTGTGTGTAGATGTAGTAGTGAATGTGATAATTAAAACAGGTCAGGAGTCCTATAAAACAAACTTTATTCTAGAAGGGCCCTTGCCTGATTAAAAGAAAAAGAAAAAAGGAGAGGCGACTATCTGACTATAATGGGTCAGGATATGGGCGCTCTACTCCTGGTGGGTCGACATGTTTCTCACCTATTCGTATTTAGGATCAGTGGCGATTCTTCAGGACCTTATAGCGAGACTATCTACACCCAGTGGTAAGGTGAGAACCTACCTACCCCTTTGTGGATAAGCGGGATAGGTGCCCGCTGGTTCAGTGGGCAACCTGCAGGAGAGATAAAAGATACTCAAGAACATGGTATGCCTTAAATACAATTGTGATCACACACAGGTACTCGAATTTAAATCTTGATTATGATAAAAATCAATGGTGACTGCTATAGTAAGCAAAGTGCCTGCTAATATTACACATAATATGTGCTTATCCAGTGTTGTGTTTCGTAACAGGCACATGACTCAAGCTAAAAACATAGGTGAATGGCTGGCTGTAGTTATAGCATTAGGGGTAAACGTGAGTCAAATGTCATAGAACTCACCTAATTTCTAGTTAGATCTTGCCTCATCCGTTTCCAGCGGGCTCTGGACACATTAAAGATATGTGTCTTATGAACGAATGAAAAAAATATAATTTGATATTACTCGCAGTGTTCTACAGGTTTGTTTAAAAATTGCTTTCAGAGACATCAGAAAATGCCCTGAAATATAGGGACCTGACCGTGGTACTGGACAGGGGAGGGTGGTGCGTCGAATAGAGCACTCTTCCTGCCTTTGTAGAGATTAAGTGCCTTTCATGAACCCGGCTCTTGATAAAAACAATCACAAATCCCCGCAAACTGACAAGGGAACCCAAACAGATATGGGTTTTCACCCTGGAGTTATGGCTGTGCGGCCATTATCATGGAACCGCAGTTGAGTAGGCAGACATTATGCTCACACGAGGTAGTAACTTGGCAACTCTTTACCAGAACAAAACAATCTAAACCCCAGCCGCTTACCTCTGCTGTCGCTGCAGGTTGGGGGAGTTTCTTGAAAGCATTCTATATACTCACCTGGTTCAAGTAGAAGCAGAGGGGTAGACCTACCCCGCACCGCTGGAGCCGGGATGGTGGTTGGCTATGATGTGGGGTCACTCTTATACCTGCTGGGTCTCCAGCAGGGGCGGGGCGAGGGAAGCCAATCAGTTTCCACTACAGCCTCGGTATGTCACATGAGTTCTGGGAATTTCGAATGTGGTAGAGTAATGGAGCGGCCATCTTGGACTGTTTCAATCGCACATCTCTGTATAGGCAAAGACAAGGGAAACGGAGTAAAGGATGTTTCAGATCCCTAACTCAGGAATAATTTCCTCATGGGAGCCACTTGTTTTGTCCAACTGTGATGTGTGGCGCGTTCCGTAGTGAAAAACCACAGTGATCACCACATTTCAATATAGGTGCTTGAAATGTGTATGGGTCGGATGAATCGATTGTATTTGTTCCGAGTTGCATTACAGTTTTGTGGAGGTTCATTGATATAGGTATCTCACAGAAAGATGCTCCCTTTGTAATGACTGACTTCATGTTAAATGTAAGGTGGACATTACAGCATGACCTGGGGATTGGAGAGAGTCTGTTCTAGGGGAACTAAATGTCAGTTGTTAACAAGAGATCCCCATGGGATCTCACCATTCAGTCCCTGGTGGTCGGTACTCAGATGGTGTACCCAGCTTTGTTCCATCCTGAAAAGGGCACCTTGTGTTATCGGAGGGTGGGTTTCTAAAACTATCCACCGTAGACTTTCAGGGGAGTGTTTAAGTTCTTTGAAATGAGTGTATAGTTTCGTAGTTGTTCGTTGGCATTGGATATTGCTCTCTGCAATTCATGTTTTTATCATCCTCATTGACATGCCTATGTACATCACATTGCATGCACACAGCAACAAATACACGCGCTGAGTTGTGTTACAGTTGGTGTGTTTCGTGATTTTCCATGTGAAGGAGTCCGAAAGGGTTATCTCCTTAGTGGGTTTTGTCTGGGGACATACCGCACAGGAGTCACAGGGGTAGCGGCCCAGGACTGGGGGAAGATCCCAAAGGGATCTTTGTTCATTGGTTTTTACTGTTGTAGGTCTTGTATGTATTAACATGTCTTTCAGATTCTTGGTGCGTTTGAAGACAAATCGGGGGTTGGGAATATGCAGGGAGCCTTTGTTAAGAATCCCCCAATGTTTGTTAATGACACCCTGTTAGATCTGGGGGTCTCTAGTTGGCAAGGGTGATCACCTTTGTCCAAATAGGGACCTTTACTTCTAAGTCAGGATAAGGGTATTACACTCCTTAATAACCCCTGCTCACCCCCTTGGTAGCTTAGCACGCGCAGACAGGCTTATCGCACCCTGCCACCACACCACCTTCTCATCACCTTATAATCATCGCCACCACTGCCCTACCAACAAAAGCATCACCACTGCCCTACCAACAAAAGCATCACCCTACCACCACACCACCTTGCCATCACTTTATATTCATGACCACCACTACCCTAGCAACAATACCACCACTCACCACCACCATCCTAACCAGCACCACACTAAGAACAACCTTAACCCTAATTCAACTACTACCCTAACCACCACCACCCTGCCACCACACTACCCAATACCATAGCCACCACCATATCACCACCCTAACCACCATCCTAACCATCACCACCAGCTTAACCACCAATACCAGCACTGAGCCACCCCAACTGCCATCACCGTAACCACCAAACCCTAACCAGCCTTCTACCACCTTCACCACCATACCTCTAACACCACCACTATAACCAACACCACCCTACTCTAACCACCACCCACACATAATTGCCACACCCATCCTAACACCCCAACACCCTATCCTAACCACCACCGACTCCATAACCATCAGCACCACCATGCTAATACCCACCAACACCTTCCCAACAATACCCTACCACCAGCACCTTCCCACCACTATTATAGCAAGCACCTCCACTACCATCCTAACACCACTCCCCTACCACCACCCTCACTACAACCTTTAACCCCTCCCATGCTCATGACGAGCTGAGCTCGTCATGAGCCACAGCGCTTCGGTGCTCATGACGAGCTCACTCGTCATGGCCCGTGGAACGCTCAGGTGCGGGAAGAATTCCCCTGCTGTGCTGAACGTTCCACGGGAGCCAATGCACCTGTGACGAGCTCAGCTCGACATGAGCACAGGAGCGCCGTGAGCTCGTCATGAGCACCCGGGCGCTGTGCGCGCCCCCCTCTCCCCAGCACAGCGGAGGAATAACCCCCGCAGTGAAGGGGTTAACATCACCACCACCACCTTAACCACCCTAATCATCATCCTACCACCAACCACACTACCATCACTCTCAATAGTCTGACTACCACCATCTCACCACCACCACCCTTACCAACACCCTTTCACTAAACATGTCTCTGAAATCTGTAGAGCTCTTCATTTTTTCACAAACAAGTTCCATTAATAACATGATTGTTGTTTTCATGGAAAGTTGTGGCCTATGTTTGTATTTGTTGATTCTCAAGTAACTTGCTTTGTCCTGAAACTATGCATCTAGGTAGCCAGTAAAGGTAAGTCATAGCCCCGCCACCCCGACAGCCCCTCACTACTCTACTTAGTCACTCCACCAATCAGACGTCACCATCAGCCCCAGCCCCCCCCTATTTCCCAATTCCCGTCCTCCACCCCACACTCCCAACCTCTCACTATCCAGCCATCCTCTCACCCCCAAAGGACCTCCAACCCCCCTCTCCCCAGCTCCAAAAACACCCCTAGCTACCAATCCGCTGCCCCTAGAGATCCACCCCAGTTTCCCCAACCTTCCTTGCTCTCCCACTCTACCAAACCTGCGTCCTCTCCCTCCCCAGCTCCCCCTTTCCCCCTACCCCCGTCCTCCCCTCATCACTCCCTAACTTCAAGTACTCAGCCCCCCACTCATCCCCAAAGGAACCACACGCCCCCCCACCCCAGTTCCCAAACCACAACTAGCTCTCAGCCCCTTCCCCGTAGAGATCCTCCCCCCCACAGAGATCCTCCCCTCCTCTCCCCCTCACCCGAGATGGCGCATCGCCTCAACCTTATTGAGGCGCAGATGGCGACCCTGATCCTATGCCTGAAAGAAACCCTATCTGTCCTAGGGAATCTCCAAATGCCCTCCCCTCCGTCCCCTCCACTCCACATCCCTCCTCCTCCCCCCATGGATGACTATCCCAACACCATCCGGGTTCACCCACACCCAGATTCCCTGCATCCTCGCACTAAGGGCCTGGCGGAACCACGAACAATCATTCCCAGAAGAATTACAAACTCCCTCTCTCCCAAAGAAATGAGCGCACTCGTCGCCTCGTACGAACTCCCCCCGAACCAGTCTGCCCAGGCGCCACTCACGAACTCGACTCTCACCTCTTCGATAGAAGTCATCACCGGAGTAGGTAGAACGCCCCCCCCAGTAGAGCCACGAGACCTCCACCGTTTCTTTCCTCCATACCCAGAGCCAAACCCGACAAGATAAAAGCGAGAGAAGACCCCCCCATGAACTGTATGCTTATCAACAGCCGGTCCGCAGTCAAACATGTAACGGAAATAGCCGAAGCCATCCTCTCCCATGACCTGGATGTAGCCTTCATCACGGAAACATGGCTAAACACCTTATCTCTCCGCATTCTGGACATGCTGGTCCCACCCGGTTTCTCAATCATCCGCAAAGACAGACCCCTACACAAAGGTGGGGGCATAGCAATTATCCACAAAAATGACCTCTCCATCTCCGAAGTTCCCTCCGACCTGTACAGTTCCTTTGAATGCCTGTTGGTCAACATCAAATCTCAATGTCAGAGCTCACGTCAATGCCATCTCCTTTACCATCCCCCAGGCAACTCCAACGAATTTAGAACTCAACAGTCGGATCTCATCACCCAATCAGCTCTTAACAGCGACGACAATCTAATTCTAGGCGACCTCCACCTCAGATGGAACGAATCCAACAACCCGCTGATTCAATCTCTCAACTCCCTTCTGCAAGCCAACGATCTGATCCAACACTGCTCAGAGGAAACGCACTACAGAGGAGCTACCCTGGATGCCATCATTGCGAACAAAAATGCAATCTCGATTGATCACATCATCCCTGTGGACTGGTCAGACCACCACATCATTCTCTTTCATATTACTCAGCCGGCCCTATACCTCCCACCCACCCAAGCCCCCCCTAAGTGGGTCAGGAACACTTCCAGAATCCCCCGTGACAAGCTAGAAGAAGGTCTCAGCTCACTCCTCCCAAACACGAAGGAGGCCCTCTCAACCTCAGATCTCACCTCGCTCTACCATTCCAACCTCGAGCTCGCCCTGGATCAGCTGGCACCTCTGAAACTAAAAAAAACCAGAAGCATCCGCTCCAGGTCTTGGTTCTCGACTGACATTAATGAGGAAAGAAGACATCTAAGATCCTTGGAAAGAACCTGGAGGACCAACCCTACCGCCCTCCACCGAGACCAACTCAAGACAGCTCGCAAAAACTATTATACCCACATCAAAAGCAAAAAGTCATCCTTCTTCTGCTCCGCCCTAGATAATGCCAAAAACTGCCCCAAAGAACTCTTCGACATCATCAGGAACCAAACTTCCATCTCTAAGGCAGCCAACCTAGTAGCATCCAAGACCCTGTGTGAAAACTTTGCTAGTTTCTTCAATGAAAAAATCGCCAAAATTGATCGCTCATTCAGCACGAATCCTACACCCAACCTCAACCCCCCAGTAACCCTGGTCATCCTTCCAGCCGATTAAGGAAGAATTGATAAGCAATCTTATTGCTGCCGCTAAACCCTCATCTCATTCCCTCGATCAACAACCCTTGAGACTGACAAAGGATATGAAGCTCACTCTAGCCCCTATCTGGGCCAAGATCATCAACAGCTCCTTGAACGATGGCTTCATCCCCGACTGCCTCAAACTAGGGCAAGTCACACCTCTTCTAAAAAAACCTGGCCTTGATCTCATCGACCTGAACAACTTCCGCCCGGTCTCAAACCTTCCATTCCTAGCCAAAATTCTTGAAAGATGCGTGCTCTCACAATTAACCCAACATCTTGAGAATTCCAATCTATTGGACCCTCACCAGTCAGGGTTCAGGAGGGCTGCAGTACTGAAACCGCAATCCTAAATGTCCTAGATGATCTGCACATGTCACTCGACTCCAACCAATGCAGCCTTCTCATCCTCCTTGACCTCTCGGCTGCGTTCGACACTGTGGATCATACCCTCCTACTTAATGCCCTCCGAGAGAGAGCGGGCATCGAAAAGACAGTCTTAAAATGGTTCCCCTCTTTTTTTAACAACCGCACCCAAAAAATAAAGATCAACAGCTTTGAATCTGACCCCCTCCCCGTCAGCAGAGGAGTCCCCCAAGGGTCAGTACTCTCTCCACAACTCTTCAACATCTACATGGAACCCCTCACCTCACTTCTAAGGAACTCCAACATCCCCTTCCACCTCTACGCAGATGACACACAACTATATTTGAAAACCACCTCGATAGCAGACATTCACAGACTTAACGCGACACTCATGGAGGTCCAACAGTGGCTCACAGCCAACCACCTCAAACTGAATGAAGAAAAAAACTGAAGTTCTCCTAATATCGAACAAAGATGAAAACCCACAAATAGTGGAATGGCTCAAAGCCTTAAATGCTCTCAATGTCTCTCTGACACCAAAAAAACTCCGCAAAATCTCTAGGAATCAACTTTGACTCCGAACTGGACATGAACAAACACATCTCTAAAACCGCCAAAAGCGCGTTCCTGAACCTGAAACTTCTCTACAAAATTAAACCCTTCCTCCCTCCCAAAGACCTGAAACAGGCCACCCAGGCACTTGTGCTTTCCAGAATAGACTATGGCATCGCAGTGCTGACGGGAACTGCCAAGGCGCACCTGGGACCTCTCACCTCCACCCTCAACGCAGCAGCAAGAATGGTCAAAGCAACTAAGAAATTTGACCACATCTCCCCAGCACTCAAAGAACTGAAATGGCTCCCGATTGATCAACGAGCCAACTTCTGCACAGCTTGCCTCACTCATAAAGCCCTGCATACAGGCAAACCGGAATACCTGGCTTTCAAACTCAAAAGGGCGGGTCAGTCCAGGAACCTCAGAAGCTTCAACACACTTTTACTCATCCCTCTGAAATCACAGAAACGAAAAACCTCAAATAAATCCTTTGCGGGGAATGCCCCCAGGATCTGGAAGTCCACCCCCCCCCCCCATATCAGAATGACTGCCTCCTTCCCGCAATTCAAATCGCTACTCAAAGCCTTCTTCCTTGAACACTCTGGTGCCTGTTTCACTCCAGATCTCCGTCCCTTATTCCGCTCAAGTTACTGTCGCACAGACTCTATTTCCTGTTTGTTTTTGTTTTATCTATATTTGCTGTGAAGCGCTCTGATACCTCTGGGTCCAGCTAGCGCTATACAAAACTTCAATAAATAAATATTAAAGATTAAGAAATATTATTGCTATCTATCAATCTATTAACTTGTTGGCTGTATACATGGAAATCAATATGTAAACATTGAGAAGGAATTCTGTGATAGGATGTTGCCGTGAACCCTAGGGCTATTGCTCGCTGGGCACTTTCAAATTAGGATAAACTTCTTATTTCATTGCCTTGTGCATTTTAATTGTTGTGCAGTGGGATTAAGGAAATATAGTGTTCATTGCATTACTTTGGATAGTTTTTAAAAATAAAGCAACCTTCAAGCACAACCAATCCTGCTTCAGAGGCTAGTTGTGTGTGCTTTCCTTTTTCTTATTGCGTTTGTCCTTCCTGTGGAACATGGCCTCAATACTTGTGTTCTTCCATTGCTTTTTATTCAGACACTCTTTGTTTCTTTTTGGTTAAGCACTCCATATGAGTGCATGGGCTGTCCAGCTTGCTCCCCTATGAACTTCTCTTTGCTCCTCCCAGGTTTATCTTGCCTGTGTGCCTCTCCGCCACTACCATCTTCTCCATGTGCTTCTCCCCTTTCCATTTTGCTCTCTCTATCGCCTATGTGCTTCAGTTCCCCACCATCCATGTTGCTCTTTCTCGCCCATATTGGGCACTTCTTCTGCGCTCTCAGTGTTGCTTTAGACCCTGTCCTCTGTGAATTCACCCCACCAGCACCCACCCATGTTGCTTCCCCTCTGCTCTGCTTGTTCCTTCCCTCTGTCCACTTTTATAAGAAAAAGTGGGTGGAGTGAATTTTTTTTTAATTTACCAATCCACCTTGGACCAATAAAGAAAAAGGAAAAAAAACATTTTGTAGGTGGCACATACATGCATGTTGCTGTGACTCTGCAATGTACCTTTATGTTTCCTCTTTAGCCACGCTACACAGCACCCCTAAAAACATCGACAAAGCTAATTGTTACCAAAGGTGGAACCTAGTGGCTTTGTCAATGCTTGTTATAAAAAAAGAACACCTCTTTAAACTAACAGGTGTGTGTGAGCTGCTTCTCCTGTTCTACGGTATACTATTGTAACAGTAAGCAAAAGAAAAATATTCATCTGCCTCCAGCTTCCTTTTTTTCTCCCTTTTGTGTTGACTCTTGGAAAACACATAACTTCCTGGTGTCTATATGCAAGTCTGTCAATTTAATACCCTGTATGAATGAAAGTATAAGTTCATAACAATCTAATTCGAAGAGTTACAAAGTCTATTTCACGGGTTGGGACACGCGTTTTTTTACATTGATTCAGCAATATTGTGCTTCTAAATCAGTTCTGTAAGATACATAAAATGTATCCCAAATATTCCTCCGGGTCTTGGCATGGTGCTGACGTCACTGTTCCAGAATGGAATAAATATTGGATATAACTTATATTGTGCTAAAAGGCTAATAATATTAATATGATAATGTTATAATAACCCTACCACCCCCCACAGGAACACCCAATATAATTAACAAAGATGGCGGCACTCCTCAGGAAGGTGGCTTCACTCAAGCTATTGTGGAGTGTGTTGCCATCACTGGGAGCCAGACAGGCTCTCTGGACCCATGCCCAGCACCCTTCCTCTCCTCTACCTTAGCACATTGGATATCGATGAAGTACAAGGAGACTGATCACAATAGGCAAACTGGATCCTTGCTAAATGTTTTATTCTGTGTGCCAACTTTTCCTGAATTCTCCTTTAAACCTTTGTGTAAATCACTTTGCAGATAGGTGAAAGATTCATGAACATTAGATTTTGAGAACTTAGAATCCCAGAAGTTGGCTGTAAAACGTTCTGATGTATTTCCAAGATAACGTGAGGAAGACTGTTCTTTTGTTCCAGAGTCCCTGATGCACTGAAGTTGTTAGCTGGTCCACTAAATTCCAAATTGTCTTTGCTAATTTGCGCCATGGTTCACTGCTGTGAGGGAATAAAATGCACGTGTGCTTCCCAGGGAATACTACATGCTAGAGTCGATGGTGGGCAGTGCTAAAACATGAAAATCGAAGTGTTTCCTCTTCCCTGTGCCTGGCAGTACACTCTAAGTAGGGGAAGACATGTGGCCATAGATTCATACCTGTTTTTTCTTGTAGCATAGTACATAACCCTAAACAAGACTTATTAGACCTGACATCCTTAGCGTGGCTTTCCTTCAACATTTTGCTTTCTGTATTTGCTGACTTTAGGATTCTGCGCCCTTTTCCACTGCTAACCAGTGCCAAATGCTTGCGCTCGCTCTTTTAAACATGGTAAAATTGCTGTACGACCAGTTGGCATAAATAGTCAACTTGTAAGAACCAAGTAAAGTTGTACTATATGTACCCTAGTGATTCTGCTACTAGTGACCCTGCAGCACTCATTGTGCCTTCCACTTAAGTAGCTCTTTAAACATGGGTAAAGTATACTATTGCAACCTCGGTGTGCAGATTTAAGGTGCCATTTTAATTTGACAAGGTACACCTACTGCCAGACCCAAATATCCCTTTTTAATACACGTAAGACACCCCTAGGGTAAGGCCTACACAGCCTCTTGGGCATGCTGCAGTGTATTTAAAAAGTTTGTGTTAGAAATGCGGGTCTCTAGTTGGCGATGGTTTGCGCCTTTATCCAAATAGGGACCCTTGCTTCTAGTCAGGGAAAAGGGGATACACTTCTAAATTAACCCCTACTCACCCCCTTGGTAGCTTGGCATGAGCAGACAGGCTTTTCTCAGAGGCAGTGTGTAAAGCATTTGTGAACACATACAGTAACACAGTGAAAACACTACAAATGGACACCACACAGTTTAGAAAAATGAGTATTCTTTATCTAAACAAGACCAAACAGCAAAAATCCACAATACGGTATCAAAAATGGCTCTTCAATGGTAGAAATAGTTCAGTCCAATGCAAGTTGTAAATGCAACACTTTTCCCACAAAGTACCTTAGATGTGTCACGCAAAATAAACAAAAGGGTCATAGGAAAGGCGATACGTCATTTCCTTGCTTCAGGGGAGGCGGCGCACCTGTTCCTTACTGCAGCGCAGGGAAGGCGATGCGTCAGTTCCTTACCGTAGAGGAGGGGATGCGTCAGTTTCTTACTGTGTTCCGTTTACGATGCCACAAGATGGCGCCTTGTTGCGATGCGACGATCCGGTGCGATATGACAAATTGTCTGCTTGATGCGATGCTCCGGTCCGATTTGTGAACTTCTGCAGCCGCAGGGCAGGCGCTGCGACGATGTTCTCGGTGATGCGTCGGGACTCGGTGTAGACGCAGCACTCTCCTTCCCCGTGGCTCGGCGATGCGTCGGGTCTCGGTGCGAATGCAACACGCTTCTTCATTGTTGCGTCGTGCTTCCAGCTCCCTGTGACAGACAGTCTCTAGAGGTCCTGAACAGCAGCTGGCACCTCTCTGTAGGTTAGAATTTCCAGCAAGGAAATTCAGGGGAGCTGGTGGTGAAGTCTTTGTGTCCCTTAGACTTCAGACAGGAGGCAAGCTCAGTGTCAAGCCCTTGGAGATATTTTTTTCAAGCAGGTGACAAAGCAAACAGGAAAGTCCTTTTTCTCTTTTCCTTGGCAGCAAGCAACTACTGCAGGCCAACCCCCAAAAGCAAACAGCACAGTGGCAGTAATCCTCCTTTAGCTTCTCCGGTTCTTCTTGTTAGCATAGGTTCCTCTTGATTTCCCAGAAGTGATCTCAAATTCTGGGATCTGGGGCCCCATTTATTTTAGACAACAGAAGAAGGGTATGTAGTTCCTCGGTGGATCTAAAATCTCAGTCAGATAAATTGTTGTTTTCATGATGGCAGGCTGTCCTGTCGTACAAGTGATAGGAGAAGAGGAATTCCTCCTTTCGGAACTAGTGCCCTTACACACCCAGCAAGCTAGGTGTCATGCTTCATCATATGGGCCCGCTCCTCATCGGGTCGGCACTGCAATACCCGATGGGCACCCATAAAGGGGATGTTTTTCAGAGATCTTTTGTTCCTCACTGTTAGGTGCAGTGTGTGTGAGGGCCCTAGTGTGTGTAGATGTAGTAGTGAATGTGATAATTAAAACAGGTCAGGAGTCCTATAAAACAAACTTTATTCTAGAAGGGCCCTTTCCTGATTAAAAGAAAAAGAAAAAAGGAGAGGCGACTATCTGACTATAATGGGTCAGGATATGGGCGCTCTACTCCTAGTGGGTCGACATGTTTCTCACCTATTCGTCTTTAGGATCAGTGGCGATTCTTCAGGACCTTATAGCGAAACTATCTACACCCAGTGGTAAGGTGAGAACCTACCTACCCCTTTGTGGATAAGCGGGATAGGTGCCCGCTGGTCCAGTGGGCAACCTGCAGGAGAGATAAAAGATACTCAAGAACATGGTATGCCTTAAATACAATTGTGATCACACACAGGTACTTGAATTTAAATCTTGATTATGATAAAAATCAATGGTGACTGCCATAGTGAGCAAAGTGCCTGCTAATATTACACATAATATGTGCTTATCCAGTGTTGTGTTTCGTAACAGGCACATGACTCAAGCTAAAAACATAGGTGAATGGCTGGCTGTAGTTATAGCATTAGGGGTAAAGGTGAGTCAAATGTCATAGAACTCACCTAATTTCTAGTTAGATCTTGCCTCATCGTTTCCAGCGGGCTCTGGACACATTAAGATATGTGTCTTATGAACGAATGAAAAAAATATAATTTGATATTACTCGCAGTGTTCTACAGGTTTGTTTAAAAATTGCTTTCAGAGACATCAGAAAATGCCCTGAAATACAGGGACCTGACAGTGGTACTGGACAGGGGAGGGTGGTGCGCTTAATAGAGCACCCATCCTGCCTTTGTAGAGATTAAGTGCCTCTCATGAACCCGGCTCTTGATAAAAACGATCACAAATCCCCGCAAACTGACAAGGGAACCCAAACAGATATGGGTTTTCACCCTGGAGTTATGGCTGTGCGGCCATTATAATGGAACCGCAGTTGAGTAGGCAGACATTATGCTCACACGAGGTAGTAACCTAGCAACTCTTTACCAGAACAAAACAATCTAAACCCCAGCCGCTTACCTCTGCTGTCGCTGCAGGTTGGGGGAGTTTCTTGAAAGCATTCTATATGCTCACCTGGTTCAAGTAGAAGCAGAGGGGTAGACCTACCCCGCACCGCTGGAGCCGGAATGGTGGTTGGCTATGATGTGGGGTCACTCTTATACCAGCTGGGTCTCCAGCAGGGGCGGGGCGGGGGAAGCCAATCAGTTTCCACTACAGCCTCGGTATGTCACATGAGTTCTGGGAAGGGCGAATGTGGTAGAGTAATGGAGCGGCCATCTTGGACTGTTTCAATCGCACGTCTCTGTATAGGCAAAGACAAGGGAAACGGAGTAAAGGATGTTTCAGATCCCTAACTCAGGAATAATTTCCTCATGGGAGCCACTTGTTTTGTCCAACTGTGATGTGTGGCGCGTTCCGTAGTGAAAAACCACAGTGATCACCACATTTCAATATAGGTGCTTGAAATGTGTATGGGTCGGATGAATCGATTGTATTTGTTCCGAGTTGCATTATAGTTTTGTGGAGGTTCATTGATATAGGTATCTCACAGAAAGATGCTCCCTTTGTAATGACTGACTTCATGTTAAATGTAAGGTGGACATTACAGCATGAGCTGGGGATTAGAGAGAGTCTGTTCTAGGGGAACTAAATGTCAGTTGTTAACAAGAGATCCCCATGGGATCTCATCATTCAGTCCCTGGTGGTCGGTACTCAGATGGTGTACCCAGCTTTGTTCCATCCTGAAAAGGGCACCTTGTGTTATCGGAGGGTGGGTTTCTAAAACTATCCACCGTAGACTTTCAGGGGAGTGTTTAAGTTCTTTGAAATGAGTGTATAGTTTTGTAGTTGTTCGTTGGCATTGGATATTGCTCTTATGTTCTGCAATTCATGTTTTTATCATCCTCATTGACATGCCTATGTACATCACATTGCATGCACACAGCAACAAATACACGCGCTGAGTTGTGTTACAGTTGGTTTGTTTCGTGATCTTCCATGTGAAGGAGTCCGAAAGGGTTATCTCCTTAGTGGGTTTTGTCTGGGGACATACCGCACAGGAGTCACAGGGGTAGCGGCCCAGGACTGGGGGAAGATCCCAAAGGGATCTTTGTTCATTGGTTTTTACTGTTGTAGGTCTTGTATGTATTAACATGTCTTTCAGATTCTTGGTGCGTTTGAAGACAAATCGGGGTTTGGGAATATGCAGGGAGCCTTTGTTAAGAATCCCCCAATGTTTGTTAATGACACCCTGTTAGATCTGGGGGTCTCTAGTTGGCAAGGGTGATCACCTTTGTCCAAATAGGGACCCTTACTTCTAAGTCAGGATAAGGGGATTACACTCCTTAATAACCCCTGCTCACCCCCTTGGTAGCTTAGCACGAGCAGACAGGCTTATCTCAGAGGCAGTGTGTTAAGTACTTGTGAATATACACAGTAATACAGTGATAACGTTACAGATGGACACAACACAGGTTTTATAAAAATAAGTATTCTTTATATAGGCTTAAACACAAGACCACAAACAACAAAAATCCACTATACTACACTTAAGATTACTTAAAAGGATGATTAAAGTCTCTTAGTTCAAGTTGTTGGTAAATGCGACAAAGTTCTCAACAATGTACCTGGATGCATAATGCAGGTGAACAAAAGGCTCGCAAAAGGGGAAATGCGTCGCTTCGTGACCCGGGGGAACGGTTGCATCCTTCCTCAATGCTTGCGCAGAGAAGGGGACTCGTCGTGAGCCTTACCAGGGCGGAGGTGATGCGTAGATTCTCGGCCTGTGGGCCTGTTGCGGTGTGCAAGATGGCACCTTGATGCATTGCGACAATCCGATTGCGATGCGAGAAGATGGCGACCTTGATGCGGCGATGCGATGACGATGGAATGACGCCCTGGCAGCCTTGCGACAACTCTGCACTCTGGAGCCGCGGCAGGCCCTGCGACGCGCTTCGCTGGTGATGCGATGGCGACTCTCTCGATGGCGTCCTACTTCACCAGTGATGCGACAGCAGGCAGCTTTGATGAACACACGCTTCCAGGGAGATGCGACGAAGGCTCGCTTCTCCGGCGTTGCAATGATCTCAGCTGCGGCGGCAACGCGCTTCTTCACGCAAGTGACTGGAGTCAGAATTCCCAGCAAGGAAATTCAGGAGGGAGCTGGCGGTGAAGTCTTTTGTCCCTTAGACTACAGCAGGAGGAAAGCACAGTTCAAGCCCTTGGAGAATATTCTGTAGAGGAAAGTCCTTACAAAGTTCCTTCTCCTTTCCCTTGGCAATGAAGCAACCACTGCTGGCCAACCCAGCAAACAGCACACTGGCAGAGGGGCAGTCCAAACTCCTGCAGCTTCCATGGTTCTTCTCCTTAGCAGAAAGGTTTCTTGTTCCAGAAGTGATCTAAATTCTTGGGATCAGCGTCCCAATATTTATACCCCATAATCCTTTGTTCTCTGAAGGCAGAGAGGCATCTTCCTAGTTTAAACCAGTTGCTGAGCACTTTGTTTACATGACTCTCCTCTTCCTTTCACTGTGCAGGGCAGAGACATCAGCCGCCCCACAGGAGGTGGAGCCAGCACAGGGGAGGGAAGATACAGCTCTAGAGCACTCTGTTGACATGATTCCTCCTCTCCTTTCACAGTGCAGGGCAGAGACATAAGACAAGCCACAGGGGGTGGATCCAGCATTGTAGAGGGAAGGCCCAGCTTCAGGTCCCAGGTGTAACCCCTCCCTCCCATCTAGATGCAGATCTCCCTATTCACCACTGGGCTGCCCCAGCCTGTCTCCTGGAATTCCCCAGCCCTGTCACACACAAACCGAGACAAGGAATACACAACCCAGCAGAGGCAGGCTCAAATGGTTAGGCAAGCAAATACCTGCTTTCTAAAAGTGGTATTTACAAACACAGAATATTAAAATAAACTTTACTAAAAGATGTACTTTATTATTCTGAGTTCAGGCATACTAAATTCAAAATCCATCAGTCAGTTAGGATTATAAGAATGTAATTATCTAACTGCCCATTCTAGCCTGTGAGAACAGGTAGCCTTCAATAGCGAAAACTGAAAATGGCTGTAATTCACTATTAGAACATGCTACACACATCAGAGCATGTCCTACCTTATACTTACAATGCACCCTGCCATTGGGCCTTACATAGGGGTGTCTAATAGGAAGCAAAGGGAAGGTTTATGGACTGGCAAGTGGGTGCACTTGGCCAAGTCGACATGGCAGTGCTAGACTGCACACAGGCCTAGCAATGGCAGGCCTGAGACACACTTTACAAGCTGCTTTTGTGGGTGGCACAACCAGTGCTGCAAGCACACTAGCAGCATTTGATTTACAAGCCCTGGGCACACACGGTGCACTGTACTAGGGGCTGACAGATAAATCAAATAACCCAATCATGGAATCCAATCAGTATATCAATTTAACATGGGGAGCACTTGCACTGTGGCACTGATTAGCAGTGGCACAGTGCCCAAAGCATAAATCCAGCAAAAACATATCAAAACAAAGGAGGCAATCCATCAAAAAAGGAAGGGAGACTCACGCCAATGATGTCAGGTCTAACACACCCTTTATCCGGTTGGATTCTGGTGTGAAGGAAGTAAAGCAGGTTAGTTTATCAGTAGGTTCTTTTGGAGTAACCTCTAGTGGGGCCTCCCGATGGTTGTTCCTGCCTCTTTTCATAGATTGTGCCACTTGTCTTTTTGGGTACTGTCCTAGCTAAGGATTCCGCCTCTGTCTTGTGGTCATTAATGGAACTACAATTTCTCCTAATGCGCAGAAAGTGGTAAATTATCCTTCAGGGCCCTTTTTATACACACAAATCCTTTGTCTCTGAAGGTAGAGAGTGTCTGTACCCAGCCAAAACCAGTTCAGTCCTCTCTGGTGCAGCTTCCTGGCAGGAGGTGGAGACAGCATTGTTGAAAGCAGACCTGGCCCAGGCAGGTGAAAGGAAATCTCCTCCCTCTACTCTAAATTCAACCCAGGTCCCATTTAGCCCAGCCCTGGTTCATCAGACTTCTGGAGCCTCAACCCTCTCCCAGCTCCTGCCACTCACAAGCCAGACATGCAATACACAAATCTAGCAGAGGCACACTGGATAGTTAGGCAAAAACATGCATACGTTCCAAAAGTGGGACTTTCAAACACAGAATGTTAAACCCCTCCCCACACTAAAAGAAGCACTTTAACATTCTGATTTCAGGCATACTAAATCAAACTGCCCATTCTGGCCTATGGGAGCACATAGCCTTGCAATACTGAAAAAAAAGAATTGGCTGAAATTCACTATCAGGACATGCCACACACATCAGGGCATGACCTTCCTTTCACATACAATGCACCCTGCCCACTGGGGTACCTTGGGCCAACCTTAGGGGTGACTAACATGCAGAAAAAGGAAGGTTTAGCGACTAACAAGGGTGTGTTCTTGCCAAATCGACATGGCAGCCCCCCAGACTGCACACACGCTCTGCAATGGCAGGCCTCAGCCACATTTTACAAGCTGCTTCTGTGAGTGGCACAATCACTGCTGCAAGCCCACCAGCAGCATTTGATTTACAGGACCTAGGCACACATGGTGCACCGTACAAGGGTCTGACAAGTAAATCAAATAAGCCAATCATGGAATCACTAATCCATAACACAATTTACAAAAGGGAGCACTTGCACTTTGGCCATGAACAGAAGTGCAAAGTGCCCAAAGCAGCTAGACCAGCAAAACACAGCAAAAACAGAGGCAACAGCGAAAAATGGAAGGGAGACTCACGCCAATGATGCCAAGTCTAACAGTTGGACAGTTGGACATTTACTTTTCAGTTTTAAATGTCCTGGGAGTGAAAAACTGGGTTAATTTATTGCATTTAATAGGTGATAACCTTCAATTGGGAAAGAGATATGAATATTAGGTTTGGTGTCTGTGGAACAATTGTTACAATCCTCTTTAATTATAAAGTCATATTTTAAGTTACAATTTTGAAAATGCCATTTTTAGAAAGTTAGTATTTTCCTGCCCTAACAATTTGGTGCCTGCAGTTTGTTCCTTAGACACAGGATTGGGTGTATTTCGACTGTTGGATTTTGTTCATTCCTCCCAGACAGTCATACAATAGAGGGTGCATCTGAATGGACCATCAACTGGCAGGGTGGGGTGGGGGGGCAAATGGGTACAGCCCCACTTGCAACTGAATAGGTTTTGCCATGCCTTCACACAAAGGACTTGTCACCACTGCATTGCTCAGGCAGCCAGGCTGGAGTCGGAGCAGGGAAGACAGAAAACTCCAGGCACTTTAAAAGGGAATTTTCTAGAAATCTATCCTACTTCAAAGAAGGCACCAGGTATAACAATCAGATTCTCAGGCCCACTCTACAGATCATGGCGGGACCTGTGGAAGGCTCAGAAGAAGGACTGCACTACTTCTCTGATGCTAAAAGGGCTGCCCAGCTACTCTACTGTATCTGTATAACTGTTATATATATTTGTAAATAATGAACTTTTATAAGCAATGAGTAGTAACAAAATAAAAAATATATATAAAAACGTACAACATTTCTTTTTATGAAGAATATAAATAATAACATATATTTTTTGAATTAACTTTGGTGTATGACACTGATATTGGGGAGCTGCTTTGCAAATGAGCCCTAGGAGGCCATAATAAAACCCAATATAGGTTAGATAAGAGGCCCCTTTTCTAGTTAGAGTTCTGGTTCTTTCCAGATTCCCTGTGTCAAGTTTAAAATGTCTAAGCTGGACTCCTCTACTTTTAGTCTAGCATTACTAATATGCATCAGCAGTACTAATATCATGAAAATGAGACAGTACAGTGCATGTAATGGGACAGTGCCAAGGCTTCATAGCAGAAAAAACATATTTTTAACATAACTGGCACTTCATAGCAAAACTGTTAGACCTTTAATTTGGTTTTACCTTAACTTATAAGAAACAATACATAGTGCTTTTACATAGGTTGCAAGCTGCATAGGTTAACTTACAAAGTCTAGTACTAATAGCTGTTTGCACTTTCAGGAGAGACCAATATGTGAATGAGGATAAAAGGTTGACTTATTCTGTGCACTTCTGAGCAGGTTTGATGGATAATAGTATAGGGTACAAAATGCAAAATCAATGCAAGTTTTTTTCCTAACCCAGAGCAATCACGACAGAGGCAGCAGCAAAGCGAGCTTCAGTTGTATGACGGGTGTTGTAGCATGTGCATACTGCTTCATATCCTGAAGAGATTCTAGTTAAGCGATTGAGAGGCTACCCTGTTACCTGCACACCCAAATGAGTATGTGTGCACACACACAAACCACACACAGACACAGTGTGTGCATTTATTAGCACTAGCGCTGACATCCTAAGTTTGGTAAAGTCTTTTGAATTAAATTACTTTTAGTAATAGAGTATAATCCTAACAAGGGTTCAAGTACAACATTACACAAAACATAAATCTAACTAATATTGAAAATAATCCAAATGTGAAAATATTGTAAAAGCTGCATCATGTAAACCAAATTATGCAAAATTATAACATGATACCCCTCAACAATGACACAATATATGCAAATTTACTGAGACCGTGATATAAAAGACCATACAATCATAAAAAGGTAAGTACTCACACAGTTACACTACAAACAATATAAAAACAATTGACAGTGTAAACAGAAATAAAAAGGCTGACGCAAATGGATTCACATAAAGACCGATTGGACATAACACAAAACCAGAAGAAGCAATAGATGCTTCTTCTTCAATATGTGCCAAAGATATGCTTCAATGGCGTTTTGGCCAAGCTAAACTGGTATGGTCATCATCAGGACAAACAGTACAATTGACAGAGCATCCAAAAGAAATGTTTGCTAACTAAACAGCAAGGGCCATATTACCAAGGTGAAGTTTCGCCGCTTTTTTGGCGAATTGTGCCGAGAAAGCGGCGATACTTCTAGCGCCCTATTAACAAGGGCATGCTAACGCCTGCCTCAGGCCCACTTTGCATGTCAGAGAGAAACATCGCTAATGACATGCAAAGTGGGCGTTCCCACGTCCAACCACATGTAAAATGTGGTTGGAGGTGGTAACACCCTATTACAAAGGCAGGCGTTGGGAGAGGAGACCTGCTATAAACTCGTTTATTGCAGTGTGACAGTGCAGTCAATTCCAGACCCCCAAAGCCATAAGAATGCTTTGGCAACAGTCATTTTTTAGGTAAATTGAATTGATAAACAACTATTGATGTGCTCATCTTTAAATTAGACAGACAGTGCCACCAAGAGGCAGACTGTTACAAGCCCCTGTGTGGACAATTAACTGCCAGTGCTGAGTCCGGGAAACCATTGGCTCAAATTAAGCACTTGCCAGACCTGAAGCTCCAGGAGAGGTTCTTGGGACAAGAAAATGCTGCACTTCAGGGGAAGTAGTCATCACAGAGGGTGGCACCCTGCACTTCATTGGTCATGGGTGCCCCCCTGCTTGCTGGACCAGAATTAGCCTGGATACATGTGGGAGAGCTGACAAGCAAATCAGAGATCTGCCTGAAAAAAACAAGAAGAAGAAAGACTGCCCTGCTGAACCGCTGGTCTGCACCAAGAGAACTGCACTCTGAAGGACAGTACCTGCTGCACACTTTGGGCTTCATCAAAGAAAGACTTTGCCTTATCTAAACATTTAAGGAGTGGACTCCCTAAACGCAACAGGCTTTAAGAGCTTGTTAGAAATGAGGGTCTCTAGTTGGCCTTGCTGATGCCACTGTCCACTGACCCTTCTTCCTAAGTCAGGGCAAGTGGGTCACCCCCTTTGACAACCCCTGCTCAAACCCGTGATAATGCAGTTATGCCTATCTCAGAGGCAGCATGTGAAGCGTTAATGACCACATACAGTAAGGCAGTTATGACACCACAAAAGGACACAGCTCAGGTTAATAGAGAAAAATAATATCTTTATCTAACAGTTTAATTCAAAACTCTCAAAGAGTTTCAACAACTACAATTCACGTCAACCTGTAGAGACTCAGAGAGACAACAATGTATTCACCAAAGCCTGACACTGACTGAGTTCAGGGCCGTGGCCTACGCGATCCATTGCACACCAGATACCTGTCGTTGAAAGGGGATACAGCACGCATCTTCTCGAAGAAGCGGAGACAGTGACGGGCGGACTCCCAGCGTCCACGAGTCTTGGAGGCTGAGGTCCGCAGCGTGCACTCACAGTGATTTGGGCACTCGGGGACAGGCGGGCACTTAGTGGCAGCAGCGCGCGGCTGCGTCGGCCCGTGCTGGTGGTGGCGATGACTCTCGCCGTGCAGTGTGGGCTCACATGGCAGCAGCTCTTTCTCAGCTGTGGTGGCCCACACTACAAATCCCAAGGATGCATAGTTGTCAATTGTGGGGGCGCTCAGCGGCCACAGCTCTCTCTTAGCTGTGGCGGCCCACGGGAAAAATTACGATGATGCAAAGTAGCACAGGATGTGGGCACTCAGCGACTGCAGCTCTCTCTTGGCTGTGGCGGCCCACAGGACAAATCACAATGTTGCACAATAGCAAAGGATGTGGGCACTCAGTGGCTACAGCTCTCTCTTGGCTGCACCGGCCAACACAACAAATCACGATGATCCAGGGTAGCAAAGGGTTGTGGGCACTCAGCGGCTACAGCTCTCTCTTGGATGTGGCGGCCCACGGGACAAATCATGATGGTGCACAGTAGTAAAGGGTGTGGGCGCTCAGTGGCTACAGCTCTCTCTTGGCTGCGGCAGCCCATGGGACAAATCATGACGGTGCACAGTAGCAAAGGGTGTGGGTACTCAGTGGCTACAGCTCTCTCTTGGCGGCGGCGGCCCATGGGACAAATCACGATGAGGCAAATTGACCAAGGGTGCAGGCACTCAGCGGCAGCAGCTCTCTCTCAGCCGCAGCGGCCCACACACCAAAGGATGGTCTCGACCAGGTTGCCACCACAGTGGACGCTCAGTGGCCACAGCTCTCTCTTTCTTCAGCGGTCCACACAGATTCAGCGGAAGGTCCGAAGGTGCAGATTCCGGCGGGCTCTCAGCGGCAGCAGCTCTCTCTCAGCTGCAGCAGCCCACACGGATCCAGCAAAAGGTTTGAAGGTACAGATTTAGGCGGGCTGTCAGCGGCAGCAGCTCCCTTTTTAGCTGCAGCGGCCCACACAGGTTTAGCAAAAAGGTTCAAAGGTTCAGAGTCAGGCGGGCGCTCAGCAGCTGTAGCTCTCTCTTAACTGTAGCGTCCTGCACAGGTTCAGCAAAAGCTTAGAAGGTCTAAATTCAGATTCAGAGGGGATCTTAGCGGTGGCAGCTCTCTCTTAGCTGCAGCGGCCTGCACAGGTTTAGCAAAAGTTCAGAAAATGCCCAGTCTGTGGTCCTCACAGTAGAACTAGAGGCTCCAGATTACTCGACGGAGGCCTCACCTGCAAGCAGAACTTCTTGCACAGAAATTCCGACGGCTAACGGGGTGAAGTCTAATGTCCCTGAGACTTCTGCAGGAGGCACTTTCGATTTAGGCCCTCAGGTAGTTTCTTCGGCAAGCTTGGTGAAAGTTGCAACGACCTTTCCTCTGTACACTCGGACAGAGTTTCGTCTTGACATCCAGAGGGAACACCCCTGGCCAAAGTTCTAGTGCAGCATTTTATATCTAAAAAGTCTTCGTTCTCTAAGGTTGCAAATCACTGAATCCAGTCAGAACCAGTTCAGTGGGGTCGGGGAGCACATGGTTTACGAGGCAAAATCCTGCCCTTTCAGAATGAGGGTGTCTGCTATCAGACACCCAGTGGGAGGTGGAGCCATCATTCACCTTGCCAGTCACGGTCCTGCTCGAATCAAAGGGTCACCCCTCCCCACGCTCAGAATACCGATCTCTCTCTACAGCCAGGTCTGACCCAGCTGGCCCTGCTGCTCCAAAACCAGACGGTCAATACACATACTCCCACCAGCCTGCAATAAAGCTTTATGCAAGAAACTAATGCGTTTTTAGGAACGGCTTTTCACAACATGTGATATCTAAATGGTCCTTACTAAAAGGTGACCCTCACTGGCCTGAGCATAAACATATCAAACTCGAAGTTGATATCGGGTTCCTAAGGCCAGTAGGATGATGGAAAGTGTAAATGTAATGTAAATGTGTTGGACTTGTAAAGCGCACAGCTGCCCGTGAGCGTCCCGGCGCTTGCTTAGGGAACCCGTCCTGGTATTCCCCTGTGAGAAACCCCGGCAGGGTGTCCACAAGGTGAAAGCCAGGCATCCCGCCGCGAGGGGCCGTAGTGGAGATTAAGCAAGCTATTGCCCAGAGTCGCAGAGTGTGACCCCGTGAGTTGGGTAGGCACCAGAGCGAGAATTGTCGGGTCTGTGGAATTTTGAGCCCGAGACCCGCCGAGGCGGGGAATCGAACCCTGGTCCACGGTCGATCTCAGCTTCCGGGTCTGCCGCCTCTAACCACTGAGCCACGCTTCTCCACTAAAGTAATCCTTAATGAACAGGCTACACTGATGTAAGCATTAGGGTTATCCTCATTCACACAGTCATTTTTATACAGCGGGCATTCGCACTCTGGCACTGATTAGCAGTGGCACGGCACCCAGAACATCTACATCAAGCCAACACACAAGACAGGAAGAGTAAAGGGGAAGGGAGACCCACGCCAATGATGCCAGGTCTAACAGTGCTCCACCTGCATTTTCTCCACCAAGCAGAAACAAGTAGACCAGCTTCTCCTGGACTTAGAAGAATTTGGCTGGGTGCTTTGTGGGTCTTGTAGTCCCAACTTTCCAAGCAACAACTCAGAGCTTCTGGAACCTTGGATTGGTGTTGTGGACACTTCAACACCTAAAAAGTACCTTCTGGAAGAAGATCCAGATGTTTGACATCATTAGGAGAATTTATGTGAAAAAGCTCCATCAGTTGATCAAACCCTCATCGAGAGTCAAGCCGCCGATGTCAAACAGCGAGCCGGCCAGAAATTCAGTTTCATCCTGTTGAAAGCTCCAGAGCTCCATGCCTGAGATTCGCTGAGGTCTCGTGCTAAAGCAAGCTGCGATGTTTGACTCACAATAAGGCCTGATGAGGAGCCTCACTCGACATCAAGAGAAAAAGCTCCAAAAAAGGAGTATGTCAGGAGGTAAAAACTTGACGGGTCCCAACCCCTCACTGTATCTGACCCACGCTCCATTGTGGTCAGCCTGAAACTTTGACTTTGTCCCAGTCAAGTGCAACCAGATATTCAAAGTTGATGCTTTTGGCTTTTAGGCATTAGAAAGTATTTATTCTTTAAAAATTCATATCTCTGGTTCCCTACATTGGATTTTTGTCATTTAAACAATAAAAATATTTCCTATTTTTATAAATTGGTTTTGGATTTTTATTGTGTGTTGTGTCTTTCTTATTTACTGTAATTGGCGTTTTTAAATGCTTTACATACCTGTCTCGTAAGTAAAGCCTGTCTGCCCGTGAGTGAAGCTACCAAGGGTTGAGCAAGGATTCATTTATTGAGATTTGACTGGACCTTATTTGTGATTGTGGTGCTTTACTAAATGTAGGTACCTACCTGCACCTACTAATAGACCACATTACAACAAAATGTACATTTATGTCAACATTAATGTCACTCTTGCACTGATCAGTCAGAGCAATTACCGTTTTGTGTTGTTGCACAGTTTAAATATTGGTGAAAATTGCCTGATCATCCAAATTGCTCAGTTACCAGAGCAATTATTGTAATCCTAAACTGAAATCAGAGTTAGTTGAAAGTCTTAAAAGATATATATCTCTACAGATATCTCTGTCATCTCTCACATCATACTATCTCATAAAATATATTTGGGCTCTTCCTACCAGCGTATCTCAGGATTTATATCAGATTTCGTATAGCCATGGAAGAGAGTTCCACTGAACAATATTGAATTGCCTACTGGCATCGGGTTAATTTATTTTGTTTCATTTAACCTATTTGATATTATAGATGGAACAGTTCCGTCCTTAGCCGTAGCACTTCTGTGCTAATGGTGCAACTGTTCAGTCCTAGCACCCACCCATGGGGGAAGCACTGGCCCTCCCCCTGAGGGCAGCCCATCTGCAAGCCTACACTGGAAGGTCTGCTGCACCCCCAAACCCCCTTGACAATATGCTGTAGTCAGCACACCCACGGTTAACCAACAACATTAGATGATGCCGGGGATTCACTCGAAGCCATTTGGTTCCAGGGCATCAAAGAAGAGGACTCCTTTGAAGGTGAGTCCTTCTCCGAGGAGCGGGTTGGTAGGCCGGAAATAGGCACAGGGGGAGGGAAAGAGTTTTACTTTCCCTCCTGTGCCTGTTTGAAGTAGATTTCTGCTCCACGATCACGGTGAGAGCACGGAGCAGGAATCCAACCACTTGGACCACCAGGAATTCTTTTGTGCAGGGGAGTTGCCCCTTGAGTAAGGGTCATTTCCAAGTGGAGCTTAATATTTTTCCTGTGTTTTGTCCTCCCTGGTGGGGTAGATCGATCATGTTTTTGGCTGAACTGTTTCCCAGGAGGGCCAAAACCCACTAGAACACCAGGGATGTATTTGTCAGCAAAATTACAGGGACCGAACCTTTGGGCAAACTTTACTCCCTTGGAGACAAAATATTTAGTTATTCTACCCTTCCAGAGGGTAGATTAGATGCTTTTAGTCCGATCTTCTGTATGGAGGGGGGTGAAAGGCCACTAAACTACCAGAGATGTTTTTGCTGTGGGAATTAGTCGCTCCCTTTGGTTTTATTTTTTATTCTGCCCTCTCCAGAAGGCTAATCGACCATTTTTAGGCAGATCAGCCATTTTTAGGCCGATCTGCCACCTGGAGTGGGCAGAAGCCCACTAGACACCAGGGATTTTATTTGTTATATGTCCTGGAGTGGCCCCTTGGACAGGGGCCATTCCCCGTAATTTGGGACACTGTTTTGGAATGGGCAGAAGCCCACTAGACACCAGGGATTTTATTTGTTATATATCAGGGAGTGGCCCCTTGGACAGAGGCCACTCCCTTAATTTGGGACACTGTTTTAGCTGTTTACTGCCCCTCTGGAAGCAAATCAGCCATATTTGTAGGCCCACATGCCTCCACGGGCAGCAAAAAGTCACAAGACCACCAGGGATTTTATAAACATGCCACATACTGATTTGGGAAGCAGCCCATTGTACATGGTTCACTCCTCTTTTGGGAGGTGAATGTTTTGGCTGTTCTGCTATATTTATCGGGCTATCTGCTCTCAATGGGGGCAGAAGCCACTAGACCACCAGGGATTTTATTGTAGATGGCTCAAAATGTTTTGGGGAGTGGCCCCTTTGGGTGAAGGTCACTCCCTTTATTAGGGGGAATGTTTTGGCCTTTTCTGCCCCCCTTGGGGGCAAATCTGCCTCATATTTTTAGGCCTTTCGGACCCCAAGGTGGTAGAAGCCACTAGACCATCTGGAATTTTATTATATGTGGTGCATCATGTTTTGGGGATCAGTCCCTTGGGCACGGGTTGATCCCCTTTTTGGGAAGGAAGATTTTGGCTGTTTCTACCCCCTCGGGGCATAGTGGCCATATATTTGTTTAGGCCCATCTGCCCGAAGGGGGGCAGAAGCCACTTGACACCAGGGAAAGTTTGTGTCTGAACTGTAGTTCAGCTGAGTATCTGTGTGTTCTGGAGTTTGACTGGCTGTGTGTGGACCGGCACTTCACTGGCGGTGTGTTTGGTTGGCATTTGGATGATGGGCAGACTTCTTAGTGTTTTATAATGTTAACTGTTTTATTTTTGTCATCATTTGCATTTGTGTTTGTAATGTTTTATTTCTCCTTTTCATTATAGTACAAAGCTTTTCTTTTCCTTTGAGTCTCCAGCTTGCAGTTTTGTCACTGATTGATCTGCAGTTTGTGTAATTGCATCTGATTGGTAAAAATAAGTTTCTTGTACTGTTTACTCCAAATGAGTATCACTGCCCTACATGCATGCAGTTTTTTTTAATGGTGTAATAATAGCAGCATATTTAGCTTCTGTTTTATTGTGTGAGAAATGTTCCTTGTATTTGAACACGATTTGTATTGTGTTGTCTTGTGTGTAATTTTCTTTTGTTTTTCCTTTCTACTGGGACAATGTTGGTGCTTGCTGGGTTCGTGCAGAGTACATGATGTTTATTCAAGTTGTCTGTTGCAAGTGAGCGGTATTGTTTTTTCATAAAATAGGTGTTAGTTTGTTTTGTACTTATTGACTTTTCTTTTCAGAGTACCAGTAGATTTACTTTCTTTTTAATAAAGGCACAGATTTGTTTATTACTTATTTTACACAGTGTTGGGTATTGTTGACTTATTTGTCAAGAATTTTCTTGGTAAGGATGATGGCTAGCTGCAAGATTAGTGCTCTGCACGTTGTTGATATGCTTTTCATGTGTTCCTCTGACCATGATTATGAGACTGACTCTAGATCTGAGGCAGACCAGGATGTCCAGCATTCTGGCAGTGAATTGTCTGTCCGAGAGGAGTCATCTGATGATGAAACCACTGTCGGTGCGGATGAAGTGCCGCTTTTAGAGGAAGACACTGATGTGCCAATAGTGCAGCAAGAGGCATCTGGATGCAGCGTGGGGTTAGGAGGCTTCACATTGGCAGTGCTGGGATCAGGATTGCTCCAAACAACGTGCAGCCGGTTTTGCCTGCCTTTAGTCATGTTGCAGGGTGTAGAGTGAATACTGAAAACTTTTTGCCTTTACATTTCATTCATGCTACCTCACTTGTGTTGATGGGCCAAGTGCTCGTGATACGGAAAGGCTTAAAACGTATTGTGGCGGCATTAAAATTATCGACCACAAAATGACCTGGTTTTGCAATGGGGTCACTTAGGATTTTGGTCCCAGGCTCAGTGGTCACCTAGGGAAACCTACCAAATCCAGAGATTTCTAAAACCTCGAGTCCTGCGAGGTGTTGTTGCATGGATCCCCCAATATTTTCTTACCCAGAATCCCCTCAAAACCTCACATTTAGCTAATAAAATCAATATTTCCTCACATTTCTGTGTGGGAAAGGTGTGCGATCACAGCATCAGCACAAATTTCCTATTACCCAGTGTTCCCCCAGGTCTCCCGATAAAAATGCTACCCAAGGTTTTGCAGGTTACCCCTTTGCAAAAGCAGGTTATTTTGTTATAGATAATTTTGATGTCTCCACAATACATTTTGGTCCGTTTCCTGTCATGGGCACTCTGTTACCCACACAAGTGAGTTACCATTTGTATCAAGAGGCTAAGTGAATGCTGGGTGGATGGAAGTGTGTGCCTCCTCACGCGTCCAGAACGTTTCATCACAGAAATGTGAGGAAAATGTATTTTTAAGTCAAAGTTTGAGGTGTGCAAGGGATTCTGGTTAAAGAAAACATGGTGAGAGCCATGCAAGTCAGCACACCATGAATACCCCTAGGTGTCTAGTTTTAAAAGATGTACAGGTTTTCTAGGTTTACCTTGGTGCCTGCTGAGTTAGGGCCCAAAATCCAAAGCTAGGCTCATTGTAAAAAAAGTGTCATTATTCAGTGACAAAGGTGATATGTCCATGATGTGTTTTAGGCTGTTTCCTGTTGCAGGCACTAGGCCTACTCACACAAGTGAGAAGTGAGGTACCATTTGTATCTGGAGACTTGGGGGAATGTTGTGTGAATGAAAGTTTCCGAACTTTCCATCACAGAAATGTGAGGCAAATGTATTTATTTAGATAAACTTTAAGGTTTGCGACGCTTTCTGGATACAAAACATGGAGAGTGCCAGGCAAGTCATCCTATCCTGTATTCCCCTACGTGTCTAGTTTAGAAAACATATACAGGTTTGCTAGGTTTCTATTAGAAGTAAGGAATGACAATCAAGGATAAGTCAGCAACATTCCTTTATTGGCCATCCACTCTCCTCAACTGACAATAGGGCCAACATTCTAAGGTGTGCTCCAGATGGAGGGAACCAAAAGACGGGTAGGGGAGGGGGGAACAGAACATACCAAGGTGAAGGATGAGATTACAACACACCTTCCTCCCTTTTGGAAAATAACAGCAAACACAGTGGTACAATTCATGTAAACAATTTGGACTTTGCAACTTTGTCACAACTCCACCATTGACCATTATCAAAGAGAACTACATGGTTAAATGCTTTTACTGTGAGACAAGGAGGGTAGAATTTGCTAAAACTGTATGGGTCTTTCACACTTCTCTTTACCTAAACCACATCACCTACTTTCCAGCTGGGGGCCTTGACTCCATTCTTTCCGTCATACCATTCTTTATACTTAGACTGGTGCAGATCGACTTTCCTGCTAACCTCCTCAAGGCTGTGGTTTACTGCTCCTCCCAACCAACTAGAGTTAAGTTTCATGCAGGCCTCTCTCCTTGTATGGGCAACAAAAGGGGGGACCCCTGTTATCAGGTTAGGTGTGGTGTGGTATGCCCATAGGCAGTCACTTAGGGCCAGTTGGATGTGCTCCTCGATCATTTTATTTGTCCTCTCAACCGTGCCATTAGCTTTAGGGCAATACAGAGGAGTCAACTCGTGTTTGATGTACATTTTATCTAAACATTCCTTAATGGTTTGAGAAGTAAATTGTAAGCCGTTGTCGGTGACTATTGTTGAAGGTATGTCCACCCTTGAAAAAACGTCCTTGAGGAAATCTAGGACAGCATTGGTGTGTACGCGACTTACACATTTCTACATCACCCAATGGGATGTGTAGTCAACCAAGACCAACATGAACCACTTCTGGATGCTCAGGTTATCCATGGGTCCAATAATCTCCATGGCTAATTTGCTCTACGGTTTGAGGGGTATGGTAACCGGGGACAAATGTGCCTTGCGTAGGGACTTAGACTTATCACTTCTGGCACAACTGATACAGTCCTTAACAATCTGTTCTGCCATGGTGTCCATCCTGGGGAACCAGAAGTTAGCACGCACTCTACTTTTGGTAATGCTATGTCCCATATGTCCTTCGTGTGCAGGTTTGATTATCCTCCTCTTGAGACCTGCAGGCAGTACTACTCTATTTTGTCGGTAGAGTTTGCCATTGATGATACTTAATTAGTTCCTGACTTCCCAGAAGTCTGTGAGTTCGTCATCCAGATCATTGAACTTGCTGGGTTGCCCATCTCTCAATGTGTCCTTAATCCTGTCCAGTACTTCATCTTCTTCCATAACTTTCTCCCATTCTTCTTTGGTAATAGCGGGATAATCCATCATCATGATGGGACTGTCTAGCATCTTCTCAGGTTGTTCCACTACTATGGGTGTTCTGGACAAAAAGTCAGCAATTTTGTTATCTTCACCTGAGACATATTCCACCATGATATAAAAACATTCCAGGCCCAGAATCCATTTCCCAATGCACGAAGTACAGTTCTCCATACCTTTTACAGTGAAAATGAAGGCGAGGGGCTTGTGATCTGTGCGAATGGTGAAATTCAATCCCCGCTAAAATAATTTAAGAAATGCTTCACATCCCAGAAACACGCAAGGGCCTCTCTTTCAATAACGGAGTAATTCTCTGCATTGGAAAGGCTCCGGGAAGCAAAGGCAATGATCCTTTCTTCCGTTCCATCTCTTTGCGAAAGTGTGGCTCCCAGACCTGTATTGGACGCATCCGTGGTGAGAATGGTTTTCCTCCTGGGATAAAAAACTCCCAAAGCTGTTGAACTTAGGATCTCTTCCTTGAGCGCATCAATTAACAATTTATGTTGCTCACGCCATTCGAAATCCTTATTTCTTTTTTTGTAATTCACGTACTGGTTCACATTTGGATGCAAAGTTCTTTATGTACTTGGCCACGCATTCTATCAACCCTAAGAATGACTTGAGTTTGTCTTTGTTTTTTGGATATGGAGCATCTCTTACCACACAAAGGAGGTTTCCTTTAGGCTTGAACCCTTCATGAGAAATAAAATGCACCAAGTACTCGACAGATGTGACTCTTAGTCTGCACGTATACTTCTGTACCATCAAACCTGCATCCATGAGTTTCTGGAAGACGGTCCAAAGAGTGCGATCGTGGTCCTCCACAGTACGTCCATACACCAAGATGTCATCCTGGAAGCACATGAGTGGTCCACATCTTTCAGGATTTGCAGCATGATATTCTGAAAAACCGCTGCAGTAGACGCTAGCCCAAACGGCATTCTCCTGAACATGTACGCACCAAGAGGGGTTATGAAGGGGGTAAAAAGTCTCAATTCGAGGCATAGGTCCACCTGGTAATAAGCCAAGGATAGGTTGATGACGCTGAAGTTCTTGGCCTGGCCCATGGTACTTAGCATCGCATTGATGTTCGGGAGTGGGTGTCTTTCTACCCAGATGCTCTCATTGAGGCTTCTTAAATCTACACAAAGATGGATGCCCTCACCATTGGCCTTGGCTACAATCACAACTGGCACCAACCATTCTGAACACTCTATAGGTTGGATAATTTCCATCTTGCACAATTTTTCAAGTTCTTTTTTTAGAGGCTCCCTCATCATTTGCAGAACTGGGCGCAACTTGTGAACCACCGGTTTGGCATTGTCCTTGAGTGTGATCTTGTTTTGGAATTCTTTTAGGAGGCCCTGCTTTTCCTTAAACAATCCTGGAAATTCATCACAAATGTCACCCCCCATCCGGGTTCTCAGCGGTAAGAAGCACCAGTTCTTTATTGTTGGGATCTAAAATGATACCTAACTTCTTTTGGTGCTCACATCCCAACAGGTTCGACCCTGACTCTACAACATATACCATAGGTACCCCTACCCTTGAACTGAATGTGTATCTCCTTCATTCCTTGAAGAGGAAGAGGCTCCTTGTTGTACCTTGTGGGTGATATGTCAGCCTCCTGCAGTGTGTTCTCTACATGACCCTTAACACATTCAAAATAATTTTTGTTCAAAAGTGTGAAAGGGGAACAAGAATCAGCAAACATTGTTATACATTGGTAGTTGAGCATTGCATCACACTTTGGGTAAATAATGTTTACACTGTTCAATCTTTAGAAGTGTAGGCACATATTTCTTATCAAAGGGCTGTACACATTTTACCTCTTTAACCATGGACCCTTCTACACTTCCCCCCTCACTGGGTTGGGGGTCACCTTCTCTACATACTCTTGTGAAGTGTCCCCTTCTGTTGCATTTTTTGCAAGTTACACCTCTTGCTGGGCACTGCACGTTGTTAGCTAGGTGATTGCTGCTGCCACACCTTTAACATTTCAGACTCCTTTCACTATTAGTGATCTTGCTGTTCACACCTTCCCTATTCTTAAGTTTATATACCTCACTCCTTTCCTCCTCCTCCTGAATGTTAGCTACTACTTCTGCATTAGAGTTCATCTCTCTCATGCACTTAGCTGTGTGTTCTACTGATTTGGCGATAGCCACTGCCTCACTTAGACTGGGGTTCTTGGCTAAAAGCTCCTCCTGGGTACGTACATTGTTGGTACAATGAACCAGCTGGTCTCTTATCAAAGAATCTGTGAGACTACCAAATTCACCCAATTGGGTGAGTCCCCTCAATGCGGCCACATAATTTGTAATTGATTCTGATTTACCTTGGGACCTGCTAAAAAACCTGTGCCCCTCCAAGACTACATTCATTTTATCTCCAAAGTGCAATTCTAACTTTTTCATAGTGCCCATAAATATGTCCAAATCTTCACCTGCTCCTTCTCCTTCATGTTCAGGTTCTGGTAACGTTTCGTAAATCTTATGCCCGTGTACCCCCAAATTGTGGAGGAGGATATGTTGTTTGCATACAGAACTGAAACGCTCCCCACCAATGGCTATCAGATACGATTCGAACAGTTTAACCCACTCTTTCCAGCTAATTTCTGGTTCTCCCATTTCCTTTAAGAAAGGAGGAGGTTGGCTCATGCTTGCTGCTGCCATGATGGTGAGAGGAGAGGAAGGGTTTGAGAGAGGATGACAGGGTAGAGCTGGAAAAGAGAAGTGGGACTGGAGAGAGAGAGAGGAGACCAAGTGAGCCTAATAAAAACAGTACAATACAAGGCTCCTACAATAACTTCAGCATGAGAATATCACAAGTTAAACAAGAAGCTGTAGGATGATGGAAACCATTAGAAATAATCTTTCTGAGGTTCAAATGTACTTACAGTTTGTCACAAAAGCAAGTAATAAGAATCAAACTTTTCCTCAAAAATGTATAACCGGCTTGTTCCCTTAAAGATCAAGTTATAGTCCACCCTCAGCAGAGGAACCCGTTACCACCGCTTTATTTGCTGAATGGAAGCGCGCAGGTGCTAGGAGCTCTGTCCTCTACACGGGCCTGCTCCGATAATGACAAGGTCTTGTAATGGCAGCGGAAGACGCTACTCCCAGCGAGAAGACTAAGTTCGTCGGCTTCTCCTCCTTGGAAGTGACTGGGATCAGGCTGCCTCGTCTAGTTCCATCGGCAAGTGTTAAGGTTATTCCGCAGGTTTCTTTCGCCGCGGGATCTTGAAGAGACCATGGAAACTTGCTTCAACCCTGCTGATGTGGTACGTGACTTCCCTCAGGAAAAGCAGCAGAGGCTGAAGGTTCAGGCAGTGCTTTCTACACTGCCAGACGGCGTCCGCTTTTATGTTCCGCCTGCCTGCACCTTGCTGTGTGAGCCTAAATGGGCACTGGCTCCAATCAAGCCCACCTCACAGTCCCAAGAGATCACCTCACAAACAGGCTGCGCTTGGAAGATTCTCACCACAGTCCAACCACCACCGATACACTCGTACAGCAAGATTCCACAAGTTTCTGAGTGGTGAGTAAAAAGCCAGAATTACGATCACTACAGATTGAGGAATGAATGTAGAATGCCGCAAATACACTCCTCACTTGCCGTATTTAATAGGAGTACTTAACGGAAGTTAATAAGGGGATCAACTCCTATGCTCTTGTAATATTGGCTATAGATATTCACCCGTCACAGCAATTGCTGGCACAGCTCTGCCCTGGTGTATGCACTAATCTAGAGCCAACCGCAGATCTGACTAGATTCACCATGTAGATTTAAAAGTTTTACCACTTCTCTATGAAATCCTTCCTGTCATACATGGCATTTGCCTCCTTCTTCTTGACTTCAACTCATTTCTGAACTTCCCACACAATTCTTCTTGTGTATTTCTCAATCTGTCTGCATTAGGAGATGACCAACACTTCCCCTTCGCAGTAAGTCGTCGCCGGTGTTAGAAGTAAGGAATGACAATCACCGGATAAGTCAAGACATTCCTTTATTGGCCATCCACTCTCCTCAACGAACAATAGTGCCAATATTCTAAGGTGTTTAACAACAAGGGGTGGTGAAGGACAGAGTTTCTGAATTAAGCAGAATACTCTCACCCAGTCAAGAGATCAGGGCTAGATCCAACACCGTTTTTTAGCTCACTGCACCATCCCAGTTCAGAACCTGGCTATATGCAAATTAGTCTGTTCCTGTCCCAGTGCATGATGGGAACAGGTTCTGAACTGGGATGGTGCAGTGAGCTAAAAAACGGTGATAGATCAAGCCCTGATCTGTTGACTGGGTAGGAGTGTTCTGATTAACTCAGATACTCTGTCCATCACCACCCCCTTTTTTAAATTATTTTGGCCACCATAAGTGTGGAAGGGTATGCTCAGACATGAGTCCCTTGCTCACTGCACCATCAGGATTCAAGCAAGCCGGGCCGAAGACGGCTGTAATGCCAGAAACCTGTCCCCGGAAGCTTGTTTCCTTTCCAGTGAAGAATTGGCTTGGTAGTTTGGTCTGCCCTGTTCCCATGATGCACTGGGCCAGGGACAGACTAATTTGCATTTAGCCAGGTTCTGAACTGGGATGGTGCAGTGAGCTAAAAAACGGTGATGGATCAAGCCCTGATCTGTTGACTGGGTAGGAGTGTTCTGATTAACTCAGATACTCTGTCCATCACCACCCCCTTTTTGAAACATTCTAAGGTGAGCTCCAGGTGGAGGGAGCCAAAATGCAGGTAGAGGAAAGGGAGAACGGAACATACCAAGGTGAAGGAAAAGATTACAACCGTTTACTTAGATGCCGGCTGAGCTAGGGCCCAAAACCCACAGCAAGGCACCTTGCAAAAGAATGGGTCAGTTTTCAATAGAAAGAAGTGATGGGTCCACATAGTGTTTTGAGCCATTTCCTTTGACGGGCACTAGGCCTACCCACATTAGTGAGGTACCATTTTATCAGGAGACTTGGGAAAATGCTGGGTGGGTAGACGTTTGTGGCTCCCTGCAGATTCCAGTACTTTCCATCATATTAATGTGAGAAAAATAATTTTCTTTAGGCAATTTTCAGGTTTGCAAGTGATTCTGGGTAACAGAGCGTTGTGAGAGCCACCCAAGTCACCCCATCCTGAATTTCCCTGGGTGTCTAGTTTTAAAAAACATACAAGTTTGCTAGGTTTCCCTAGATTCTGGCTGAGCTAGGGCACAAAATCCACAGTCGGGTACATTGCAAATAAAGGGTCTGTTTTCAGTAGAAAAATGTGATGTGTCCATGTTGGATTTTTGACCGTTTCCTGTTGTGGGCACTAAGCCTACCCACTCAAGTGAGGTGCCATTTTTAATGGGAGACTTGGGGGACTGCTGGGTGGGTAGACGTTTGTGGCTCCCTGCAGATTCCAGAACTTTCCATCACGGAAATGTGATGAAAACCTGTTTTTGTAGATGAAATTTAAGGATTGCAAGGAATTTTGGATAAAAACATGGAGAGAGCCACAAACGCCAGCCCAACCTGGAGCCCTCTAGGTGTCTTGTTTTAAAACATTTTCAGGTTTTCTAGGTTTTCCAGATGCTAAATGAGCTAGAGCCCAAAATCTAGAGGTAAGCACATTGCAAAAAAATGGTCAGTTGTCAGTGGATGTGTCCGCATTGCGTTTTGGGGTGTTTCCTATCATGGGCACTAGGTAAATCCACACAAGTGAGACGCCATTTTTACTTAGAGGAATACAGAATAGTAGAACAAGTGTTATTATCAATTGCTTTTATCTGCAATTGTGGCTTCCAATATAAGATAATGTGTGCAAAAGAAACTTCATATGCTAGTATGGGCACCCACAAATTCAGAGATGTGCAAATAACCACTGTTTCTAACCTCCATATCTTGTTCCCATTTCAGAAGTACATAAGTGTCCTTGATACCTATTTTTTGCTTTCAATATTTTATCAAATGAATTGCTGTATACCTGGTAAACACTGAAGAATCATTGCTAGGTGCCGCTCAGTTATTGGCTCTGGGTACCTCAGGTTCTTGGTAAACTTACAAGCCCTATATATCTCCACAACCAGAAGGGCCCAGCAGATGTAATGGTATATTGCTTTTAAATCTCTGCCATACTTAGAAGAAGTTACAGGTGAAAATGTAGGCACAAATAGCTGTTTTTTCAACTCAATTCCAATATATTTTTTTCATTTCGACTGTTACTTTCTACAGGAAAATTTATAAAAGATCAACACAAATTTCCTGTTGCTAAATTCTGAATGTTGCCATCTTTTTAGAAATGTATATCTTTCCAGGATCCACCCGTGGTTTTAGACACCCAGATCTACCACTTACTGGAAGGAGGTTGAAAGCACAAAAAATAGTAAAAATGTCAAAACTGTGTAGAAAGATTAGGTTTTCTAACAAATATGCCTGTTAGAAATGAGGTCTCTGGTTGGCAGAGGTATGCACCCTCTCCAAGTAGGGAGCCTTCCTTCTAGCAGGATAATTTAGTTACCCACCTAGATAACCCTTGCTCACCCCTTTGGTATCCTTGCAGGAGCAGACAGGTTTATCTCAGAGGCAATGTGTAAAGTATTTGCACATAACACACACAGTAATACAGTGAAAACACTACAAAATGGACACCAGTTGTTGCATGCGCTGCATCGCCAAATGCGATGCAGAGCGCAACAATTTTTTTTAAATGTATTTATATGTTTACTTACCTCTATTCGGCCGTAATCTGTAGTTTACTACCCCCCACTCTGCCCCTCCCCCACCCCACGTCAACGCCCAGCACCACTCCGACCACGGGCCGCTACTGCAAGGGAAAGCAGGCCCTCTTGCCCCTATACCCGGATCTTTGCTCAGGGCTTCTATGGCATGGGTCAAACAACCGCCATCTCTCATGGTGGATGGGGCAGCTGATGACATCGTTTCCACTTGTCCGGCTGCTGGGGAACCTCTGCCACTTCTGGGCAGCGCTGATGCAGGCGGGCTGGGGTTACTCACCTGGCGAGGCTTATTTGTGATTTTTCTGCCTGGGGCACCTGGGAAAGGCCACGCTTCAGTGGACGACTATTGCCAGGCAACGCAGTAGACACCTTAGTCAACTTCCAGTGCGCTGGGCTGAGGTTGACGAGCAGTTGCGCTGACGAGTATGGATTTTCCACAACCCTTGAGCCTTACGACACGGCACGGGTTTACAGTGCCTCTGGTTGCACAGAGTAAGTAGGGAAGATGGGCCCAGCAACCAGGGCTAAAAGTGCTCCGTAGATTTAACGGATGAAGCACAAGGAAGACTTTGACAAGAAGGGATCCCCTGCAACAAGGTAGCTTGCCTAAGGCAGGGATAATGACAATAAATTTCAAAAGGAGATCTCAGGCAAGTGGGTATATGATCTGGTTGAGGGCACAAATAAAGACACATAACAAACCTGTCTTTTTATTACAAAAGTAAGATAATCTGTTTAATCTATAAATAGTAATATCGCTGTGTCTATGAACACAATGATTAGCTATAAAGATATACAATATATAAATAACACACATTACAATCAACAGACATACTTATATGCATACATACATGCAACCATTCCTCACCCTCTCATTTTCACTATGTTATAGAAATACAAAATATGTATTCATTGTTTTTGTATCACAAAGTTAAATAGTATATTTCAATGCAGTGATACACCACAAATCTATACATCTCTGTGGCCAAAAAAAGAATTCTGAAGAGCTATGACTTGCTATGCACTTTTCGGCTTAAGTCTGGGGATGCGCTGAGGCACACTGCCTGTTGGTAACATTTACTCTGTTTTTAAAATGTGTAATGTTCTTCGGTGAGCTGACTACTAGCTCCCTCGTATTTTTTAACCTCTTACTCACCCTTTCCTGCTGTGTCATCCCCGCTGGACTCCTCGTTCCACCGCGAGCTGATTAGAGCTCGATTGATGTGGAGGGAGCCCATTGGGTGAGACACTTCCTGCCGGTTGGAGGAGGTGAGCGGTCTAGCGCTCCTACCTCACTTGCTCTAAAACCCAATGCAGGTGACAACGCGCAGTGGGCGCGCCAAAGGCAAGCCTGTCTGCGCCCGTCCGCACCAGACCGGGACCAGGGGCCACCCCCCCTGTCGGTCACCCCTCCACCAGGGTGTACTCCCCTGAGAAGTTGCTCACTTTACGTGGCCAGGAGCCTTCCACTAAGCACCTTTTAACTCCTTATGAATATTGCGCCCTATCGCAGCACTCTCACCTTCCCCCTGCTACCACCCCCACAACGCCTGATGCCGATTTAGATCTTAATGCTCCACAAATAAGCTCTCTTCCTGGCTGTCCAGGCCACGGGCAGGATTGTCTGTCTATCTGGTATTTAAACACCCGCTCACTGGCTAAACACCAAGCCGAGATATTTTACCATCTAGAAGCAACTAAGCCAGATATACTGCTGCTGTCAGAAACATGGCTCACACCAGAGTCTAGCCCCGACATCCTGGCTGCCGTTCCTGGTGGCTATTACATCCTTCAAGCAAATCGGCCACAGGGGAAAATTGGGGGGGGTGTGACCGCCATAATCTCCCATGCTCATAAAGTTAGCTCCCTTATTATGCACCCCATACAGTCGGTGGAGTACGTAATTTTTAAATTTGAGTCAGACACCCTTCCCCTTACTGTTGCCCTTTTTTTATCGTCCTCCTGGACAGTCGCCTGACTTCCTGCATTCCTTTGGCAGCATAGCGGCCGAACTGGCAATTAATCACGCTAGAACACTTATTATAGGAGATTTTAATTATTGGCCCCACACTCAACACGAAAGCGCTTCGTCTAGGGAGTTCACTGACCTGTTATCTGGCCTAAACTACTTTCAGCACATTCATGTCGCCACCCATGTCAAGGGTCACATTTTGGACCAGTTGTGGCCTGTAAATCAGGACGTCCTAAACACACAGATCTCCCCATGTGCTTGGTCTGATCATTTTTTTATTTCTTTTACTGTCTCTAGAATCCTAGCTACAAAAACGTCCCCCACCATTTGCCCACTCACCCGGAATTGGGGCAAAGTAGACATTCCCTCATTGTGTCTTTCACTGGCCACTACAATTCCCTCGCTGTCGGGGCGGGCTCCCCTCTGTCTGTCCATATTCAGGCCGATAATATCCATACTTGGCTTGCAGACGCTCGGGATACTGTTGCTCCTCTAAAGAGGCTTAGAAACAAGCGACCTCACGATGCACAGCGTTGGTTTTGTAAGGCGTTGACAGACCTGAAGTTTGCCCTTCGACAAACCGAGCTCAAGTGGAGAGTGGATTACTGTCCTCTCAAGAAGCTTACTTTTATGGCCGCATTGGAAGAATACAAATCGCCTATTCTGGCTTTTCGGATAAAATCCTTAAATCCTCCAATAAATCTAGGGAGATTTTTACCATAGTTGACGAGTTGGCTAAACCTGATCGGATCACAATGACCCCCTCTTTTTCTCAGCACCTTTGTGACTCCCTCAACAATTACTTTGTTGTGAAGATAGGCCTAATCAAGTCAAGTATCCCTACACCTGATGCAAGCTTTGTTATAGGTAATATCCCCAACAACTCTTCCTCTTTTTTAAACTTCCCGTTAATCACACGGGAAATGTTCGTATCTCTCCTTAGTAAGGTTCGCTCTGGCTCTCCTACTGACAGCTGCCCTGCCCACATTGCCCGTGAGATCATTCTCAGTCTCCCAGAGGTGCCCCTCTCGCTGCTCAATAACTTTCTCACTATGGGGATGGTCCCCAGTACATTTAAATCTGCCGTTGTTTCACCGATTCTTAAGAAACCGGGGGCAGATCCGGCGACACTGAGCAATTTTCGGCCAATATCCCTGCTCCCTTTCTTGGGCAAACTCTTAGAGGCCCATGTCTCTAGCTGCCTTGGCTCATTTGTGGAAAGCTCCCGGTTTTTAGATCAACATCAGGCTGGTTTCAGACCGCAGCACTCCACAGAATCTGTGATGGTGGCAGTTCATGACGAACTTAGGAAAGGGGCTGATCAAAACATCTCCCAGGCCCTGGTGCTCCTTGATTTGTTGGCGGCATTCGACACCGTTGATCATCCCATCCTTCTTCAACGGGTCGATAGCGCCGGCATCAGGGGGACCCCGCTTAGGTGGCTGACCTCTTTTCTACAAGATCGTAAGCAAGGTGTTTGTCTTGGCCCCTTCACGTCCACAGCCAAAGACCTCACTTGTGGGGTTCCTCAGGGTTCTTCCCTTTCCCCGTTATTATTCAACCTTTATATTTTTCCCCTCATTTCCAGGCTACGGGAGAGACCAGGGGTTATCTTCAATTATGCGGATGACCTCCAGCTCATTTTTAACATTGATTCCTCCTCTGCCTCTATTGAGAACTTTCAGTCTACTATGTCATACATCAGTAATTGGATGAGTGAGAACCAACTCATGCTTAATCCAGGAAAGACCGAGCTTATACTTACTGGACCTCCGGGCAATCCTTTGAACTCCAGCTTCTGGCCACACTCGCTGGGAAGTGCCCCCTGCCCGGTGAGCTCGGTCAAGAGTCTTGGAGTTACTATCAGTGAGGATCTGACTATGAAACCTCAAATTAAATCTGTGATGTCGGCATGTTTTTTTAATCTACGCCGCATCAGAAAGATTAGCAGATTCCTCACTCATGAGGCTCTAGTTCAAGTTACGCTCGGTCTGGTAATTTCCCGTATTGATTATGGGAACGCACTGTATGTTGGCATTCCCCTTTACCAGTCTCTCCAACTTCAGCTTATCCAGAATCAAGCAGCGAGACTGGTTTTCCGGCAGCCACAAGTTCAGTCAAGCCTCTATTGAGGAGCCTGCACTGGCTCCCTGTGATCCAGCACAGCCTTTTCAAGGTGGGCTGCTTGACATACCAGGCCCTTGCTCATCAAGGCCCGGCCTTCATATCCTCTCGCCTCCATCGATATATCACTTCACGGGCCCTCCGCTCGTCGAGCTCCAATTTAGTGCTCATGTGCCCCTTCAAGCGGAAAAGACTCAGGGGATTAAGATTTGCTTCTCAAGCTCCCCTCTTTTGGAACTCCTTGCCCTCGGACCTCCGTCTTATTTCTTCCTATCACTCCTTTAGGAAGGCTTTGAAGACTTGGTTGTTCTCTCAAGCTTTTGATTGATTATTGATTGATTAATGGTTCCATCTCGCAGTCTCCTCCTCTGTCTGTCCAAAGCGCCAAGAAGCCGTTGGTGAACGTGTGCTGTATAAATGTTTTTATCATATCATATCATATCATATCAAACAACGTGTCGGTGATGGGGCGAGTGCAAGGTAAATGGTTTTATTTATTTTTGTGTTTAATTTTACCTGTCCCGTCGTCTGTTGACCAGCCGCGGTCGGTAGTGGGAGTACCTGCTGGGCGGTGACGTGGGGAGGGGGAGGGACAGGGTGAGGGTAGTAATCTATGGATTACGGAGGTTTACAGGTAAGTAAACATTTCAATAAATAAAACACATTTTGTTGCGCGCACTGCACCGCATTTGGGGATGCAGTGCGTGCAACGAAATTCGTTTTATTTATTGAAATGTTTACTTACCTGTAAACCTCCGTAATCAATAGATTACTACCCCCCACCATGCCCCTCCCCCTCCCCACGTCACCGCCCGGCAAGTACTCCCACTACCGACCGCGGCTGCTGTTTTTACCTATTCCAGCCGGGCCTGTTTTTGAAGTGTACGTTTTCATATGCTGCCATTTATTTACCTGTAACAATATCTGTCAATTACTCATTCGCCCCATAACATAAATAATATGCTAATCTCCATACATATTTCTCTGCACGCCAATTTCTCTGTCACTTTCAAAAAGTATCAAAATTAGGATGCATAATAAGCCATTGATGAACACCCATAGATAAATGTAGTGAGGAAAATAAAGAGTTTATTTCTAGTGGGCACCTTGATTGTAATTATTTTACTTGTCATTGCCCCCCCAAAAAGTTAAAGATAATGGTTTATTGGCATTATCAAGATCCTTACGAAATTAACTTTGTCGGAAATTTAACGTAAAATATTGTAGCAATATGAATGACTCTACTTTTGTTTCAGGAATACCGAAGAACATGTTTTAAATAAATTGAGACTGGAGTGCACGGAGTGAAATTATCAACAAGACATATCACTGGTGTTTGTGAGCGTGTGCGCGCCCGTGTGTAAGAGAGATATTCTGTTTCAGCCACTTTTAACCAACTCGAGTGTAGCTGTGACAGTTTTCCTAAGACTATTAGCCAAGAAAATAATGCGCAGCTGCAATTTCTTTTGTAAAGGCTGTTTTGAAAAATGTATGTCTTTACATTCTGCTTAGCCGTGCTTGCACTGACCTTTTAAAACTCCTGGAAAAGCGCTTTTATGGTCTACCATGCAAATGAGCAATGAATGCAATGGCGTGAACGAGAAGGAATGCGAAGGGCGATAACAGGGTAATTGTTATTTTATTTTTGTTTGTTTGTTTTACTGCCGTCATGAAGACTTGAACACAGAGGCCCTAATGAGCTCGTGGTTTCTGTCAGTAGTTCCCGCGCTGTGGACCAGGAGACGCTGAGCAGTTGTTCGACTCTAAGAAGGCAGGAGCAAGGCCAGCATTTTGATGACTCTCTATGTTAAGTGGCCCTGAGACTTCAAAGTGTATAAATATCATCCGTCCTGTTAGCACTTTCTAGATTGCAAATGTGGGAGTCAGCTCCTTATGTTATGACCATTATTAATAAAAATGTCAGCATGTGTTGCAGTCAGGACAGGAGGGGAGGGGTGGGAGGCCGGATTTACAGCATGCCTTAAGCATCATTACCTAGAATGAATGCTAAAGGTTTGAATGGCTGGACCATGTTTGAAAAGGAGCTTAATGCCCTTGTTAAACTAAGAGTACCTCCGGTGTTGATGCGAGGTAGAGAGGGTGAGTCTGTATGAGTGTGGGGGTAGGGGGTGGGGCCGGGGAGGTGAGTAGAAGGTGCCAATAACAAAGATATAGTATGGTAATAAGATGTGATCAGATGTGAAGTATACACTAACGGTTTTGAAAAGTTTGCAAAATTGTGTTTTTGTAATATGCAAAATACTACTGATCATTACCTGAAGTGAAAATTGCAAGCAAAGACATACCCTGTGTAGAAATGTTACGCAAGATAGTGGGTGGGGACTAGTTTGAAGAGAAAATGTCTTGTTCACGGAAAAAAATGTCTCTCAGCAAGACAGTTTCTTCTTGTGTTGCGTAAAATGGTAGAAAGTTTGAATATTTACTGTAACCCAATATTCTCGAATTGTGCAAGATGGCATCCGCACAGTGGAGACTTAGCACAGCCCTAGTTTTTACCTTAAGTTTTTATGCGGAAAAAAGAGGGCTGTTCGACAAAATGCTGCAACAAATGTTGCGCAGGTGATCTTCGTGGCGCCCTCCGCCGAACGCCAGACCTGATGAAAGGATGGACACCTTTACGACTATATACTTACCTCCAAGACCTGGTCCCTTGTTCTGGAACTTGGACCCCAACCTGGCTACCACATGTTACTCTTTGGCCTGACTAAGGAGGTCGCCTTGCAAATATGGTAAGTGTGCTATTTTGCCCTAAGAACCGACATGTTTTCCTAAACCTCCTCCCATTCTTAGAGGTTCCACAATTTTCGTTCTTCATAGCCACACCAAGTTCCTTTCAGCACCTGAACTGTACTGTAGCCTTGAAAAAGCCATAGGCCTGTGCACATTTAGATAGTGTGCAGCAGCAGAGCCATAAGCAAAGGGTGGTGAGGCGGGTGGGGTAGCACATGAGTGGGGAGCTTGGGAATACAGTGTCAAATTAAAATAAAACTTACCATCAGCCACCGGCCACCTCCAGCATTGCACTGCTTCTCCTCTGGGGAAAACCTAAGTGTGCATGTGTGTTTTGGTCGGACTGAGATGGCCAGCCAAAGACATATGCGCACTCAGGGAGTGGAGGCAGATCGCACTTCTCTCCCACCTCCCATGCCTTAGGCCCGCCCCTCCCAACACCGCTGGCTCAGAGCCACTGGGGACGACACTCCTCCGCCATTGGGGAGTAGCCACCACTGATAGGGTGAAACACGTGCTGGATGACAATTGGAACAATAATAGCCAAAAAGTTTGAAGTAAGGAATTATGTTATTCTGAGTACGATTTACACATTTAATGATAGAATGTTTTATGAAGACATTAATAAAATCATCATAAACATCCAATAATAACTGTCTTACGATCTGTACATAAACCTTTATACTTTTGAATTAATAACTCATAAAGCATAAAGCTTGTGTTAGAAGCATTCACCATATTATCAAATTCATGTACGTTTTGCTTTCTCTGTTGTGAAAGTTAGTATTTACTACTAATCCACTTACATCCCCATCCGTTACAAAGGTACACTGCAGGTGGTGCCAAATGTTCATACAAGAATATGTGATTCATAGAAACAAGAGAATTGTGTCCGCTTGCTTTGTTGCAAGTTCTGAGAATGAACCTCCATGTGATGAAGGTAACCAAATGAATCCCTTCGTTAATCTTCTTATGGGTGGCAAACATATAATTTTCTCTTTTGAAAGTGAACAGTGGTAAAAAAATGTTTTCCATTCAGTTACAAAGGAGGAGTATTTAAATTGAGAATTACTTTACCTTTTAAGTCAACGCGTGATAGTATGGCCCATATTTACAAACACTTTGCATTGTGTTTGCCTTACTTTTGTCATACAGACTCAACAAAAAGTGTTGTGGTGAGATTTACATTCCAACGCAAGTCACAATTTGATTTGGATTGTAAGTTAAAGTAACGCAAATCTGTGCAACACGCTGCCTTGTGTTACTTTGCAGAGGTGGTTCCCATGCAACCATCTATAGGTTTTAATGCAAATCTCTATCTACAAAGAATTGTAGATAGGGATTTGTGCCATAAAGCTGCAACTCCTCGAGGCAAGCGTAATGAGGAGTAAGGTTTTAATTTCTCCTCGTGTTTGGCCCCCTTTGCATGAGTGCTGCATTGTACAGAACACATGGAAAGTGGGAAACACCTGAAAGCATAGTTTTTGTGGTGAGAAGGGACCCGTCAAAGCACAAATCCTATGCTTCACACAACTTAGACACCCTTGCACAATGGTGCAACAGTGTCTGTGCTGAGGCATGGCAGGCAAAAGTGTACTGGGGCAGACAGAAAGCAGAATTGCACCACATCTTAGTTAAGCGTAGGTGAAGTTGGTGGAGTTCTGCTAACCGAAACTCCGCAATGTCCCAAAAAAACCCTGCCTCGCTCTGCGGAGTTCTGCTAGTTGTGGCGTAAGGTAAGTTGCGCTGATTACTGCCGGGAGTTTGTCCCACACTGTAAGATTTTACAGTGTGAGTGGCACCACAAGCAGCAAATAAGGGTGCTGCTTCTTTCTGCCAGTCAAGTAGATATTCTACTCCAGCGGCAGCTTCCTCAAGACGAGCCATAGCGACCTGGCACGACTGCCCACAATGAAAATCTCGCCAGGTGGTGGTCTAGCATATGATTTTTATTGCTCACACTCCTAAAGTTGGAGAGCTGTGCAAGAGAAAATACTCTATTCCTCACCATTACCCTGAGTTTTTCAGAACTCTGCGCTCTACGTGGAGTACGAAGTAGGCAAACCTCTGCAAACTCCGCAAGCGGAGCGAAATTTTGGGACCAGCCCTAATCTTACTTGATATGATACTGTTCTGCTCTCCCTCATCTCACGCAACTAAGTCCAGTAGCGTTACTTGCTGCACTGTGTTGCTTGACTTCTACGTAAATCTGGGTTAAATGAGCAACAGTTTCCACCAATTTGGCCAGGTATAATTTCCGATTCACACCATGTTGAAACAAATGTATTTTATTAAGAGGAACAATAAGAATATATGCTTTTATTATGTTAATCAGTAAACTTTCTTTCGACTTTGTTCTTCATGAATGTAGACTGCTTGTGTATTACCTGGCCTGGGTGTGCCATCTTTGTATTATTTTATATATTAGCAGGTTAAGCATGAGTTTACACGTGCAATTTACACTTTTTTCTTTCAGTGAATAGAGTGTATTGGGCTCATTTTTAATCACTGATATGCAGTGAGCACAGTACTTTTGGGAGCAAGTTCTTTGTTTGCAAATCAGCACACAAATGTTTCAGAGGCATTGAGTGCCTGAATGTGTGGCATAGTATTGGGGATCAACGATATTAACTTTGGCATGTATAATACCATTAGTGGTGAAAAGTTAGAGACAAAATTACTCCTATTATTATATTACATTCACTCTCCTCTTGGGTTAATGCTTCTCAATATTGTAATGCCCAGTACATAATGAGAGCATATGAAAAGTTTACTCTTAATCCATATTCTGTCCTTTTATATTTTTAAAAATTAGAATCACTGATAAATGGACAAAAGACTTATGTAAATTGCTATATGTAAAATGGGCTTTTACAATTTTGTACTGTTCTGATGACTGACCAATTTTTTTTCTTTGATAGTGCACATAGATCTACTCCTTTTTAGGTCATGCAGCATATGTGCCCTGTTGCTTGAGCGAACCTGTTGTTTCTTAAAAAAAAAAAAATGGGGCTTTGAGCCTGCTATTACTTTCCATTGGTGGATTTTATCTTCACTCTGATTTCCTTCCTTCTCATTGGGCATTGAATGTTGGCGACACTTCCTTCTTTGTCTCTTCAATGGAACACGGACAAAATACAGATTAATTACTTCATTAGTGTGTATCCAATGCTCAAACTGGGATCTGGCATTTTTTTCTTTTCTTGTTGCTTCCTGTCCTCTTGTTGGTTGCTTCTTCGCCGTTGTTTCCCCCATGATTGCTTGTATCCATGACCCCTCTATCCCGTGTTTTTGCTTGTTTTCTAATACAGATCATCTCACTTTTTGCTCTTTCTGCACTACAAAAAGGCCCATTATCGCTACCTATTGTGTTCATCTCACTCTTCTTTGTGTTTAAATACTGGAATAGAACTGATATTGACAAACTGCAATAATAGCATTGTTTGGAAAATAGCTTCATATCCCGGGTTTTGAAGGTGTGGCCCCTAGTGAGATTAATAAAACTGGATTCTGCATAGGAGCACTTGGTCAATTTCTGTGCAGTTGCTATAATGTGGCCATAGCTGTGTGTAACAATAGTTGCAAACTGATATGGCCGCATTGTGCGGGAGTGGACCCACATGTTGGGTTGCCAGCTTCTCCTTGTGTGTCACAATGTGACAACATAAAGCAAACTAAAGTTGAATCAAATACAATTCAGATAACATTTCATGTCTCACAATTCTCCCTTATCTTCCATTACTCCTATCTTGATTTTAAGTTTACATTAAATACCTTTGTTGCACACATGCTGAAATCATGCAAAAATCCTAGGTAAAAATGATGCAATAAAGCAAATAAGAAATGCAATGTGTCCTGGACACTGAACCTATGTGGTCTGCCTGACCTCTACACTTATTTATCTCCCACCAAGTGCAATTGAATTCATGAAAACCTAATCCTTTCTAAATTCCTATTTTTCCATTGGATATTTGATCTCTATAAGCTGAAGACAAAGGATGAGGTGGCAAGGATGAAAGAGAATTGATCACAAATATTGCATTGCCTCATGGGAGAATCATCTGATGTGAGTACTCACTTTATATCACCATGAATCTTTAACTGGTCCACAAAAGTGGCATTTGCATCAGACTGCCTGCTCTCTCCCCAGACGACAAGAATTACCTAGACAGTGGTATAACGACTGAAGAGATAGCGCAGGCCATTCAAAGTCTTAATTCAGGGAAGGCCATGGGTCCCAACGGACTCCCTATTGAACTATATAAGCTATGCCCTGACCTAATCTCCCCGCACCTGAAGGCAATGCATGAAGAAAGTAGAAGTATAGGCACCCTCCCACCAGACCAGCGTTTGGCTTCTCTAGTAGTAATTCACAAAGAAGGTAAACCTAAGGATCAGTACTCTGTATACAGACCCATCTCCCTTCTCAACGCAGAGCCTAAAATTCTCGCCACGCTGCTTGCCACTAGACTAGTTAAGGTCATAAATAGTTTGGTACATACTGATCAGTCGGGCTTCATACCTCAGCGGAATACGGCCCATAACCTATGGCAAGTACATGGTGTGTTGGGAAGGGCAGACCCGACATAGGAAGACGCTATTATACTATCCCTGGATGCCTTGATGGCCTTTGATACCACAGAATGGCCATATCCTATGGCGGTGCTTGAGCAGTTAGGCTTCGAACCCACCTTTATATCCTGGATCACGCTACTGTATGCTACACCGCAGGCACAAGTAGTAGTCAACAATAAATGCTCAGCGGCCTTCAAACTGAGCCAAGGTACCCGCCAGGGGTCTCCACTGTCACCATTGTTATTTGCTCTTTCCCTGGAGCCCCTGTCAGCCTGGGTCCGGCAGGGTCCTGTTATTCGAGGGCTGAAATGGTCACTGGATTGGGAGGATCGCATCTCGCTATATGCAGATTATATCCTTCTCTTCTTGACTTCCCCCAGGAGTTTTTGCGGCATTCGGTTGACATTCAGGTTTTTCAATTACCTGGGATAAATCAATAACGTATGTCCTTATGGGCATCCCCGCTCGTCTATTTGACGATTGCCCCATTCAGATCGCGAAGGATGGGTTAAGTTATCTGGGAATATTTGTCACTCCTGACCCCAAACTACACTTTGAAAAAAACTTGCACCCACCTCTACAGAGGCTACGGCGGGATATTGCCACCTGGAGGACGTTGCCTCTCTCACTCCTTGAACGGGCAGCTCTCTTTAAAATGATGTCTTTGCCCCATTTCCTATACACATTGCAAAATACGCCTAACTCGGTACCAGCCAATTATTTTAGAGAATTTAAAGGTCTCCAGAGGGAATTGAGCTGGAATGGTAGACCCGGCATAGCACGTAAAAAACTGGTCCTCAACTGGTACGACGGAGGCATAACCCTCCCAGACATTAAAAAATACTATTGGGCTGCTCAACTTGCAGCCATTAACCAAGCCACTTATCGTGGCCCACATGATCCAGGATATGCCATGGACAGATGGCTCCTACCGGGCTGTAACTTTAGTGCAGCACTGTATTCCCCTCGCAATAAGTTGCCACTCACGGGCCCAACCAGACATTCTGTGAGGATTTGGCACGATGTCCAGAAAAGTTTGAGCTGGAGTGGTAAACTAACTCTCTCCACCCCTTTGTGGGATTCGAAACAACTGGGTCAGCTGCGCACCTCCAAGGCTTCTGATAAGTGGGATCTAATTGGTGTATCACATATAGGTGATCTTTGGTATGGGGGAGAGGTAATATCATTTTCAACATTACAGCAACAATGTGAAATAGCAGACACAGAATTCTTCCGCTATTTTCAGATCCGCCATGCCCTCCATGCGGCTATACCGAAGGGCACTCCACTTCCTGACTCGTCCCCGCTGGAGGATACAGTCCTGGATGGCTACTTGCCTGAAAAAGTAGTCTTCCTTACAAACAAGAAGCTGCTGCATAATACCCCTGACCTCCTTGGTAAACTTAGGGAGCATTGGGTGTCAGGCGGCCTCGAAATGGATGACGATGAATGGCGGGAGGCAGTGACGTCCCCCCGGGAGGTGTGTATATCTGCCCGTCTGTGACTGGTCAAACTCAAGATCCTTCACAGGACTTATATCACAGGCCCACAATTGCTGCGTATGGGGAGAGGGGACAGGGGTGAATGTTGTAGAGGATGTGGACAGGTAGGCACGTTTATGCACATCCTATGGGAATGCGACCATATCCAACAGTTTTGGCAAGCGATACATCGGACCTTTAGGGCCGTCCTTAACAAGAACATACACCCCGAAGCTAAGCGTTGCCTTCTTAACATTTGGGAGCCTACCGACCTTAATGCCTCAGAGAAAACCTGGGTGACCTTGGGTCTAGCAGTAGCAAAAAGGGATATTGCACAGACCTAGGGGTCTGATACGCCACCGACATTGTCAAAATGGAAACAAAACATTTATTGGTGTATGTTTAGAGAAAAGACTGTATATACTGCACGGGATGTCCAAAAAAGTGGTCCTCGATTTTGGGGGCCTGGAATGATTACAGAGTTGCCTTTGAGACCTGCAGAAGACGAGGACCTATCTTCTTAAGTCCAAGCTATGAAACTGTCTTGATTTGTAATATTGATGTTTATCATGTGTATATTGCGAATGCTGGATGCATCGTATCCCTCTACTACTGTGCTGCTGTCTTTATATTTTCGATAAAAAGATTTATATAAAAAAAAGTGGCATTTGCAGGAGCTACCTTTTGGACACCATGACATCTGAAAATCCTGTTTGGCCATACCTCTCATTCATAACTCAAATCAGTGCATGGACTGGGTCATCAAGCAGCAACTATCCATGCTTCAGAGAATCCCACACTTTGTCACCTATGTCCATGCATATATAACAAGCATTTGCAATGTAATAGGTCTTGCATTTACGCAAGTTTAATCTATTGGCATTGTAAATGACAATGACTTTACTTTATGTTTTTAAAACCAAAACATAAATAAAAGGCATTGTCATTTACAATGCCAATAGCTCAAACGTAAGTAAATGCGAGACCTATTGCATTGCAAATGCTTGTTTTTATTGTTTGTAAAGCATGGAGCTTTGACAGCCAGGTGTTCTGCTTTCAACAAAAACTCTGACATTGATTGGAAATTGCTCAATATGTTCTCTATTACATGGGAAGTTATTTATTTTGATGACTTGTCTGACATTAAATTATCACAGCCAGGAATGCATTGTTTAGTGTTTGAGACAAGTATGCAAAGTTTAGAACAAAATGATTTGGAAAATTGATAAGATGTTCCAATGAAACAAATGTATACATTCGTGCACAGTAAAAAGTATCACTCAATTTTACTTCAAACATGGGTTTGTTTCAAGGTTCAAAGTAAAATATTTTGAATAATCGGGCTTTAGTGACATAAACAAGACCAGATGGCGTCAATACATATAACATATTTTCATCCATATACTTTTGCTTTTTATTTTAGGGAGTATTTGCTCTCTATTCTGTTTAAGAGTGAAGATTCAAGCAATACTAAACAAATCCTTTTGTGCTCATATTCCTAGCACGGAAGCCTCCAAGGGCCATTTTGAGCTTTGAGCAATGTGGTAGATACCAGGCACGTGGGATATCATGGCTCAGCTTTAATTGCCCCTGCTCAAAGAAGAATGGAGATATTCTTCAAATCCAGAGGGTCTAAAATCCAGTTTAAGACATCTTTGATGATAATAAAACCCAGCATGTTCCCACAAGTAACTGGGGCTAGATTTTTATTGAAGTTTTGTATAGCGCTAGCTGGACCCGGGGGTATCAGAGCGCTTCACAGCAAATAGAGAAATGCAACCAAGGCAATAAGCATAGAATACAAGAATCGGAAACAATATGAGGGAAATATAGCCTGTACACCAACAAAACAACAACAATAATAACGCAATATGAGACGGAGTTCGGGGGCGAATCAGTTAGTTCTGAGTTCCGCAAAGGATATTAGCTCTCTGCTGTTGGGAGATGGGCTTCTCGCTAAGCACCGGAGCGTTCAAGGAAGAGGGCTTTGAGTAGCGTTTTGAATTGTGGGAAGGAGGCGGTTGTTCTGATATGTGGGGGGATGGAGTTCCAAATCCTGGGAGCGTTCCTCGCAAAGGATTTATTTGAGGTCTTGTGTTTCTGTGATTTCAGCGGGATGAGCAGAAGTGTGTTGGAGCTTCTGAGGTTCCTGGATTGTTCAGCCCTTTTGAGTTTAGAGGCCAGGTATTCTGGTTTGCCTGTATGCAAGGCTTTATGTGTGAGGCAGGCTGTGCGGAAGTTGGCTCGTTGGTCAATCGGGAGCCATTCCAGTTCTTTGAGTGCCGGTGAGATGTGGTCAAATTTCTTTGTTCCTGTGATCATTCTTGCGGCAGCGTTGAGGGTGGAGTTGAGGGGTCCCAGGTGTGACTTGGCTGTTCCAGTCAGTACAGCAATGCCATAGACAATTCTTGAGAGCACAAGTGCCTGGGTGGCATGTTTCAGATCTTTGGGGGGGAGGAAGATTGCCATCATTTCAAACTTCAAATGGTTATCCATCGCACTACCTGCTAATCTGTTAGGCCTCTTCACATGTGTCTGGGTGCACTGCACAGGGCAGGAAATAGCTGCTGTTTTACTGACAGCTTCTGTAAAGAAGGCTGGGAGAGCACTCCAAATCTCTAGGGGGCAATTACTTGTACAAGAGTATAGCCTTGTATAGACTGACAAATTAAGTCCTTAGACACATTAGTGTTTACACTGGAGTGTTACAAGTGGCTTTGAATACATTACGGCCTTCCTTAGTGAATTGTTTTAACAGAGACTAAAGCCAAATGCACTTGAAGAGGGATCGAAATCGAACCACTACGAAACCGTGCAAAATACGGAAGATTAGCACAGAAAAATCACCAGAGATAGCAAAAGGCAGAGATTAACAACAGACAGTATACTCATAAAAGGACATAAGAGTTGGTCCTTTTAATTGCTAATGGGATCAGGAACAAACAAGCAGTTCAAGCGCTGATTCGGGTTTTGGGCGGGGTGTGAAAGTGAATTTCACTGGTGTTGAAAAGAGAGGCGCCCCCTGCTAGTTGCTGTGCATGAACCCCGACCACACTAGGATCGACTAGTGACCCCTCCTTGAAAGGTGGGCTCCTTAAGATGCTGCGAGCACTGTATGGACATGTACAAGGCCTCTCCTTCCAAATCTGGGGCAAGCTACCCTTGGTGCAGTGCACCGGGGCCCAAAGCCCTGAAGGTGTTCATTGAACCCCAGTGATTACTGCATTTTACAACCCCAATAGCAGTCAAAGGGGCACTTCCCTTGCTTGCACCGGGGCACCTGGTATCACCGCTGTGCTACTGTTCCCAATATCGCCATTTATCATCCCAAGCTCGTGGTAGGGTTGTATTGATGCCTCTACGTCAGTAATTGGATCGTCCTAGCTAGGAAACCACCACAAAGGTGTTCTGCACATGATCACTGACATATTTTCTTTAATTTAGCATAGCACTGCGAGTTCGAACCCATCATCAAAAAGTATTTTTTAACCATGAGAGATCCATTAAAAACTTGTATAAAAAGCACCAAAGTACAATTCATAATAAATCATAAAAAATTTAAATCATCATAGCCAGCAATCAAGTATGTAGTAAAAACAATCATAAAACAGCTTTTCATGATTAAAGCAGCATGTCGGAATATTAATATGATACATCAAACCCGTACTGGCCCCTTGTAAATAAAAATTCATATAACAATCTTTATACAAAGTCCTCCATGTTGCACAATGTTTTAATACTAATTGCACCTTGAAAATAATTAACTAAAGTCGCACAAACAGGCAATGCATATTGCAAAATAAAAGAAGGCAGGCCTACATTGTCGGAGGTTCAAAATGCTCAATATGGGCAGCAAGTAACGTTTTCCTTCGGGATGTTAAGTCATGTGAAACAAGGCAGAACTCCAAGACCGGGCGTGAGAACAGCAAAAATAGGTTTAAGAACAAGGTACAGCAGCAAAATAAGCCAAGGCCTGCTTACAAGGCTTACACCCTGTCTGCTATCGATCAATGTCTGGATGCATCTCGCCTTGGCGGGCTCTGCACAATCTCAGGGTGGACCAGTGCAGGGTGAACGGTGAGGTCATGCACGCGGCAGCCACAGACAGGAGCTAAACGAAGGCCGGCCAATGACGAACAGCTCTCTCTGTGGAGCCGACGGGGGAGGGGGCGTGGGAGGGAAAGAGAAAGTGAAAGTGTGCGATGCGCGCGGTGTAACGCCAGCTGACGGGGACAGGAGATGTGCACGTGTACGGAGTGCACATCTCCTGTCCGTACGCGTGCACATCTCCTGTCCGCACGTGCCATCTCTTGTCTCCCTTTGAAGAGAAACCGGCGTCTATAGGTCACGCCAAGGCGAGCAGCGCATGCGCTGCATCGCTAGGCGAGACCCAATCTAGTGAGAGGAGTGACAGGGTTACTGTAATGTGTCATCGGTGGGCTCATGAAAAACTCAGACTTCAGAGACTTCAAAATCCGGCTGACTGACTGTGTTTGACATGACCCTATAAAATCAGCCTTAAAAGCCTACACCTGTTTCAGGTGAGTTCTGAGTTCCAAGATCAAGTTTAAAATGATAGTGTATACAAGGTGTGTTTGTACGAAGGTCACATGTGGTGTGTTGCTTAGCAATCAGGAATGCTTAGTTAGAAAGCATTCCTGGAATGTTTGTATTCAAGTGGTGGTAGTTGGAGGAGCAGCTGTTGGAAGGACACCAACGAAGCAGGTGGTGTCTCCCTGTACTCATATGTTCAAACAAAAGGAGAGAGAGGGTAAAGGAAAAAATTTAGTCACTCTTGGTCCCCCTAATAGTAATTGTAAATAAACAACAGACGAGTGAGGCCAAAGATTGAAGAGCAAGCAAGAGGAGTCACTCATATTTTAAAAGAACCCTCACTCACTAACCTGGTTGGTGATATTCTTCATCATTGGGTTCCTACCAGAGAGGCCGAGTGCCTCTCCAGGGTGCTACAACACCTGATTACAGCGGAGCGTTCTTTAAAAAATTTGTGGATGTGAAAAATTGATAGCGCAAAAGGTAAAAAATTGCCTTTATTCGCCCAGAGTAAATTTAATGGTGGAAAAATAAGGCAAGAGGTAAAAACAGTGAGGTGGATGTTTTGAACTGGATAAATTGACCAGTTACATCCTAGGGTAAAAAAGAAGAAGTGTGGTCTACATGTTTCAGCCTCCTCGCGCTAATAGCGAGGCTTTCGCCAGGACCAGATGCCACGGCGGTATGCGCATGCTGAGGCGCTCCATAACCTGAGGCAGTGAAGGAAACCAGATGACTTATGGTTATCGTTGTGCCTTCAAAATTACTGAAGGCTGGTTAATCTGCAAAACAGACAGACAAACAAATCACATGACAGTTATGTACAATTATATGAACACGTGAATCACTGTGCAAGTGACAGTGCTCATGTTGCTGTTTGGTGCTCTTCGATGTGCAGCAATAACACATATCTTCCAACAGCTAGTAGTGACAATAGTGCGTGAATATTAAGCACTAGTTGTGGCTGCAAAATAGATGACCTGGTCAAATACCAGGGAGGTGGTCTGTCAATCCCAATATCTCATGGCAAAAACGCACTTTTAATCCTGCACGCCAACTCGGGCATTGCCAGTGTTTGTATGATTAAACGAAGAGAGGGAACATGACTATTTAAAAGCCACAAGAGATCATGAGGCTCATCATATCGGGAGTCGGAAAGGCAGACTGAATTCATGAAGGAGACCAAGCTTACATTAAGTGTAGGGAAACCTTAAATCATGGATCCTAGCAGGGGTTGGTGGCTTGTAGTCACACGCTGGGAACACAAAAAAAGAGTAACATTGTGTTACTACAGAGATTGCCATCATGTTACCTGCAGTCATTGAGGAGCTGATCCCGTACTCACTCTGTCAAAGCCATACACCCGTTTGGCACCTAGAGACTCCCCTCATGATGACCCTGCGGATGGTGAGGTTCCAGGCCGTGATGTATTTGAGGTATGAACCGCATAGGACGCTTGCTGTCTGTGTCGCAGGGCCCATGACGTCACCGCGTACGCACGTACGTCTTCGCCCATTGGACATCAGAGAGGGGTGCATCGCTGACCTGCATTTTGTCATACATTTATTGACGAGGACACAACTTCATTGTATGGTGGTAGTTGACAATAATTCAAGTCAGAGTTTAAAAGCAGGGCATAGACATCATGCAATAGTATGTGTATATAAGGATGCGGGTTGGTAAAGGACAGAGGGCGAAAAGCCCCTAAAAGGCCCCACAGTCCTGTTGTGACATTATAGTCATAGTCATAGTCATACATTCTTATATAGCACACAGTTCACCGCAAGGTCTCAAGGCGCTATGTACTGTTAGGTCTTAAACCTGCACTAATGGTGTATAGGTACAGAGGTAGTTGCCAGAGGACAGTAAGGCGAGTATGTTAGCATCTCAGCACGGACCCCCATGGGATATTGTCGTTGAGTCCATCCTCGAATTTAAAAAAACCTGCTCCGCTGTAATCAGGCACTGTAGCACACCGGAGAGGCACTCGGCCTCTCTGGTGGGAACCCAATGATGAAGCATGTCACCAACTAGGTTGGTGAGTGAGGGTTCTTTTATAAAATAAGAGTGACTCCTCTTGCTGGCTCTTCAGTCTTTGACCTCACTCTTCTGTTGTCTTCCTGTACTCCTCAACTTTAACTCTAATCTGCATCCAGTGCCTTATTCAACATCACTGCATCTGCATAAGTTGTTGCTGTGTTACACACCTGCCAGAAATACTCCATTCTCCATCTCACACCTAATCCAGCAACAGTTTTTCAAATAACTACACATGGAGGTTGCTCACTGGAGGCGCAGGGCTCTGAACTCTAGAACACGTTGGAACATGCTAACTGCAACATCAATCTTCCACCACCTCAAGAAGCTCTTAAAACAGATAATTTCAGATAGTTGACTGATGTACTAAACCATGGCAGCCTCTGATGAATCTCGGATGGAGGATGTCCAGCATTTGTTTGACTAGATCGAACCTTTGATCCTTATTTTGAGTGTGATTTTCTGCAACTGTTCGGCAGAGAATGCAGAGCAATGTGCTGTTCTGTCTAAAGCCTATAAACGAATGAATACATGTAAATGCGTCTGCCTCTGGGGAGTTTCTAGTTATTAATATTGTTTTATTATAGAGTTTGAGCTGAGGTTCAGAAATTCCTGTATATGTTTCCTGCTTTCAAAAGAGTTGTAATTAAATCAGAGGTTTTAAGAAAAGTGCTTGGCAAACCTTATTGCTGTGCCTAGGTTCTGTTCTAGAGATTCTTGTTTAAAGGAATGCGCTACTTTTCTGGAATTGTGTAAATATGACATCCCTCTCGTCTGTTTACATTTTAGTAGAAGATCTTCCTCAGGATTAGGGATGTGCGTCTTGCTGAGAGAGACTTCTCTGCACCAGCTCCTAATTTTTATGTCTTGCCTGCGACAGTTCCATTGCACCATGAACTCTTGCTTGTTAGGTCTGCAGATGCTCTCACTTGCAAGAGATATTTCCTAATAAGCAGCTTGCAGCCCGCCTATTGCTTAACATTTGTTGGCTTCTTTGTTATTCTTATTTGCATCCTTCTGATTGGCCAACGCCTGCAGTCATCACTTCCTCTTCTTTTGAACAGAGCATGGAACAATTAATGATCGCTTCAGCTTGATTGCTGTCCTTCCACTGATGACCTTGTGATTGATGCACTACTTTTATTTTTCCTCTTTCCTGTAGTCCTTGTTGCACCTCTTGCCATTTGCCTCTACGTTTTACAATGCTACACACACTTCAGAGAAGCCCTTTTCTCCTTAGAAATGTTTATTGTCACAACAGATGACATCTGCCTGTATTGTGATAACAGATGTTACCTACTTCCAAATGTATTTTCAATAAGATATGGACAAGGGCACAAATACTTCCTTTATGTGTCAGGATTTTTTGCCAAATGCCAAATGTCATATTTGTTTTCTTTTCCCTGCATGGGGAGATTAACAGATTTGCTAAGAATCACAGGGGTTTTTGTGCCAAGACCTAATAAGCACTGGCAAAGCCAATAGGTCTTGTCTTTAAGAATATTGGCTCAGCCATTGCCTTTTGTTAATGCTGTAGAGCAGGGTTCTCCAAAGCCGACCCCGGAGGGTCCAGATCCATGGCATATTTTTAGCATATCCACATTTAGATACATGGAGTCATCTTAAAAATCTGTCATGATCCGGCCCTCTAACACTAGCTTTAGAGAACCCTGCTATACAGCATGAGCATTGTCTACTTAAACAATGATTTTTAGTGGTGCTTTTTTGCAGCATGACTGCTGTGCAGCATGGCTAAATATAATAATATAAAAGAACTATGATGCATCCAATACTAATGCACTTTAACAAAAACAAAAGTCCATTAGACTTGGCTGCATCACAGCATTAAAAGAAAAATTGTATTAGCCACACTGCAAAGAATCTGGGCTGCTGTACAGCATGAAAGTCAAAGCCAATATCTCTCAGAGACGAGACCTATTGGCTTTGCCAATGCTCTTTTACAATCTGTTCCTTTTTCCCTATTAACTATTTTAATCATGATGCGTCAAAGTGAGTACAACCTGCTACTAATATAATGTAGGAGGAAAACTTAAATAATGATATTTCCCTTTGAAATTCGCTGCAGTAAGCAAGGGCAAGGTGGCATCTCATATACTTCAGGGTCACTTCGATAAAGTTTCAGAAGGAAGAGCATACACAGCGAACATCACACACATGGTGGGTCCCCTACTAAAGTGGATCTATATTGCTCAAGAACTTTACTTTGTAAACTGCAGAAGAGAGCGATCATATAGTGCCTCCTTCCCTCTAATTTAGTAGGGTCATTGGAGAATTCACTTAACCCCTTCGATGCTTGTGACGGAACGGTTCCGTCACGAGCGCCGGTTGGGCTGTGCTTATGACGGAACCGTTTTGTCACGGCCACGCCCGTTTTTTAGAACCTTCAGCACAGCGTGAAAATTCGCGCCGCGCTGAAGGTGTTAATGGCCTTCAAAGACTCTGGGGTTGGAGAGCAGAATTTATAACGTGACTTATCAACGTTTGCCCTTTAGTGATTAGGCAGTGATCGGAGAGGCAATGTAGTGAACTTTCCCTTTAGCTGCCATATTCTTCATGCAGATACTACATATAACAATGCACAAATGCGACTAGGTACTGTTACTCTCATTACTTTAATATCCTAATTTTGTTTTTGGTTACTGAGTGAAAGTGGAGAGCTAGCGTTGAGGATTATTTTTTTAATCTATCTATCTATTTATCTATCTGTCTATCTATATATCTATCTGTCTGTCTGTCTGTCTGTCTGTCTGTCTGTCTGTCTGTCTATGTACTCTATCGCTCTATCTCTGGGATTTAAAAAGTGCTACAGCTACTCAACGAGTGTCACTGTAAGCAGGATAGATCCTAATTGGTCATGGGTCAGAATTCAACTTCAAAGAGCCAGGGAACTGGATCATGTACTAAGTAGTAGAGTGTGAAGGCTAGTCTATGGGCAGTGTTTAATAAAATTATTATGGTCAATTTACTTTCTGACTTATTTTCTATTTATGTGTTTAATTGTTTTAATGACGAAGTTGTGTATGCATAGGCATATGCAAATACATCCCCACTATGGCACTCCGATTGGACAGAAAATGTCTTTCAATGGTTGATCATTCAAAATTTGAAAATTTTATTGAAACAACATATTTTTTTCACAAGCTCGATATTTCGTTCATATCAATCCAATGTTATTGATTATTTTCAGAATGAGGAACATTCAAGGTGAATAACTCCACTCCGATGCATTTCGGGCGGTGCCCTTTCTCAAGGAGTGCTAGGAAGAAGACAAAGTGGTGTAAGAATAGAAGGGTGAGAGGCGCTGTGGTGAGCTAAATGATTTAAAGTGCCTATCAATAAGAGATGGACATTTAGACTTAGTTTAATAACGGGGGCGAGTGATAGGAGGTGCCAGCTAGTGTCTCAAACGGGGTGTGAATTAACGATATCAGGGCGTGACTGACGGGGATTATAACATGACAGACTAACAAGCGGTAAATGACTTACTTGAGATTCGATGTAACGCGAAGCGTTACTGACAGGTACTGGAACGGGTGATAGACGCTGAGCGCGGGAGGTTCAGGTTTAAGGAAATTAACCTGAGAGCGTGGAGTAGAAAGAAGACTGAAGGGCGGAACGAGATAGGCAGGAAAACGGACTAAGGATAGAAGGGGGTTATGGCGCCATCTTGGAGTGGGGAAAATGTAAAGGGGACGGATAAAGATCTGGTACAGGATGTGTGATAAAAGTGATACATGATGAAGTTAAATGAAACTAGGGCAATAAAAAGACAATATAACGCAATCTGACACATTACAAGTAACAGCTATATTCGAAGCGATCATTGAGGCCAAAAGGCTTCTGGGTCTGTAGGCGGAACATCCATTCGAGTTCTCTTTTTAATAGGAGTTTGTTGTTGTCAGTTCCTTCTTTTTTATTGACAATTTCAAGAATGATAAATTGCAATTGGGCAATAGTGTGACGGGCTTCCAGAAAATGCATGGCTATGTTGGATTTAGTGTTTTTGAGTCGAATGTTTGATTTGTGTTCATTCAAACGTATCTTGATTTTTCTTTCTGTTTTGCCAACATACAATTTGCCGCACGGACATTTCAGGGCATATATTAAGTTACAAGAGTCACATGTCCCATTCACTTGTAGTTTGATGGCGTTGCCTTTCATGGGGTGACGGATGATATTGCCTTTAATGACACAGTTACAATGGCTGCAGTTGAGGCAAGGCTGGGTACCTTTGTAGTTTTGAGCTATACCGGTTGGTTTGGATAATATCTCTTTAATGTTCTTACTTCTTGTATGTGCAAACAAAGGTAAAGGTTTAAACATGTCACCAAAGTCTGGTTCAACTTGGAGAATAGGCACAAATATCACGACAAGAGGCTTTCACTAAACAATCCATTAAGGAACAACAACGAATGGTTTTGGTATCAAAGTACTCAACAGTCAGCAACATCTACAAAAGAATCATTCTTAAACACTGGCCTATTCTCCAAAAACACTAAATCCAACATAGCCATGCATTTTCTGGAAGCCCGTCACACTATTGCCCAATTGCAATTTATCATTCTTGAAATTGTCAATAAAAAAGAAGGAACTGACAACAACAAACTCCTATTAAAAAGAGAACTCGAATGGATGTTCCGCCTACAGACCCAGAAGCCTTTTGGCCTCAATGATCGCTTCGAATATAGCTGTTACTTGTAATGTGTCAGATTGCGTTATATTGTCTTTTTATTGCCCTAGTTTCATTTAACTTCATCATGTATCACTTTTATCACACATCCTGTACCAGATCTTTATCCGTCCCCTTTACATTTTCCCCACTCCAAGATGGCGCCATAACCCCCTTCTATCCTTAGTCCGTTTTCCTGCCTATCTCGTTCCGCCCTTCAGTCTTCTTTCTACTCCACGCTCTCAGGTTAATTTCCTTAAACCTGAACCTCCCGCGCTCAGCGTCTATCACCCGTTCCAGTACCTGTCAGTAACGCTTCGCGTTACATCGAATCTCAAGTAAGTCATTTACCGCTTGTTAGTCTGTCATGTTATAATCCCCGTCAGTCACGCCCTGATATCGTTAATTCATACCCCGTTTGAGACACTAGCTGGCACCTCCTATCACTCGCCCCCCCGTTATTAAACTAAGTCTAAATGTCCTCACTCATTGATAGGCACTTTAAATCATTTAGCTCACCACAGCGCCTCTCACCCTACTATTCTTACACCACTTTGTCTTCTTCCTAGCACTCCTTGAGAAAGGGCACCGCCCGAAATGCATCGGAGTGGAGTTATTCACCTTGAATGTTCCTCATTCTGAAAATAATCAATAACATTGGATTGATATGAACGAAATATCGACCTTGTGAAAAAAATATGTTGTTTCAATAAAATTTTCAAATTTTGAATGATCTACCATTGAAAGACATTTTCTGTCCAATCGGAGTGCCATAGTGGGGATGTATTTGCATATGCCTATGCATACACAACTTCGTCAATTTCAGTAGTGTTTCAGTCGGAGACACTACCCACTAGTGCACCCACTACATCGTTCAACTGAATTTTGAACCCATTCAACCATCGCAGTGCACCGCCTACTACCTGTTCGTTTAATTGTTTTAATAGCATTGCTTTGACACCTTTTTGAATCAACTTGCAGTGACAGAAAGTTACAGCAGGACACCTTAAATGTCTTCCTGTTGTGTGGACGACATAGCTTGTTGGTTGAAAAGGTTTCAGGCATCAGACTTTGTAAGATGGCATCCCAACTCCCACCATAAATCAGGGGTAGGGTGTCTCAGTGGTTTGAGATAGAGGCTCTTTTTTCTGTGCCCTTTTTAAAGCTGACAGGATTGGGTGATTCTTTGGGTTTCAGCTCAAGTGGGCTCAGAACTCTGATCATTCTACCTTTATGCCTCTTCTGGTAAAATGAACACTTGCGGAGCACTTTTGAAACCGACAGCAGCAATACCAGTGGGGGTTACGTGTTAGAGGCGAACCACGCACCTCTCAGTGCCTTGCAGAGATGCCACCTCTCGCGTTTCCCGCTTTGCAGGAAATGCTCGCACCTGTGGGCTTGGTGCAACTACAGCGCCCAGAAGGCAACGGGCATAGCGCCTCCCTCCCTCCACCAACGATTTGACCAGGTGACGAGGTGCATAAAAGCAGCACCGTCACCCTTACCTGCGGGAACACTTGCGGAGCACTTTTGAAACCGGCAGCAGCAGTACCAGTGGGGGTTACGTGTTAGAGGCGAACCACGCACCTCTCAGTGCCTTGCAGAGACGACACCTCTCGTGTTGCCCGCTTCGCGGGAAACGCTCGCACCTGTGGGTTCAGTGCCTTGCAGAGACGCCACCTCTTGCATTTCCCGCTTCACTGGAAACGCTCGCACCTGTGGGCTTGGTGCAACGACAGCACCCCGAAGGCAACGGGCATAGCACCTCCCTCCCTCCACCAACGATCGGACCAGGTGACAAAGTGCATAAAAGCAGCACCGTCACCGCGGACCGCGGGACGAGCCGGGCGAAGCTTGGGCCAAGGGCGGGCCCGTCTGAGCCCGTCAGAGACTGCCTGAGACTGGACCGGGCCACTCCCTTTATGTTTCCAATTCTAGTAAGACTCTATTCATATACGTTTCTTCTAAATTTATGTATGTGACATTTAATATTTACCTATAAGAAGTTGGGTAAACACATAGGCATCATAGACATGGCATCAAAAAACAAAACTTCTATTACGGGTGTTGGAGGTGGACTAATTGGTACCATAGACGCTTTCTTTACTAAGGCAGTCTCTGCTCTGGAGAAGGAGATAGCCTTAACTGAAGGGCGATTATCTCTTGATCCTGTTTTTATGAGGAAATCATCATTGGGGAGAATTGCTACAGTACCGTCCCCTGAACAAATACTGACCCAGAATGTTCAAATATCCTGCCAACAACATGAACTCTCAACTATACTTGATATAAGTGGCATTGACGCAAGCCTAGACTCCTATATGGCCTATCCAACAGCGGAGCCGGGCCGGCGGCAAAGCCTCTTGTTAACTAGTAGTGAGCCGCCATTAGACCGTATCCATGCTGAACTAGCAGAGGGCAATGCCCTTAGTTCAAAACGTAAGCGTGGTGGAAAGCAGCAGAAAGGCTTGCGCACTAAAAAGAGTAAAATTCCTTTCCCTGTGCGTCAAGATAAGGGGGTCACGTGTAGGAATAAAACACCAACACAGGTAGAAAACACTGGCTTGAAATACACAAGTCCTTTCGTTGAAATAACAGAAAGCCCGCCCACACATGGTAGAAGTACCGTATGTTCACTGGCTAATATTGAGCACTTAGTTAAGTCCTTAATTCTCCCATTGATGGAACGTACAAGAAGGATAGGCAAACAGCTAGAAACACTGGAGAAAATTACACGAGATAATTCAGCCCTGTTGAAAAAATTGGGGGACACAAAACCTACATTAAAGAACTCACTTGCATCACCTAAAAACAGACAGAAGCCATTAGCTAGTGCAAAACTGGGACAAGGCAGTAAAAACCCGTCAAAACCAGAAGGTGGAAAGATAAAAGTTAATGATTCCCAGCAGGATGGTAAGGCGGGTAAAGAAATCAAATTAGATAGCCTTAAAACAAGTACAACCAAGATCCCAGATAACACGGTACTAGAACCAGACAGAATAGTGGCACCCAGAAGCAAAGGACATAGGAAGAGAGTTGATCTCCCCCCGGACTCCTATCCTTATGTAATTGTGCTAGCAGGGGTACCGGAGTGGAAAAACAACAGGGATGAAACTTCGCACGAATTAAAGAATATAGTTATGTACTGGCTAGGGAAAAATAGACCCCTTAGACCTGACCTGTGTGAAAAATTATTAACGTTCGTAGAGCTAACTGGTTGGGCCCTAAAGCAAAAGACATTAGTGGCGATTGTATCATCGTAGATTTTAGAGATCCAAGAGTAGTTCAATTCATTAGCGGTTTTCCAAACTATGACAACTCTGGTGGAATTTTCTCTCTGGATTTAAGTTATTTCTACCCACCGGCCCCATTTGTTGTTGTTGGTAGCCAGAGACCACATAATACACGATATGAAGGAAGGCAACCACATACTGGAAGTCGATTTAATGCCCTAAGGGCACCCACGATGCATGGAGGTTTCATGCCGTATAACTTTCATGATTACCGACAGACAGGGAACCTGTTTAATGTTCCAACCTATAATAGATTTGACTCCCTGTCAGGTTTGGAGGGGGTGGATTGACCAGCACAGGATCAGGCAATCGACACCTGTGTAGAAAATATCGATTCCCCTCTAGTAAAGGCCTGTCTAGTAAAGGTGGAACCCCAAGATAGAGGAGGACGGACCCTGGTCAGTATAGAACATATACATATAGAAAGGTTGGAAGCTGCACAAACGGGGGACCAAAATGTGAGAAAGGGAAAAATAGACAATAACATAGTTAAGACCAGTAATCCAAGACACGCCACATATGATAGGACTAAGGATAACTGGACTATCACTTTTTGGAATATTGATGGACTTAGGGCCAAGCTGGATAACCTGCTTTGGTCTAAATTAATTGAAGGTCATGATGTCATATGCGTGCAAGAAACGTGGGCTAAAGATGCGTACCACTTGAATGGTTTTAAAACAGTTTTTACCCCAGCCATAGGCTCATTACATGGCAGAACCAAGGGAGGGCTCTGCACATATGTTTCTAATTGTTTTAAATGTAAAAGTATTGAGGTTTTTCACAATAATTGATATTACCACATTGTCGGTCTACATATGAATAATACTCTCTGCATCCTGATTATAAATTTATACAACAATGTTCCCTCGGCTGACTTAGTTTCAGTATTTAAAACGTTAAGCTCTGAAATAAATTCTATAATTTGTAATGAACAAAAGGAGCTTGTTGCCATATGGGGGGTGATTTTAATTGCACAATCTGCAATAGAGATGGAAAAGGAAATTGTGGACTAACCTTGGATAGGGAGTCCATATCGACACACTTCGTCCATAATGGAAAGGGTGACGCCCTGAATGAGATCCTCTTTATGAATGACTTAGGCTTTGCAAACAAACTATGCCAACCAGAGGTTCCGTTCTCTGCAACTTTTTGTGGTAGAGGGTTTTCGTCTGTAATTGACTATGTTTTGATTGCCTCGTGTTTCAGGGGTAGTGTTGGTAATTACAGTGTATTGGAGATATCCCTAAGCGACCATTTCCCCAATAGGGTGGAAATTGTAGACCCTCGTGTCATCTTTGATAGCATTCCTAGGTTGCAGTCAAGAGATATCACTATCTCTAGGCAGAATGGATACGCCCTAAAGTGGTCTAAAATTGTACCTGACGAGTTTCTTTGCAATTTAATTAAGGCCTGCAAAACATGTTTTAATACTTGTCTGGACATGGTGTCCAAGGACATTGAAGTATTTAACAATTTTAAATCAATTGTAACATGTGTAAAGGAAAGTCTGTGGATCAGCCTGAAAAAACATAATAATAGCAAAAAGAAGGGATGGTTTGATCAAGAGTGCACAAAGGCACACTCTAAACTTAAACGGGCATTGAACGGGCATGTTAAAGATCAAAAACAGATCAGGGAGCTTCGGAAATCCTATAAATCGGCCATCAAGAATAGAAGGGCTAAAATAAAGAAGGAAGCATGGGAGGATCTATTAGGAGCTTCTGAACGGAGGGATATGACAGCATTTTGGAGGGCAGTCAACGCGCCATACTTTAAGGATGATACCAAGGCGCGGGTTGAGATTGCCATCGCCGAGGATGACTGGGTGAGTCATTTTGAGTCCCTTTATAGCCCTGCAGACCTCCTGAGGGAACCGACTGAGCAGGATACGCCCAAAGCACCAACAAATACAGAAGGCTTCAACCTCTCTTTTACATTGGGTGAGGTGACGAAGGGCATTAGCTCGAGCCAGGGGGGCACTGCACCGGGCCCAGATGGTGTACCGGTAGATGTTTTTAAAAATAACGTTACATTATGGGCACCACTACTAACAAGATTTCTTAGTGCAGCTTGCACTGTGGGCCTCCCTAATACTTGGTACGAATCAATTATAGTACCAATCTTTAAAAAGGGCGATAGGGCAAGCTGTAAGTGCTATCGCCCTATATCCCTGCTCGATTCAACTGTTAAAATTGTTGGCAGGGTTATCTTAGATAGGCTGCAGTCATGGGCAGATGCACATAAGATCATTAGTGACCTGCAATATGGTCTTAGAGAAGGGGTAGGGACAGTAGACCAAGGACTTAATTTATTCATATTACTGGAAAAGTACACTAAGGCAAAGGGTGGGAGGTTGTTTTTAACCTTTGTGGACTTGACTTCAGCCTTCAACTGTGTTAATCACAGTAAATTATGGTCAATTTCAATACGATTGGGAGTAGAGGATAATATTATTTGTTTTTTAAGGGAGTTGTATAATGGGGCTAGGGCAACAATCAGATATGGCTTAAATGGAGAGTGCACTAGAATGTTTAATATTGCGAGGGGAGTGAGACAAGGATGTGTCCTTGCCTCGTTTTTATTCTTAATTTACATCAATGAATTATGGATATCTTGTTGAGGGATTGTATAGATATGCCTACGGCATCACAACGTCATATACCGGCATTAATTTATGCTGATGATGCCGTTCTGATGGCAAGGACCCCCGTAGCAATGCAATCCATGATCACTTCCTTTTCCACATTCATGACCGGCTTGGATCTGAAGGTGAATTGCACCAAAACCTTTGCTATGAATTGCGGCTCTAAAACAAAACAGAGGAAAAAAACTATGTTTATTGATTCCAATCCATTAGATCATATCTCTACCTTGCCTTACCTAGGAATCTTGTTTGACTGCACAGGCCAGTTGAACACTGCAGTCAAGGGAAGAAACATGTTGTTTACCAAGTCTATAATGGCCGTTAAACTTTTCAGCAAAAAGATGGGAAAGAAACATGTTAAAGAGCTTTTGCGCATCTACAAAACTAGTTGTGTCGCAGTGGCAACTTATGGTGCGGGAATTTGGGGCTTTTCTAATGTCACTAGTTTCCAGTTGACAGAGAATAGCTTTTTGAGATATCTCTTAACCACGCCTGAGAGTACATCCACCCACAACTGCCATGCCGAACTTGGTATGTTATATATCGAGGATATCATTAGAATCCAGCCGGTTCTTCTGTGGCACAGGGTTTGGATCACAAATGAGTGTCATTTGAACCGTCTCATACTGGGGACGCCCTAAAATTGGAGGGTGTTTATCGAATGAAATGGCTGAGATACATCAAAAGCTTCTGTGGTTATATTAATCACCCCGAATTTTATGATGACCCTGTGTCAATGGTGAATATCCCGAGAAATGAATTGAAAAGGCTATGTATCATGTATCTTGCGAATTTAAGAGATCAAACTGAGTTGACTAAAAAAACAGTGATGTCTCATCAACTGACCTTAACCTCGCAGGCTATTCAACCATACCTAACCCTGCGGCTGACGGAATATGAAAGGTTTTTGTTGGTACGTTTTAGGTTCGGGATTCTTTTTAGAACATTGAGTTTTCCTGTTAACAATGATTGGTCATACGGTATAAGCAAATGCCCCTGTGATGATATATCCACCCAATCGGATATTCATATTTTATTCTTTTGTAAATTTTATACAGTACCCAGGGAAAGGTGGATCAAGCCAATTTTAAAGTATATGAATCTTAGACAATGCCGCCCTGCCTTTCTGGCAATCCGGAAACTTGAAGACATATTCACGGTAGCATCTGTCTCTGTATTCCTTAGAAACGTCTTTTATTCAAGGAAATCGATAATGTTTTAAAGTCTTTCTTTTTAATTGTACTGAGTCTATGAGTTTTAATAACCTATATACACCTTAACTGTTTCATATTGTGCAAATTGTGTTTAACATGTGCCTTATGTACTTTTATGGTAATCAATGTTTTATAACCGAATAAAGTCTTTGAATTGAATTGAATTGAACAGTGCAATCAGATTCATGTTGCCCGACCTATGGTTTGGCAGGGTGTTTAGTGGGTATCAACTATCAGCGTTTGAAGGTATTGTTGGAAATATGAATCATATAATTTTAAAACAGTGCTTTGAATTGTATTTTCTGCTTTATTGAGAAACATTACTTCTATTTCATAGGCAGCATGAAGTGGGACTATCAGTCAATATTAAAGCAAAGTCAAGCAGCTTGATTTAATATTCACTGAATATTCTGAAATTCATTGTTTGGGGTCGTAGTGTATACTATGGTGCAGTAAAACTGCATGTCCTTCCACCTTTTGAACATGTGAGAGTAAAAGAGGCATCCCCACTGAGCTGAACAGATAATTGTTTGGTCGGACAATGTATCACAAAGAAAAGATCAATCGAAGTTGGCAACAGGATAATAACTAGATTATTTTGAGCAGTAAGCTGAACATACCCTAAGCTTGAATTGAAGTGACATCCAACTGTCCTTCTTATTTGCCTCCATGGATGTTACCTTTGAAAGGAGCACCCTTAACAATATTCTAACCAATGCACTTCTGCACCATGTTCCAAGCAAATCAACCACAAGGAGATTGACCTTTGACCCTGCTCGCAGGCAGGTCGCTCCCCACGCCTCCACACGGCTGCCAGCTGCCTCGTGTTCTGCTTCCTGACGCCTACTGGTTCCCGCCGTTTCCTGATCATTTCCCACCGCTGCGTCTATGCGGCCCCGCTCCCACCTGCTCCTTCCTCCCTATCCCCCTCTTATGGAGGCCGCACAGCAGCCACACCTTTGGCGCGCCGAAGGCATGCCAAAGGCAAGCCTGTCTGCGCCCGTCCGCGCCTGGACCGTGCCCAGCGCCAGAACCCCTGGAGCCCGCGAACCCCGCGAACGCCACAACACCAGACTCCACTACGATGCCAGCACCCTCCATGCACTCAATGCCAGCCGAAACCACACCTGCTTCCAAGCCACCCCGAAACGGACTCACGGACCTTTCTCCTGCCACACCTGCAGCTTCACCTGCGACAAAACCACCAAACCCCCAAGGACTGGACCCAACCACCTCCGCTGTATACTCCTCAACACCCGCCCTGCACGCAAACACGCCGTCGAGCTCTGGGATCTGCTTGACACCTCCACCCCAGACATGGCCTTCCTGACCGGGACCTGATGGAATGACTCCTCGGAGCCCGACATCGCCATAGCCATCCTGGATGGCTAAAAGATGCGCCAACGGAATCGGAGGAGGAATAGACATCGTCCAAAAGTCCACCCTCAAGGTCGCCATCCAAGCAGATGACACCCTCAACACCGCCAAACACTTGCACTTCCGGATCCACACCGACCCCAACACCACCCTCAGAGGAACACTCATCTACAGAACACCCGGACCCCAAGCTCAATTCAGCGACTCCATCGCCGACCTCGCCACCACCCACGTACTCGCCTCCACGGACAACATCCTCCTTGGGGACCTGAATTTCCACCTCGAGAACAACAACGACGCCAACTCTGCCACCCTGATCGACAACCTCGACAACCTCGGCCTCAGACAACTCGTCAACGCACCCACCCACGCCGCCGGCCACACGCTGGACCCCATCTTCTCCAAAGGCACCCACGTTGCCTTCGAACTCCACTGGACTGACCACCACTGCATCCATTTCACCTTCAACAAACCAACCACGCACCACCGCATCCAACAGCTACCTCGCCGCTGCTGGAGCATAGTCACCGAAGACCAGCTGATCACCACCCTCGCCCAAAACCCACCCACGACCTTACCAACCCAGACATTGCAGCCTGCAACCTCAGACAGTGGATCGACAACTGCGCCAACACCCTCGCCCCACTCAAGGAACCCTCCAACAACCACGCCAGCAAGAGAGCCACCTGGTTTACCGATGAGCTGCAGGCCTCAAAACGCGCATGCCGGAAACTGGAGAAGATATGGCTCCAAGAACGCACTCCAGACAACCATGCAGCCCACAAGGACACCACCCGCAGACATCACCACCTCATCAGATTAGCCAAGAGATCCTCATTCAAAGACTGTCTGGACAACAACGCAAACGACAGCAAAGAGCTCTTCAGCATCGTAAAGGAACTCTCCAAACCCAGTGCCAACGCCAACAACATACCGCCCTCACAAGAACTTTGCGACTCACTAGCCATCTTCTTCCACCGCAAGATCGCTGACATCCATGACAGCTTCAACACCATGACCGCCCCGACTACGCAAGACCCCACCTCCCCTGTGAACACCACCAGCGCCAACAACCTGACCTCCTGGTCCATCGTCAACGACGACGAGACACGCGAGGTCATGAACTCCATCCAATCAGAATCTCCGTCAGACCCATGCCCACACCACGTATTCAACAAAGCAGACGCTGCCATCGCATCCCAACTACAGAAGGTCATCAACATCTCCTTCAAAACAGTGACATTCCCGGAAAGCTGGAAACACGCCGAAATCAACGCCCTCCTCAAGAAGCCCAAGGCGGACCCCAAGGACCTCAAGAACTTCCGGCCCATCTCCCTGCTCCCGTTCCCGGTGAAGGTCATTGAGAAAATCGTCAACATGCATCTGGCCCGCCACCTGGAAGATAACAACATCTTAGACACGTCCCAGTCCGGATTCAGATGCAACCACAGCACCGAGACAGCCCTCATTGCTGCCACAGACGACAACAGGTGCCAACTAGACAACGGCGAAACATCAGCCCGCATCATCCTGGACCTATCAGCTGCGTTCGAAACGGTCTGCCATCGCACTCCTAGAAGCCGGAATCCAAGAGAAGGCCCTTGACTGGACCACGTCCTCCCTCTCCGGCAGAACCCAGAGCGTCCGCCTCCCTCCCTTTCGATCCAAGGCCACTGACATCATCTGCGGCGTCTCCCAGGGCTCATCCCTCAGCCCAACGCTGTTCAACGTCTACATGCCCCCCCTCGCACAAGTGGCCTGCCAGCACGACCTCAACATCATCTCCTACGCCGACGACAACCAGCTCATCCTCTTCCTCACCAAGGACCCGCACACGGCCAAAACCAACCTCCACGAGGAATTGAAGGCCGTCGCCGACTGAATGAGGAACAGCCGTCTTAAGCTGAACTCTGACAAGATGGAGGTACACATCCTCGGATCCACCCCCTCAGCCTGGGACGACTCCTGGTGGCTGACCACATTGGGAAAAAACAGCACCGACACCTACCGCCCATGCAGGCAACCTGGGATTCATCCTCGACTCCTCCCTCTCTATCTCTAAACAGGTTGGCGCCATCTCCTCCTCCTGCTACAACACCCTCCGCATGCTCTGCAGGATCTACAAGTGGATCCCGACCGAAACAAGAAGAACGGTGATACAGGCCCTCGTCAGCAGCAGACTAGACAACGGCAACGCACTCTACGCTGTAATCCCACCAAAACACCTACGACGACTAAAAACGCATCCAGAACGCCTCCGCCCGACTGATCGTCATGTCCCCCGCCGCAGCCACATCACCGCCCACCTGAGAGACCTACATTGGTTCCCCGTCGACAAGAGGATCACCTTTAAGCTCCTCACCCACGCACACAAAGCACTCCACAACTCCGGACCAGCCTACCTTAACAGCAGACTCAGTTCTACACCCCCATCGCCAGCTCCGCTCCACCAGCCTCACCCTCGTCGCGGTCCCCCGCATCCAACGAACAACCTCCGGCGGCAGATCCTTCTCCTACCTCGCCGCCAAGACCTGGAACACCCTCCCTACCCACCTACGGCAGACCCAGGACCTGCTCGCCTTCAGAAAACTCCTCAAGACCTGGCTCTTCGAGCAGTAGCGGCACCCCCTCCCCATAGCACCTTGAGACCCTCACGGGTAAGTAGCACGCTCTACAAGTACTCTGATTGATTGATGGATTGATTGATAAAGCCCTACAACACATGACTTGGAGATTCAGTAAGAGCAGTAACAGTATGGGCTAGGCACTCTGAACTGTGTTGACAAAGCTATTGTAATGGTGAACATCTGTTCAACTGAAAGTATTTAAGCAGGAAAATGTAAGGTTACATCAGAGCAATTGGCAAAGTGCATCTGGTAAACTCATATATTTCCCCAAAACATTTTTTAAGTGTTAAAATCTTTCTTGAATTCAGGTTTATCGACAGTTCTATTCATCATGCGCAGGGGCTATGTGATTAGCGGACAGATTTCCTTCATTCTAAAACTCATGGGAGTTATAGTGATATACTCCCCACCAAGGAATCACTGGAACTCCATGACTGTATGTCTCTGCAGTCAGTGTCTTTAGCAAGATGGTCATCGGTGCCTTCCAGTGAGATGGTTGGGTAAGTTCCGCAAAGCACTAACTTAAGGTTCCCACCTGACCCTTGCTAGCCTTTTGTGTTGGGAGAATCTTGCCCACGTTATCCCTGACTATGCCTCTGAAGTTTTTATACCCTATCTGACAATGTGTGTGACTCCACACTGTTGAAAATTGGGTGCAATATCCCAATGCTGAAAAGCCAACATTATATTGTGAGGACATGGTTCATTATTGCCTAATAACACTTTCTCTTGCTGTGGGGAAAGAGCTGGGAAAAGGTGTGGTGAAGCAGAAGCCTCTCACTTTTTAGATGAGCATAATGTCTTCCATCTGTGTCAATGTGGTTGTCATTCTAGTAGAGTCAAAGAAATATCCATAGGAGCTTAGGGATATCGTTGACAAAGGTGACCCAGTAAGAGCGATCGATCTTCTGGACTATGCTGCTTTTGATGATGGAGAATACCATCCTACCTAATCGCCTGAAGGTAGTAGGATGGCATCTTTCATTCATTGGTTACTATCATTTCTGAATGTGTGCACACAGATTTTATGGTTGGTGCATTATATTTCTACCATTGCAAGAACATCATAGGGTTTCCCGCAGGCTCCTCGCTATCACTGAGGCTCTTCCACTTGCCACTTTGACCACTGTCCAGACTTGCACAATGTTTGGTTGCACAACATTCTCTTATATGGATAACACATAGCTTATCATTTGCTGGTCCCACCATGGCCTTGTCACTCTATCACATTTTAACAAGTGTTTGTGGCCAGTTCTAGAGGGGATGGCCTATACATTTGTAAAGAAAAGTACTGGAAGCAGAGATAGTGATATTTGGCAAAATAAAGATGCTGTAAGGATGTTGTTTCCGGGTGAATATTGCTACAGTTTCACCTACTCTTCAAAGGTCTAAGTCTATGGCCAAGCTTTCAGATTAAGAGCACCCTATGTATGTCTAATAAAATGCAGCACATAATTCCAGCTGCTGCACTCTTTGGCTGTTAAGATGTGTACTTTTTTGTCGCTGTATGCATACAGCATATACCTGGTCAATGAGTCTCATGTCGGAGCCCTGCAGAAGTATACACTGGCTTGCAACTGAGCAGAGAGTTCAGCTTAAAGTCCCTGTGTAATGCATAAGATGTACCATACAAAGACCACTGATGTCAAGCTCATCTGCTCAACTCCCACATTCCTGTGAGAACTCTTCAATCTGAAACTCAGTTATTACTACAGGATCCCACTGTAAAAAATGCTCACCTGTGATGCTGTTCTTTTAATTTCTTAGTCTCAACACTCTGTAACAAACTTCTAATATATCGTAGTTATAGTTTTTAAGGAAATCCTTGAAGACCGTTCAGAGTCTCCATTTGTCCAGGTGCATGTTGTTTTGGTTGATCATTCGATGTGAAGAAGCTTATGTCTATACGATGTGATCTCAATCATATCAACTTTGCATGAAATATTTGAGGAGGTGAGGCTGTGCCCAGAATAATAGTTCTTTTTAGCATGTTTTGAAGAGCCTGTCTAAATGGTCTTGCTGAAGGAAAATTATTAATGGTGCATGATGATTAAGTCGTCTCCGCATATTATTCTGATCCATCTGCAGTGTTGGTGTCGATTGTTAAGTTGCGCTTCCTTATAAGGTGAATATTCATCTTCTGCATTTGTATCCACATGCCATCAGATAAACAGATCAACCAACAGCTCCTAAGGCTTGATGGTCACCAGAATCCTTTCTTACCCCAACAACCTAGAGATGAAAGACTGTAAAATATTTTTCTGATATGATTTTCCTTCAAGACAATTTAAAACAGCTAGAAAAATGTCTAATATTGGTTTATTAAGAGCTTATATTTAGATGTAACATATGAAATATTCAGATCTGGAATTTTTTTAAGAATTGAGTGTCAAATCACCTAGTTTGTAGTTTTCTAAATTGGGTCTGACCCGCCACTCTTTCCAAAGGGCAGTCAGCGAATGGAGAAGCGTTAACATGAGAGGGGTACCATAGGATGAGGTCCCTACCCTTAAGGCCCAAGAGGATGATAATCTCGTTTTGGGTACTAACAGGAGTTTGCACCTGAATCAGGATTCCAAGTAGTGCAACACAACCGCACTTTTTTCCCCACACAAATTTAGCTACGTTGCACCTGGCGGAATGTTTGCAGGGTAAAACTGCAGAATTCTTCATTAGGCTGGATGCAGGTCTTCCGGTGTTGAGTGACAGAGCGTTTTTCTAATACTGAGTTGCAAGGCTTATGGTTGGGATGACATTCTGACATGCAATCTGTTAAAACGATGTGATATGGTAGACATCTCTTGTAGGTGGTATAAGTAGGTTTATTCACGTAGTAATCAACAGGTATACAATTATAGGAAGATCCTCAGAATATCTGGTAACCTCTGGTAATACCTGGAAATGCCCTAGTATATGCCCCACCAGGAGCAAGGTCCTCTCTGCTCAGCCCATCTCACTAACTGATCTTGCCACATACAAAGCCACCCTAACATTCCATATGACATCATAGCAGGCTGAGCAGGCAAAGCAGAGAGACACCATAGAGGGAGTGCATCCAGTAGAGTAAGACTACAACACATCTCCCCCATTATAATAATGGAAAACAAAGAGAGAGAGTGTGAAGCTGTTGGACACACGTGAAGCAAAAGAAGGAATAACAGTCAAACGTGAGGTAATAGTATAGTGGAACAAATTAGTGTAGCGGAACAACAAAAGAGAGGAAAGAAAAATGCATGAAATAAAATATACCACATACACTCATCCTACTCCTTTGATAACGCACATACACTCATCCTTCCCCCTTACTCAAAAATGCATAGAGATGGTAAAGCGCACAAGACAGAAAAGAGAATGCACTACAAAATTAATTAGAACACTCTATTCTTCTGATAAGATAAGGAAAATCAAGGAATGCAAGACAAAAGATATAATCAAAAACTAAAAAACGGCGTTTCTAAAAGGCAAACACACCACATGGTGTAAAAAAAACGCCACATGACAGGTCCAACACCCATAAAAAGGTAACAGCAAACCAAAACTGCTAATTCATGGGTACTATAATTCAAGGCAAAGTGACATGGGTCACCCTTATGCAAAGCAAACATGCTATGCCAACTGCATATGAAAAACAACAACTCAAACAAACACACAGTGAGCTAACTCAGCCCAAAGGTAACCCACTCTGGGCACTTCTTGATCCGAAGAACAATAATTTAAGGGAAAAGAAACAATCCCAAGTTAGTCAAATTTTTTGGGAATTATAATACCCAAAGGAAAACAAAATGATGAAAATCGCCATGCCCATGGCAAACATCTGATAGGTTTCATTAGACCTAGAGTAAACAGATTTAGGGAACTGAACCCAAGGAAAACAAAATGTGGATACTAAAAAAACCCACGATAAGCTAAAATAAGGAAAACCTATAAACCTGTGACACACACGTACAACTGGATGAGGGACACTCCACCAGAGTCAAAAGAAACAGCACATATACTTAACATCCACAACTCCAGGAAACAAAAAGATAAATTACAAATGACCAGCAAAATAAGAATGTCTCATGTTCCAGTGAGCTGTCACAAAAGGAATGTTGTGAATACGGGAAGATTCGCGACGTCCTCCACGAAAACAACAACACTACTACCAACGTCACAACAAACATACTACTGCAATATGACCCCATCCAGATTTTAAAATCACAAGGTAAATAGAACATAACAAACTAAAACAATAAACGTGGTCACCGTAGTCTAAGATGAGCGATACCTCACCCGAAAGTCCAGTCCAATGAAGATGAGCGATACCTCACCCGAAAGTCCAGTCAGCAAAACATAAAGTCAAATCCATGGAAGTCTAATTCAATTATTCTTTCATCCAAAATCCAAATGTAGCAGGTTAAATCCAACGTTAGTAGAGAATTGCGCTACAATTAGCATCATCAATATGGGTGTTCTCCTCATGGTCGAGCGTAGAATCACCATGAAATTCTCTTTAGCGTATGTAAATCCAGAATAGCGTTTGTAAAATCAGGTTTGCTACAATTATAGTAAAGTTAGCCTTCAGGTAATTAAGAAGTTGGCAAAAGTAAACATCACTCGTCTGCGATGTATTTGCTAGTCAAATTTGGAGGTAAAACGTCGTGAAACTCAATGTATTAAAGGGATTCATCCCAATGTCCCAAAATGGCCGCCACAGCGTCGTTCGCCGTCACTTTCTACAGGAAATAGACCTCGCATGTACGCTGAACCAGACGTTGTCACAGGGGTCAAAGGAGGCTTCCACCAATACCCCGAAGAATTTCAACGACGTCATCAAAGTAAAGCATGCAGGCGAAGAGGAAGGAGCTCCTGAGGCCAACCGTCAAAACGGTGAGTCTGCTAGTATAGCTAAACGCTGGCTCTATTTTAAAAGTAAAAAGTCTCTTAAAGCCTATAAGCGCGTTGTTGAACAGACTAATAACGGTTAATTTGAAACTGTGGTATACAAAAACATTTCTTCCCACAGCGCTGCATGTTGTATATTTGTTGGCTCGATTTTGGAAGTTAAAAGTAAGTCTTTTAAGCAAGAACGCGCTAAAGTCTCTTTACAGCTATATCGCCCTGCATGTGTTGGTACGTCTGGAAAGGTACTCTTCATGCGCTACTATTAAACTGCTGCGTGTAATTTCCAAAAAGGGTAAACATATGTATTTTAAGTCTCTCCAACAAAAAACGACGTTGTTTTTATACCAGTCAGCTTAAAGATCATCATTCTTCACTTTATTAACATCCGGGTTTATCGGCTGACTTAACGTGTTGGGGAAACAGTCACCACAGTCCAATACTTCCACAAAAAAAAACTAAATCACATGTTTGTGGAAAATCAACACTCACCAACAACAAGCACTGGCACATCCACGTTAGGGCCGACCGGTCTTTGGTCACTGGTGGGGCAAGTGGAGAGCCAGTTTGCTTTTTCTTTGTGTGTTACTTCTTTTTCAATGTTTTTTAGTTCCAGGAGTTTCAGCTTCTTAGTTCTTAGTTATTTATCAGTTCCATATCCAATTAATGTAGATCACGTAGGTTCTCCTCGTCGTCGCCAGTGTTAAAACGATGTGATATGGTAGACATCTCTTGTAGGTGGTATAAGTAGGTTTATTCACGTAGTAATCAACAGGTATACAATTATAGGAAGATCCTCAGAATATCTGGTAACCTCTGGTAATACCTGGAAATGCCCTAGTATATGCCCCACCAGGAGCAAGGTCCTCTCTGCTCAGCCCATCTCACTAACTGATCTTGCCACATACAAAGCCACCCTAACATTCCATATGACATCATAGCAGGCTGAGCAGGCAAAGCAGAGAGACACCATAGAGGGAGTGCATCCAGTAGAGTAAGACTACAACACAATCCCTACGCTCACATTCAAGATCTGTGCCTCGACTGGTGTTAAAGTTGCTATTGTCTGCATACCTGCTAACTTGAAGAACAATCTGACTGTGTGAGGTGGGGCCGGGGCCTCGTGCCGAAAGTACCTATCAGGCACTTTTAAAGCCCACTCTGCACCCAAGCCGCCTCCTCCTAAAAAAAAAAAGAAAAAAAAAGGTTGCTGAGGTTGCTGCCTGTCCTGGGGTGTTTTCACACCCCTTAATAGACGTCAACGGTTCAAAGCCTCGGAAAATGAGAACACGAGCTGGAAAACCACTACTTAGCTTATTTTCCCTGCCACTGTGTGATATGGGCTCCTCACCAGGCGACCATGTAATGGGAGAACGGCTCCTCACCAGGCAACCGTGTGATGGGAGCAGATATCATGTGTCACAAGGTGGCACTGTGTGAGTTGGCAGACATGAGTCTGACCCATTGAATTCACAAGATCACGCTCTTTAAGGCTCATCTCCTAGCTTTTGACTGGACCAGCAGCAGGAACAGATGGCTGTTAATAGGTAGGACAATGTCACATGCATAGCTCCAACGTGGTCAACAACTAACAATGCAACAAATCATCATATATGTAGGCGTATCAGAATGCCAAAGTTGCTTTAGTATATGTGAAACATGTATAACATGTGAGCTTTGAGAAAATCATTGCAGCATATCTTTGAGGCTTACAGCTGAACATGCCGGATCATATACATAATGAATAGCCAGTTTGTTATACATATGACTATACCAAATGCGAGGTTTTATGAGCAAGACCTTTCTGCTAATATTTAGTGATTCAGTGACTAGAGATAACTCTTTCACGGTATTGACATGTGCTTCGTATTGTGCCATTTTCAGTCCTTAAACATGTCTCCTGAGATGTACAGTGAGAATTATTTATGAAAGAGTCAATAGTACATTTTGCAGCAATCAATGTATAGTGCTTGTCACTGCTTATTTCCACCTTTCAAAGATTAAAAAAAGCTTTGCTTAAAAGAAAACACTGCAACATTCTGAGTTTGGTAGCTCACTGCAGGTAAAGCATGCAGTAATACTGCTTTATCGCCCATTTTGAGGTGCAGCCTCGGGATGGAGAAGAAATAGTGCACATAGTAAATAACATACCATGCACTGTCGGTATTTAGTGGCACAAGCATTGTCACCAAGATTAACAGAACAATATAGGGCATATTATCAAGAACAGCATTAAAATTATCGCCACTTTAGCGTCAGGAAACTGCCGCTAAAGCGGCGATAATGGGCTTAATAATATGCCCTTGTGAATTCCCATAGAAGCCCAAGTTTGATGTCCTGCACACCAGAACCTGGGCTTCTATGGGAATTCACAAGAGCATATTGTCAAGCACCTGATCGCCGTTTTAGCAGCAGTTTCCTGCCGCTAAAGCGGCGATAATGTTATCGCCCTTTTTGATAATATGGCCCAGAGTATCTTTGGTGATGGAGGTCAAGCTGGGACACTCGAGCAACTGTCCCAGATGGAATGCCTTACCCCATGACATCAACACATTCCTATAACATTCTATCCTGTAGCTGACATCACCACAGTATCTCAAACATGCATCCACACAAACACATAAAACCCTCACAAAGGATTTGTAGATTATAATTTAAAATCAACTTGAATCATTAAAATTAGTTATTAAACTCCATATTTGTATATTAAGATTTGAAAATGCAAATCCAGTCTTAACAATGAATGCCTCTTACAGTTATAAATAACTGATTACATATGTGACATTTGCTAATTAAAAACAGTAACACAATGACTTTCTACGGTGACTTACATTAGTAGACATTTGCCTCAGCTGTTATAATGCTCAACAGACACCAATGACGTACAATTTTAACAGATTCACTAATTAGCTTGGTAAGCTCTTTGATATATATAAAGATGTCAATTAGCACATGCAAACTTTCCCAGTAATTTTTATCCGCAAACTTTTTCATGGTAAAGTAAAAGAGAAGTGAGAGGACACTAAGACACTGACTTTGGGTTTGTTTTCTAGTTGTAAAATGTAGACTGTTCACTTCCAAAAGTTCCTATGATGTCTAAAGTGTACTTCGTCAAAGATCACAGATGACACCATATAGCAGTTGCACAATTTCTGTCTGGAAGGTTCCCTTCAAATTTCACCAGTTTGGCCATGGAAAGTGCTGTTCACTCGAATTAGCTGATGAATAGCCGCATGGGGAGACAATTTAGAACGAAAATTATTAAGAGATCTTCAAAAAGTATAAGGTTCTCAGTTTCCTTCTTTGTCTCTACCTATGGAAACCAGTTTTGTTAGTTCGCACGCATTTGCTTTATATAAGTGACTTATTCACTGAACGTTGCGTTTTCTGGAAGAGCTGGTGGTGTCCAGCTAGCAGGCTAGCTATTGTGAAAAGCACTCAGTGCTTCATTTATAAGAAAACAAAATAAGTGAAGGAGCCCAAAGTTTTCTATAGGGGCATATCGCTGCTACTGAAATATGCTGGAGTTACTAACTACTCAGACAGACTAGTTTTGATTCTGCAACTTGCTTCTTTCTTCCACCACCTTCCACCACCCTACACTATATATAATTCTCTCTCTTTCGAGGACTTTTTAATACGTTTTCTGCTGCTTTTTCTTATCTTTCCCTTACCTCCTTCTTTCTCCCTTTTCTACCTCTCTCTCTTGCTCAGATGCTCAGACGTTGATGTTGAAACATAAGTTGTATTCCCAAAAAATAAGTGCCTGTGCTGCTCATCACCTACAATCACCAGCAGAACCTAGGCACTGAAAGCACCCAAGGCCTGTCAATTGATTCAGGTGTCCCTTCCTGAACATAAACAATCAGTTAAAACAAATGAAGTTTGGCAGTTTCAAAACGCCATTTTAAGATTGTTTATGTGCAGGAAGGGACACCTTCCTGCATATAAACAATCTTCTGCCTAATGCAGGCACCTTGGTACTATGGTGCAAGGGTGCCTGCATTGGCGCTAGGCTGCTAAATTTAGCACTAGCACAGGAGGAAACGCAGGGCTGCACCATATTGTTATAAATATGATGCAGCCCTGCATCTCAGAAGTGGTGGAGCGTGGTGTTAAGCCAAGGAGCCTAACGCCATGGTCAGCTACTTCTGTAGTAAATATGCTCCCGTGCGTTTACAAGCATTCATATGTGGCTATTTGTCAATGACTATAAGAAAAACACAACGCTTTTGCATGCATCACTATAAAAAAAAAGAAATTCAGCATACTGTTAATGTCTGACCTTGACAGACCTTCGAATGAACATTGTAGAGCAGGCAAACATGAGCAAACGCAAGAAAACAATCAAAATAAACAATTCACGGAGAGGGAACCAGTAGGACTTTGCAAAGGGCAAACCCTGCCAGTCACATCTAATTGAATTCAATGACAGTTCTACAAGGTCACTGGATAATGGACAGTCTGTGGATCTGCTGCCCTTGCATTAGGTTGAAGGGTTAGTTACAATCCCACAAGATGTACTGGTACGAGAGAGGCCTTACATCGGTGTCCAGGGGGGATTGGCAAGGTGACCCAAGGTTCAATATCAAGAGCAAAGTCATCAATCAATCAGTCAGGCTATTATGTACTGTTCCAGACCTGCAAGGGAAGTCTCTAAGCAAAGCACTTTGTGGCTGTAGATAACATGTCTGCTCTGACAGAGGAAACTGATCGTGTGTTTGTAAAACATGCGTAGGGGGCTGATTTCTTCACCAGTAATGCCCCCCCCCCCCCCACCCCGCGAGAATTAGATCGATCACATAGGGACTGACAGATAAGGGAAAGTTACAGTTCAGGCAGTTGCATGAAACCAGTTCTTCCTCACATTCGGTCCCGGGAAAGGTCCAAACGCCGCCGAAGACAAAGACAGGGCCACACACTGCTTGTTTCAGTCCCACTGATATCCATCCTGACCTTGATCTCTGTGTCATGACAATGCCCTAGACAGATTACATAACATAAGAGATTGCCACTTCATTGGGATGCTGGTTTTAGGGAAACTGAAGTTTGCCTATTGCTATACTAACGGTGACGACTAAATTATTTCACAAAGACTTTAGAGTGTTATTAGCTGGGGTCTCTTCCAACCTAAGCAGTAATTGATATGTGACCATCGGTGAACAACTATAATATCCAAAGCAAAACTTTTAGTCACTTAGCTCTTTGTGATCCCAGCTTGCTCGAAGATGTGATCCCAGCTTGCTCGAAGATGTCTGCCATTGTTTACAGTCTCAAAAGTCCACGGAGAGAGTGCACAGTTGTGCGATTGGTTCTTTGTGATGGTGCAATACTTCAAACTCGTTCCTGGAGACAAGGGGTCTACAGATGTGGGACGCTTAATGTTTTAATTAGCAACAAATGTATTCATTTTATTTATTTTTTATTAAAGAACTTTTATATAGCGCTAGCCTGACCGGAGGGTATCGGAGCGCTACTCCTCTGTTACACAGCAGAGGAAAAGAGAGCAGAACATAATACAATAAAGCAAGACACTCCAGATAATATTAATCATAATGATAGTGTTGTAAGAGTTCCATTTCAAGGTCTTGTTAACACCGCATCTGAGAGGGGTGAGGTGTCAATCTTAAGGCTCCAGCTGCTCTTATCTATTCGGTAGGGATCGAGCGAGGAAAGGGGTTTTGGGCTGGCTTTTGAATTTAGTGAAAGAAGGAGTAGTTCTGATGTGAGGGGAAATAGAGTTCCAGATTTTGGGCACGTTACCGGCGAAGGACCTGGCCGCGTTTTTTTGTTTTCGTGATTTTAGCGGGATGAGAAGTAGGGTGTTGGAGCTTCTGAGGATCCTGTTCTGGCCTGCTTTTTTAAGTTTGGCCGCCAGATATTCGGGTTTGCTTGTGGGAAGGGCTTTGTGGGTGAGGCAGGCTGTTGTGAAGTGCTCCCGCAATTCTATTGGTAGCCATTTGAGTTCTTTGAGTGCAGGAGAGATATGATCAAATTTCTTTATTCCAGTGACCATTCTGGCAGCTGCGTTGAGAGTTGCAAGATGTGTTTTAGCTATTCCAGAAAGGACTGCATTTCCATAGTCCAATCTTGACAGCACCAATGCTTGAGTGGCTTGTTTAAGATTTTTGGGCGGGATAAAAGGTTTTATTTTGTTTAGTAGCTTCAGGTTGAGGAAGGCGCTCTTCGCCGGGATCTTAATGTGTTTAGTCTTGCCCAGTTTTTAGTCTAGCGTAATGCCTAAAGATTTCGCCAGGGTGAGGTTCCCATTGAGCGCATCAATAGCTTTTAATCACTCGACAATTTGTGGTTTCTCTTCTTTGTTCGAAATGAGGAGTTGTTCGGTTTTGTCCGGATTCATTTTTAAGTGGTTACTTGACAGCTAAAGTTACACTTCCCATAGTGTTTCATTGAGTCTTTGAATGTCTTTGGCCGAAGAGATTTCCAAGTAAATTTGAGTGTCATCAGAATATAGGTGGAAAGGGATGTTAGCTTTTCCGAGTAGGGTGGTGAGGGGTTCCATGTAAATGTTGAAGAGTTTAGGGGAGAGCACTGATCCTTGGGGTACTGCCCTGTTGACAGGGTGGAGGTCAGACTCAAAGCTTTTGATTTTTATTCTATGGAAGCGGTTGGCAAGGAATGAGGAGAACCATTGAGGACCACCTTGTCTAATCTGGCCCTATCTTCGAGAGCCTTGTGGAGAAGTTTGTGGTCTACTGTGTCGAATGCTACAGATAGGGCTAGGAGAATGAGTAGGCAGCATTGGTCTGAGTCCAATGATTTGTAAAAGTTGTCTATTATGTTGAGGATCGCGGTTTCAGTGCTGCAACCTTTCCTGAATCCCGACTGACGGGAGTCAAGAAGGTTGGTGTTGTCCAGGTGTTGGGTTAGTTGATGGAGTGCACATTTTTCTACGATTTTGGAGAGAAGAGGAAGGTTGGAGACGGATCTGAAGTTATTTAAGTCATTTATGTCTAGGCCTGTTTTTTTTTTGCAGTGGGGTGACTTGTCCCACTTTCAGACAATCTGGAATGATTCCGGTTTTTAGGGCGCTATTAATAATGCTGCACCAGAGAGGGGCTAGGGAAAGTTTCAGTTTTTTAGTGAGTTGAGCAGGTAGAGGGTCTAGGACATGAGATGGAGATTTGGAGGAGGAGATAAGTTTGACTATCTCTTCTTCTGGGATGGGCTGGAAGAATTTCCAGAGTTTAGTAGTGAGAGAGGGAGCGCTACCATACACCCCACCCGGGCTGCTATAGGGAAAGGAGGCGCAATTGATGTTGAGAGATCACTCAATCTTGGAGATCTTATCATTGAAGAAGTTGGCGAAGTTGTCGCACTGTTCTTTGGATGCCGGCCCTAGGGACGTATCAGGTTTTGAGGTTTTGCGTCTGGTGATGGTAAAGAGCTCCTTGGGTCTGTTTTTTGCGCTATCCAGTGCAGAGCGGAAATACATGGATTTTGTTTGTTCTTGATATGACAGTTGTTAGATTTGGGCGTCTCTAGTTGGCACAGGTAGGTACTTGTGACAAACCGGGACCCTCTCCTCTAGTCAGGATAAGGGGATTACAGTCCTAAAATAACCCCTGCTCACCCCCTTGGTAGCTTAGCACGAGCAGAAGGGCTTTACTTCAGAGGCGTTGTAAGTTAAGCAGTTGTGACCACATACAGTAACCCAGTGACAACACTACACATGGACACCACACAGGTTTTATACAAAAAATAAGTAGACTTTATATAGATTTACACCAAGACCATAAATGACAAAAATACACACTATGATTACTTTAAGATGCTAGATTTAAGCTTAGTTCAGTTCAGTTCTGAGATGCGACACTGTGCGTCAATGTACCTTAAGTGGCGTTGTGCTTCCACGACAAGCAATGTCGCAGCGATGGGAAATTCGGCAAAGTTCAGATACAAAGAAATAAAGATGTGAAGATCTTCCAGATCCGGCACGCTTCTCGGGGATGTGATAAGTTCTCGGTTTGATGCGTGGACTGCAGCGGCGACACCCTTACGATGCGACGACAACAGCTCCAGCAGCGACGCTCTTCTCCCACGATATGTGAAGCTTCCGCTTGATGCGACAACTATAGCGGCAACATCCAAGATGCGACAGCAGCAGCACCGAAGGCGGCGCGCTTCTCGGGGATGCGAGGTGCTCTTGGTTGATGCGGTGCAAAGCGACAGTTCCAGTGGCGACACCCTCCTTCGGAGTTGCGACGGCAGGCACGGTGACGGCGACACTCTCTGACCTCGTTGCGAGATTCCTCTCCTGATGCAGTGCAGTGCGACAACTACAGCGGCGACACCCTCCTTCGGAGTTGCGACGGCAGCAGCAGCGACGGCGACACGCTTCCTCTTTGTTGTGGCAAGCTTCTCTCCGATGCGGTGGAGTGCGACCGTTTCAGCGGCGACACCCTCCTTCGGAATTGCAACGGCAGGCACAGCGACGGCGACACGCTTCTTCTCGTTGAGTCGTGCTTCCAGCTCCTTGCGACACGCAGTTCATCAGAAGGCCCAAAACAGCAGCAGGCACTTCCAAAAGAACTCTGGGGAGCTGGGGGGTGAAGTCTGTTGTTCATGACACTTCAGCAGGAGGCAAGCTCTCTTCCAAGCCCTTGGAGATCCATCACAAGTTGAAAGCAAAGTACACACATTTCCTCTCTCCTTCCTTTGGCAGTAAGGCGACTGTTGGGTTTTACTGGTGTTCTCCATTGGAATTGTTCCCTGCGTGGAACACCAATGGAAGTTCTGTCCACGGCAGTTGCTGCCGGGGAGCTGTTGAGGTTGGACTGCATTAACCCTCCTCTGACTCACCTCAAGTTTGGCTCGTACTTCTTTTCACTGGCGACGAGGATGGGAGGTTAGGTTGGTTGATTCTATCAGTTCTTCTGTGGTGATAACATTTTTACGGGACATTTTCTCCAGGGAGGGTTTTCCTGAGGAAATAGTTTCTGATAATGGTACTGGTTTCTGCTGAGATGACTGCCTTTTTTAAGGAGGTTGGTATTAAACATATTTGCACGTCGCTCTATCATCCTCGCAGCAACGGTTTGGTTGAGCGTTTCAACCGTGTAGTCAAGGAGCAACTGGCCTTGGTGAATGGTTTGCATTGGCGACAAGCGGTTAGTGACATGTTATGGGCTGTGAGGACCACTCTGCATGCTTCAACTGGTGTTGCTCCTTTTACATTGTTGCGTGGAAGGGTTGCTGGTACCAAGTTAAACAAAGAATGGATGTCAAGGAAAGTTGTGGATGCTGCATGTTTAGCTGACGTTGCTGATGTGAGAGCTTCGGTCCAGAAAAAGTATAATACCAGATTGGATGTTTTGTCTCCTTCCAAGGTGAAGGTTGGTGACTGGGTAAGGATAAAGAATCCCGGGTTTCTCCGTAAGGGGGAATCGCGTTTTTCTTCTCCCAAAAAGGTGTCTGCAGTGTAGGATTGTGTTGTGGTGTTGGAGGATGGAAGGGTTTGGAACAAGTGTATGGTTTCTGTTGTGCCTGGTCTTATGGTTGAGAGTGTCAACAAGCGGTTAGGAGTTGGTGTTTCCCCTGCTTCTCCTAAGGTGGATGGTGTTGTGCGTTCACCTGTTCCTGTCTCTTACCCACAGAGGAAAACTTCCTCCAGAGTCAAATCTGTTCCAATCAGATTTCATGATTATATGATGGGGTAATGTTTGTATTGTTCATTTCACTATACTGTTGCCATTAGAGTCAAATTCATGATTATACATTAGAGTGAAATTTTTATTGTTTATTTATAGTTCTACAGTGATTTTGTTTTGCCTTGCCATTTACCTGTTGTTTTATCTTTGTTTTTGTTTTCTCTTATTGTTTATCTTCATTTTTACTTTTGTGTTCTTTTGTGAAGAAGGGGAGGTGTGTTGGGTTTCACTAGTGTTCTCCATTGGAATTGTTCCCTGCGTGGAACACCAATGGAAGTTCTGTCCACGGCAGTTGCTGGCGGGGAGTTGTTGAGGTTGGACTACATTAAACCTCCTCTGGCTCACCTCAAGTTTGGGTCGTACTTCTTTTCAGTGACCACTGCAGGCCAATCCCCCAACCAACACTTCAGCTTGGGAATAGTCTCTCCTCAGTTTCTTCAGGTTCCTCTCCTCAGTAAAGGTTTCTTCTTGAATGAATGTGAATGAATGTAGTCTTGTAAAGCGCAGACTTAGCCCAAGGGCATCAAGGCGCTGGTGCGGAGCAACCGGACACAGGGAAAATAGAGCTTAAGCAAAGGTATTAGGAAAAAAAGCCAGGTTTTTAAAGCCTTACGAAATAACAAAAGAGATGCCTGGCCGGAGATTTCTAGAGGGAGAGAGTTCCACAGTTTGGGCACGGCCTTGTAGTCCAAAGTGATCTAATTTCATGGGATCAGGGTCCCAATATTTATACCCCAAAATCCTTTGTTCTCTGAGAGGAGAGGGACCTTTGGCCAGTACAAACCAGTTCTGAAGCACTCTGTTTACCAGACTTCTGCTTTCCTTTCACAGTGCAGGGCAGGCACATCAGACGCCCCACAGGAGGTGGAGCCAGCATTTTGGAAGGCAAGTACAGTCCTGGAGCACTTTGTTTACAGGACTCCTTCTCTTCTTTCAGTGTGCAGGGCAGAGACATCAGCCACTCCACAGGGGGTGGAGCCAGCATTGTGGAAGGCAGGCACAGCCCTATTCAAGGTTCAGGTGCACCTCCTCCCTCCCACCTAGATGCAGATCTCTCTATTCACCACTGGGTGACTCAGCCTGTCTCTTGGAATTCCCCAGCTCTGTCACTCACAAAACCAGACATAAAAATACACAAACTAGCAGAGGCAGGTTCGAATGGTTAGGCAAGCAAATACCTACTTTCTGAAAGTGGTATTTGCAAACACAGAATATTAAAACCAACTTCACAAAAAGATGTATTTTATTATTCTGAGTCCAGGCATACTAAACTCGAATTTCTACCATGTTCTCTGAGACAGTTAGAATTATAAAATGTAATAACTATAACAGCCCATTCTGGCCTATGGAGAACAGGTAGCTTTGCAATAGTGAAAAACGAAAATGGCTGTAATTCACTATTAGGACATGCCACACACATCAGGGCTTGTCCTAACTTATACTTACAAGGCACCCTGCCCTTGGGCCTACCATAGGGGTGACTGATATGACGAAAAGGGAAGGTTTAGGGAATGGCAAGTGGGTGCACTTGCCCAGTCAGCATGACAGTACCAGACTGCACGCAGGCTCTGCAATGCCAGACGATAGATACATTTTATAAGGCTGCTTCTGTGGGTGGCACGTCCAGTGCTGCAGGCCCACTAGCATTTGGATTTCGTGTAAATGGGGGGGGGAGGGGGCAGAAAGCCCACTTGACACCAGGAATTCTTTTGTTGCCATATGCCCTCCCCCCACAAAATTCCAGTCTTCTGCCCCCCTGGGGGGCAGAAAGCCCATTAGAAACCAGGGATTAATTTTATTATGTAAATTAGGGGTGGGGGCTGCCCATTATGGGCACGCCAATGTCCCCCAACCCCCATGCACAATAAGTGTGAGGCACCATTTTTATCGGGATACCTGGGGGAACCGCTGGGTGGTAGGAAATTTGTGTTAGCCCATTGATGCCACACCTTTCCCACACAAAAATATGTGGGAAAAGTGATTTTTTCAGCTAAATTTGAGGTATGCAGGGAGTTCTGGGTAAGAAAACGTTGGGGGATCCACACAAGCCATACTTCCCTGGAATCCCAAGGCTGTCTGGTTTTTAGAAATGTGTGGGTTTGGTAGGTTTCCCTAGGTGGCAGCCGAGCACGGGGCCAAAAACCCAGGTGACCCACCTTGCAAAACCAAATCGTTTTGTAATAGGAAATTTTGATGTCGCCCCAATAAATTTTGGGCCCTTGCCTGTCGCGGGTACTTGGGCCTCCGACACGAGTGAGGTACCATTTTTATCAGGAGACCTGGGACAACGCTGACGTGGTAGGAAATTAGTGTCAGCACAACTTTCCCACACAAAAATGTGTAGAAAAGTGATTTTTTTCAGCTAAATTTGAGCTTTGCAGGGGATTCTGGGTAAGAAAACGTTGGGAGATCCACACAAGCCATACCTTTATGGGACCCCCGGGACTTTAGTTTTCGAAATGTGTGGGTTTAGTAGGTTTCCCTAGCTGTCCGCCGAGCACGGGGCCAAAAACCCAGGTGACCCCCCTTGAAAAAACAGGTAGTTTTGTGAAAGCAATTTTGATGTTGCCTCAATACATTTTGGGCCTTTCCCTGTTGCGGGTACTTGGGCCTCCCACATGAGTGATGCGCCATTTTTATCAGGAGACCAGAGGGAATGCTGGGTGGTAGGAAATGTGTGTCAACCCGGTGATGCCACAACTTTTCCACACAAAAATGTGTGGAAAATGTGATTTTTTCAGCTACATTTGAGGATTGCAGGCAGGGGGTGCTGAGTAAGAAAACGTTGGGGTATCCACACAAGCCATACCTCCCTAGCATCCCCTGGGTGTCTAGTTTTCACAAATGTATAGGTTTGCTAGGTTTCCCTAGGTGCCATCTGAGCTAGGGTTCAAAAACTACAGGTAGGTAATTTGCAAAAAAAGGGACATTTTTCACTGTGAAAATGTGGTGCATCCACATTGCTTTTTGGGCCGTTTCCTGTCGCGGACACTAGTCCTACTCACACAAGTGAGGTACTAATTTTCTTAGAAGACTTTGGGTAATGCGGGGTGGGTGGAATTTTGTGGATCCACACAGATTCCAGAACTTTCCACCACAGAAATGTGAGGAAAATGTGTTTATTTGACAATGTTTTAGGTTTGCAAGGGAATCTGGGTAACAGAACCTGGTGAGAGCCAGTCAAGTCACCCCATCCTGGATTTCCCTGAGTGTCTAGTTTTCAAAAATGTATAGGTTTGCTAGGTTTCCCTAGCTGCCGGCAGAGCTAGGGTTCAAAAACAACAGCTAGGCACTTTGCAAAAAAAGGGTCCTTTTTCACTGTGAAAATGTGGTGTGTCCACCTTGCGTTTTGGACTGTTTCCTGTCGCCGGCACTAGGCCTACCCACACAAGTGAGGTACCATTTTTAATGGGAGACTTAGGGGAACTCAGAATTGCAGAGCAACTGTTATTACCCATTGACTTTCGATGCATTTCTGCCTTCCAAATGAAAGACAATGTGTAATTTTGAAAAATGACCCATAATTTTCATGCTAGTATGAGTACTCTCGATTTCACAAATGGACAAATATCTACTGTTTCTAAACTCTATATTTTGTTCCCATTTCAGAAATACATAGGTGTCTTTCATACCAATTTTTCCATGTATACATTTTCCCAAAATAATTGCTATATACCCGTTACATAATAAAAACCAATTGCAAGATGCTGCTCAGTTATTGGCTCTGGGTTTGTCGGGTTCTTGATGAACCTTCAAGTCCTATATATCCCCACAACCAGAAAGGTCCAAACAATTTAATGGTATATTGCTTTTATACAGCTGTCATAATTAGAAGAAGGTTCAGGTGAAAACGTTGACACAAATGGCTGTTTTTTTCAACAATTTTCATTTTTTCCTACATTTAACTGTTAGTTTCTATGGAGAAACCTTAAAGGATTTACACAAATGACCTCTTGATGAAGTTAGAATTGTGTCTACTTTTTTAAAATGTATAGCTCTCCAGGATCCAATATTGTTTTTATACCCATTTATACTACTAACTGGAGAGAGGTTGATAGCACAAAAACTAGCAAAAATAGGCCATGCCCCAGAAAAATGCCAAAGCTGTGTACAGTCTTTTCGTTTCCTGACTAAAGTCTGCTTGTCCCTGAAAGCTGGGAAGTGGTGATTTCAGCACTGCAACCCCTTTTTTGATACCATTTGCAGGGAAAAAAATGTTTTCCCCATTTCCCCCCCAAAAAAATTGCTAATCTCTGGGTACCCTCCAGGGGAATCCACAAACCTTGGGTACCTTTTGAATCCCCATGATGTTGGAAAAAAGTGTGCAAATTTGCCATGGATACCTTATGTGGTCAAAAGGTTACAGGGGCCTAAGCAAAAACTACCCCAAATAGTAAAAAAAAGAGGCTTAGCACAGGGGGGAAAAGGCCTAGCAGCAAAGGGGTTAATTTTGAACTGACTAGAGTGAGAATATTAATTGGTACTTCTCCGCAATCCAACACTTTCCCTACTGTTGCACTAATTGGAGTGGGAATAGGAAATTTTATCCCACCACTATCCAATACTTTCCCTGCTGTTACACTCACTGGAGTGGGAATAGTAATTTTTCCCCTCCCCAATCCAACAATTTCCCTACTGACAGCAGTGAGAATAGTAAATTTCATCTTGCCACTATCCACCACTTTCCCTACTGTTGCACTAACTGGAGTGGGAATAGTAATTTCTACACCTCCGCTATCCAACACTTTCCCTACTGTTACTCTCACAGGAGTTAAAATAGTAATTTTTATCTCTCCTCTATCCAATACTTTCCCAAATGTTGCACTCACTGGAGTGGGAATAGATATTTTTACCCCTCCGCTATCCAACATTTTTCCTACTGTTACAGCCACTGGAGTGGGAATAGTAATTTTTACCCCTCCGCTTTTCAACACTTTCCCTACTGTTGCACCTACTGGAGTGGGAATAGTAATTTTTACCCCTCCACTATCCAACACTTTCTCTGCTGTTATAGTCACTATAACGGGAATAGTAATTTTTACCCCTCCGCTTTCCAACGCTTTCCCTACTGTTGCACTGACTGGAGTAGGAAATGTAAGTGTAAAGATTCTTAAATAGTTTAATGTTTAATTTATAATAGAATTTTTTTTTAATTAGGTTTTATGTTATTATATATTTGTACATTTTATATAATTTTAAAATTATAAAATACATTAAAATTAATAGTTTATTAATTGTTTTGAAGTAAAAAAAATATATAATTTTTTATATATGTGTGTTTACATTTTTTAATTACGTTTATCTGTTATATTTGTTAAAATTTATATTAAATCTACTTTATTTTTTGTATTAATTTTATTGTTTAACATATTTTATATTTATAATTTTATTTTACATATATATATCAATATTTTGTACAACTATATTTTTGACATCGATTGATTTCACTACACACATGTAAATGTGTTGTAACATATAGACATGTATTTTTACACAGCACCTATTGATTTCACTTATGTGTTTGTAAAATTTGTTTTAAAAAAACCTACTCACATGTTGTAAGGTGATGGCACAAACCTCTGGAAGAAAATAAATAAGATTTTAAGAAAGCATTATAAGATTTGGATGGTTGTTCCACAAAGTCTGCAAACATAATGCAACCATAACACCAAAACGTAATTTTTCTATGCTGAAGAAGAGTGAGCTCAACTTAATGGCATATGATGTCTTTTTATGTGCACCCACACCAATTACATCCATTACAATGTTATGATGAGGAATGTGGACCTTATCAATGTAATGTCAGAATGTCTCAACAAGATGCATTTCCTCGATAGAGACACAGTGAGATAATTCTTGCAAAGTACACACAAACTTACCACCTATAAATGGGATATGTGAGTCATGTGAAGAAAAAACATTATAGCAAATATCAACATAAATGTTGGAATGTAAACATTATAACATCATTTCTGTTAGAACTGGCATCTTTGGCGTAGTTTCCCCTGACTTTTTGCCGCTACCGCCTGTATTTTTGACGCTGTGCTGGATTTCGTTTTTGCTGGTTTAGATACTTTGGGCACTTTACCACTGTTGATCAGTGTCAAAGTGAGTAAATTGTTATTGCAATTGGTTATCCATGATTGGCATATTTTGTTTTACCTAGAAGTCCCTAGTAAAGTGCACTGAGTGTGCCAGGATAGGTGATTCAAATGCTGCTAGTGGGCCTGCAGCACTGATTGTGGCACCCACATGAGTAGCCCTAAAATGGTGTCTCAGGCCTGCCACCGCAGTGCCTGTGTGCAGTCTGTGGACTGCCATGTCAACCTGGCCAGTGTTCCCACTGACCAGGCCTAACTCTTCCCTTTCTGTACACATTGGACACCCCTATGGAAGGCCCAAGTTACCCCCCTGGGCAGGGTGGAGCGTATGTGAAAGGTAGAGCATGTACTATTGCAGGTGACATGCTCTGGTAGTGAATTACAGCAATTTTCGCTTTTCACTACTGTAAGGCTATCTTGCCCATAGGCTATAATGGGGAATGCTGTGTACAGTGGTTACCTGCATATCTTCCCACCCCTTGTTGTTAAATATCTTCCCATAGGAGCAAGATAGGACATAAAAATCTGGTATCCCTGAACTCAGGATTTAATAACACATCTTTTGGGAAAGGTGGTTTTTAAATCCTGTGTTTGAGAACAGTACTTTTAGAAAGTGGCTGATCTCTTGTCTGACCTTTCTGTGTGCCTTGGCCTGTTTGTGAATTGACTGTTTGGTTTGTGAGTGACAAGGGCTTCGTGGCTCCCAGAGTCTTAGTGTGCCATCCCTGGGCTGGGTAGCTCCATCTGCATCTAGAGTGGTGGGAGGGGGTAGCAACTAGGCCTGAATAGGGCTGTGCCTGCCTTCCACAATGGTGGCTCCACCTCCTGCTGAGCGGCTGACGACCCTGCCCCTCTCTCTGAAAGGAAAGGTGTAGCCAGGAAAACAAAGTGCTCAAGGAACACCCAGAACTGGTTCATACCGGGCTCAGAGCCCTCCTGTACAAAGAGAACAAAGACCTTTAGGGGTTTAAGTATAGGACCCCAGACTACAGAAAATTAGATCATCCTGGAATCAAGAATGAACCTCTGCCAAGGAGAAAGCTGAAAGACTGAAGAGGAAGGACTGTCCTGTTGTGTGTTTGTGGGCTGACCTGCAGTTGCTTTGCTGCCAAGGAGAGGGGAAGGACTTTGCTTTGTGCTGTGTCCCCTTGCTTGAAGAGATCTCCAAGGGCCTGAGTAGAGCTGGCTCCCTGTTAAGAAGTCCCGGGAACAAAAGGACTTCACCCCCAGTTTCCCCCCTGAACTCTACTGAGAGGGTTCTGTCCTTCCTAGAGTGCTTGGGCCAGTTGTGGTATCTCTGGAAGTTGTACCTGTTGTTGGGAAGCTGGACAAGAAGAAACTAAAGACAATCTGCAAAGTCTCAAGCATCGCTCGCTTGCAAAGCGCATCCCCAACAGTGCGAGGAAATTCCCGCCGCCGCGAAGATCGAGATCGTCGCAGCACCTGTTGCCGCAGCAAGAACCGACGCATCCTTCGCTTGCGGAACGCATCGCTCCGGTGCGGGAAGATTATCGTCGCAGCGAGTATCGTCGTGGAGCCTGTCGTCGCTGGGTGAGATTGTCACACCGCTTGCTTGCGGGCCGCATCACGTCACTGCGAGAGTCATCGCAGAGCCATCACATTAAGGGACCACAGGAGGAGAAGATCGACGCTGCACTGTGCATTGCCACCGCACCTGAGATTGTCGCTGTCCCGAAGATCATCACATTGTACCTTTGCGAGACGCTTCCTATGAAACCTGCGCAAAGGAATCCATGCAAGGTATTGCATCCCTCCCCATACAGACCAGAGTCACTGCAACACCCCCGCTGCGTCCAGCGGGGTTGTCACATCGCCTCCCCAGGGTCTCAGGAGTGACGCATTGCTTGTTTTTCAACGCTGCAGCTTTCACTTGAAACTTTTGTCGCATCTAAAGGTACTTTTGGCTAAAACATGACGCAATTGTGGATTATTTTAACGCAACCCTAAGAACTCTTTTGAAGCCATATTCTTGAACTGTGTATGTTGGATTTTTGTCGTTTTGGTCTTGTGTAGTTTAGATTAAATAACTTTATTTTTCTAAACTGGTGTGGAGACAATTTGTGGTGTTTTCACTGTGTTACTGTGAGTGTTGGTACAAATACTTTACACATTGCCTTTGATAAGCCTGTCTGCTTGTGCCAAACTACCAAGGGGGTGATCAGGGGTTATCTAAAGAGTGTATCCCCCTTACTCTGACTAGAGGTCAGGGTTCCTATTTGTCACAAGTACCTACCTGTGCCAACTAGAGACCCCGAAATCTAACAATTCCCAAATGGGAAAACATCACTGCTCACACAAAAAGATAATCAACAATACATGACTCTGGATGGTTGTACCAATACTAGCCAGAATCCGATGCCCATAGTCCTCATGGATTAGCATTGTACTTGTGCCACAGAAGGATGCACTAGGGCAAACCAATACTGTAAACAACAGTAACCAAGACATGCAAGTGCACCTTGCATCGCCCTGCGTATACCTAAGTGTTGAGCAATGCAATCTTAGTCAAATGTTATGTTATGTTATGTTAATAACACTTCTATAGCGCACAGCTGCCCCAGCCAAGGGGCGTCCCGGCGCTTCAGGAAGAGTACCCAGACACAACACAGCAGTACAGGACAGTAGCACATAGAGCAGAAACCTAAGAACTATGAGGGAACAGATGCGTTTTGATAGCCCTCCTAAATTTCAGCAGCTCATCAATTTCACAAATGTGAGGCGGAAGAGAGTTCCACAGTTTTGCAGCCAAGACCCTAAAGGAGCGACCTCCCGCTCTACATAGTCTAAACCGCGGGTCTATGACCAGGTTTTGGCCCAGAGATCTCAAAGGACGCGAGGGCACATAAGGCCTCACCAGGTTGTCAAGGATCTGGGAAGAGGCCATCTTGAGGATCTTGAAAGAGAGGCACAAGGTCTTAAAGTGAATCCTCTGTGCCATAGGCAGCCAATGTAAGGAACGGATGGTACTCTCAGCAGAACAGAACCTAGGTAGTCCCACCAAGGCTCTAGCAGCAGCGTTCTGGACACGTTGCATCCGGGCGATTTCAGCCAGGTTGGCCCCAAATAATAGTGAGCTGGCGTAATCGAGCCGGGATAGTATGGATGCTTGTATGATCAGCTGCCTAGTCGAGGCATCAAAGAACCTCAAAATAGGTCTCAGCCCTCTTAGGATGCCAAAACAGGTGGCCGCTACTTTCTTTGTATGGCCACAGAAACTGAGGGCAAATTAGCCAACATATGTTACTCTGCACAGAGGCCTCACATGTGTTGAGTGTGCGTTCATCCACATATAAAATCATTTGCACATACAAGTTTTGCATATGTGGAAGACCAGTGAACCTGTATTGATGCTACACCTCCCCATGTGAGGGGTAAATATGAGACATACGGTAACAAAAATATTGTAGTGATCTTTTTCTAAGTTAGCTGTATGATGTGGCACAGTAAGCAAGAAGTAAATTGCAATTATGATGGACATTGTCTAGGCAGGTGTTACCTCTTGCACAATTATTATACACACAAGAATACAGACACCCTTGCACGATTGTACAAGGGTGATTTGTGTTAGTGCTATGCAGCAGTTTAGGTCACAATGTAGGCAGGGAGTACCATTCTGTAATAAAAGGGCAAATGTAATACTTAACTACCCAGGAGGGTGCAACACCTCAAGCCCTCTTTTGCCCTCTACCTGCCAACTGCTGCCCTCTTGAGGGTCCAGGAGTGGGCTGTATGCTGCTCTACTGCTGCGTGTCACACTGAGATTTTGTTTCTGCAGGGTCTTCTGTGACCTGGTACCTGATCCACAAATGCCAGTAGCCTTTGCCTTCTCATAGATTCAGACCATTTTTCTGAATCCATGTTTAATCTTACGAGTGTGCCCATGGTGTGCCCCTCGTAGTTCATAGGTTTTGGCCTTGTCTCCTGTCATGTTAGCTAGGGAGTAAATGTAAACTTATATTAGATCAAGTTGTATATGTACAGCCCGCTTTACAAAATTTGACATTGTTATGCAATCATATGTGACAGTCCACACATACACCACATCGTGGGCTAGATATATGTACAATATACCTTCTGTATAATGACGTCTCCTAATACAATATGTCAAACTGACCCAAGTAAGGTTAGTTTAGGTGTACAATATATCTATTTGGTCACAATATGAAAACTTTTATTTCACTCATACCTGTGGTAAGTGTTTATACTGACAAAATGTCCAAACTTCATACAAATAGCACACCCCTGGGTAAACACATGTTGAGATGTCAATTGTACCTTTTCATGGGTTGGTTTCATGATCCAGAAAAAGTCTGAGATGTAAGGGCCACATTCCCAGCATCTATCAGTTATGCAATGATTGCAATGCGAGGTCTACTCAGGTGAAACTATGGCATTCCAAATTGTGTTTAGGTCTGACACACACATACAGGAACAGGTATGAGTTCCCTATATATAAAGTGTGGATCTTCAGGAATATTTACCCACACCTATATTGAAATGACATTCAAATTAACATGTCTCCTCCTCAATTCAAAATGGATCTGTGGGCAGATGCTTTTGTGTTGGCATAGTGAATGTAATTTCTTGCTTGGGGATTAATGCCTCCCCATACACATCACACAGTTACAACTATCATGGATCACACACAGATGACACAGAGCTACAACCATGTACTCATTACACTTGCTTGCAGCATCAGAATCTCATACTCTGTCAACTTCTCCTTGCGAGATAGACCTATGTCCACCTGCAATACATTAATTTCACATTTGCAATTTAAATAATGCAACTACACACAGTTCAAACTGAAAACCATGCACTACGACATCCCAGCGTATATTGCATATTTCAACACCCTTATAAACTTATGTGTACATTGTCACAATATTGAATGCAGCTAGTCACCTTGCATCGTTGATGTTAGACCTGGCATCCTTGGAGTGGTTTTTCCTGACTTTTTGCCTCTACCTCCTATATGTTTGATGCTGTGCTGGATTTCGTTTTTGCTGGATTGGAAGCTTTGGGCATTTTACCACTGCTGATCAGTGTCAAAGTGCAAGTGTTCCCTGTTTATATTATGGATGTGATTGGTTCTCTATAACTGGCATATTTGTGTTACCAGTAAGGTCCCTAGTGGAGTGCACTGAGTGTGCCAGGGTTGTTAATCCAAATGCTACTAGTGGGCTTGCAGCCCTAATTGTGCCACTCACATGAGTAGCCCTAAAGAGAGGTCTCAGGCCTGCCACTGGAGTGCCTGCGCACAGTTTGTTAACAGCCATGAAGCCCTGGCAAGTGCACCCACTTGCCAGGCCCTGCCCTTCCCTTTCTGTGCACATAGGACCCAAGGTACCTCCCTCAGCAGGGTGCAGTGTATGTGAAAGGTAGGACATGTACTGATGAGTGTAACATGTCCTGATAGTGAAATACTGCCAATTTTGTTTTTCACTATTGAAAGGCAATCTTGCCCATAGGACAGAATTGGGAATGCTGTGTAACATTTTACCAGCATATCTTCCCATAGGGATAAGATGGAGAGATGGAGTTTTGTTGTGCCAGAACTCAGAATTTAATAACACACCTTTTAGTGGAGGTGGTTTTTAAATTGTGTGTTTGAAAACAGCACTTTTTAGAAAATGGTTGTTTTCTTGTTCAACCTTCCTGTGTGCCTCTGCCTGTTTGTGGATAGACTGTCTTGGTTTGAAAGTGACAGGGGCTAGGGAAGTGCCATGGCTCTGGGAGGCTGGGTGAGTCAGCACCACGCTGAATAGGCCAATCTGCATTTGGAGTAGCACCCGTACCTGACTGGGGCTGTGCCTGCCCTTCACAAAAGACTGGCTCCACCTCCTGCAGTGTGTCTGACAAAGGAAGAAGTTGTGTACTTGCAGAGTGCAGCCGGAACTGGTTAGGACCGGATTCAGAGCCCCTTACACAAGGAGAACAAAGACATGTTTGGATATAAGTATTAGAGCTGAAACCCGTGAATTTTAGATGATTCTGGAATCAAAAGGAACCTTTGCCAAGGAGAAGAGCGGGAGAAACTGAGAAGAAGGACTGCCCTTGCTGTGTGTTCTGGGGCTGACCTGCAGTTGCTATTCTGACAAGGGAAGGAGAAGGACTTTGCTGTGTGCTGTGTCTCCTGCTTGAAGGAGTTCTCCAAGTGCCTGAGGAGAGCTGCCCTCCTGTTGTGGAAACTCAGGAACACCAAATTTTCCATGATCCTTGTTAGGACGCTGTGTGCATGTGTCTGGGCACAGCTTGTAACCTTTGTGAAGAGTGCTTCGTTCCCCAAGATCCTCCCTACGACGCTGAGGGCGTGTGTCTGCATACGGCTCGGGACCTCAAGGAAACTTGCACATCTTGAAATTGCTCGAGCCGCCATGTGGGGTGCTGCTGGGAAACTGTTTGAGATCTTATCCTGATTATGGCACATACTTGCATAATGGAGAGTTGCGGTACTGGTGCCCCTTTTCTCCTGACACCGTTATTTGAGCATCTGGGGGCATATTTATTTGTGAACTGACTCCAGAGTCGTCAAGAACCGTTCGATAAATAGAGGGGGCTCCACTTAGCGGTGCAAGAGAGATCGGTGCCTATGAGATTACATATTGCTCAAGTAATTACAGAATCTACAGGGTTATTTTTTTTGTATAATAACCTTCTTAAAGACATTTTACGAAAAATCTCTAATGGTGAATGTTGGATTTATTTTGGTGTTTTGGTCTTGTCAAATTAGATAATGATAGCTTTATTTTTCTAAACTGGTGTGGTGTCCATTTGTGGTGTTATCACTGTGTTACTGTGAGCATTGGTACAAATACTTTACACATTGCCTTAGGGATAAGCCTGTCTGCTCGTTGCCAAGCTACCAAGGGGGTGAGCAGGGGTTATCTAGAGTGTGTTTCCCCTTTACCCTGACTAGAAGCATGGGTTCCTATTTGGTCAAATAGGAACCTACCTCTGCCAACTAGAGACCCCAGTTCTAACAGTTGACCTATGTATGTGAAGTAAGAAACTTATCATCAGATTATCTTGAATGCATTAAGGCCTGTATAGATAGTGACAGTGCCAACATCATTGACACTCACCCATCAATGTGTCCTTTTATCACCTATGTTGTCCTTGCTTGCATCCATAATAGTTGCACACCCTTAGAATAGTGTACATATATTAATATGGGTATATGCTTAGTAAATGTTACAAACTTTCAACTTGTGACATGAATATTTTATTTGGCTTTTACAATACATCAGCTAATACTTTTTGTAAGGCAAGTTGTCTTACTGATTTTATATTGACACATGGGTATGGCAATGTAACCCTTTTTCGTATGGGACAAGAGGATGTATATTAAAGTGACTTTAGACTACAGAACTGTCCACAACACTTACTGTATTCACATGTTTGTATGTGCTTTTGCCTTGTAGGTGAATCTGCACTTATGTGCCTTGATTCTGACTTCATTTATTTGGCATGAGAGGGTTTAAATTTGGATTATGTACACAGTGTGATACCTTACCTTGTTTGCATTTCACCTAGGTTATTTCCTAGTGTGTGAAATCTTTCACAGCCTATTTATTGATTATTTAATTGATTGACTGAAACGAGACAATATAAGCAACTTGAGGCACTACACTGTTCATCTATTCCATTGATGAGGTCTGTCAATGTGGCTAATTGTCTATATGTAAGTTTGGAATGCCTGAAAAAAGGTGAGCTTTTTACTTTTGCTATCACATATGTCCCTAGAGTTGGCATTTACCCAAGATTTGATGCTACACTTTTAGTACATGTTACAGCAAACAAATGATGGACGGAATGCTAAGATTCTCCCACAGTCAAAAGATCTGGGTTAAATCCATCGTTCTTTTGCCCAATACACCACCCAGTTTAGACCCAGTCATATGCAAATCAGTCTTGACCCTGTGTCCCATGGGAAGAGTCTAGAGCAAACTGCCATGCCAGGTCCTCCTCGGTCCGGAAACAAGCAGCCTGGGACCAGTTTCAGAGTATGTCACCCTTCTTCTGCCAGGCTAGCTTAAATCCAGTGGCACAGTGAGCAAGGGACCCACGTCTGGGCATACCCATCCCACTTAGGGCGAAAAGTGTTACAGCAAACAAATGATGGACAGAATGCTGAAAATGCAAACATTCTACCCCAGTCAAAATATCTGGGTTAAATCCATTGTTCTTTTGCCCACTACTCCAGCCCAGTTTGGACTCATCCGTATGCAATTCAGTCTTGACCCTCTGTCCCATGGGAACAATCCAGACCAAACTGCCAGGCCGGGGTGGTGTGGTGAGCAAAAGAATGATGGATTTAACCCAGATACTTGTGACTGGGGGTGAATGCTTGCATTGTTCAACATTCCGTCCATCAATTGTTTCTTTTGCATATGTTGCCCTAAGTGGGAAGGGTATGCCCAGGCGTGAGTCCCTTGCTCACCACACCACTGGTTTCAAGCTAGCCTGGCTGATGAAGGGTAATGCCCTGAAATCGGTCCCCGGATGCTTGTTTCCAGTCCAGGGAGAACCTGGCTTGGCAGTTCGGCTGTACTGTTCCCACAAAGAACAGGGTCAAGACTGATTTGCATAAGGCTGGGTCCAAACTGGGGTGGTGTGGTGAGCAAAATAATGATGGATTTAACCCAGATCCTTGTGACTGGGGGTGAATGCTTGTATTATCCAACATTCCATCCATCAATTGTTACTTTAGCACACTTTTAGTACATGACATACATGGAATTTAAAAGTTCTTTTTCCACTTGTGCTTCTGATACTTTGATCAGCCTACTGATAGGCTGCCATGTGTGACACATGCTTAAAATCACATGATTTCTTAAACAACCGTTCTTTTAGTGGACCATGGACAATTGATGCAGACTTGCACCACCATTGTACATACATACATCTCAAGGTTTGCTAAGATTTATCCTTACTACTCATATTGGATTTAATTGTGGACCACATGATTTGTCCTTTGCTGTATTCAACATTGCACAAAGTATGGCTCTGTCCGCTCACACTCCGAGAGATAAAACAATACGTCTCACAGTGGAATTTTTCCTACTTCCTTGCAGGATCAGTGAGAGAATCACACAATGGGATATCATTGACTACATTTTGGAGAAAGTTACTCCCACTATGTGCACATGACGCAAGATCCAGACAAAAGCACAGAGTTGGCTATTGTGTGAGACGTTACAACTTCTTAGTTGGTATAATGTATATGTCTACTTCCCTTACCAATGAGTAAGGCATTCCTATATATCCCATTCTGATGCAACACTCAGTGATAGTAAGAGTGTGGCAGAAGAGGTACACATCATGTGCACTTCCAGGAAACTTTGCCAGGACAGTGTTGACCATCCCCAGATGGTCCTCTATTGACCGGACATTGTTGGAGTAGGTGTGCTTGCGGTTTCTGTACAGGGTCGATGTTGCTGAGGGGTGCACACATTGGACATGTGTGCAATATATGGCACCAAGCATAAATGGAAATCCAGCAATGGTGTAGAAACATTGCATGATATTCAGTTGTTGTTGGCTAGTTGTTTGTGTAAATAAGTTGCTGGGGTGTGAGTTTTATGATAGCATCCAAAACAGATGGGAGAAAAGCAAAAAATGCTACCTGTGAAATGCCTGCCAATCTGGTCCCTGTGCTTCGGACGAATCCTGAGGCCAACAAGTGCAGCACAACCATCAATTTTAAATGTGGTGGGATGGGATTGGTCCTTTCAGTTGATGTCTGGAGACTTGGTGCTATCTTCTCCAACAATTCCCTGATGGACTTCCTCTTCAGTCTGTAAAACTGTATGACCTCTTTTTCCTTGAGCTGAATGAGGGATATGGGCTACAGGAAATCACGCTCCTTCCTTCCTCGCTGCCTAGGTTGCTGTCTCCTAGCTACTCCCATTTGCAGTATAATGACATCCATGGCATAGCTGAGTTTGCCAGACTGTCCTGTGCTGGTGAGGAATTTGTACTACAGCCACTGCGTCATTTCCTACACCTGGATTGCCGATGCGTGGTAATTCTAGCTCATTTGTAGCTTTGTGTTGTGATTGTACATGATGCGTGAGTTAAACAGTCCTTTAAAGGGACGCCTTCTTCATTTCTACACATCTTCCAGTCAGCCAACACTTCTTCTTCCAGACCCGAGGGCTCCTTCGTGTTTTGTTTATTAAATTGGGGAGTTAGCCCTGGCTAGTCTTTAAACCTTCTCTGGCCCCTCTTCTTTATTTCCGTTGGTTCAAACACAGCCATATTCACCTTGATGGAGCGTGATTATTTAGAACGTTTTGCTTGAGCAATTCCTGATCATTAAGCGTGACACAAACACTTACTTGAGAACTAGGAATAAAAGAGTGTCTTGTGAAATATGTGAAAGTTTAAAACTGCATTGTAAAGGCATGCAGAAGTTTCACAAACTGGTTTGCGGTTAAAGATTATTCACAACTGTGAGAGAAAACTACTAATATGCTTTGACAAATAATACAAAAAGTAATAATGCAGTTTGTGGTTTGTTAGCAAATATGATCCTGGAAATGCTCACGTAAAATTAATCTTGCTTATATTTTCTTCAACATGTAAATTTAAGAGAAAGTCCTTGCTTATTTATTAATGAATCATAATTAGATTAAGCTCATACGTATAATGAAAATGATTATTCTTATATTGTTTTTATGCATTCTTTAATTTCTCTAAAATGTTTTCAACCTTAACGTGTTATTTCATTAGAAACTGATGATTTAGTGGTTTTCATTGTAGGCCTTAAAAATGTATCGGATCCTTTAATATTCCCTTCAAATAGATTAAAAATGCTGACCTGATTGTATTATAGCTATTGGTATTAACGCTGAAGTTTCTTTCCTACAGTTTGTATAATGGAGATGTTCTCTGTAAATAGAAAACAGTATCAACCTTCTTTCAAGCTCAGAGGAGGGCGTGATGAGTGGACATGTTGAGTTACAAGTGTATTTTCCTATTTCCAAAGGAAAATTATACTGTACATTCCTAGAAAATTATGATTATTAAAAAAAGGGTATTATGTGTAGGTTACAGGTGATTCAAGTTAGAGAATGATCATACCATGCTCACACCATGGATTTTGACCAATGGAAATTGTGCAAAAGGCGTAAAAGTTACTTTATGAACAGGAAACTCTGGATGTTTTGAAATATAAATGCCCCGTGGGAAAGGACTTGTGCAACTATTTTTTTGCAAATCCTGAGCCTGACATGCTGTCAGTTTGAACTCTGATTTCCAGAACTGAACTCTCGTGATTTCCTCTGTACTTTACCGGTTGGTGAAGTCAAGCAGACTGAACCCTTTCAGCTCAAGGGTTATAAACTTAAGCTTTCGTACACTGGGATCTAGCGTACTTCTGGAACTATTCTCGTGTCCATGGTCCTTATAAATCTACAACCAAATCTTTGGTTTGTATGGTTCTCAATCGCATACTATATTTTGCATTATGTTTTTTCTCTCTTTCTCCATCTCACCTTTCCACCAGGTACTATGGTGCAAATTAGGATGGTGTGGCGGTCACATTCCGTATATTTTACATAGCGGCGGGTGCTGCTTTAAGCAGCACCCGCCGCAATGTAAAATGTGCATGTTTACCTTTGGCATGCAAAACTTTGCAGGCACCGCGTGGTGCCTGCCACCTTGTGCATGCCAAAGCAGGGGGATACCATAGGTGCCCTCCATGTGCACCCCCCACCCCCCAACACCCTGGGGGCTCGCAACGGACCCCCAAAACCAAAAGACCACATGCATTTCCACGGCGAAAAAGCCGCCGTGGAAAAGCATGTTCCCGCCTGCATCGTGATATGGCTGGCGGTGAATTGCAGACGCCGCCACCATATCTGCGTACAACCAGCTCGGATAAGCGGCGGGCGGAATTGCCATCCACCGCTTATCCCACCGACATCGTAATGTGACGGGTGGTGTTTCCACAAACCAAGGCGGTGAATCCGCATCCTCCAGGCCAGCGGTGGCTTCTTTGTTACAGGTCCTAGTGAAGGAATGACTTTCCATCTCTTGTTATCTTAGACCCTTTTAGCTCTTACAAAGATCTATCGGAGGACCTTTTGGTCTGTGAATGATGATAGAGTTTCTATGGGTCAAAATCTGTGTGTTTGTAAATTGTGTAGCTGTGAATTGAGTTGTGGTGCGTTGGGAAAAGGCCAAAAATTTACACCGCTTCTGCTGTATTAACCTCATGACTAACTCAGTGCTAACGACTATCCACAAGCAGTTGAATTGTGGGTGAAGTCTAATTTTAAGATCAATGTTATGATATAAATTGTAAACTAAACTTTTAAGTGCACAGTGCTGAAGGGATAATCTCTGACTACTTTCCTGTGCAAGTATATGCTGAAGGGCTTAGTGTCCTTTTGGGACAAAGATCCCATACTGGCAGAGCTTCATTTGTACAGCTGGTGGCAGGTGGAGGGGATCTGAACTCATTTTCAGGATTTGTGTTTTATTTTTCATCATCAGATATACAGTCAGAGCAAGACTAGCCCTCCTGGATTTCGCGATTTTACAATTTGCAGATACATCTTGAAATCGGCACATTATAAAAATGTGAGCACAAAAATGTCCTTTTTTGAGGAACATTTAGGAGGATCCTCATTTTATTGGCTTCTCCTCTTGTGCTAGCAGCCTATGGCCCAGCCCCCTGCTTATCTCCCGACTCCCTTTGACCCCACCTTCCCCATTGCCTTTTGCCTCCTGCAATTCTCCTCCCCAGGCCTACACTGCCCCATCACCCACCTGCTGCCCCTGGACTACTATACACCTGCCTACTGTGCCCCCTCACCCCACCTAACTCATCTGACTGAAACCCCCTTCCACCCTGCCTCCACCTAGAGGTCAATCACCAGCACCCCTCTCTCCTGAGTCTCATGTGCAACCCCCCTATTTTAATACACCCAACTACCTTGTGCACTTTTGGAATGGAGTTTGTCAGATGCCAGAGAGAGCAGTTTTCAAATTTAAATCTCCTCTTTATGGCACCAGAGACCTTCCTGCTTAGAGGTGTAGTGCTGATGTGCCTCGGCAAAGTCTCCAGGAGTGACTGACTACATACCAAGTGATATTTTTGTGATCAGCCCATTTTCTGCCTACCACAGAAATACCACACATTTTGAGGTTCAGGGCCACCATTTGTTTGTCACAAAATGTGCCACCCGAGCTGAGAAATCATGGAGTTTCTTGCAAGACAGAGAAACGCTGAATAGAGAAAAAATGAGGAAAAGAAAGGTAGGAAAACAGTGACAAATTGTAAAGCAGAAAGATATCAAGAGACAGAAAGTGTAGCTTGGTTAAAGAAAAAGGCATGAGGGGAATGCGAGGCAAGGCAACCTTGGCATTGGACATCACAGGCTGCTGACTCCTAGGACAAACTTTGGCCCCTTACACATGTTCTTTTTTTTACACATATTTAGCACTACAAACTAGGAAATGAGAACAGTACGTTGACAAAACGAGTGACAGTAACTCTCCATTAGAAACAAGCAAGGAGTTCAGTTCACCTCAGTTCTCTAATCTTGCTCATAAGTACCACAGCGTTGTACACTTTTTTAAACTCTCCAGATTGTTGTACGGCCTCTTACCTGAATTTAGGAGGCGTTGCTGAGACAAACTGATTCACTGCAGCACATCTGTTGAAATTAGATTGCTTCTATAATTTCTTTACTGCTATTTTTCTAATGGCCTGCTAATGAGCGTTCAATTACTTATGCAATTTGGAGGAAGATAAAGAAAGGGTAGCATAGGTATGCAGGGAAGGGAAGCTGTCAGAAGAAAGGAGGGAATAAATCATCCTGATTGTCCAGCTTCTATTATTTTCATGGTTGCCATAGAGTTTTCAGTAACTCACAAAGGGCCATTCACTGGAGAACATTATAATTATAGGCAAATGCCTCCAAAATACACACCCGAATGAAAAACAAAATTGCTAATCACAGGGATACCAAAAAAATGCAAAGGTGAAAGTAAGAAAAAAATTAAATAATAAAAAGATTAAATTTTTTTTTCAATGAAGGTTGAGATGTAAAATAGAGAAAAACACAGAAAAGACGTGAACATTAATGTCCAGGCCAAAAATACTCAACGTAGGAAAACTGAATTTTCTGCGTCCTGTATTTAGGTACAATGTATGATGTGGTAAACAATTAGCAATCACTCTGGACACACAGATTTGCCCTATTTTCTGTCACCCACCAATGAGGAGGAAATTCTTGGCATAATTATGGGCACTCACCAAACCTTTGCCCCTTGGGTCTCATGAGCCACATTGGATTGCTTTTAGAATATTAACAGGCCGAAAGGAGTAGTTATTTCTACTCTTATTCCCACAGGGCTGTGGTGGGCCATTGAGCTTTTATTCTCACATTCATACCTCTGATATATTTATCATGTCCAAACCAGAAATTCAAAGACCACTTAAACTTCAAGCTGGCATTTATATGACTCGCAGTATCAGCTCTGCTCTTTCGGTAAGCTTAAAATGCCCCTCATGGCACACTTCACTTTAAACACTCCAGGAAGAAGACAGACTCCTTGGTGTCAAGGGACTAGGACCTAGCACACTTATAGGTTGTATTGCTGAATTAACCTACCCTTTGGAAAATGATTCAAACACATTTTCAATCATCCTGCCCCTTCTCTTACTATAAGCAGATTCTAGAGATCAATTAATGGCATACAGCCTAATTTAGAGTTTGATGGAGATGGTACTCTGTTGCAAAGGTTATGGCGTAACCTCTTGGCCAAACTGAAGGTCTGCCCTCCTCATTTATAGTTGGGTGGACCTTCAGTATGTCGAAAGAGAAGACTCATCTGTTGCCACTGCCAACGTACACCTTCTTAGGCCAGTTGGAGTAGGTGCTATTGGAAGGTTTGTCATTTTTGCCCACCCTATTTCGAGTGGGCAAACAAATGGCAATTGTTCACTATCAGTCACTGCCAGGTAAAACCTGGTGGCACAAGGCCTTCAAAACTCCAAAATAAACCCTTTGCATTGGGAGAACTCTCTAATGGAAATGGGGTCATTGATTTTTTTTATTTAAAAAAATAAATAAATACTCCCGCTTTGGGATTTTGTTTTTGAAAAGAAAAAGAAACAGTCACAGTTTGCCAAAGGGACCATCATGCTGATGGAACCTCTTTTAAACTTTCAATGAATTGAAAGGAACAGCTATGACAGCAGTTCCTGCCAATGCAAGAGATGTCCGCTAGGTGGTCAGACACCTCTAAATTTGTTGGGTGGGTACTCCGTCAGGGTGTAGGAATACTTTACTTCATTGCACTGACGGAGTAAATCCCATCCAGCAAACTTTAAATCAGGCCCAAAATGTGCTTTGCAAAATGGCTTTTTAACAAATTCAATCCACTGTTGCCTGTTATTTGATGTACCAATTCTCACACCCTTAAGAAACATGAAACCGATCATGTCATGCTCTCTCTTCATTCAAGAACATTTAGTTGAAATTGATCTAGATCTGCTAGTGGCAAAGCAAGAAGCACCAATTTTTGCCTGCCATTAAGTATGCTTGGGGTATGTTTTTTATTAACCATATCAGTGAATGATGGACTTACAGATTCCAAAATTGGAGTCACAGGCAGAGAGGGTTTTCAAAGCCTTTTAGTTCCTTTATAGCCTTGAAAGTCACTCTTCTCTGTCCTACTGGGAAACTGGTGACTACTTTTAGGCTGATGCCAAATTCAAAACATTCATGGCTCAGAATATTCTTAACAACCGTAGACCAATGACCTGCTCCCTCATCATTCACACCCTTTTACCATCCTGGAATTCTGCAGAAATCTTCCCCTTATCAGGTTAATCATCCCCTATCCAATCATTCTTTCCAATAACCTGACTTCCCAGCTCTAACAGTGATGTTTCCACCTTATGCTCTCCCTTCTTACTCTCTCCTCCCCCGTCTCCCTTGTTTATGAATCCTGGACAACCCTAAAATTCAGTTTCAAGCTCTGCTCTCCCTAGAAAATAAACTAGGAATTCTCATCTCTTCCATCTCCCAGCTTGAAACTACCATCTCCCAGCTAAGTACAAAAATGTCCACTCTTCCCAACTCCCTACTTCCTTTGTCTGGCACTCACATCCCCAAACTACTGAGGAGTACCCTGCTCCCATGCCCCAAAAAATTGTCACACAATCAGTCACCAACTGACAATTCCAAACTATTGACTAACTACAATTCTTCCAACTCCAACCCGCACACATTCTCCTCTCCAGCTAACACTAATCACTGCATTATACCAACCATCTCCCTCACCCGCACCAAATATTGTCCATCTTTACTCCAGTCAACTATTCTCAGGAACATTATTACTGGCACACCTAAAAGCCCTGACTCCCCCTTCACCAAAACAGTCATCTAAGAGGCTTGTTGTCCGCTACACAACTATTGATCAGCAAACAAACACAAGCTGGAAATTTCAGACATCATTGATCTTTACAGCCTGGATGTACTTTTCCTCAATGACACTTCACATACTTCTTTTGATCTTCTGCCCCCCCCCCACTGACTATTTCATTCTCAGGTACGATAGAGTAGATAACGTCGGGGGAGGTATAGCAGTTATCTTCAGGAACTCCCTTCATCTCAACCTTTTCCCAGAAGCTCTTTCCGTTCTTTCGAATGCCTTTCTCTGGAGTTTCAAATACAGCAAAACTCCCCTGCCAGGTTTCATATCATCTATCACCCGCCTGGTGACAGCTCTGCCTTCACATAGGAATTCACTGACCTTGCGAGCGACCAATACTCACAAAGAGACAAACAGATTCTTATTGGAGACTTAAATCTTCACTGGGGCAATCTGGAATAATCAGCCGTCAACAGACTTGCCACTTTCCTCTTAGGAAATGATCTTGTTCAACATAACACAAAACCAACGCACTCTAAGGGCTCCATTCTTTACCTTGTTATCACCAACGTAGATATGCTAACTGCTGTTGATCCTATACCAGTAGACTGGTCTGACCACTTCCTCATCCCCTTCTCTCTGCACCTATCCCATTCTGTTACTCTTGGCCAACCTAAAAGAACTACTACCTTTTTCTGCAAGATCAAAAATATTGACCTGGACATTTTATGCAACATAGCTTTGAGCTCTCTTCCAATCTTAGACCTCTACTCTGATGTCAGCGACCTGACCACCCGATGTCTCACCAGTCTATCAGCTGTAATTGATAACGTTGCTCCACTGCAAAGTAAAAAGAGAAGACCTACTCCTTATGCTCCATGGTTCAATAAGTCCCTCTACAAAGAAAGAAAACACTTGAGGAATCTTCAGAAATTATTGAGACATTCTCCTTCAACCTCAAATCTATCCAATCTCCGCCTCACAAGATCCCGTTACCATGAACACATCTTTCATGAAAAAGCGATGCACTTCAGAACCATCCTAATTTCTGCCACAAAACAGATCTAAAACGTCATTTGCCCTTATCAAAAGCACCAACATCTCTCCCTCTCCCACCATATTTGACAACCCCCCAAGATAGCAGCAGAATTTGCCGTATTCTTTGATGAAAAAGTAAAATCAATTGTGGATCAGGTTATCCATCCTAACCCCCTAAGGACAGCAAATCCATAGTCCTGTGCCAGAACTTTTACATCATCACCGAAACGGCCACCTTCAATTCATTCTAGAAAGTGAACCCTCTAACCATTCCATCGGCCCCATCCCTAGTGACATTGCTATTGACTTTTACACCCACACACTCTCCTACTGGGCAAGTCTGATAAACCTCTTCCTCAACCAAGGCTCTCTTCCTGCTGCCCTTAAAACAGGACAGGTTACCCCACTTCTTTAGAAACCTTCTGCTGACGCAAAAGATCTCAATATCTTTCGCCCTATTACCAACCTTCCTTCTCTTGCTAAAATTACAGGAAGTTGTGTGGTGAAGCAACTTTCCAAACATATCAAGGTCAACTCCCTCCTTGATGAATTCCAAACTGGTTTTACCCAAGGTTGCAGTACTGAAACAGCCCTACTTCAAGTGATCGATGATGCCGTGCGAGTACTTGACTCTGGTGAATCTTGTCTCCTGATCCTTCTTGACCTATCCACAGTCTTTGACTCTGTTAATCAAAACAATCCTTGGAACACTTTAAAGCGAAGAATGGGTTTTGAAGGCACAGTGCTCAAATGGTTCGAATAATGTCTCTTGGGCAGATCCCAGATGATCAAAAAGAGATAATTGTCTCTCCACTTCAATGGCTGTTGAACAATGTGTCTCTCAAGGCTTGATCCCCACGCCCACACTGTTCGAACTCTACTTTGAACCACTGGTTAATCTCCTAAAAAAAATCTGGGATCCATTATCACCTATATGCAGATGACACCCAAACCTACCTAAAGGTTTCTTCCACTCATGACATTTCAATCCTCCACATCACACCCACCCACCTCGCCGGCCACACGCTCGACCCCATCTTCTCTGCAAGCAACCACGTATCCTTCGGCCACTCCACAGAACTGCACTGGACCGACCACAGAGGCATCCACTTCACCATCAAAAAGAATACACCCCATCACCGCACACAACAAATCCCCCGCAGATGCTGGAGCAAAATCACCGCAGACCAGCTCCTCTCATCTCTGAGCCAGAACCCGCCAGCAGACACCGCCGACCCCAGCAACGCAGCTCACAACTTCACGCAATGGATAACCGACTGCGCAGACGACCTCGCTCCACTGAAGAAGAAGCCCCCAGGCAAGACCGGCAACAGGAAAACATCATGGTTCACAGACGCCCTCAAAGAATCTAAGAAATCCTGCCGGACCCTGGAAAAAAACTGGCGCCATGATCGAACTTCAGAAAACATGACAGCCCTCAAAAACGCCATCCGCGAACACCACCAGCTGATCCGCACCACCAAAAGAACATAATTCAAAGAGCGACTAGACAAGAACACCCACAACAGCAAGGAACTCTTCAGCATCGTCAAAGAGCTCTCCAACCCCAGCGCCAGCAACAACGACATCACACCGTCACAAGAACTCTGCAACTCCCTCGCCACGTTCTTTCACCGAAAGATCGCAGACATACACAGCTTTGGACCCCAGATCCCGCCTCCAGTCACAGAACCTACAACCACCACCACCACCCTCAGCACTGAAAACACCACCAACATCCTGAACTCCATCCACTCCGGCTCCCCCTCGGACCCATGCGCCCATCATATCTTCAACAAAGCCGACACCATCATCGCACCCCATCTCCGGAACATCATAAACAACTCGTTCACGTCAGCCGCCTTCCCCGAGAGCTGGAAGCATGCCGAAATCAACGCCCTTCTAAAGAAATCCACAGCGGACCCCAAAGACCTCAAGAACTTCCGCCCTATCTCTCTGCTCCCCTTCCCGGCCAGAGTCATCGAGAAGACCGTCAATAAACAGCTGACTACTTTCCTCGAGACAAACAACTCGCTCGACCTATCCCAGTCCGGATTCCGAGCTAACCACAGCACTGAGACTGCCCTCATCACAGCCACCGATGACATCGGGACCCTGATGGACAACGGAGAAACAACCGCCCTCATCCTCCTGGACCTCTCGGCAGCCTTCGACACCGTATGCCATCGCACTCTAATAACCCGTCTCTACAACAGAGGGATCCAAGGAAAGGCCCTGGACTGGATCACCTTGTTCCTGTCCGACAGAACCCAGAGAGTCCGCCTCCCTCCCTTCCGCTCAGAAGCCACTGAGATCATCTGCGGCGTACCCCAAGGCTCCTCGCTCAGCCCAACCCTCTTCAACATCTACATGAGCCCCCTTGTTGCCATCGCACGCAAACACAGCATCAACATCATCTCCTACGCCGACGACACCCAGCTGAAACTCTCCCTCACCAAAGACCCAGCCACCGCCAAAACCAACCTACAGGAAGGAATGAAAGACGTCGCAGAATGGATGAAGCTCAGCCGCCTGAAGCTGAACTCAGACAAAATGGAAGTCCTCATCCTCGGATAATCCCCTTCCACCTGGGACGACTCCTGGTGGCCCTCAGCACTGGGCTCCGCACTGACACCCTCGGACCACGCAAGCAACCTGGGATTTATCCTGGACTCCTCCCTCACGATGACCAAGCATGTCAACGCCATCTCGTCATCATGTTTCAACACCCTGCGCACGCTCCGAAAGATCTTCCGTTGGATCCCCACTGAAATCAGAAAGACGGTCACTCAGGCCCTCGTCACCAGCCGACTGCACTACGGAAATGCCCTATACGCAGGCACCACCTCCAAACTTCAGAAAAGACTACAACGCATACAGAACGCCTCCGCACGACTCATCCTCGACATCCCTCGCCACAGCCACATATCCGCCCACCTGAGAAACCTGCACTGGCTCCCCGTCAACAAGAGGATCACATTCAGGCTCCTCACCCATGCACACAAAGCGCTCCACGACATGGGCCCCGAATACCTCAACAACCGCCTCTCGTTCTACACTCCCACCACCAGCTCCGCTCCGCCAGCCTTGCCCTCGCGATTCACAGAACCACCGCCGGAGGAAGATCGTTCTCCTACCTGGCAGCCAAGACATGGAACTCCCTCCCCACACACCTACGAATGACCCAGGACCATCTCACCTTCAGGAAAAATGTATATGTATTACGACTTATATAGCGCACGTATCACCCTAAGGCATCAAGGCGCCTGCCTTGGGAACCCGTCCTGGCTTTTTCCCTGTGAGATAACCCCTACTGGGTATCCCCAGGGTGAAAGCCAGGCATCCCGCAGCGAGTGGGCTGCCGTAGTGGAGATTAAGCAACTATTGCCCAGAGTTGCAGCGTGGGACCCCATGATTAGAATAGGCACTGAGGCGAGAATTATCGAGTCTGTGGACATTTTTGGGCTCAGGACCCTGCCGCGTCGGGAATTGAACCCTGGTCCCGGGCCAGACCTCTGCATCAGGGTCTGCCGCTCTAATCAGTGAGCCACACTCCTCCACTAGAAAACACCTCAAGACCTGGCTTTTCAAGCAGTAGCGGCTCCCCCCCCTTCCAGCGCCTTGAGACCCTCACAGGTGAGTAGCGCGCTCTATAAATTTATTGATTGATTGATTGATTGATTGATTGATTGATTGTAACTTGTTAGTGTGATCAGCCTATCATGTGTACCTGTAACTGTATATATGTAACTTGTTAGTGTGTTTAGTCTATCTTGTGTAACTTTTGTAATTTACCTGGCACTCACCTGAGGTCAACTTTGTAAATAGATATTTTACTTCTATTTTAACCTAACACTGACACCTCTTATATTTTTTACAATATATATATGCAACTTGTTTGCATTGTAACTGCATATATGTAACTTTTTAGCCTGATTAGCCTATCTTTTGCACCTCTAACTGTATATATGTAACTTGTTAGCATGTTTAGTCTCTCCTGTGTACCTTTTGTAACTTACCTGGTTCTTTTGTAAAGCACTCTGACACCTTTGGGTAAATTTTGAGCTACATAAATCTGCATTAAATAAATAAAATAAATAAATAGACATTTTCAATTGATATGACAAAAGTTACTTTCATATTTAATTAAATAAGTGGTAGAATGGGCTACTCCTTTCATTAATGTAAAGGTTCTCTGTTTCTGAATTTTCAGACCTTTGTGGATCCGTTTATGAAAGTACAACATAGTAGATCAGAATGCTTATTTGGGCTGTTAAATATCAAACGCTGAAGAAGAGAACTACTTTCTTATATCATGCACATCCAGTCATTGTGGTGGCAACAGCTGCTGTTCGTAATAGATTACGAGAGGAGTTAAAAGAAGCTTTGTCTCTTGTTTTTTTTTTTTTGTGTTCCTCATATACCCTTTTAGGCGTTCTAGATGGGAGATCCCGACCTCTCCCCTCTAATCACGATGTATCGGTTCCGATGTTTGAGACCCATGGACAGAGAGAAGGGGGTATAACCCTCTAGCAGCGACTGTTTTCTTAATCCACTCCATTTCACACTATCTTGATGACCCTGAGTTATTTTGAAGGAAAGAACAAACAGTGCCCTGGTGACAACATTGGAATACCGTCATCTGTTCCGCCAAGCCACAAGGGCCGCCCAGACCCTACCATAGCTTGTGCTATCACATGCTATATTGGATTCACTTGTGAAAATGATATGTTTCAGGCACTCCGTAAACGTAGGGGCATTAACATCTTTCCAGGCCCTACATATTTCTCGTCTTGCCAGGATGATGACATAAAAAATAAATTTGGACGCCATGTCATTAAGATGATAGTCTGTGTCTAACCCAAACAAGATAGTCCTCGGGGAGACCTCCACTTGTGTGTGTAGTACATCGGCCAAAAATTCCTGTACTTTGGTCCAATAGCTTATTATCATCGGACAATCTACAAACATGTGAAAGTTATCAGCTGCCAATTGTTTACACCTGGGACAATAATGTTCTAAGCCAGTGATCTTAACACATTTTTTCAGTGATATGTAGACTCTATACATAGTAAAAAGATGGTTTCTCTTGAGAGGGGCTGATTTGACCACTGCCTGCAGCATAGTGAAAGGGTTTACAACCATTACAACGCAACTTTTACCACGCAGTGCTGTTACAACGCAGGTTTTACTACGCATACCATTACAACGCATTACACTGGGGGGCGCTCTAGGATAGGGAATAAGTTTAATTTACTATCCAACACCTTCCCTAGTGTCCACGGGGACTGGAGTTGGAATAGTAAATTAAACTATTCACTATCCAGCACCCCCAAGTGTAATGCGTTGTAATGGTATGCGTAGTAAAACCTGCGTTGTAACAGCATGCGTGGTAAAAGCATGCGTTGTAACGTCATACATTCTAGTGAAAGAGTCCCCCCATTGGTCCTTTATATTGTTAAGATTTAGACCAGTAGCGCTGTCCCACAATTTTTGGAGCTCGGGTTCGGTCACTCCCACTGCCTCAATCAGGGCCCAGTCCCAGAAAGATACCTCCCTCTTCCAACCCCCTTTCCTCGATACTAAATCAAACTTTGGGTTAGATGTATCAAAATTCCAGGGTATGGTTGCCCACCACCCTGACAATTGATAATATTTGAACCGGGTAAGAGTCCCACCAGTCAAACTAGACAGGGACTCCCAGTCCATGAGCTGTGAATTCTTTTGCAGGTCACGCCAACATATTAACCCTGCCACTTTAAGGGGGCGAGATAGCTGATCATTGAGACAGTCTGGCGTCCCTGGAGAGTCCCATATCGGGGCCTGGGGTGCGTAGTTTGGAATTCCAAGCCTTTTTCTAATATATGCCCAATTTATCAGGGCCGCACCCAAGATCTTAAGCCTCACCTTTTTGTAGAACTTTGGGTCACCATATTTAAAAAGAAAATATTCTTGCCCTTGTGGAATGCCATGTAGTAATGCCCGAAACAAAAGCCCTAAAGAGGATGCATCCGCCTTATCGGCCAAGAGTCTGAAATTTTTTAAATGGAAAGAATGACAATAAATGAGTAAGTCTGGTAGAGCCAACCCTCCTGTTTTTAAACTTCTCCTTAGTTTTTTCCAAGAGATTCTTGATGTCTTAGTGTTCCAGATGAAGGAACCAATTTTTCCCTGTAATTTGGCAATGTCTGATACCGTAGAAATTTGTGGGATTGAGTTGAAAATAAAAGTGATTTTTGGTAAAATTATCATTTTGATTAGGTTCACCCTCCCCAAGATGTTTAACGGGAGGCCTGACCACCGTTGTAGTAAACCCCAAACATCCTTATAGACTCTTGCTAGATTTAATTTAGATATCTCAGAAATATTTTGGGCCAGATATATGCCCAGATATCTCATTCGCGGCTTAACACCTGGAGTAGCCACCTCCCGGTTCCATTGCATAATCTCGGTTTTATCTTTATTCATTTTGTATCCCGAGATTTCCCTAAAGGCCTCTGCCTGATCGAATAGCCTGGGGATAGCTTCGTCCAGATTGGAGGTGAACATAAGCAAATCATCTGCGTATAGGGCAAATTTTAAAGCTAGATCTGCGATTTTAAAAGGTTTAATCAAAGGGTCTGATCTGAACTGGCAAACAAACGGTTCAATATATAAATTGAACAACAGGGGGGATAGGGGGCACCCTTGCCTGGTTCCACGCAATATTGTGATCCAGTCCGTGAGGAGCCCATTTACAACAATTTTTGCTCGAGGGCTAGAATAGAGAGATCTAATTGATGCTGTAAAATTCTCAGGCAATCCAAAACCGGATAATGCCAACCATAGAAATGACCGATTTACTTGATCAAAAGCCTTAGCGGCATCAATAGCTACAAGAGTCAAAGGAAGCTTCTTATCTGTAGCAACATCTATGGCGGCAATAACTTGAAAGGTTTGTTCGTTTAGCTGCCTGCCCGGGATGAAGCCTCTCTGATCCTGATGTACTATGGTTTTTATAACTCTAGCCAATCTCGCTGCCAAAACCCCTGCAAAGATCTTATAGTCAGTGTTTAGCAGCAAGATTGGCCTGTAAGACTCAATTGTTAAGGGGTCTTTATTAGGTTTCAGGATCAGAGTGACAGTGGCTTCTGACCAAGTTTGTGGGGTAGTCTCACCTGAAAGATTTATTTTATTAAACAAATTCGTTAGGACCGAAAATACCTTGTCTAAGCCTATCAGATATAACTCCACCGGGAGCCCATCTGGGCCGGCTGCCTTTCCCTTGGTCATTTTTTTTATCTGATTTCGGACTTCGCCCTCTCTTATAGTTGAGGACAGAAATGCTCTATCCGACTCTGCTAACTGCGGCAACTCGAGCTGATTTAACCAAACATCGGCTCTTTGAGAAGAAAAACTATTCTCTTCTGTATATAGATTCTGCATGAATAATTTGGCCTCCCCACGGATATGGTCATCATCATAAATGGTGACCCCTGTGTTGCGTATGGACAGACCCTAGATCTGATTTCTGACCCTGTCTGTCCTGGCCTTCCAGGCGAGAAGTCGTCCACACTTTTCCCCATAGGAGAAATTGTGCAGTTTGCTTGCCTCCCATCTGTCTTTAAGTGTTTTATCCAATGTAGGCTGATATTCCGCCCGTAGGTAATCTAGCTCGCTTTGTATAGAAAGCAGGTTAGTCTGCTGATCCAGCGATACCCTCTGGAGCTGCTGCTCTTTTTGTTTGATCTTGCGAAGACATTCTTCTTCCGCCCTTCTCCTGGTTTTATTTCTTCAAATCATTAATGTGCTCAGGGATCCTCTCATCAAGGCCTTAAAGGCCTCCCATACGACTTGATCGGTCGTAGTAACGCAATTTAGCCTAAAATACTCCCCTACCTGCAGCTCCAAGTAATTTTTTACCTCCTCTTTTTGAAGTATTGACCTATCCCGAGTCCACCTTTTTAATTGTTTCCCCTGTTTAAGCTTAATTGTTAGTTCTACCTTGGAATGATCAGAAAGTAAATCTGGAATGTATGATATAGTATCTACTGCAGGGAAAAGCACCTGATCTAATAAAAAGAAGTCGATTCTAGAATGGTGTCTGTATCTGCGGCTTTAGAAGGAGAAATCGCTCACATTGCCATGCTTCACCCTCCAGATATCTAAGAGGTTGAAATCTTTCATGATGTTTTTAAGCTCGATTTGTGATTTGCGAGGGGGGGTAAATTTGGCCCTGGAAGTGCGATCCAAGGTTGCATCAAAGATCAGGTTAAAATCTCCTCCTATAATAATGGGTATCGCCAGAGCCAAGAGGCTAGCTTTTAAGCTCAACAAGGCCCCTGGAGAGTCTACATTAGGCCCATAGTAGACTGCACATGCTAACCGTGAGCTATCAACTACGAGAGATGCAGTCAGCCATCTGCCTGCATGGTCAGTCTCAAACCTCTCTACCTTAATCCCGGCATTTGCATGGATTATAATGGCCACTCCTCTTGTGTTTCCACTCTGGTTCGAGCAGAGAATGTCTTGGACCCACCTATGCTTGCCAAATGCTGCCCTGCACTCTTGTAGTTCTAAATGCGTTTCCTCTAGCAGACAAATATGTGCCCCTGATTTGTTCAAGAATTCACAGATTCTAGAAAATTTCCTGCTGTCCCTTAACCCATTTACATTCCAACTTACAATTTTTATTTTATTAAATGTACTGGTCATCTGAGAGGATATCTTGGAGAAGACTTAATACTGCTTCCATTCTTTTCCCACTAGAGAGTTGCGCATTATCTTTATTTGTTTTCATGGTAATATGAGGAATGCTTTTTCCCTTTTCTAATCCCAACCACCCCTGCACCCTCCCACCTCCCTTGAGGAACCCCCACCTGTGACCTTTGGCGATCTTGTTGCCACTTGGGAACCCTCTGTTCCAACTCAGGATACACCTCTGTGTATGGAAAACTAGAAAGAAAACTGTGCCCTTCCTTAATCTAGAAGTGAGAGAAACAATTTTTACTTTTTTTATTTTATATTTTATGTTTTTCAATTTATATTCCCCTAAATGCCATTATACCTACTATCACTCTAGCTTCCCCCATAGCCCCGGACTTTTCGTATTTTATATGTGTGTATATTTTAGTTTTTTGTTGTTGTTGTTTTTTTTCCACAGAAACTAGATGTAAGGGTGTGCTGCTGTCAGTGTGTCTGTCCTATCGAGCTTGAGCCATAGACCATGGACCTAGCATTGAGTTTCTTTCATGTTGGTTAAAAAAGTGTCGACTTCTTGAGGAGAAGTAAAGTTATAAGTTTTGTTCCTCCACACCACCTTCAAGGCGGCAGGGAATTTCATCAAGACTTGCGCACCCTGACTCCTCAGGTCAGACATTCGTGACCACAACTCCCACTGCCTCTGTGCTGTGACTCTGCCTACATCTGAACGAATGAGGTATTTTATTGAATTTATCTGTAGAGACGTTTCTGTGAGTGCCCTACCGAAGATCAGCTCCTTTACCGCATATGTGTGGAAGTTAACTAAGATCTTCCTTGGAGCTTTTCTATCGGGGTGCTGCCTAAATGGGTCCCTGTGTGCCCTCTGGATTTCGCTTTCAAGGTCAATATCCGGTTTGTCTTTTATCACTCCTTCTCTTTGAAGCTTACATATCAGGGACTTTACATCGCCATTTTCTGCCCCTTCAGGTATCTTAAGAAATTTCAAATTATTCCTCCTGGCATGAATCTCCAGTCACTCCATATCCATTTGCAGCGTTCTATTCTGAGCTTTTAGATCAGCTATGTCTCTTGAATGGGCTTGAGACACTTCAGACAGAGGGGCAACCTCCCTTTCCAGTGCCTCCGTCCGATTACAGATATCATCTAGTTTTGTTTCAAGGCTGGTACATTTCTCATTTATCTCCTTCTGATTCCCCTCAGAAATTTCAAATTTAGAGAGCAAATCCTCTCGAAGGGATTGGAGGAGTAACCCAAGCTGGATATGATCACTACCCATCTCTGCTGGCTGAGCCCCCCTGGGATCAATTGCAAAATTGTCACCTAGTGGTCTAGCCATGGACTGGGGACTGGGCTCTGGAGGTACCTGGGACGCCGAAATTTCCACTACCTCGGGGGAAGAGATTAGTTGACCAGCCCCTAGATCTGTCTCTGGCTCGGACAATAGTGGGGAATACCTGTTTTCTACCAAAATATGGGCATGGGCGGTGGCTGCATCGGGGAGGGCTGCCTGCTTGGCTACCTTTAGGGGACTGACGTTGTCTGTACTAGTGATAGAAGGTGCCCCCCGTCCCTTGGAGGCAGCCACCTGCTCCATTATTTTAAAAAAGGACTTCAGTGAGGGGGTGGGCTTTAATAAAGGGGGCAGTTTTTACGCTTCTTAGCCTCCTCTGTCTTGCTTTTTTCTCTCCTCTCCTTCTTTTTCTGCTGTGGAGTAAGAGGGACCACCCCTCCTGTGCAGCCAGTATGGGGCAATAAAAGCTCTCTGTCCAGCTGAGAGCGTAGCTGCTATCTGTTCCTAACTACTGGTAGGGCGGGATGTGCTAACCCCTCAGATGTAGCCTTCAGAACCCCCCCTTCTTTATACCTGCTACCCTCCCCAACCTCCTTCCCCCCTTGTGGCTCCTTCTGTTTCTGCTTCACAAGGCGTTCTTCAGATACTATGCTCCCCTCAGACACAATGTCCATCCCCTCGCCACCTGGCTGCAGGGGAACCTCGAACCTCCGCACAGCCGGCAACAAGTATGTTAAACAGTAATCCCCAATTCTGGCAGCACCGGTGGCACAGTGAAGCATACTGCCCTTCCCTTCAGACCCCTTCAGACCCCGTCACTGACTGTATAATTGCGGCACCAGCGCGTTTGGAAACGCGAAAATTGATTCTTGCAACCGCAGCCCTTATGCGACGCCAGAGTCTCGCCCGGCGTCCGCAGCAGGCTTCCCCGGCGTTTCTCACTCCAGCGTTAGCCCCCGCCTCCAGCTTCGTCACAGCAGCCTCTGCGCCCATCCGGCTCTCCCCAGGGTCCTGCCGCCTGCTGCCACAAGGCTCAGGCAGCCCGCCGCAAAGGATAGGAAAAAATAAGGAAAACCAGTTCAAAAATATGCTATAAGTTAAAATGCTTCAAAAAAGGGAGAGTATGGCCCATGCGGACAGAAGTGGGGTAAGGGCCCAATAACTTTACACGAAAAACAAGAACCCACACTTCGATGAATTTCACACCATATATTTTTTAGGGATGAAAAAAGATAAGCACTATTTAATGTGTTTACCTTGGCGATTAGTTGCGCCAGTTTTATTCAACAATTTTCACAAAAAGAGAACATGTCACTATAGTCAAGAGAAATATCAAAGCCTTAAACGTAATGGCCATTTAGTGTCCAATATTTACAATGAAAGATTCAATATTTACAATGCAAAAATGTGATTTAAACAACAAATTAACAAAACATACATAAATTGTGAAACTGTGCAAAAGTAGTACACAACCGTCTTTATGTGATATCATTTCACAAATAAAATGAGGGGAAGAATTATCCACATGTTTTTTTTAAACATAACATTTTTTATGAACCAACAGTTTTTTCAAGACTGAAATGTAATATTTGGCAAAAAATGGAGATTTTTAGTGGTTCTCCAAAAACCAACACGACAACCTCTCGGTAGAAATGTTGATAGGCGCTTAAATCATAAACAATTTTAAATGTTTACAGGACTTGATCCTATCCGCCTACGCGTTTCGAGTTTGTGAGGGTTCTTCTCAAACTCTCTTCAGGGCCAAATGAATTTCATTCCCCATTTGTTAAACCTCTAGGGACTCGAGGTAGGTTAGTTCATCCAAATAACTTGTGGAGTTTTGAAGGATTTCGAAGGATTTGTGCGTGTTTCTGGCTATAGTGGAAAAGGCCATCTGCTCGTGCTGCTAATTTTCAGTTTCCATCATTAGGAAAATACAGCGTTTAATTATGTTGCCTCGTGCAGTGTATTAGTTATCAACGTTCTCTCAGTATGCTTGACACTCCACAAGTTATTTGGATGAACTAACCTACCTCGAGTCCCTAGAGGTTTAACAAATGGGGAATGAAATTCATTTGGCCCTGAAGAGAGTTTGAGAAGATCCCTCACAAACTCGAAACGCGTAGGCGGATAGGATCAAGTCCTGTAAACATTTAAAATTGTTTATGATTTAAGCGCCTATCAACATTTCTACCGAGAGGTTGTCGTGTTGGTTTTTGGAGAACCACTAAAAATCTCCATTTTTTGCCAAATATTACATTTCAGTCTTGAAAAAACTGTTGGTTCATAAAAAATGTTATGTTTAAAAAAAACATGTGGATAATTCTTCCCCTCATTTTATTTGTGAAATGATATCACATAAAGACGGTTGTGTACTACTTTTGCACAGTTTCACAATTTATGTATGTTTTGTTAATTTGTTGTTTAAATCACATTTTTGCATTGTAAATATTGAATCTTTCATTGTAAATATTGGACACTAAATGGCCATTACGTTTAAGGCTTTGATATTTCTCTTGACTATAGTGACATGTTCTCTTTTTGTGAAAATTGTTGAATAAAACTGGCGCAACTAATCGCCAAGGTAAACACATTAAATAGTGCTTATCTTTTTTCATCCCTAAAAAATATATGGTGTGAAATTCATCGAAGTGTGGGTTCTTGTTTTTCGTATAAGTTAAAATGCGGCATTATATCGGCACTCTCACAGTTTCTAAAGATAACATCCAGCCTCAGAAAGACGCGGAACTAGCGAGGCTCTCCCCATCAGAAACTGAGCTCCCGCAGCCGGCGTCAACCAGCAGCCATGTTCCTCCTAACTCAAAGCTTTGTCTCTTGTGATCATTCATCCTGCAGAGTGTGAGCCACTTATTGATATGACATTACCGAGTGAGGCTCAGCAGTGGGCTAGCTGTAAGAAGAAGATGACACCACAAAGACAGTTCACGCTCAACTTTTCTGAATTTTTAAATGTGTAGCAGACCAGTAAAAATCCTTAATAAATCTATTCTACACCTTGATGATTGAGTATTGAAGAACATGAAAATCAAAAGAAAGAAAAACTATGTTTATATTGTGGGTAGGGTGGGAATTTTACCACTACCAGGGGTCCCCCATGGACTGAAGCATGTATTATGCCACCCATGGGAGACCTCTCAGTTTGTAACTACAGGCCTGCCATTGCAGCCTGTGTAACCTGGTGCTAGCACCACTTACACAAGATGTAGGTTTCCCTACATCTAAGGTCACTGCACTTAAAAGCTATAAGTCACCCCTAAGGCAGACCTTTCAACCCTGAAGGCAGGGTGCTCGGGTCTAAAATGTGAGGGTGCCCCTGCATGAGTAGGACACCCTTACAGTCTATGGAGTCTATTTTACCGGGTTTGTAAGCGAGACAGCCATATAACATATAGAGGGGCACCGCTTCATTACACGATGACCATCTCGAAACTGGTTGTAACAAATCTTATTATGTTTAGTAGCAAACATGTTGGAATCATACCCCCACACCATAAATGGTGCGAGAGGTGTGATTCCATGCACTGGTACCAGTCTTCTGGACCCAGACCAGAGACCAAACCAGAGACACGTTTCTGCCATCCTGCTGCTGAGCCAAGCTTGAGCAGGGGAAGGCAGAACAATAGGTATCCTGTCACAGGGTCGTGTGACCACATCCCATACAGGGTTTAGTGTTTTGGGGCCAGCAGGGAGCTCTTGCCAGCGCCACTCAGTCTATGCCACTTAGTCTGCTTGAAGGGCACACTTTGTCCCTCTTTGCATAGTCTAGTTCAAACCAGCTCAGGGAGCCATCGGCTCCCGCTCTGGCGTGAAACTGGACAAAGGACATGGGAGTATCCTCCCCACTGTCCGACTCCTCCCCTTGGAGGGAACCTTGAATCATCCCAACCCTTTCCTCAGGGTGCTTAAATACTTACCTACGGGTGGGTCCCTAGATTCATCATGGAACAAGATTCATTTCAGATACCAATTCTTCTTCAACTGTCAGGGCCCTCTGAACTTCACTGGACTTTGCTCTAGGGATCAAGGCTACAACCGGGAAGTCTCCTGCTGCTCCTAATTTCATCGCCCTGCTCGTCTGCTGCAATGTCTGTGCCCCTGTCCACCATAAAAGGGATCTACTAAGGGCTGTGGGCATCCAGGACACCCGAAGGAACTTCCCTCGAAGTGAAGGAGTCACTTCCTTGCATCTTCAGGCACCACAACTAAGCTGACTGATATGCTGATCCGGGCTTCAATGGACTCTGAAAAGCTCAGCAACACAGGTGGTAGTTCTTCACATCCCATGAGGCCGGCCCTGTCCTCTCACCAAGTTTGAGGCCAGTATCCCTAGTCGGAACCGCAGGAACCGAACTCCTGTGCACCATGTTGATTTGCAGATGCAAAGGCTTGTTGACCTCCTTCCACTAAGATCTTCAGGGTCCAAGTAGCCCCAACTTCGAGCATCTCCTGTGACCAAGATCTTTGTTCTCACCACATCACTTGTACCGTGGGCCTGCATCTTGGGTGAGCAGCTCGAGGTTCTCTTGCGACTCCAGTGCCTCCGACCTGTGGGTCCTCTTGAGGGTCATCTTTAAATTCTCAGGGCTCCCCTGATTGCTTGGGGCCTGCCCTAACTCCCCTACTTGTGGTGAGTCTCCTGGACCTTGCTGGTCCTGACATTGCACCTTCTTCAACTTCCATGTTGGTTTCAGTTGCCAAGGCTTGTTAGTGCTCCCGCCGGACACCGACCCCTCAACTCTCGAATTCCGACGTGGGACAGCTTGTGACCAACTCCTGGTCTTCCACAGCATTGCTTGGTCCACACAGTTGCAGTTCCAAGGTCACTGTCAGCTTCCCTGCTTCACTACATCGGTGGGCATTCATCTTTCGTGCCTCCTGGTCACTCCTGAGTGGCATAGACTCTGTCCCCTCTGCTTTCAAGTTCTTCACATCCTGAATTCTCCTTTGGGTTCCACAGGACACTTTCAGCTTCTCCGGCAGCAGCATCTTCCTGAAGTCCTCCATTGGGTTCAAAAGCGGTTTCCAGCGTCAATTCACACCTATGCACCTGGCTACCTGGTGTAGGTATCCTGGTTCCTAGTGTATCCACGGGTGGTGTCTCTTCTGTCTTCCACTGGGTTTCTTCAGGGTCTACTGGGAAGGGTCCTTCTTCTTTAAAATTGCAACTGCGATTAACCCATTGAATTGCATTGACCCCGCGTTCATTTTCCCACTCTGCACACTGCCTCCATGGGGTTCCTGGTTACTTACCTTGGGTGGTTCCTTGGGTCCCCGGCACTTCTATGTCTTCTGGGTATACTCTTGACTTGACTCCTGTTTCACGTACCACTATTTTAGTATATGGTGCTACTTACCTGTTTCTATAGAAAAGTGTTGTGTTCATTGTGTATATCTCCGGCTAGGAGATACCTGTATGTGTTAATGAGTGTCTTAGAATAAATGCATATTTTTCTAAATACACTGTGTGGTTCTTTTTCACTTAATCTATACCTACAAGATTATGTTCTGATGAATCAAGCACCTTTACACTCCTTCTGCCTAAGCCTGAAGGCTGCTTTCCACAGCTACCACTTAGAGAGCTTTATAAGGTTGTCTAAGACCACTAAAATCCCATAAGGGTTCTCTGGATTGGTGCAAGGTGACCACTTGCATAAGTGTACACCATATACCAAGCCAGCTTCTCACAAGCAGGCAAACACTAATTTAAACTTTATAGAAGGCATTTACTCCTGAACTTGATCTGAGGCATCCGAAATGTACTCAGCCTCTTTAGTGGATGCTGACACATCCTCCTTTTCAAATGAAGTTGTTTTGTTTCAGAAATGTCCAGAGACTCAAGACATTCAACCATTCACCCTGCTCTTTTACCCACACTCCAGCGAGAAATATAAGATTTATGAACATGAAATTTACATTGGAGACACTATTTAGTGGCCTCACCACATATCATCACTGCTTGGGTACAGCACAAAATTGTATGTTTCCTGAAAATTATGAAATGTACTAATGCCAGATATCCCTGTGTAGACACATAGACCAAGTTCATAACAAGCAAAGGCTGAAGCTGTATCTGGACAAAGCCTACAAGAAGGTATGCCTGTGGAAGATCCTCCTACAATTCTCGATTTCCAAACACAGATCAAAATACCAGAAACTCAGCTGCTAAAGATTTACAGGGGACAAACCTCAATAATAGATCATGGTAGAAAGAAAGCGTTGGTGGCCTAATCTAAGGACAACTGTAGAGATTAATGTTAAGAGCAACATATTCTCAAGATGAACCATACATTTATTAAAAACCACTCCCCACAATTCAGAAACCTCGGTCCCACATATCTATGAAATTTATTTTATAATCACCAGCATATCAGGGCAAAGCAGTCTTGTTTGTCACAGAGAAATCTTGCTCTCAACTGTCCCATTTGGTGTCACTGCCTAAACTCCCAATGCAGCTGGTTTGATTAAACATCCTCTAAAGGTGGTCAAACTTCATGGTTTACCTGAGGGAGCCAACAATACCAGAGGGGACTGCAGCAAGGGGGCAGAAGAGGTGGGTCCCTCCAATTTGAAATCGCACTATAATGTACTCATTTTTCTCCAGCTGTGCTGGACACCATGGAACCTGCCAGGCAGAGCCCGGACCAGGGGCAGGCATGTTTTCCTCCGCCATCACCCAGCTTTGGCTGGCCTAGGACATCCCCTTGGCTTTGATTTTAGATATGGGTAAAGGATTCTATAGTTCATAGTGTACTTTATTTTATTTTATTTAGGATTTCTCATAATTAGGCCTGGCTAACTGGACTTTGCACTGGATTTGCATGAATGACTTGTAGCAGTCTGTATTGTTGTTAAAATTGCTGTAGAGGAGTCACAGCTCATATTTCTTAATTGACATTTGATTAAGACAAAATGGGTAAAAGGAAAGTGGCAGAAAATCTATGGAGGTTAGGTATATATCAAAATGATGACATATGCAGACGAGAAATGCACTTGAGGGACATAGATGTATTAACAGGAGAGGTTGAATCAATGCTTAACCCAGACCGGGTAATTAAACCTTCCAAAACAGCACCTACAGTGCACACGATATTCACAAAAAAGGGCAACAATTACATATATTAGTCATAAAAGCCCCAGTACAGCACATGTGGGAAGCCTTACTGAACAACCACTCGGCGCTGAAATTACAGTATTAGAAAACATAATGCAGGTGCTAGTAAAGAAGCTCCCAGAAGATTTGATGAGAATTGCTCACCATAATGCAGGTACTAACTGTAAATTATCTGACAAGGTGATATTGCCCACCCTTCGCATGCTCGTTCTAAAGTCAAAGGAACTGAATCTAGAGCTAAGGTTAGGAATGAACTCATTTATCAGCGCACGGACTCCCTGTCTTCGAGAGCTGTTTCAAAATATTCTCACAGGATCTTGTTACCACCCAGTAACATCAAACAATTCCAATGACTCAACCTAGTTAAGGTTGTTGAGGACCAAACGAGAGGTGATCCCCTCTGTGTCCTTCCTGAAATGTAACCTTTTCTAATGCACCAGTGAGACCTTCAACATCAAAAGGCAGAGGGTTGTGTATATGATTAATGTGCCCAAACATTCTTCCTCAGCTAGAGAAAAAAAAGATTCATTGAGAAGCAAAGTAATCTTTTGGATTAGAAACACCTGTCACTGTTACTCAGTGATTTGTTCTAATAGTATTGCAGTTAGGCATTACTCCCCTTCCCGGGAGCGTTAGGATTAAATTACATTGTCCCTAAAAGGTGGTGATTTTGTAGATAATCCTGCAGCTTTATACCTCCGTATGTTACCAAAACCTGGCACCTCAATGCAATTTAATACAATCATCCACATCATGGACTGAAGTAGGCTTTACTAAACTGAATTTATCCACTTCAACCATCTCTTTGTGGCTACTATGATTCCGTTCTTAATAGCTTGTATTGGCAGAAGGATGCCGAGGAGCCACAGATTTTGGGCGCAATGGAGGGGTCACTAGAAAAAGTGGCCATTAAGATCTGGACATGGTACGTGATATTATTGAAAGAGAAGTCAGCTTGCCTAAAATTTTAATAGCCAAATCGAGCCTAAATCTAACGACATATTCCAAATATTAAGGAATCGTAACAGCATAATGCTGGAGGCAAAAATCCCCCCTAATTTGAGTATAAAATTCTGGAAAGTTGTGGATTTGAATTCCAAGTTATACGATTCCAGCTGGGGTGACGTTATTGAGAATTTTGATATATGCATAGGCCAAAAAACCTTGTCGACAAAGCTGATTCAGTGATTGGGTTATATAAACTTCAGTGATGAGGAGCTTAATAATGGTGTTTGACGTCCCTCAGTGGTATTAATATTTTGGATACGAATATCGCACAATTGCGATTCAAGCTAGCTTATTAATTTAATTGCTGTATTAGGTTCAACATTAAGCTCCCTCTGGGTCACATAATAAAGCTCTATAATATCTACAATCGCAGCTCCTCAAGAAATAGTGACTCAGCAACCCTGTACCTAGTCTCATCTGGAATATAGTTCTGGTAGCTGCCCCGTGTTATACCTGTCATCCTTGGCATGGTTTTCCCCTAATATTTTCATCTTTAACCTTCCTGTTTTGCTGACTTAGGGCCAGATTTACAATGAAAGTGACTCAGTGCATGCCGCAGGCCATTTGGCTGCGGCACACTGGGTCACTTTCAAAGGAAAGGGATGCAACATATTTACAACAATATGTTGCATCCCTGTGCTTTCCCCTGCCCTGGCGCACAATTAGCTGCCATGTGCTGACGCAGGCACCCTTGCACCATGGTGCAAGGATGCCTGTGTCATGGGGAGATTGTTTATGTGCAGGAAGGGACACCTTCCTGCACATAAACAACTTGAAATGGCTTTTTTCAACTGCTATATGTGCTGAATTAGCACACATAGAACTTGCAAAACATAATTTATTAAAAGGATTCTTTATGTGCGCCTTCCTCCACATAAAACAATCATTAGAGGTTATTTCAAGAATACAGCACACATTAAAAAGAGGAAAAAATGAGGAGAAATGAATGTATGTCTCCCTGTTGCGCCTCCCGACGTCTCCTTCCCGATTTATGATTTCTCGTAAATCTGGAAATGTGTCCATTTTCATGGGTGTCTGGCTTTTCCTGTCCTTGTAAATATGGAAGTTTTTGCTGGCTTTAGGACTCTGCACACTATACCACTGTTTACCAGTACTAAAGTGATTTGCTCTCTCCTCAAAATATGGTGGAATAGACTTAAACTCAACTAGAATTTTTAATTTACGTGTAAGTCCCTAGTAAAGTGGCAGTACTTGTGCCCAGGGCATATATATTACATGCTAGTAGTGGGATTGCAGCACTGATTGTGCCACCCACTTAAGTAGCACTTTAAACATGCCTCAGGCCTTCCAATGCGGCCTTTGTGTGCAGTTTTAGACCAGGTAAAAAAAAGCTTTTGCAAAGCCAAAACCTTCTTTTTTAATACATATAATCACCCCTAGCATAGGCTCTGAACATCCCAGAGGGCAGAGCAGGGTACAGTGTATTTAAAAAGTGGGGCATGTACTTTTAAGTTTTACATGTCCTAATAGTGAAAAACGTTTTTCACGACAGCAAGGCCTACCTCTGCCAAAGGATAACATTGTAGCTACCTTATTACACTTAATAAGCTGGAACTTCCAATTGGGAACAGGTAGAGAAACAATTTCAGCTTTTGACACAGAGACAGAGAAGATAGGTGTTGGCAGGATGGCCACTCTGAGTTAACGAGGGGGATGAGTTGTCATCTACCACACTTGCATATCACAAAGGCTCTGCCTGAGCACTTACACAAAGGGCCTGACAGTGGTCTTTTATGACCCAGAGAAGCAGGAGCCAGGATAGGGAGGAAAGGGATGTCTGACACCTCAGGGGATGGAAACCCCTAGAGCCTTCCTCCACTTTAAGGTGGGTACCAGGTGTGTATATTGGACTGCATATCCCAACTCTTCAATACCCTTCTGTAACTTTGGACTCTGCAAGGAATAGGGAATGCTGTGCATCTGAAAGGACTCACACTCTGCAGGACTGCTGCTCTGAAGAACTACTGCACTGCTGACCTGTTACCTGCTACCCTCCGGTCTGGATGAGAAAGACTGGACCTACATCTGTTGAACCCAGGAGCAAGAGTGATTCCAAGGGCTAGTTGGCTGGCCTCCTGACTGGAGCCTCAGGGATAGAAGGCTCTAACAACCTCAAACATAACATCTGGACTCTAACATCTGTGAGTTCTAACCTGCCAAGTGGTTCCACCCCAGTCTTTAAACCTTTGAAGTGGGCATGAAGGTGCTTTACCAGCCAATCTGTGGGTCCAGCAGAACCAGCACATTTCCTCTTCTAGATGTCAAACCCCGAGCAGAGCCGATGCATCGCCTACAATGCAGCTCTCACATCACAAGCTTCTTCTCAACGGCAGCCTCAACGATGATGCAGGACTCTGCATCACAAGCCCTGCAACTTCCTTGGAACCAGCCGGTGCACAACACATACTTGATTCAGGGCTTTGCATCACATGTCTACTCACCGATTGCCTCCTCGACGACAAAGCAGATCCTCGCATCACAGCTTCACAGCTCCTCAGAACCAGCATGACACATCCCTTTGAACGGATCTTGTATCAACTCAGCTGAGCAACACATGATCCATACGGGCCTCCGCCATTCTTCGCGACCAAGATTTAAGCTACTCTTGTTCAGTGGGCGAAATTGGGTTCCTGTGGCCAGCCCATGCTCCACCACAGTCGGCCTCAATTTGTGACTTTGTCCAGAGCGATCAGATAATCACAGTTGGCCCTGGTGCTTTCTGGCACAATGCCTAATATTGCATATCTCTGGTTATACTGATTCTGACCTCTGACCCTGTCACCAGGCAGGTCGCTCCCCCCTACCGCCACGCAGCCCCCTGTGTGACCCTGTCTGCCGCCTGCCTCCTGGCTCGTGCAGTGTTGCCTGTCTCCTCCGTTTTGCCGCTTGCCGCTCTGCCTCCTTGACTGCCTTCTGCTTGCCTACTTGACTTTTGCTGTCCCTTCTTGCTGCACCCCTGTGCTCTCACCCTTCTTGCGCCCCTTCTTGTCACCCCCCCTCCCTCCTTGACCCTCGCCGCTTCTCCCGCGGTCTTTTTCCCGCAGTTTTTTTCCTTCCAGCCGCTGACCCCCAGCGGCCCCGCCCCCTTCTCTCCCATTGGCCGCCCGCTCCCACCTCCCAGCTTCTCCTCCCTCCCTCAGCCCCTCATATGGAGGCCGCAAAGCGGGTGCGCGCAGCGGGCGCGCATAAGGCAAGCCCGTCTGCACCCGTCCGCGCCTGGACCACGCCCAGCGCTAGAACCCCTGGCCCCGACGTAGCCAGGCGACCCACCACAGATAAGACACCGCCGCCCTCCACGCACTCAACACCGGCCAATCACCTGCGTGCTACCGTGCCACCCTGAAACACTTCCACGGACCCTTCACCTGCCAAGCCTGCAAATTCACCTGCCTCCGGACCGGCACCGCACCCGCCGGACCAAGCGCTAACAACAACCACCTCAAGTGCATCCTGCTTAACACCGGTTCCGTCCACAAACACGCCGTCGAACTCTGGGACCTCCTCGACACAACATCGCTGGACGTCGCCTTCCTCACGGAAACCTGGATGAACGCCTCCTCAGCCCCCGACATCGCCATAGCCATCCCGGACGGCTACAAGATCACCCGGAGGGACCGCATCAACCAAACCGGAGGAGGCATCGCCATCGTCTACAGGAACATCATCTGCATCACAACCAACTCTGACGACGCCCTTGCCGCCGCCGAACACCTTCACTTCCAGATACACACCGACCCCAAGACCACCCTCAGAGGGATTCTCATCTACAGACCCCCTGGACCACGCACACAATTCAGCAAAGCCATCGCAGACTTCATCAGCCCACACGCCCTCGACTCCGCTGACTACATCCTCCTAGGGGACCTGAACTTCCACCTAGAAAACAACAATGACAACACCACCACCACCCTGCTGGACAACCTAGCCAATCTCGGAATCAAGCAACTGGTGAACACCCCCACCCACTACGCCGGCCACACTCTTGACCCAGTCTTCTCCTCCAGCAACCACGTCTCCTTCAGCTACTCCACCGGACTTCACTGGACCATTCACAGCTGCGTCCACTTCAACTTCAGTAAAACCACGACTCACCACCACCCGCAACAGGTTCCCCGAAGACGTTGGAGCAAGATCACCACCGACCAGCTCACCACGTCCCTGAGCCAGCACCCTCCTACCAACATCACGGGCACCAACGACGCAGCCTGCAACCTCACACAGTGGATCACCGACTGCGCCACTGCCCTTGCACCACTGAAGACCCCGCCAAGCAATCCCGGCAGCAAGAAAGCCTCATGGTTCACCGACGACCTCAAAGACACAAAGAAAGCCTGCCGCACCCTCGAGAAAGCCTGGCGCCACGAACAGTCGACAGGAAACATGACAGCCCTCAAGAACGCCACCCGCAAACACCACCAGCTGATCCGCACCACCAAAAGAACATCATTCAGAGAACGACTGGACAACAACACCCACAACAGCAAGGAACTCTTCAGCATCATCAAAGAGCTCTCCAACCCCAGCGCCAGCAACAACAACATCACGCCATCGCAAGACCTCTGCGACTCACTCGCCACGTTCTTCCACCGCAAGATCGCCGACACGACAGCATGGGCGCCCAGACCACGCAGCCAACCACCGAACCAACGCCCCCTTCCACCATCCTCCGCGCCTGGACCCCCGTCAACACCGAAGACACCACCCACGTGATGAAGACCATCCATTCCGGCTCCCCAGCCGACCCCTGCCCACACCACATCTTCAACAAGGCGACTATATCATCGCCCCCATCTCCGGAACATCATTAACAACTCCTTTGCGTCCGCCACCTTTCCGGAGAGCTGGAAACACGCAAAGATCAGCGCCCTCCTGAAGAAACCTACCGCCGACCCCACGGACCTCAAGAACTTCCTCCCCATCTCGCTCCTCCCCTACCCCGCAAAAGTCATCGAGAAGACCGTCAATATACAGCTGACCACTTTCCTCGAAATGAACGGCTCCCTCGACTCGTCGCAGTCCGGTTTCCGAGCGAACCACAGCACCGAAACCACCCTCATCGCAGCAATCGATGACATCAGGACCATGCTTGACAATGGGGAAACTGCCGCCCTCATCCTCCTCGACCTATCGGCCGCATTCGATACAGTCTGCCACCGCACCCTAACGACCCGCCTCCACCACGCCGGGATCCAAGAAAAGGCCCTGGACTGGATCACCTCCTTCCTCTCTGACAGAACTCAAAGAGTCCGTCTCCCGCCCTTCCGCGCCGCGGCCACCAAGATCATCTGCAGCGTACCCCAAGGCTCCTCGCTCAGCCCTACCCTTTTCAATATCTACATGAGCCCCCTCGTGGCCATCGCACGCAAACACGGCCTCAACATCATCTCATACACAGACGACACCCAGCTGATCCTCTCCCTCACCAACGACCCCGCCACCACCAAAGCAAGCCTCCAGGAAGGAATGAAGGACATCGCGGAATGGATGAAGCTCAGCCGTCTGAAACTGAACTCAGACAACACGGAGGTCCTCATCCTCGGACCATCCCCCTCTGCCTGGGACGACTCCTGGTGGCCCCTGGCTCTGGGCACCACGCCCAAGCCCACAGACCACGCACGCAACCTGGGAGTCATCCTTGACTCCTCCCTCATGATGACCAAGCAAGTCAACGCTGTTACTTCTTCCTGCTTCAACAACCTTCGAATGCTCCGTAAGATCTTCCGCTGGATCCCCACCAGAACCAGGAAGGCTGTCACCCAGGCCCTGGTTACCAGCCGACTGGACTACGGGAACGCCCTCTACGCTGGAACAACAGTCAAACTACAGAAAAGACTTCAGCACATACAGAACGCGTCGGCACGACTCATCCTGGACATCCCCCGACACAGCCACATCTCCTCCCACCTGAGAGACCTGCACTGGCTCCCCGTAAACAAGAGGATCACGTTCAGGCTCCTTACCCACGCACACAAAGCTCTCCACGACATGGGCCCCGAATACCTCAACAACCGCCTCAAGTTCTACACACCTACCAGCCAGCTCCGCTCCACCAGCCTCGCCCTCGCCACCGTCCCACGGATCCGCAGAACCACCACTGGAGGAAGATACTTCTCCTACCTGGCTGCCAAGATATGGAACTCCCTCCCCACCCACCTACGTCTGACCCAGGACCATCTCTCCTTCAGGAAGCAACTCAAGACCTGGCTATTCGAGCAGTAGCAGCACCTCCCCCCCACCCCCCCGCCTTGAGAACCTCACGGGTGAGTATGGCGCTCTATAAATGTTCTTGATTGATTGATTGATTCCATTTCTGTCACGTTGGTCTTGATTTATTCAGTAAAATGTACTATATTTTTCTATTTTGGTGTGGGATTTTGTTTTGTGGTGTATTTTCACTTTATTACTGGTTGAAGTGCTGCATAAATACTTTACACGTTGCCTCAAAATTAAGCCTGACTGAAATGTGCCAAGATACCTGAGAGATGAGCACAGGTTAATTTGTGGTTTGCTTGTACCTCACCCTGACAAGGATTAGTTGCTGCTTGCGTATGGTTTCACGCCCCCTCAATCTGTAACCCAATTTTTTACACCCCTAATTGTAGCAGCCTAAGTATGGGCAAATTTTGTGAATTCGCAGTACGCAAAATCCGCGAACTTTTGCGAGATTGCAGATTTTAAAATGTTTGCATGTTTGTGGGATTTTGTCAGCACGGCTACCGCGAAGTTACCCATGCACTCGTACCTGGGCGTGGCCATCTTGTTTTCAGTGTTCGCGTTGCATATTTCCGTTTCCGGGCGCTAGTTGCAAGCTCGCGTTGTGAATTTTCTATTTGCGGGCACGATTACGTGTTCGTTCCGTTTTTGTGTGCTTGCGGGGGAAATATCGCACGAACGTACCCACGTGGTTGCAATGGGCGCGGCCATCTTGTTTTTCATTCAGTGCTATGGATCTGGGCATGTTTTTTCTATCCAGCTTTTATCTTTGTAATCCTTTGTTTGTTTGAACTTTTTAAAAATCTTTTTTACTCATTATCTATCTCTCTATTTTTCTACATCTATAATTTGTGTATTTTTTCAACTTTTTGTTACTTTAGTAACTACTTTTTTTTTAGCTCTCTATTTTTTTTTCTTCACTTTTTTTCCCTATTCTTTCCTATTTTTCCTTTCTTTGACCCAGGACCATGGCAAAGGGCTGCGGGACTCTTCCCCTTCGACTTGCCGGCTCCCTTGCGGGCGGTTAAGGGGGGAGTTAGTAAGTCTTAGGGAGATCTTTAGTGCGGTGGAGGTGGCCGCACTGGTCTTCTTTGTACAGCGCCACCTCCCCGAGACCGTCGTACCAGGTATGGCCTCCGGGAGCGTCGCCAGCAATGGGGTAAGATGTGCCGGGCCATGTATCGGGAGTCTGGGGTCCGGTGCACCTACAACCAGGTGGCGCACCGGTGGTCCGACATCCTGGACCGGGAACAAGACCTGCTCGGCGTCGAGATCCCTGGGCTTGGGGGGTACTAGTAGCTAAATAACTACTTTGTTTTCTTCTGCTCTATGTTATATTGCAAATATAAGTTTTTTCCGACGGACTGTGTCTGTCACTTTGCGTGCTGCTGAGTGCTGCCAGTCCTAGTAGAACCTTTTTGTAGTTGGTTTAGTGAGTTACATAACTTTCCAAGTAGACGGACCGCGAATCCAGCAATACTAATATCCTAGTAGACCACATCAGATTGGTCAATAAATTTAGTGCAATTGTTGTTTATTTCCCCGAAATAATTTGTTATTGTTTTTTGGAAATGTTTGATTTTGTTGACAACAATCATCCATGTTTGTGTCTTTCTTTCATGTACATCAGCTCCTCCCAAGGGAAAGAGGACAGAGGTGGAAGTGGCGGCGCCGGTGGAGCAGGAAGGCCAGGATTGGTTAGCCGAGAGCTCTTCTGCTGGCCCCATTAAATTTTCCTGTTAATATTAATAATTATACTTCCCTAACTTTAACAGCACCTATTCAATCCAAACGTTCATCTTAATTCTACTTTTTCCTAAATCGTCTTTGATCTTCTTGTAGACTGTTTCTAAATTCTTATCCTGCCTCTACTATGACTCTTTGTGCTACTACTATTTTATTAGTCTGCCTGTGTAGCTAGCTAAGCTTGCACAGTTAGCAAAAGCTGTTAAACAAAACTCCCATTCAGCAATTATCTAGGCACTGAGTGCAGTCCTCTGGGTTGTCCATAATGTCTATTGAAGTCTTCTGAGTGTTTATGCTTTGACAATTCCCAACAATAAAATATCAATGACCACCAACAATAAGATACTAGTTTACTTTTTGATTGGATAGGAGCACATACTACTGCTGTTGCATGGACTATTCTGCACATACAAAACTATGGACAAGAAATAGGGCATTGGTGATAATAGGCGCAGTTAGACTTTCCACATACCTCAGTCATAACAGAAGTTGAATCCCCAATCTCCTTACTGACTAGCCAGTGTGTCAGAGTCATTATTTAGCTCCCGAATGCATCGATGATCTCCAATGATTATACAACCCAGAACATAGGACTACGGAGTCAGAGTCCTGACCTCTAGGAGTCACGGACTCATGCTTGCAAATTGCAAACCCTTTCGCTCACTCACTCATGCCCAAAATCCACAGAGTTTATGTAAGTTTTAAAGCTTTATTAAAAGTAAAACAATTAGCTCCGTCTGAACTCTGTATATTAAATTTTAATTGTGCATTATATAAAACATTTATTAAAATCAACTTCATATAAGATAAACTGTGAACTCTGGAAAACAGAACAGTGGCTGATTTTACACATTAATTGTGGGAGAGCCCTCACCTGGTTGGAACTTAGGGGCATATTATCAAGGGGGTTTATCTCCGCTTTTTTGGCTTTAAAAGCCAAGAAAGCGGAGATAAAATGATCTCCCTATTGCCAAGCTGTCGCTAACACCAGTTAGCGACAGCTAATAGGAGATAGCGACCATCTTGGGCCCCGCTTTGCATGTCAGTGATATTTATCACTAATGACATGCAAAGTGGGCGTGCCAAGATGTTAGCGACTGGAAACAGTCGCTAACATCGCTATCTCCCATTACCAACTTTTGGAGATATTCGCGTTAAGCGCGAATATCTCCAAAAGCTAACACCTGCCCTGAGCAGTTCTTAGCCATGTTATCCAATGGGAGGTGGATAACATGGCTAAGAGCATTTGCTCGATAATGCATGAATATCGATATTCATGCATTGCGGCCGTTTTTTATCGCATTTGCGATAAACCTTGCTAATAGCAAGGTTTATCTGCGATAAAAATCGCCGATTTGCGGCGATAATATTTGTCTCTAAACAAGTTAGAGACAAAAATTATCTCTATTGGTTGGTAATATGCCCCTTGAAGTCTTGGTGGTGATGATGACGACTCTGAGTAACATATTGCTCTTGTTTGTAGAAGGGAAGCTTCTGTCTGTTATGAGAAAAATGATGTGTGTTAAAAAGCAAGCATTCATCAGTTGTGCTAAAAAGTGTAGCATGTTGTGGCTAAGCATAAATAAAAAACACCCTCCTCTTACGAAAGGGGAATTTTTAGTTTAGACTAGAGAGTCACAAATAATTAAATTTGTTTATGTAGTAACATATTTTTTCATTCCTAGACAAAATAGGGAATGCTGTACATGGCATCTAAAAATATTAAATGTATTTTCTAGGCGTAACACCATCGGCACAGCCCACCACCAGTGCCAGGGCCAGCATGGAGGTGGTCACTCCAGGGGCAGATGGGGTGCCTGCAGGAACTGCTGTGGGGGATGCCACGGGCAGTAGTGGCGGGCAGTGGTAAGCTATTATATTCCTTACTTATTGAGATTGCAGAGTAGGCTCGCTGCAGAGGTGTATATGTTGTACAGTACAAGTACACTTTACTGTTAAGAAGACTTACAAATTTAGAACTAAGTTTTTGTCAACCAGGTAGAAGACGGTCACCCTTGACTTCGCATTAGCAATCGCATTAGCAATAGCATTAGCGGCAGGAGTTGACGAGTAACCAATGGCCTCCTCTAAATTTGACTTCAACTCAGCTGTGAAAGTTTTATCGAGAAGCCAAGTCAGATCAGAGATGAACTTGATGGATGGGATGAACAAAAAGGGAAAGAAGGGTGTAAGGAAGGATGAGCGAGTTAAGTTAATGACTGGCAAAGAATGATACGTGTTTTGGAACGCAGGCAGAGGTGGCTGGTAGGAATCTGATGCAAGGCTGGTTGAAGCAAGGATGGGTGGAAGGAGAAAGAAAAGAGGACTGCGGGGGTGGGTGAAACAGAAACTGTATGTGTGCGCAATATATCCTTTGGTTCAAATTCAAATGCAAGTCAACCACAGATGCATGGCTGGCGGTTTACAAAATAAAATAAAAAAGGGTGTTTTTTGGTGAGAAACAGTAAGGTTTGTCCAGTTGAGACATTAAGAAGAATGATTGACATTTACTTTGAATGGATGGATGCCTGGATGGTATATTCCTCATAGATAGCATGGGTGTATGTAGACAGAGTAGACGGTCACTGCATGAAGAGTGTTACTTTGAAGAGTATGTAACACCGCACGTCCGTGCCAGAGTAACAAAGCCGAGGAAAGTAGAAGTTGTAATTTTTCACAATACTCCCTTGACTAACAGTAGTTTGCAAGCACAGCATATATTGTGTATCTATATTGTATAGTTCTGTAGTGTATTTCCTATATTCCCAATAGGCCCTGCGCATTGGAATAACATAAACGATAGTTTAGACGTAGGAGTGAGGTCGACTAGGTCTCTATTGAATATGTTAGACTTAATTATGAATGCCAGCTAGCTCAGAGGTCACTAGAAACTTTCTCGAGTAAACAGGAAGGAGTTAACTTTCCTGAATAGACAAGAAGGGATTAGCTTCTGACAAACGCATTAACATGACAACTTTGCTCCCCCCAGAATAAGGAGTATATCTCCAGAGTCGTGTGAAAACAATAGACAGCTATTTCACTCAGTCAATCGTGCATGCTTAGTTTCACCAGAGTGCAGAGAAATAGAGAGACGGGCGTTTTCAATAAAAGTTGTTATTTATTGAGCAGTCCTCTTTCTCGTGCAAGAGAAGTGAATTGCCACAATTGCAATACTTGTCATAAAGTAAAGTGCGTACAGTAAAAGGAGTATTATGAAATAATACTGTAAAAGCATGTATATGGTTTCTGAGCCATATGATACTTAAAATGGATAAAATACAGACGATGATAAAAGTTGACTAAACGTGCTCAACTGGTGTTTCTAAAATACGCCTACCCCGGTATACCTGACCTAAGTGTAATACGTGGGAAGGAGTAAGTGAGTTAAGATAGTTTGCCATGAATCTGCATCAAGAATTCTCTTAAGGATTTAATCAGCTCCGTACCTTGGTTATAGAATGAAGGAGGTCTTGTATCTCTTTCTCAGGACTCGATCTCCCAGCAACCCGCAAGGGTGACTGGAAACACTGGAGCTGGATTTCTCAGCAGGAGAAAAAACAGCGTCTCTCTCAGTGCGTCAAATGGGAGGGTCGGCTTCCTTCAGCACTCGCATCAGCTGGGCTTCGGGCAAGTAGATAGCCGCTCTGCTCCAAACCACAGTGTGTTTGCTTAAGGCAAATGCTGGTATATTTATACCTGAAAGGTGCCGAGTTTGACGTAAGGTTGGACATAAGACGTCACTAAGAACTTACAGTTCTTTCAGGACTCCAGGAGTTCTTGCACAAATCAAAACAAAAGCAGGGGGGATTTCCCAGGCTGCTGGAGGCTTGGTTTGTTTAAAGAATGCGTTGTACTTTCTAGGAGTCTATGGGAGTAGCCTTGCCGTATTTGGACTGCATTGGCTATGACTAAATATGGATGTGATTCTTATGCCTTTATAAGGATATTATTTGTTATAACCACATAAGGGCATGTATCGGGAATATTTAATTAGGGTCCTAGATACGTTTACCACACCCACTCCACGTATTATGTCAATCATTACTAAAATATTAAGCAATTCTAAACATAAAGTGATGCATGTGTTTTCCAACCCAACCCAAAATTCATAAAATGCATTTGAAATGGTATACGGTATATACACGAAAAATGAGTATTAATACTGTACGTTTCTCAAGCAGTGGTATCATTCAGATAATGCATGCATAAATATTGGCTGAATGAATTGTGAAAATTACATTTATGAAATGGCTCTTAATACAGAAGAGAAGGTCGAGACCATTCCATCACATATTTATACAAGACTGTACATGTGCTAGAGGCTGAATCAAAATATTGTCTCTAGAGTTTCAAAATAGAAATCTTGTTCTCTAAGAATAGTTCTACTTTAAGCAGAGTACCATGTGCCCGAAAAAAGGGTAAATATTTTGGAAATGGAAAAATAATTTCGCTTTCAGGGGAAAAAAATAGTTCCAATTGTTTTCAGTAGTGTTGTTTATAAAAACTGAAGGCCGAATTCAGAGTTCAGGGAATGCTGTGTGCTCGTTGTTTTTTAAAAGTTATTCTCGTTGCTAGGAGAGAACATTAAATCAGACAGGCTTGATAAAAATTGGTCTACAACAGTAGGTGAAAGTTCGACCAAGTTCAAAAAAGCTGAAATAGTGCATATGTGAGAATCATTGCTATCATCGATGTCTGGATCAGCAATGCTCACTGAAGGTTGTACCTGTGTGCCGCTTTCATCTCATACCTCACCGCCACCTAATCGTAATGGTGAGGTCTCAACGAATGCCGTCATCGTAATAGGTAGCCCCTGGGGACAACACATTGCATGAGCTGTTACCGAACCAAGCAAAGTATCGATATCCATAGGTACTGCTGATGGTAGTGTAAGACAGACGTCCAACACGCATTCTTCTCCGCATAACAGGCATCGAAGCACAGTGCTCAACTGATGTTTCTAAAATACGCCTACCCCGGTGTACCTGACCTAAGCCTAATACGTGGGAAGGAGTAAGTGAGTTAAGATAGTTTGCCAAGAATCTGCATCAAGAATTCTCTTAAGGATTTAATCAGCTCCGTACCTTGGTTATAGAATGAAGGAGGTCTTGTATCTCTTTCTCAGGACTCGATCTCCCAGCAACCCGCAAGGGTGACTGGAAACACTGGAGCTGGATTTCTCAGCAGGAGAAAAAACAGCGTCTCTCTCAGTGCGTCAAATGGGAGGGTCGGCTTCCTTCAGCACTCGCATCAGCTGGGCTTCGGGCAAGTAGATAGCCGCTCTGCTCCAAACCACAGTGTGTTTGCTTAAGGCAAATGCTGGTATATTTATACCTGAAAGGTGCCGAGTTTGACGTAAGGTTGGACATAAGACGTCACTAAGAACTTATAGTTATTTCAGGACTCCAGGAGTTCTTGCACAAATCAAAACAAAAGCAGGGGGGATTTCCTGGGCTGCTGGAGGCTTGGTTTGTTTAAAGAACGCGTTGTACTTTCTAGGAGTTTATGGGAGTAGCCTTGCCGTATTTGGACTGCATTGGCTATTATTAAATATGGATGTGATTCTTATGCCTTTATAAGGATATTATTTGTTATAACCACATAAGGGCATGAATCGGGAATATTTAATTAGGGTCCTAGATACAACAGTTGACATTGTCAAGTCAAGTCACAACTCACAAGTGCCTTCCTCTGGCGATTACGGGGACCACTCACTACCTCTGTTAATAATATTTTTACAACTCTGTCATTCATGTGTGGCCTATCGGTGTTCACTCAATCAATAGAAAACAAAGCACCTAAAGTCATCCCTCATATCAGACACTATCCTGTGAAGGGATAGATGGTCATGTTATTTATCTTCTTCAATTTCCTTTTGTAGTAGTCAGGGGCAGGGCAGGGTGAAAGTTAACTTAACTGAGCAGTAGCCCTTGTAACAGAGTATGGCCAGTGCCACCCGTAGTAGAAAAGTAAGAGCTTCACCACTTGCATGTACTGGACTGGTAACAGTAACGCAAGTCTGCGTCATCATGGCTTGCGTCTGTTTTTCTTGGGCGTAAGCTGACTACGCTGGCATTATACCGGCTTCCACAAGTTTACGTACTAATTTCGCTAAACAAGAGAGAAGAAGAACACTGGTGTACTGTCTGAGTCTAATGTAGTGAGTCCATATAGTGCTAGTAGAGTTCCTGAAACTCCCACTTATGTTAGATCAGAGGCCGACGAAGTGGGAGGTTAGATACATGCTGCCACAAATGTTATGTACTGTGCTTGCAAGTTGCTAGTGCTACTGTGACACAACTTTCTGTTGAATTATTTTGTGATAATCTTAAAGAGTATTGGTTACAGTATGTTTTTCTTTCTTCATATAGATACTCCTTCTAAACTAACAAGGAAGGAGTTGGCTATCCGGGCCCGGCAACGGAAGCTGGAGGCAATTGTCAACGAATATCAGCTATTGGTGGCTCAGGAGGAAGAGGACTTGCAGTCAACAACATCCACAACAGCTGCATCCTCCTCTGCTGCCCCTGGGTCATATAGCCAGCGCAATACTCCAGCGGTACGGCGCCGTGGTCCGGCAGCCACCTGCTGCTGCCGAGCAGCGAAAACAACAGCTGCTCCCCACAGTACCTGCAAGACTCGTATGCACTGATTGACCCTGCGAGTGGCCTACCTTGAGCAGGAGGTGGCGAGGCAGAAAGCCCTGCTCAAGGACCTCCGGAGAGAGCTGCGTGACCACCTGGCCACAGGACACCGCCGGCAAAAGTAAAGAGAGAGAGACTGTCCCTTGCCCCTTTTTTAAAGACTTTTGGGGGGGTGGGAATTGGGCATTGGGGGTTTGGAACTATTCTTCGGGACATTTCATGGACATTGGTTGGGGTTAGGGAGGGGGTTGGGTCGGGTCATGTGGGATAGTTTATTTTTGTTAGGGTCAAAATAATTATTTATTTTCAACTTAAACATAGCATACGTGTTTTCACTGTTTTGTGGGGGAGGCAGAGGGGGTTAACTGTACGTTTGTTTTCCTGAAACTTAACTGGCTAGTTGATTCAAATTGTCTAATCGCCAAAATGTGTACAAAAGTGCAACTGACAGAGTTAGTGAATACAATTGTCCTACTACTTTATTAGTACTACTGTCAGTCTCTCCTCTCTTCCTACTCCATTATTCTTCCTCCCCCAAAATGCTTATCTTACCTGTGATTCATGTTTGAGAATAGGGCTAGGCATAGGGCTGGCTGCATGGCAAATGGCGATTAAGGTTGGCTATGGAATCGTGGATGGATGAAATGTCATCGTTGTGGTTATAGTAGTAGTGGTACACACTGGCAGTAGCAGCATATTGAAAAAAAGGAAATGAAACATTGAGTGGCCTGAGAGGAGCATTAGAACAGTATGATAGATAGTACAGTACACAAGAACAGTGCCATAAATTGTAGCCTAAGCAATGCTAAAGTATTCCATCAAAAGTTAAATACTAGTTGAGTGGAGTATTGCTACAAGTAGAAATAGTACTGAAGCACACAGCAGCGTAAGCATTCATTACGTGTAGGAGGAGGATGTTGTTGATGATGAATCCACTCGATGGCGCACATGAAATTCTGATTTGATTTGCAAATACTCATGGGTGAGTGTGAAGCAGAATAAGAATATATCCTCGGATTCCTTGACCTGCCTTGAAATTGATTTTCTGTTGCATTTGGCCCTTATCCTCTCCAGCAAGTGTGTGGAATTATTGTTGTCATTTAGTCACACCTCAATGAAAACCACACAGCCCGGGGGAAGAGGGTTAGGGTTTGAAAATTGGATGGGAATGGGGGTTTTTAGGAAAGTTTTGTGGAGAGAGAAAAAAAAATAGCAAGGACAAACAACAAATGAAGAAAAACTAATCTTTGGATACGAAGATATCCATAAATCTTTTCAGGGACATAAAGGAAGTGCATGCATGAAGTTCTTTGCTAAATGGATGGTTAGGTAACTGAAAAGTAGTACTTACTTTAACTTACTACCTATGAATAAACAATTTGACAGTGTAGAGCTACAGTAATTACGCAATTTCACTTGCCTATCTGCCCTCAGAGAGAATAAACACTTATTAGTACATTAAATTAGTTTTAAAGATAGCAAAGAAACTCATCAAATAGCTGTAGGGATGAATTTGAAGCAGAGAGCAAACGCACAGAGTCGCACTCACAGAAGTTCACAACAATAACATTATTTAAAAGATAAGGGGAAGTGAAGAGGATACTGTAACTGTATGTTGTAGTTGTCCTGTTCAATTTGGGAAGTTGCATGCATCCAGCCATTCCTCTTATTCGCGGTACTCCTCCATTGGTGACCACACTGTCCACTGCCTGCCTGGCAGATGCGGAATTGCGGATTGCTATGGTAAGCCTGAGTTAATGTTTTTCCCTTTCCACAGGGTAAAAGCCGGCCTGTAATTGTCGATGGAAAAACAGGAAGGAATATTAAAACACCCCAGAGGAAAAATATAAGGTACAGTGTGTAGTGCAAAAATAAAACTTTCACTTTCAGAGGCGACAGTATTACATACAAGTATCATTTCTAAAGTGCGTACTCTGAGTCAAGGTCAAGGCAGGCACCACTGAGTGAACCAACCTCCGTGTAGCATACCTCTTTGACACAGACAGACAAAGCAGATCTAATTTTCTACAGCAAGCCACAGAGCCACAATTACATGAACTGTTGTCTGGACTCTGGCATAATAACACTACACTGGCTCGACCACTCCATACCATGACTTGACAGACATGTAGTTCTGCTGTGGTTGTTGTTGACTTGTTTACCTGTTTGCCACTCACGAAATGGCCATAGTTCTTCCGTAAACCGACGATGATGATCCATCCCAGTGAGTGACTGTAAAGATAGTATGTAACTTTGATCATCAAGACTCATCATCATCATCATGGTATTGGCAAACTCAATGTTGTTCATGTAGTCACAGTCTACACACAGTGAGTCCAAGGACATTTTCCATATTAAAAAATGCAACGTAGTGGCTCCTGCAGTAGAAGTACAATTTGCATTAAACAAGGTAAAAAGTAAAACAGAGTAGACTTGAGTTACATTTAGTGTGTAAAAGATTAAATAATAACAGAACACATAGGATTAATTTCATGCACAACAAACAAACAGCAATTGCTTTCATCAGAGCCAGACAACCAGTGTTGTCCACTGCATGCCATCTCATCATTCATTGCCTGTTCCACTTTTTGTCAGCATCTTATTCTTAAGTGAAGGGCCACAGGGCAGCCTCTCGTCAATTTCAGAAGTAACAGTCAGCATAGCGACAGTTTCTTGATTCTGCGTAATCCGGCCATCTGCAGTGAGGGAAACAAAAAATGGATAGGGGGAGTCTGGAGGAGGAGGATAGAGGAGCATGACTGAGTTGTGAACTTCTGAACTTCAGAAATGCAGACAGCGTCACCTTCAATATGGAAATAAGACGAAGGCAGTGCTGCTGATGGATTTGTTGTGATTACAGTTTTGTTGTGCTAAACATTGCAAAACAAAGAAAGACACAGAAATAAAAGTGAATAAGGATAAAAAAACAAACTAAATAATTCAAGCCTAGGTGTCTGAGAAGTAGAGCTCGTCCTCAAACTCTGTGAATTGAACCTGGAGTAGGTCAGCTAACAGAAAAGAACTTCCGGCACCTAGGTTGGTGTCCTCTTCTTCCTGCCTGGATTCAAGTATTTTGTAATCTGGTGGTATGAAGTGCTGATTCATCTTGATCAGTGTTAACCTCTCCACATTTTTGGGCGAGAGGCGGGTCCTTTTTGAAGTTACATTTGGCACCAGAAGCACTGAAAACACGTGCAGAAGACACGCTTGTGAGTTGGCAATCCAAATAATTTATAGCCAGCTTGGTGATCTATGGCCATTGAGGCCTTTTCCCATATCAATACACCAATGGGTTTTGATCAAAAAAGACCTCTGTTGGGTCATCCAGATAGGCCTGCACCATCCACTCAAGGTCCTCCATGGGTGCTACACTTTGCGTACCATCTGTTGCCTTTACATCAATACTGGAACAAGCAAACCCATGATGAGTTATCCAATACACTTCCGACAATATTATCACTCAGCCTGGTGCAGGTGATGATGATGATACGGTTGCTGCTGTCGGTAACAGCTGTGAGGGAAAGTGACTGCCTTTGGCCACAGATGGCCTGCTGCTTCAGTAGTACTTGTGGTTGTTCCTCCAATTTCCCGCCTCTCTTTTTCGAACCGAGTGGCTGACAGAGCTAGCCAATGTTTGTACTTGGAAACATCTGCTTCATAAAAAGGAATGAATGTATTGCTGGCCAGTGCCTTTTTGTGCCATGGATCCAGAATAGTGGCACAAATGTAATGTTGTTCTGAATGTATTGCTTTAAGCCTTTCATTGTCAACTAGGCAGCTTAATAAGCTCTCCGCCAACTGATATGCGTCTTGTTTTTCAGCATCAACTCGGAACGTTGAAGACACCGCCTTCAGTTGGTGCTTTAGCATGCGCAACAATGGGATAGCTTTGCCCAAAGTACAGTCCTCCCTGCTGACTTCACGCGTGAACACCTCAAAAGGACGAATCATGTCTGTCAGGCTTTTAACTAGGTTCCATTCATCCACCTCTAGCCTCATGTCTTTCATAGAAGCACCCCCTGCGTTAAAGACATACTCATTGATTACAAAGTACTGCTCAAACAGACGCTCAAGCATGTAGATGGTTGAGTTCCAACGTGTTGCCACCTCCTGGATGAGTCCTCTGACTGGCACTCTACGATCATGGTGAATGATCCTCAGCTGCTTCTGGCCCTTAAAAGAATGGCTGAAATGTCTGCAGATTCTTGGGCAGGTGGTCAGTAACTTGCTGACTGTGTTTTCTTTTTTCAAGAAATCTTGAACAACAATGTTAATACTGTGCGCCACACACGGCACTCTGAAATAGCCACCATCAGATATGGCCTTAACTATATTACTGCCATTATCCGTGGAAACATAACCAATCATGCGCTTTCTTGGATGCAGCCATTCAAAGACCTTACTGTTAAACTCCTCCAAAATGTTTACTGCAGTATGAGATTTCTCCATGGCAAACATGGCTACTTTTGCATGTTTCCAAGTAGTTTCCTGCAGCTATCTTCTCTCTAACCCCCGCAAAAGAGACCCAGTGTGCAGTGATGCACACAGCTTGGCAACTGGTTCACATGTCTGTTGTCAGGTTGATAGTGTGAACAGCACTCTTCTGCAAAGCTGCCCCAATCACGTCCAGCACATTGTGATTTAGTGCTGGAACCGCGACTCTGGCAAAATAGGACCTTCCATTTAGGGCAGACTGTTGCCACAAATTCTAGAAAACCCACCCCTTCCACGAAAGAAAAAGGGAGAAGGGAGAAGGTCCAGCGCTAACATTTTAGCCAGCATGGCATTATACAGACGTGCCATTGGGTGGTTGCGTTCAAATGGCACCTCCGACCAAAACATGCTTTTAATGGTGGTCTGGACCATTTTCATATGTGATGAGGATGCAGACTTCTTCAACGCAGGTAGGCTCATTGATGTACTTTTTCGCATTGGTGTCTCTACCAGACTACTGTGCCTCCTAGATGTTGCTGGGGTAGAGGAGGGTGTGGGCGCTACCACTGCAGTGCTGCTGCCAGGGGTACTGTGTGTACCAGAAAAAATGTCTCATGGTTTTTCACCTCCCCCCTGCATGATCAGCTACTTGTCATCAGATGCAATATCAATGGATACATTTGGATTTGTACTTTTGACTTTCCGGATGTTACTTAGGCGCGCTTCCCACTGGATAATGTGGTGTTTTTGGAGATGACCTCTCTGGCCTACGGTACCATAGATGGTACCAAGCTTACCCCGACTAACTAGTTTACAAATCGAACAAATGACTAGGTTTTCTGCCTTTTTGCTAATACTAAAGAAGTCCCAAACTGGGGAGTTGAGATTTCTGGTGGTGGTGGAGGTGCTAGTGCTACTTTCAATGCCAGATGAAGTGGAGGATGGGCGTGGCGGAATTTGACTCTGTTGTGCACTTACAGCACCACTTCTCGAGGTAATGGAGGTCGAGCTGGATGGAGGTCCCTGCCGGCCCTTCTGTCGAGAAAAATGGAAGCTGAAGGTCGTGTTGGTGTAGTAGTTACCTGTATTTGTGGTGGTACCAGTGGTGCATAATAATAAAAAGAAAGGGAGGACTCCTTATTGATACAATCAGGGACAAGGAGAAAGGAAGTGAAAAGATTATCGAGTCCCGTAAGAACAACTCTTGAGACCCTTTACTGTACTGCCCTCATTACTCACAATGCCGACTATGTAGAAACATATACATAATTATACAATATTCATCAAAAGGTGAAATACACAAATATATAAATGATAAAACATAATTTGGTATATTAAAAAATAAACAGTTTATTGCAGATCGATAAAATCACGAATCTTTCACATCAATAGAGTGCCATATATTAAAATTCTATCTGAGTTTTTTTTAAAAAGGGTAATCCTTATACACATGTAAAACAATACAAAATCATAAAATTCACAGTTGTCACAATTGTTATAAGCCTCAAGTGATCACAGTTGTCAAAGTTGTCGACGCAGCGTTTCGGTGTATTATATCACCTTCATCAGGACAAACAATTCTATACAAAGAAAACATACAATTAGATACATTCATAGAGTTTACTGAAAAAGACAACTTTCTTTTTACTTTTCCAAAAAGGCACTTTCAAGTTTTCACCGTATTCATGTATTACATATTCTACAATAGTGGGCAGTTCTATACTTAAATAGTTCGTGCATTTGAGTTGTACTGGGCGTGACATGTGGGTAGATGATTTTAAGTGACTGACTATCGCTCAAAGGTAGCTATGGGTGAATAAATCATTGTGCGTACCTACGGAAATTGATTAGCCCTCTCGTTTTAATTGGAGGTAGTCTGGTTGACGTATCTCAAATGATAGAGACTCTGATATAGTCCATCAAATGTGAAATTCTTTTCTGTAGGGGGACATAAAGTTATACAAAGTGACTAAGCACTAGGGTGGACAGACTTCGTCTTGCCATTTAATAAAATACTACCCCACGTTTTGTTAATAACGTTTAGTGTTACCTGTTAAATTCAGGAACTCAATAGTGAGGATGTAGCTCGAGGGGGGCCACTGTATTTTTAAGGACTATGTACCTATAATAAAATAAGACACAGGGTGCTCTTGAGACCCAGAAACAATAATCGTCTAATCTAGGTCAGTTTGTTCAGACCATAGTACTCACCCACAACGAAGGGTTAATTGGCCCTTACTGCAGCGTGACTGGATTCTCTTAATTTGCTATCAGCGCTGAGTTTTCGTTCATAGCGTCTTTATCAATTCGACCTGCGAGGGATTACATTAATTATATCTCGTTCCACTGTTGTATCACTGCCATGTGTCTTTTATTTTGCATCTTTACTTGGTTTAATTACAAAGGCTACTCTGGGGGGTAATGCTGTTATATCTATTATCATCCTTAAGCTTACTCGTCTTTGAATGTCTCAATTTATATCTCAAACAAGCAAAAAACGGGCAATATCGTACTTTTTCTTTTTTTTAATATACTGGTCAAGCGACATATTATTCACGTTAGCTAGTCTCTCAATGTCCATAGCTCGTCAAATACCTAGAGGCGATCATATATTTAATTCTTTATTATAGCCAAACATGCACTTTTGACTAAGCCACAGTTTTTTACATTGTTAGCTTAAGGTCCTTCTCACCCCAGTTATTACGTGCCTCCGCTGTTAATCAATATCAATCTCAAACACCATATTGGAGATTTACTCCCCTTGGTGTTCAAGGTGTTATTTACCGGTTTTCAATTAAACCGAAACACAGCTAAGAAAACATGTAGATAATGCCGTATAAAACGCAGTGTCAGTGGGTCTTACCTTTTTCCTTAGTGTCGGCCTCCCTGCGCCCCTCTCAGCTCCTCGACTTCTTGGTAAAAGGCTATATTACGCTCATACCAAATCGCTTGTTATTTATGCGAGTTATCGCGGTCTTTTTGGGGGTATCATACCGCGAGACGTGGGCAACCGCATTACGTAAATGACGTGCGGCGCACAGTTAAAGGACTACAGATGTCGTTTTTTGATTTTAACTTACGCCCTAAAACGTCGTCATTAGTTTAAGACGCGTGACTGAGGAACTACAGTTGTAGTTTATTATTGTATATTGCGCCCTCTCATTAGTTGCAAAGCCTATATTTAGTTTAAGCCTAATATTTGCACACAAGGTGGTTTTTAGTTGAAAGAATATTTCATCATCTGTGTGTAAAGAATCACATTTCTCCCTGTTTCTATTTTGTTCGACTGTCGGTATTACTTAAATGTCCTTATAGGATCCTTTCCCAATCCTCTTTAGTATATAGTCCATCTTTCACTGAATTAAATCTGGACATAAAGAATTGTTCAAGTTTTGTCCTTTTTGTATCAGTGTTGCCTCCTCTGCTGGTTTGAGTTGTTAGTTCTAGACCGCACCAGCGTAAGTCATTAATAATATGTCCTGCTTTTTTCCAGTGATCCGTGAGAGGGGCGCCATGCTTTTTGACAGCGAATGGCAGATTTGTGCTCATTGATTCTTAATCTTATTTCACAAGATGTTTCTCCTATATATATGTAATCGCATGGGCATTTGATTAAATACACCATGTTTTTGGACCTACAGTTTATGAATGATTTTATTCTATGCTTTGTTGTTTTGTGTTCCACACAGTCACCTTTAATAATATTCACACAGTTTGAGCAGTTGCTGCATGGAAACGTACCTAGGGGGAGTGGGTTACTATTGATAGTCGATTGCTTATTCTTATTATCTTCTCTATAGGTATGGACTAAACTGTTCTTAATAGTCCGATTGCGTCTAAAGGCAAACATCGGTTTCGGAACTTTCTCTTTGTTCTTTTTTGTCACAAGGTTCCAGTTACGGTTGATTATATTTTTTATTTTGTTGCTGACTCCACTATAGTTACTCACAAATACTAACCTTTTCTCCGTTTGTGTATCTTTAGTTTTCTCTTGGAAAAGATTATCTCTGTTGAAATACCGTGCTCTTTTGAAAGCTTGTTTAACCATCCGGTTTGGGTATCCCCTATTTTTTAATTTTGTTGAAAGTACATCAGCATGTTTTAAAAAATCACTATTCTGTGAACAGTTACATTTTAATCTTAAAAACTGTCCAAAAGGGATATTATTCTTCTGGCATGGCGGATGGTGGCTTTTATAATTGAGCATGGTATTTCTGTCTGTCTTTTTAGTAAAAAGTTCTACCTGTAGTTTACCAAACTCGTGTTTTATTATTATGTCTAAAAATTCGCACTTTTGTTGATCATAGTGGCTTGTGAATTTGAGATTTCTGTCGCCTAAATTTAACCAAGAGATAAAATCATCTAATGTTTCTGCAGATCCCATCCAAATAAAAAAAATGTCATCTATGTATCGGGACCATGCTGAGATATTTTCAAAAAAAGGGGCAACGGTATTAAATATATGCATTTCTTCAAATTGTGCCGCGTAAAGACATGCCAAGCTGGGAGCACAGGTGGCTCCCATGCTGGTGCCTTTAGTTTTTAAAAAAAATTCTTTACCAAATAAATAAATATTATTTTTTAAAACAGGGGTTACGCAGTCGATAATAAATGATTCAATAGCGGTAGGGTCCTTTCCATTTGGACAGAGTAGATTAGTAATCATGTCAATAGTGCTGTCTTGAGGTATGTTTGTGTATAACGCCTCTATATCTAACGTTACTAGATATTGCGTTTCGGGATCAAAGGGTAAGTTCTCTACTTTTGGATGATAGCAGCTGTATCTTTAATATAAGCCTTTTGATTAATTACATATGGTTATAGGAAAGTATCTGCATATTTACTCAAGGGCTCTGTAAGGGATCCTATGCTGGACACTAATGGTCGCATTGGGGGGTCGGTAGGATTATTGTGGACTTTTGGAAGTCCATATAGTGCAGGTACTGTAGGGTTAAGGTTTAATAAAAATCTATACTCCTCATCACAAATTGTATCATCGTCTTTTGCATAATCTAAGATTCTCTTTATCTTGTTTTCAAGAGCGGACCAATCCTTTCTACTTGACTTTTGGTAGTAATCTTTATTGTTAAGAAGTAATATCATTTTAATATTATATTGTGTAGTTGACATAACCACAATACTGCCGCCTTTGTCAGCCGGTTTAATTGTTAGCCCCTGGTTATTCTCCAACTTCATAAGAGCCTCTTTCTCTTCTTCACTAAGATTGAAATCTATCCAATTTTTTTGCTCCAAGACGTCTGAAACGCTTTTGGTAACTGCTTCTTCGAAAGCTTCGATGTGTTTGTCTACCTGACTGCTCTGCGGGGTCCATGTTGATTTAGGTTTTAAGCCAGATTTATTACGTGAAGGGGGCCTCTCTTTGTCGTCAAAAAATGACATTAATCTTACTTTCCTAAAGAAATTTTGGAGGTCCCTTTCAAGACTGAATCTGTCAACTGGAGATGTAATCGCATATCCTAGCCCTTTTTCAAGTAACTTAATTTCTACTATCGACAGTTCTACATCTGAAAGGTTAATTACAGAGGCTTTGTTTACATGTCCCAGTTCTTCTGGCTCCTGGTGTAAGGTCTCTGTTGATACTGAGGTTGAGGCACGTACTTGCCCCTCCCTCTGCCTCTCCCTCTCTGTTGGACAAAATTCTGTCGTTGTTCTAAAAAAGAGAGGGAGTCTCTGTTTGGCCCTTTTGCAGTATTGTTCTCTTTGCCGGTATTTCTATTGTCACTCTGTAGTTCTGATTCACTGTCAGAGCTAGTGTATGAAGTATCGAAGAATCTAACCTTCTTCTTTTGATAATTGTTCCCCTGATGGTGTTGCCAAGGTTTGCGATATTGAGGTGTCTCTCTGGGGCGATCGTAATAGTCTTTTTGCAAATAAGGATAAATGAATTCGGGATTGTGCTTGGCAACATCTTTTCTTAGTTTATTGCTCTTTTTATTGAATAAAAAATCCCTATATCCATCTACATCTTTTTGGATGTCTTCTAATTTTTTAACAGCATCATCTAGTGCTGTACTCTCTGTTAGTTTCTTTTCAAGATCTTTCAATTCTTGTCTTTCCACTATTAGTATGTCTGATGCTGTTTCTATAATTAAAAGCATCCAGTCACGGCTGCATCTATTCGCGACTAAGGTCAATTTTTCTATAAATTTGTGGTTTCCAATAAAAATCCCTGGTTCGTTTGTTACCTGTAGCCCCTTAGGGATTATCCCATTTTTACAGTAGTCAATTAGAAAGTCAGAGTGTAGTTCGGTCCGTATTATTTTTTTCTTGGTATTCCATAAATTGCGCCATTCTTCCTCATCGGTATTATTAATTTGGGCAGATGGGATGTTTTTTGTTGTCCCATTAATTATTTTGTTAAATTGATCCTCACTATAACTTAGGATCTTATTGCCTTCCATCCTGGCTGCTAATTTAGCAAGGTAATAGCAATACCTCCCCGGTTAACAAACCGTGAGTCAATAATAAAAAGAAAGGGAGGACTCCGATAGAATTTTAATATATGGCATGCACCTCTCCATGCACCTCTACTTGCGCCTCTGGTTGCGCCTCTACTTGCGCCTCTACTTGTGCCTCTCCATGAACCTCTCCTTGCGCCTCTCCTTGCGCCTCTCCTTGTTGCACCTGTGGTTGTCATTGCGGCTGTGGTTGAACACTCGTCAGATGAGTTACACCCTGCGTTGATTGGATGCTACTTTCCGATGAGGCAACGCAAACATCACTGGTCGATGGTGAAAGAGCAATTCAAGTGGCTGCCCCTGTGGGACTCATGGGCTTGGGCTTAACTTGGCGTGGTGTCACTGAGACCAATGACGATACAGAAAAGGGGGTGGTGATGAACAGAGTGTCTGAATTAAGCAGACCACTCTTACCCAGTCCAAAGATCAGGGCTTGATCCATCACCGTTATTTATCTCACTGCCCCATCCCAGCTCAGAACCTGGCTATATGCAAATTAGTCTGTCCCTGGCCCAGTGCATCATGGGAACAGGGCAGACCAAACTACCAAGCCAATTCTTCACCAGAAAGGAGACAAGCTACCGGGGACCGGTTTCTGGCATTTCAGCCTCTTCGGCCCGGCTTGCTTGAATCCTGATGGAGCAGTGAGAAAGGGACTCATGTCTGAGTATACCCTGCCACACCTATAGTGGCCAAAAACGATACAGAAAAGGGGGTGGTGATGAACAGAGTGTCTGAATTAAGCAGACCACTCTTACCCAGTCCAAAGATCAGGGCTTGATCCATCACCGTTATTTATCTCACTGCCCCATCCCAGCTCAGAACCTGGCTATATGCAAATTAGTCTGTCCCTGGCCCAGTGCATCATGGGAACAGGGCAGACCAAACTACCAAGCCAATTCTTCACCAGAAAGGAGACAAGCTACCGGGGACCGGTTTCTGGCATTTCAGCCTCTTTTTGTCCACCATAAGCGTGGAAGGGTATACTCAGATGTGAGTCCCTTGCTCATTGCACCATCAGGATTCAAGCAAGCCGGGCCGACGACGCCTGAAATGGCAGAAACCGGTCCCCGGAAGCTTGTTTCCTTCCCAGTACAAGAATTGGCTTGGTAGTTTGGTTTGCCCTGTTCCCATCATGCACTGGGACAGGAACAGACTAATTTGCATATAGCCAAGTTCTGAGCTGGGATGGTGCAGTGAGCTAAAAAACGGTGATGGATCAAGCCCTGATCTTTTGGACTGGGTAAGAGTGGTCTGCTTAATTCAGGCACTCTGTTCATCACCACCCCCTTTTCTGAATCACTGAGACCAATGAAGCGGAGGCGCTGGTCCCAGCTTGGTCCCCGGCGGACACCGCTGCTGCAGGCATAGTTTTTTCCCCAAAAAAAGTGTCTGTCGGCACACCAGTCTCCTTGGTAAGTGGCCCCTAGGCATAATGGATGAAAGCAAGGCAGACTGGGTGCAGGCCTTTGACACAAAGCACATAGCCTGGCTTAAAAATGGCCCCTAGACCAACACCCACAGGCCAGGCCCTGGACCAGGCCTCAAAATTGCCCCCACCCATATGGCCAGGCCCTGGACCAGGCCCCAACAACACCCAAAAAATCGAAATACACACAAAAATCACCCCAATCCAATGCCATCCATGCCCTAAATGATGTTTAAATTCAAGAGACCCCACAGAAAGACTTGACCCATGCACCACTGAGTACCGCTGGGCATAATGGAAGAAAGCAAGGCAGACTGGGTGCAGGCCTATGGCACAAAGCACACTGCCTGGCTTCAAAATGGCCCCTAGACCCCCACCCACGTGGCTAGGCCCTGGACCAGGCCTGAAAATGGCCCCCACCCACATGTCCAAGCCCTGGACCAGGCCCCAACAAAACCCACAAAATCGAAATATATACAAAAATCACCCCAATCAATGCCATCCATGCCCTAAATGATGTTTAAATTCAAGAGACCCCACAGAAACACATGGCCCATGCACCACTGAGTACCCCTGGGCGTAATGGATGAAAGCAAGGCAGACTGGGTGCAGGCCTATGGCACAAAGCACACTGCCTGGCTTCAAAATGGCCCCTAGACCCCCACCTACATGGCCAGGCCCTGGGCCAGGCCTCAAAATGGCCCCCACCCACATGGCTATCCCCTGGACCAGGCCCCAACAACACCCAAAAAGTCAAAATACACACAAAAATCACCCCAATCCAATGCCATCCATGCCCTAAATGATGTTTAAATTCAAGAGACCCCACAGAAAGACTTGGCACATGCACCACTGAGTACCCCTGGGCATAATGGATGAAAGCAAGGCAGAATGGGTGCAGGCCTATGGCACAAATCACACTGCCTGGCTTCAAAATGGCCCCTAGACCCCCACCCACATGGCCAGGCCATGGACCAGGCCTCAAAATGGCCCCACCCACATGGCCAGGCCCTGGACCAGGCCCCAACAACACCCAAAAAATCGAAATACACACAAAAATCACCCCAATCCAATGGCATCCATTCCCTAAATGATGTTCAAATTCAAGAGACCGCACAGAAAGACTTGGCCCATGCACCACTGAGTACCCCTGGGCATAATGGATGAAAGCAAGGCTGACTGGGTGCAGGCCTATGTCACAAAGCACACTGCCTGGCTTCAAAATGGCCCCTAGACCCCCACCTACATGGCCAGGCCCTGGACCAGGCCTCAAAATGGCCCCACCCACATGGCCAGGCCCTGGACCAGGCCCCAACAACACCCAAAAAATCGAAATACACACAAAAATCACCCCAATCCAATGCCATCCATGCCCTAAATGATGTTTAAATTTATGAGACCCCACAGGAAGACATGGCCCATACACCACTGAGTACCCCTGGGCATAATGGATGAAAGCAAGGCAGACTGGGTGCAGGCCTATGGCACAAAGCACACTGCCTGCCTTCAAAATGGCCCCTTGACACCCAGCCACATGGCCAGGCCCTGGACCAGGCCCCAACAACACCCAAAAAATCGAAATACACACAAAAATCACCCCAATCCAATGGCATCCATGCCCTAAATGATGTTTAAATTCAAGAGACCCCACAGAAAGACCTGGCCCATGCACCACTGAGTACCCCTGGGCCTACTGGCTAGTGTGGCTTTAACACGCACCCCAAAATTACAAAAAACTTCCACATAGATATAACAGTGAGCTGTTCAATTCCATGTCATCCATGCCGTAAATGATATTTAAGTTCAACAAAACTCACAGAAACAGTTGTATCATGCACCCATGACTAACCCTGGGCCTACTGGACACTGTGGCTACCCACAATATATATTTTTTAAAGTTGTGAAAAAGTTTATAAATTGTAGTTGCAGCAACTGCAATGCCCCAAACAAACAACATCAACTTACGTGTAAAATCTCAACTCCAAAATTGATCCAAACAAAAAGTCCTCAAATACAAATATCCAGCAGCAGCCACAAAGAGTAATCCTTCCAGCTCCAGATCCAAATGAAAAGTGACCAGGACATGGACAAAGCGCTGGGAGGAGCCTGCTGGACAGGAACAGGAAATTGGAGACTCTGGGGCACTTCTTTCCTCCCAACCCCCCAAAAATGCACTCCTTGCACAAAAAAGTGCAGCCAAATGTCAATCTGAGGAGTCATTTTGATTCAAATCATCAATTTCAAAAGATTTATGCTGCCAGCGATAGATTTCTTGTGCAGAATTGCAATTTTTGCGATTTCGGGAAAGCGAGATGTTCAAATCTCCCGCTGGATGTCAGCTGCGCGGTGCATCTACGTATTCGCTATTGTTTACTCTCGCGATACATGTTCGCGGGCCTTTATGACGTATTCACGTTCTGAAAGTCTTGCATTGCAAGATGGCGGAACTCCATTACGTACTCGCGGTCGAATAGTCTTGCGCGATCACGCCATGACGTACTCGCTGTTGAAAAGTCTCGCGCGGTCAGATAGCAAGATCGAAAATGGCGCAGCGCACGCAAACCGGGAGGAAAACAACTCGGCGAACTCAGAATCACGGTAAGTCAACGCCGCGCGCCCGAGATTGTATTTTTGAAGCGCGACCAAGCAAAAACAATCCGCCAACTTGCGAATTGCAAATTCTTTGACAATTTTGCGCGATTCGCGGACCGCAAAATTGCCAAAAATTTGCAAATTCCGCGAGCGCAACGGATTTTCAGCCCATGCTTAGTAGCAGGGGACTTCAATGTAGCCTAAAAAGTGCCTAGATGCTGCACATCCATAAGGGAATGGGAATATGAAAAGTCAAGTATAGCCATGGTGGTTCTTTGATCAATCAAAACTTGATCTGCTGCCATATTTCAGCTGGCTGATTTGACTTTGAGACATGGTCTTGTATGATCGTGTAATGTTTGGGCATGATCTGATAACAAAGATGCATACACCTACAATATATTAATCATACAATAAATAATAGTAGAAGGATACACTACATCTTGCTTGATACAAGAGTATGGCCAGCTCTGGATGGTGTGGTAATAAAACAGCCAACAGATAGTGACCATAATGCCCTCTCTTTAACCCTGAAAGGTCTAAAGAACCCCACCCTGGCACCTCTATATTCTCCAGATGACTTGTCACAGATTATTACTAGAAATAGAATGTCCAATGCATGGACACATACTCACCCACAACCAGAAACACTAGTGTACATCTACGAAAAGGTTTTAGATGCAATGGAATCACTGGCTCACATTGCCTCCACTTCTATAAGCCAACCAAATATAACTCTTATTCCTAACAAACTGTTTCAGTGTATATGGGATAATTTCCACTCAGTAGTTAAAACCTGTGTTGCAAATAAATCTGCAAATATCCTGGCTCAATAGAGACTGTAAGATAGCAAAACACAAGTTTCTAGCTTCAATTAAGAGCGAAAATTGAGCTCCTATAAGGGAGGCAACAAGCACTATGTAAGAGAGACTGGAAGGATGTAAATTGGCATGATCTTGTTTTATTTAGCATAACAGGATTGGTCATAGAGGATCCTGGCACATAGTTGCCAATGGCAGCCTCTGTGATCATACTATTGGAGTTTTCCATATCCAAATACATGTTTGGTCTAAGCATTTTTGTGACCTACACTCCAATTCTCAATCAGCCAGTTAAAGGTGTTTGTTGCTACGAAGCTGATACTTAACACAGAGAGACTGGAGTTTGATAATGGACGACACCATTTAAGCAATTGGCAGGTATGAAACCTGGCAAGGCCACAGGTCCTGATAAAATACCAAGGGACCCCAGATTTACACGTCCTACATAAACACTTTATCAAATGCTATAATGGCATACTCTCACATACCTAGAACTTGAAGGACGGTGGTAATTGCTCCTATTTATGAGAAAGGCAATAAGGATTATTCTGGTATTTATAGAACCATTTTTCTATTTGACAACCTCAGAAAATTGTTTGTAGACAAGTTCTCACAAAACTCCAAGCTTGGATAATACAGAGTTTTTTCTCACTTTCATGCAGGAATGAAAATCAAGGTCAGCAACATCCACCAGGTCTTCTAATTCCTGCTTATATTCTGGAAAACAGTTGTCTTACAGTCGGTACATTTATTATATGTTGCTTTTGTCGATCTAAGGTCTGCACTTGATTTGATCCACAGACCCCAGCTGTGGGCAGTACTTGAGTGTACGGGGGTGGCGTAAAGTTTCCGATCCATAATACTTCCACTGAATACCAATAACTATGTCCAAGTCAGGTAGGGGAAAGAAAGGGAATTGACTGATTTTATTGTCAATGAAAAAGGAGTGTGTCAGGGCTGTGTGTGGACCCTTACCCTGTACTGCCTGTATATTAATGGTGTTTTAGAGGATTTGAATGCTTGTATAAATGATTCCTCAAAACTGACTGTTTGTAAGACACCCTCTCTACATTTTGCTGATGAAACCTTACTTGTCTCTAAAACTCCAGTGGGGTTTCAGTCCCTTTTAGATCATTTTGTTCTGTGTTGATCATGTTTCGGAAATCAACCAGTTGAAAACTAAATATATGAATTTCAAACCCATATATTTTATATGGATGTCCTCACAATGGATCGAAACGGTTTTCACTTTGTGTATATGGGTATAAAGTGGTCCCATACTCTGTCATGGTCCCCAGGAATAACTAAGAGCCACGTAACACACAGTACAGCATAATGCATCAGCTGTATTAAACATATTTAACCCCTTCGACGCTCATGACGAGCTGGGCTCGTCATGGCGTAGCCTCCTCGCACGCTCATGACGAGCCCAGCTCGTCACGTAAAGTGCGATTACGAAAAACCCAGCGTACGGGCGGAATTCCGCCCGCACGCATGCGGTTAAACCCACCACCTTCAGATCTGCTTAACTAGAACTGAAGGTATTTTGCAAAAAAGCCCCAGATACGGCCATTTATGGTGTTGAAATGTGGGCTAAGTGTGGCACTTAAGGTGCTGAAATATTGAGCTACTATAATGGCATTGGCTTAGCCAGGATAGAAAATAGATTTCTTAGATGGTTGCTTAGCATACCCCAGACTGCCCCTCTACTTCCTTGCACCTGGATATGTGAATAAAATCTGTAACTCATACAATTAATCTTAGACCTCTACTAAATTAGTGTAAAAGTTGGTCCACTGATAAATTAGATTCATACAAAAGGGCTATAAAAGAAGTGTTAAACTTGCATAGAGCATGTGGCATTCAACAGCTGAAACACTTGTAAACCTGGCTCCTCATTTTTGGGTTGTGGGATAACCCAAGAACAGAAGTAAGGGTGTCAGGGAAACACCCCAAAGTTATATATTGCCTTACAAGATGGACGCATTGCAAGTGGCTCCAAGGTATAGAGGCATTATTGATCACTTCTTTGATTTTAAGTGAGACCTATGATTAGAGGCCTATCTGGATGATATCACTCCTTTTGCTGTGAAAAATTTGTACCTAGAATTTAGGTGCCGAATAGTACCTATCATTAGCTTTTGCTACAAATGGCTAGCCAATCCTTCTGCTCTTATCTCTATGTCCAGTGTGCAATTTAGGGAAGGAAATAAAGGTGCATTTCCTTTACTTCTGTATTGCTTATGATTGTTTGTAAAGAAAGTGGGTAATCCCAATATGCTGCACCCCAGGCATGACACAATTTCGAGTTGATCTGAGGATACTTAAATCGGATATGAACGGCTTCATTGTGTCTGGCCAGATTTATTTTCTCCATATGCATGTATAGAAAACTATCTGCGTCCTTCTGAGCACTACTTCAGGTATTGCGAGGAACTCCACACTTAGTCAATATTATCGTACATTTATTCCATCAGTATTAATAACTAAACAAGTTAACATTTTCATGAATCATAAAGTTATTAGTATTTTGTTTCCACAGTCTGATAAACTTCCAGGTGTAACCACTTCATTCCTTAAATCCCATCATGAACAGATAACCTTTGCTTCCCCAATCCTCAATACATTTCAGGCATGGGTGGCCTTTCATCAGGGGAAAAGTGCACTCAACAAATAGGCTTCAAGTTATTCCCTCAAACTCCTGTGTCCAAATGCACTGGAATTTAAGGAATGAAGTGAAACCTTTTGCCTATTTTCAGACGGATGGAATGAAACTACAATAATATTTGTTCAGAGTGTAAACTCCTTGCAGTACCAGAAGAAGGGCTTTAGCTGGGTCTGGTGGATTGGTGGACTACTGCACCCAATCCAGGGGCCTGGGTTCGACATCATGGTCATAGGTTCAAATCCTAGCAGGTTCACTTTCATCCTGATAAGGCCGATAAAATGAATACCGTTGGGTAACAAAAAAACATCTGTTATTCACCTCCATGATACCCTTGGGTGAATGTGTGCTTTACAAATACATATGTTATGTTAAGTGGATGGTTTTAGCTTTCTAGGTGAGTGTGCATATGTTGATTGACTTTGCATCACCCATGAGCAGAGGCCGATACCCGCAAGCACACTAACCAGTGGAATTTTGATTAATTATTTATACAATGGAGTTCATTAATGAGGAATGTATGATATTACTATGCATACATTTACAAAGCTGGGCTTTACAACGCAGTCGTTACAAGTATTTATTTATTTATTTGAAAGGTTTTATATAGCGCTGGCTAGAGTGCTTTACATGAGTATCAGACCATAGTTGCAGGTTAAATCATTACAAGTTTACACAATTTCAGAGCATAGTTACATAGTTACATGTTAGGTCAAAAAAAACAGTAAGGACATATACGTAAGGGAAAGAGCAGGCATTGGGAGATTCAGGGGAGAGGAGGTAGGAGCAGGGGAAGTAGACAAAGATGGAAGGAGGGAAAGAGGTGGGGGATAGAGAGAGAGAATATGAAAGAGGAAGGGAGGGTGATGGGGCACTTCAAAATTGGAGCTATTAAAATGATTTAGATTTATTTTTTGATAATATATTTTGATAAATAACTGGTCTATGGGACTAGTACATTTCTGAATGTATTACCAAGGCAAAATTGAATTTTGCCTTGTTATATGTGCCTACGTGTTCCCCATCCTATGTTATATGTGCATGATCGATATGCATATATCCCCCTATGATCGATTTACGACGCAATTATAGTTGTGTCCAACTCTAGTATGCCAGTATCCAGTTCTCGTGAAAGCAACGAGTATTAGGCCTATGTTGCCACGTTTCACAGTGTGCACGTTAATTCACCGCATTGTCCCCGTTTCTAGGCCTCAAAAGGGGCCCGGACACCAGATTCGAGCTCCAGTCTCCTGAACCCACTCCGAGGAGCGATGCAGCCCCCACCTGCATCCCTGACCCTTCACTTACTTCCTGCCAAGCAGCGCGGTGCCCGGCCTGGCTCTGCCTGCCTGTCTGCCAAGAATATGTTATGCCTCTAGTTATTAGTTCAGCTTTTCGTCTTCGCATTCCTAAGCTACTGAACCGCATAAACATCTCCAGCTCTAGTCTAGTCTTTCTGTCTCCATGCAAGAGAATTACTGTATTAATATTCATGAAGATTCATAGCACACGCAATACATGTAGAATATATGCATGCACCAGCCTTAGTGTCAAGTAGCCTTTGCCCTGATAACTTTTAGATTCTATCAACATGTACTCCAAACACCAGATACCAGATATGCTATAGGTACATGTCGTCCTGACACCGCAGACTTTAGTCTCCTCTTCTAGTGCAGAAGTCATAGCCCCCAGTTTTCCCCGGTAACACGTCATTGCCCGTTTGCGCGCACCACTAGGTTAAAGGTCCCAGCTGCTCAGGTAGCCCCCTCCATGTTTCCGCCCATTCATGACACTTTTGTGACGTTCTCATCACATGTCTACGTGCACGCCCTGTGCACGCCTTCTTTTCACGCCCATGTCTTCTTATCTTACGCTTGTCACTAGTTACGCCTACTGTATGTAATGTAATAGAAATGTCTTACTATATATATGTTGAATTGTGATGAAACGGGTGCAGCTGCCTTCCTTCCTATTTTTATTTCAGGCTGTCCCGTTCCAGTCCCTTCCCTTTTGCCTGAATAAAGTCTGTTCAACTCGGATACATCGGATTCTGCCTCTTATTTATTGAGCTATCTGTTATTGTCAATATATTCAAAAATAGTATCGGTAATTAAATATTTATTTACCACATAAATGGCGCCCGAATAGGGACGTGCCCCTTCCTCACGCGCTGGCGATGTACGCAGGTCCCCTGACCCTCTGCAGCCGTGACGGAACTCTACTGCGCACCGGCAGATATTTCTGCTTCAAGTCTCCCTCAGGCCCACGGAGGAGACGGAGACTGCGGTCCGGCATCCAGACGAAGCGGTGTGGAATGCGGTTCGTCCCGACCAGAGCCCAAGCCGAGAGTCAAGGTCCGAAGTATCCGGAGGCCCACCTGTTTCCGAAGTCCGAAGTTCGTAGTCCGACGTCGTAGCAGTCCAGTCCAGTCCGAGGCCTTCCAGTTTCTGCTTCCCGGTGAGTACCGTCGCGGGGGAAGTATCTAGACAGGATCATTAGTTTGTTCCTGGTCCGTTGGGTTTGGGTACACAGATCCAGTCCGAAGTATTCACCTAGGTGGATACGGTATGACGTGTCTCTTTATGGGACCGGTATGTTCTGTACTGTTTTAGCAGTGCATCCAGTAATTCTAGTAAGTCCGTTCTCGAGAAATCCAAGTGTTGTGTTTTCAGTGTATCAGGTAGTATTCTGTTCGAACTGTTTTTAATGTATTTCTATGTCGTGGTATGAGTGATTTGTTTGCCATATTATTACTGTGATTATTGTGTATTGTGTTCCAAGTGTATTACCGAAATGCCTCTGTTCTCGAAATTACGTCAGTTAAAGACCAGAAAAGGGTTACTCGAAGAAGCAGTTCCTGTCCCTCCTAGGGACAGTCCAGGACATTTTATGTATCACAAGCATGGCTTAGATGCCATAATATATCTAGACTTATGGGCGGACTATACCAAGGAACTAGAAGAGAAATATAGATGGCCCGTATCAGGTACATGGGATGCCGAGTGCATCATGAGAGTAGAAGAAGCATTATGGAAAAAGAAAGCCCGACAGTCCCAGAAAGATGCCATCGAGTTATGGCGCAAAGAATCTCATAAAAGAACCGAAAAAGAATTCAGAAAAACAGAATTAAGTAGGGAATCCTCAGAAAGAGCCCAAGAAAGGGAATTAATCGAAGAAGGTGAACGAGTTAAAGCAGAACAGTCAGACAGACAGAGGAATGCCCTTATTAAAGGCATGTATCCTCTTCTTGCCGAGGGCTTGCCAAAGGCAACCCCGGAAGTACCCGGTAATTTACCGCCGCCATTGGTCCCGATTAAACTACGTCATAAACAGACCGCAGCTGACATATTTCTTTCGTCCTATTTGGACGACACAGTCCCAGCCTATGCAAATCCTGTTCCGCCTGCTCCCGTTAATAATGTAATTCCTGTCCCGCCAACTACTGTTCCCGGGGGTCAAGTTCATATTCCAGCACCCCCGGACCAGCCCACAGTAAATGTACCCGTTTTGCCAGTCACTCTGCCAGCCCGTACAGTATTAACTGACGATTCCAGCTCAGGAGGGGCTGAAGGAGGTGCTCCTATCACCCCGCCTCAAGTTAGACGACTGACGCTGCATGACGTAGCGTTACAGCGTACGCCAAAAGTGGCGACATACACAGATCTCAAGCGACTTCTTACTGACTGTATATATGATCCAGTTCCAGGCGAAGATCACATGATCTTATATTCAGTACGTTTAAGACGGGTGGCCAGCTTTTTGATCACCCTGCCTGATATGAAGGAACATCTAAACAGAATATATCGTTTTATCCGTACAGGAGAGAATCCAGGAAGTATTCACGAAGCTATGTCACAAAGGAAAGCCGAGGTTCAACTTATGATTTTAAAGTTCTTGATTAACTGTTTAATAAGAGAGCAAGATTATCCAGATAAAGACCAAGACGAGATGAAAGTCCTGACCAGGTGGAGTGACAATATAGCCGAGGGAAAACACAAGACACAAGGTAGTGTAGAGAGTATGTACAAGAAAATTCGTAAGGAAATAATACGTATACACCAGAAAGAGGAAGCAAAAAGAGCAACCGAGAAAGAATACGACTCTTCTAGTGAAGAGGTAGACAGCGAGAATCCCTCCAGAATAGCGTATGTAGGTAGAACTAGACTTTCCGACCGACATTCACGCCTAGATTACAAGAAAGCTTTTCCTCCTCTAGTACCAGAACAGTGTTCTCTTGAGCAAGTATTCCAAGCCACCGATCACATTCTGAAATTACGAATAGGGTATAGCGAGCTTAGTACAATGCATGAACAAGAACTAGCCCGATCAGCAGTCCGATGGACTAGTGATTCTACCACGTTTCCAGACGAAATAGTGGCCCAAACGTTTCTGAAACTGCCCCCAGCCGAGCAACGTCTGGTGGGTACATATATGATTCAGCACCTCACTACACTGTATGAGGAACAACATTCTGATCCAGGTCCGCTACATGATATATTGAACGAGTTACTCCAAAACAAATGGAAAGGTCTAGGTACCGATTTAATTAGTGTCATTCTAGAACAGCGCCACAAGTACCGAACGTTTCTGAATCCACATTTTGTTCATGTCTCACCCCCAGAAAATAAATCATTCTACATAGATAGACAGAATCCGTTACGAGAAGTACATCCAGTCAAGAAAGAGGGTGGTGGTCTAGAACGAGTATTTGTTTATACCCCTATCACGAAAATAGAACTCTTGGAAATGAAAAAGTTAATTCCCTGTCATGATAAAGATCCAGCAGGGTTTCACCGTGAATTAAAGGACATGCTCCGTATGGGAGAATACACGTATCCTGACATCATTAAAATGTTAAAGGTCCTGTTGCCTGCGGGCATATATGAAAAACTCAAAGAAAAAGAATGGGAGGTGGGAGAGAAAAAGATAGATTGGACAGCATTAGAAACTGAAGATAATACACGAGTACCAGGTACCGGTCTTGGGGATAAAGCTAAAACTTTGCCCGAATTGTTAATACAAGTCTTGCCAAGATTACTAGCCACGAAAAAGGAAGATTGGGATGCCATCTCAGCCTGTAAACAGAAACAAGACGAAGATACTAGTGATTTTTATTCTAGATTTGAGAAATGTTTCATTATTAATAGTGGTCTGAAAACAAGTAGTGAATCGTATCCCCATCTTTTTGTTACCAAACTAGTTGAGAATTCAAGTCCACAAGTTAAAAATCGAGTACTGAAAGTCGAAAGTACCTGGCAAGCTAATACTCCGTCACAGATGCTCCAGATGCTCCAGTACCACCAGAACAGAATCAGGGAAGAGCAGGAACATGAAAAGAGACGTATGAAAGACACGAAAATGAAAGTATTAGTTGCACAATCTGTTCCACAAGACAGTCAGAAGAGGGGTCCGAATCAAGCCAGTCATCCTGCAGCTCCCGTTAAAGGGACATGCAATTACTGTAAACAGCCAGGTCATTATATAAACGAATGTGCAGTTCTGAAACACAACATAGCTACTGGTAAAACGAAAGAAAGACCACGTCCGCCTAGACAAGAACAAGTTTCACAGACTTCCCAGCCACCGCAGAATGCACAACAGACAGCTACAGTACCGCAGCCTATAGCTGCAACACAACACGTTACACAGCAGATGTACCAGTATGCACAGTCAGAGTATCCAGATTACCAGCCGTATTCATGAAACAGCCTAGAGAGGGAGGTAGGCTTGCCTCTCATCGAGATTCCTGTAGATCAAGAGGGTCCCTATGTACACAGTCAAGTATTAGGGAAAGACAGAAAGTTTCTGATTGATACAGGGGCAAGTAGGACTACCATCAGTCATGACGAGGTTCCAGGGGCTCCGCTCTCAGGCTCTAGAAATGTTTCCCTTGGATTTTCAGGAAAGCCTATTGTTAATGAAATATCGAAACCAGTTACTCTAGAAGTTGGTCCATTGTCCCGAACTACAGACTTGTTACTCACGAAATCATGTCCAGAGAATTTATTAGGCATTAGAACTCTGAAAGAATTAGGAGCAGTCATATGCTGCTCCCCAGAAGGGGTGCGACTGTTCCTGAGAGATTTTAAAGGTAATTATGTATTACGTGATTTTGATCCAAGATTATTGAATGTACCACAGCATTTATGGGCGCAAGGTCCAACTGATGTAGGTTGTATGCATATCACACCCCATCGTGTTACCCTGAAGCCAGGTGTTGTGTTACCACGAATCCGACAGTACAAATTGCCACCTAAGGCTGTAGCAGCCTTATCTAAAATTATTGACGAGCTTATTGTTCAAGGAGTGGTTGTAGAGACTGACTCCAATATATGTAATTCTCCTATCATTCCGATTCTGAAACGTACTGATCCAAATGCACCTCCAGTTTATCGATTAGTGATTGACCTTCGAGAACTTAATAAATGTATCATACCCCAGTACCCAGTGGTTCCAGATATTTCTTCCCTATTGACTGCCATTGATTCCGAAGCTACGTTCTTTACAGTTATCGATCTCAAGAACGCATTCTTTAGTGTCCCCATTCATCCAGACAGCCAGTTCCTTTTCGGATTCTGTTTAAATGGAAGAAGCTATAAATTCACACGAGCTCCTCAAGGTTTTACAGAAAGTCCTAGTATTTACAGTCAAGCACTTAAAAGACAACTAGACAATATTCACATGCCAACTGACACTGCCCTGCTCCAGTATGTCGATGATCTACTGATCACAGCCCGTTCTGAAAGTGACTGCGAACGTGCGTCACTTACAGTTCTGTATTTTCTGGCCGAGATGGGGCACAAGGTGTCCCCTTCCAAATTGCAATTCTGTGTCCAGCAAGTGGTCTACTTAGGACACTTACTGTCCAAGAGGGGTAGGTAGTTGACACCTGACCGTATCCAGTTAATAGCAACGTCTTCCACAGCCCAAGACTCAGAAGGAGGTACGAGCTTTCATCGGCCTCACTTCTTACTGCAGACAATGGATTCCTCAGTATGCATTTTTAGCCAAGCCACTGATACAGTTAACGACACAGGAGGCAGCCGTATCGACTGTCCTCCCTTGGACCCAGGAACATACACTTGTTTTCAATGAGTTAATGAAAGCTTTATGTAATGCACCTGTTCTAGCAACACCTAACTACAGTAAGCCTTTTACACTTTTTGTCACTGAACATGATGGTACTGCATTATCTGTTCTCAAGATCAAGCAGGACAATACAAGCCCTGTGCTTATTTTTCTAGCACATTAGATCCAGTAGCCCAGGCTCTGCCTGCGTGCCTCAAGTCAGTTGCTGCCACAGCTCTAGCTATCAGACAAAGTGATTCCATAGTGTTAGGACATTCCATGACAGTACAAGTTCCACACTCCGTGGAAGTTCTTTTAAACCGAACACAGACTCAGCACTTGACAATTGCACGTTTAACAGGTTATGAACTGACACTGTTTCAGCCACACATAGAAATCAGACGCTGCAACATTTTAAATCCAGCTACACTGTTACCGTCAGTTACCTCTAATCCTGCCACACATGACTGTGTGGAAGTTGTTAACACTACGACAAAGCCAAGACAAGACTTGACAGACATTGCATTACCTAATCCCGACCTGACACTTTATGTGGATGGTTCATGTATGAGAACAAGTACAGGAGAACTAGTAGCCGCGTATGCAGTGACTACTGAAACCGAAGTTATAGAAACACATCGTATAGACACCCTGTCTGCTCAAGCAGCAGAGCTTGTCGCTCTGACCCAAGCCTGCATACGTGCCAAGAACCTGAAAGTTAACATATACACGGATTCACGTTATGCATTCGGAGTCGTACACGACTTTGGAGTGCTCTGGCAAGAAAGAGGTTTTATGACTTCTCATGGAACCAAGATTCAGCATGGCCCCCTCATTCAAGCTCTGTTAGATGCAATACATTTACCGACAGTTATCGCTATCATGAAGTGCAAGGCACATACGAAAGCCACTGATATCATTTCCCAGGGTAACGATCTAGCAGATCGAACAGCCAAGCTTACAGCCCAGACTCCAGACATTCCAGTTAACACGACACCGACACATATTCCAGACCAGACTACTTGTATGACAGTTAAGGACCCAACACAAGATGTAATAGATATACAGTTACATGCCACTCCAGAAGAAATCAAGAAATGGTCTGAACAAGGAGGGGTCCAGACAGATCAAGGATGGTTGACGAAGGGAAAAGCCACATGGTTTCTCCCCGACTCTATGGTTCAAGTCATTATTAACACCGCACATAGTCCAGCACACTTAGGAGAAAAAGCCATGTTAGACAGTATTCAGAACCTCTGGTTCAACAAGCATTTACGAGCAGCAGCCAAGCAGAAAGTACGTACCTGCATGATCTGTTGTCAGTTCAATCCAGGTAAAGGTATCCCGGTGGAACAAGGTGGATTCCATCCTCCTGACCACCCTTTTGAAGTCCTCCAGATGGATTATATTCAGATGGAGCGATGTCGAGGTTTCAAGTATGTCCTCGTAGTTGTATGCGCTTTGTCCAGGTGGACAGAAGCATATCCAGTTCCAGATTACACAGCCGCGACCACTGCCAGGCAGTTGGTTCGTGAGTATTTCCCCCGCTATGGATTACCTAGGGTCGTGTATTCAGATAACGGCCAGCCATTCTCATCCGAGCTCATGAAACAAGTTTCCCTTCTGTTAGGGTACCAGTGGAAGTTCCACTGTGTACGACATCCCGAAGCAGCCGGTCTCGTAGAGAGACATAACCAGACTCTGAAAATCCGAATCGCCAAAGTATGCGCAGAGAAAGGCGTAGATTGGATGGTAGCACTGCCAGTCGCCCTTTTCTATATGAGAATGGTTGCTCATTCCCGTTCAGGTCTATCTCCGTATGAGGTTGTGTTCGGTCGTCCCCCAAATATGTGGGGTACACCTAGACCACGTACAATTACCGATGTTGACAGTAATATGCTGACAGATTATTTGGCCGCCTTGATGTCTGCACTACAATCATGTAGTTCACAGGTCGCCGCTGCATTTCCAGACAACACCGAAGTGAAACCGCACAAGGTCGTTCCAGGTGACTTCGTCCTTGTGAGAAATTTTGATCGTTCAAGTCCGCTGGAGCCCCGCTGGAAGGAGCCCCGCCTTGTTCTTCTCACCACCCGGACAGCAGTGAAAGTCGAAAACAGAAAAGGGTGGCTACATGTGAGCCACGTAAAGAAGTTTCATGGACTCAAACCAAAGACTTTTCTCAAAGACTGCCCCGTTCTCAAGGACTGCCCAGACACTGAATCTAAACTTCCCTTGTTAGAGAAAACTCCGCAGCAGGAGTATAAACAGAAATTGAGGTCTAGTAAGTCAGCCAGTTTAATTGTCTAAGTCCCTCTCGGGTGAAACGGTTAGACAGGTTCCTGACATGTATGAGATAGACCCACACAGTGAGAGAGTTAGTCAAAACTCTAAGAGATGTATCATTACTCTGTTCTTTCTATTATTTCTGAGTCTTATGGTTACTTGCATAAGTTATGCTTTACATTTATGTTTTCCTATTTCACATGTACATATGTTTTCTAATGTTACAGTAGAGCACACATTTAGTGACCTGCCTCATCACGAGTTATCATATCGTCTTGCTATGCGTAATAATACTTTTATCCGAATGCTGCACTATTCACACCAGACCAGCAATGCCACTAATTGTTGGGTGTGTGGTCGACTCCCCCCTTTCCAGACATCGAAGGGAGTTCTGCCACTCTTTCCCTATCCGTTTTCACATAATGGTTCATGTGGAGCATGGTCCACGTTAACGTCATCCTCAACTGATATGTCCCTTCTGAATCGAACATGTTTCCCAGACAAGCAAGGTCTTTCCCATAGAACAGGGTTAGATCTAGAAAATGAAGTATATGATTTAGGTAATTATTCCTCGAATTTCATGGTTCTGAATGTTCAGTCCCAGACTACTCCAGATTTGCCTGCTATTTCAGTTCTACCAGTTAAAGGCGAATTATGTGTCAGAAAGAATGGTTCCGCACATGTAGGACATAGTGATTGTACTACTATGGTCGAGTATAGTGACAGTGGGAAATCTATTTTCAAAGCCTCACGTCATTCTTATTTTGTGTGTGGTCAGACCGCATATGTACGTCTGCCCCTAGATTGGGATGGAACTTGTTACATTGCCTTCCTACTGCCACCAGTTTTCCTAGCCCCATCCGATTATCACAGAAACACACATCTAGTACACGTTAGACATAGAAGGGAGATCGAGTCCCCAATTGTCGATCAAACTGAAACTGCCTTAGAACAATATCAAGACTTCAATAAAGGTTTCTTTTTCTTCATAGGTCCTGTCCAGAATAGTAAGTTAATACGTAGGCTAACCAGAACCCTTGAAGCAGTAGTGAATGAGACTACTTCCGCTCTAGGTAATTTAACTGAAGAACAATCTGCTATTAGATTTGTCGTGCTCCAGAATCGTCTCGTTCTTGACGTCATACTGGCCGATAGAGGAGGAGCTTGTAGAGTCATCGGATCTAGTTGCTGCATTTTCATTCCTAATAACGCGCCGTCTGTTTATTCAGCTATAACCAGACTTCATAAAATTGCCCATCAATTACACCAGAATCCAGGCACCTGGACATGGTCCGGTTGGCTCTGGAGTATAATATCTGCCTGGGGATGGAAAGTATTGTCATTCCTAGGTATAGCAGTAATGATCATATTCAGTTGCTGCCTTTGTTTACAATGTGGCCCTGCGATTTGCGGCTTGTGTGCTACCTCTTGTATTCCTAGTCCTAAGTCCCGTTCCAAGATAATTCGAGACAAGCAAATGATGCTATATGAACAGATAGATGGTATCATGAATATTGATGTTTCCTGATGGAAACGTAGGGCACAAGGAGGGAATGAGGAAAATTGAATTTTGCCTTGTTATATGTGCCTACGTGTTCCCCATCCTATGTTATATGTGCATGATCGATATGCATATATCCCCCTATGATCGATTTAAGACGCAATTATAGTTGTGTCCAACTCTAGTATGCCAGTATCCAGTTCTCGTGAAAGCAACGAGTATTAGGCCTATGTTGCCACGTTTCACAGTGTGCACGTTAATTCACCGCATTGTCCCCGTTTCTAGGCCTCAAAAGGGGCCCGGACACCAGATTCGAGCTCCAGTCTCCTGAACCCACTCCGAGGAGCGATGCAGCCCCCACCTGCATCCCTGACCCTTCACTTACTTCCTGCTAAGCAGCGCGGTGCCCGGCCTGGCTCTGCCTGCCTGTCTGCCAAGAATATGTTATGCCTCTAGTTATCAGTTCAGCTTTTCGTCTTCGCATTCCTAAGCTACTGAACCGCATAAACATCTCCAGCTCTAGTCTAGTCTTTCTGTCTCCATGCAAGAGAATTACGGTATTAATATTCATGAAGATTCATAGCACACGCAATACATGTAGAATATATGCATGCACCAGCCTTAGTGTCAAGTAGCCTTTGCCCTGATAACTTTTAGATTCTATCAACATGTACTCCAAACACCAGATACCAGATATGCTATAGGTACATGTCGTCCTGACACCGCAGACTTTAGTCTCCTCTTCTAGTGCAGAAGTCATAGCCCCCAGTTTTCCCCGGTAACACGTCATTGCCCGTTTGCGCGCACCACTAGGTTAAAGGTCCCAGCTGCTCAGGTAGCCCCCTCCATGTTTCCGCCCATTCATGACACTTTTGTGACGTTCTCATCACATGTCTACGTGCACGCCCTGTGCACGCCTTCTTTTCACGCCCATGTCTTCTTATCTTACGCTTGTCACTAGTTACGCCTACTGTATGTAATGTAATAGAAATGTCTTACTATATATATGTTGAATTGTGATGAAACGGGTGCAGCTGCCTTCCTTCCTATTTTTATTTCAGGCTGTCCCGTTCCAGTCCCTTCCCTTTTGCCTGAATAAAGTCTGTTCAACTCGGATACATCGGATTCTGCCTCTTATTTATTGAGCTATCTGTTATTGTCAATATATTCAAAAATAGTATCGGTAATTAATTATTTATTTACCACAGTATGTATTAGGGAGAATAATATTTTGTTATTTAGAGCTTTTCCCCTGCCTGCTTTTCCCTATTATGTGTACAACCAGGGACACTCTTGTATTTTTTGAGTACCACCTATAGAATACCCTATGGAAAAAGGCTTAGGATAGGTCATACTTGTACGAATTCATGATGGAGGGTCACACGTCCACACCCCCTCCCTCAAATTCCCCTGGGAGCAATCGCATAGAGGAAACTGACCCATACATCTCAAATTACACATTCAGAAGACAGGCGGATGTCGCTCCCTCTTCACGGAGGATTTTGTTGATTAAACCTACAAATTAAGAATGGTGTGAAAATTCTCATGTTTTAAAATGTCAACCGCATTGTTACTACGCAAGCCATTACATCTCAAGTTGTCACAACGACTTGTTCTAGGGGCCGTGCTGGACTTCGGAATAGTATAAATTACTACTCCTACTCCAGTTTGTACAACAGCAGGAAAGGAAATGTGTTGGATTTAAAATGCTGTTGCATGCCCCCTAGAGCAAGTCATTGTTACCACTTATGATGTAATGGCTTTCGTGGTAACAACCCGTTGTAAAGCCATGCATTGTGGGAACAGCGTTGTAAACTCTGTTTCCCATTAATGAGTGCATAGGTTGTCTTCTAATTGTCAGATTTCTCTTCTCCTCATGGTGTTTGAGAAAGAAATAGTGGGACATATAGGGAGTTACTCAACTGATAACTTTAAATGTATGAGCTGAACTCACATTTTTAAGATTTCTATTAATTGATTGAATATATTGAGGACATCAATGGTTCACCTGGCACATGCATCAACATAGACAATAGCAATTCTTTATTTGCGATTGTTAAATAATCGCAATTAAAGAATCGCTTTTGCCTATGCATGTAGGAATCACACAAAAATTTGTGATTCCTACAAATTCCTTAATTGCGACTCACAATTAAGGAATTGATTCCCATTCATTCCTAAGGTACTCGCAAATTGCCCATGCACTTTCAAAGGTGCAAGGGTGCTAAAAGGATACTCTGTTGCACCCCTGAAATTGTTAAGTGAACACATGTTGCGCACACATATGCCCCAAGGGCATGTGTGTGTGTAACCTGGAACTTTGAAAAATGCCCTTTAGTGCATATTTCAAAGTTCTTGCAAATTATCGTCCAGTTTCATTAGATGGTAATTTGCGACCCCTATTAGCGAAATCGCTATTTCAATTTACATCATGCACTGCATTTAAATTTGCGATTCCTTAAATGCAATTGTAGTTTAGGTAATAGCAAATTCTGCGATTACTTAAATTGCGATTTTTGCATTTGGGATGATGCATCCCAAATGCAAAAATACTGGTCGCAAAGGGGCAGATTCTGATAATCTGCCCGTTTGTGACCTTTTTTTCAGTGATGCATGGGGCCCTATAGGCTTTAGTGTGTGTGTGATGGAGTTATCCCTGAAATAAACATTAATTGATGATGATATCGATGATGACGATGGTTTACCTGAGTTTGTCATAACTGAGAGGGATGATAAACTCATATAACTTTTTAGGGACGCATAATTTATACAACTAAGTATATTGACTTTCAAATACACCAACTATCTTCCACAAAAAGATGTGCCCAATGAGAGATTCAATCAAGGCACAGAGCAAACCTTGAGGGGTTTTATATTGGAATATCAGGGAGATTGGTTCTCTGGGGTATCATTGAGTTTGCCTACAACAATACATTGCATAGCTTCCTTGGATTTCCTCAATTGTACTGCACATAATGTTTCCATCCTCCAGTTTAGCCATCCAGTTTTCTCAGAGATACCCTCTGAAAAGGCCTTACTACTGCCACCTTCCCTCACAAATAAGACATCAGTTTGAAATATTTTAAACGCAAAGGCATCCTACAAAAGATTTGCTGACAAGAAGAGAGTACCTGCACCAGAATATTCTGAAAAACGAAAGGTTTGCTTTTTTACAGACTTATGAGTGTAGGGGCATGTACTGCGCACTCGTTTTTTTATTATCTTAATTTGTTTTATACACAATTTAGATCTGGTTTAAAACAGGGTGTGCAAGGTTTGGAGGAGGGAGCTATTCTCCTATGGAATAAAGAGTATATTATACAAGTGTCATATAGATCACCTAACCCTGCCTGCACAGCTGGTGCTAACCGAAAGGTTTGCTCACTTATTTAAATTCTTGTCTTACAGTCTTAGAATATTTTAATGATTTTTAACACCACAATTTGTTCTATTTGAGGTCTTTGTCTCTGTATTTATTTTCATATATAGCTTAATGCGTATTCATTCTCAAAACATGAAATAACATAACATTGATAACATAAAGATGACCAAATGTCATTACAAAAACTTGTGATTTCCAATATTTTGTTGAGAATCCCAATGCATTTCGAGATCAACAGATCTCTTCTTCAGGGGAACTGGAAAAATATGAAACAACATTGTATCAGAATTCCATGGTCAAACAAAGTGGTTTAGAGAATTCTCTTAATGTAACTTACAAAACAACAGTAGCATAACTTATTAACACTAGCTAGTTTTGTTTCTTCATCTGGAGTACTTAAAGTTTAAGAGGTCACTCTTTACATTTGTTTACAGCTCTCCTTTTTTCACGCGCGTGTGGGCACCACACGGCACTCTGTTCGAACCAACACTAGGACATTACATTTTGTTGGTAAGTTTGTTTTTTCAACATTTCATCAGCCAGATTTCAATTTGCGTTTCATCTTTCTGGTTTAAGGGTCACTTGACTGCTCACCTCAACACTTATTTTCAACTGAGTAAATTGATACACTACGCTACCTTGCACATCAATATTGTCTTATTGACATGTAATACGTTATTATTTGCCCATGCTACTGTTGTTTAAGGGTGGGCGGCCAGCTACGCTCCGTGCACGGAGTGCGCGTAGTGCCGTCTCCTACGCATTTTGCGTAGCGGGCGTAGCCAGGCGGCACTACGCGCGCTCCGCAGACGGTGCGTAGCCGGCCGCCACCCGCCTCCCCCCAAAGAGCTCAAAGAGAAAAAATGGTGGTGTTAAAAATCATTAAAATATTCTAAGACTGTAAGACAAGAATTTAAATAAGTGAGCAAACCTTTCGGTTAGCACCAGCTGTGCAGGCAGGGTTAAGGGATCTATATGACACTTGTATAATATACTCTTTCTACAGACTTAGTCATTCATACATCACAACTGAAATTTGTTTCTCATTTCATAGGTCTATTTCCTATAGCGATACTTCACTAGTATAACTACAGTTACCAAATTAGTGGAAGTATTCCATATTTCTTGGAAAAACCAGCTCATGGTAACAAAAAGACGAAATTACCTCCCTCCAGTCATTACAGCATACAGCAAACAATAATTTAAGATAGATGTGAGACTAGATTCTCACATTTGAAATGGCCTTTTGCAATATCAATAGCTTGGAAGAATTATGATATCTTGCTTAGGTCTTGGGAGCCTGACTCCCTTTACTTGGCCCCAGATTGATCAGAGAGTAGTTGGTCCAAAAGGAAGGGAGATTTTTGTGAGGTGTACTGTCATGGATATCGAAAAAACAGGCAAAGATTTGATAAACTGAGTAAAGGATCAACCTACACATGTAGAGGGAGACAAACACATGATTCATGGAAACTGTGGAGGCCATGTCAAAAGTGACTGGTGCTGATTTACAGGAGGGTGTGTGTGTTTTTCCAGAACCCATGTCCTCATTTATATGACAAGATATATGTATTCAAAAACAGCAGCTGCGTTCCTTTATTACATCTAGGTGCTAGTGTCTGACCAGTGTCTGACCAGAGATTAACAAGTGGCAATGTTGTTTGACCTTGCCTAGGCTGTTCAAGCTAAATCCTAGGAAAAAATAAAATATAAAAACATATGCTGATTCCATTTGAAAATACAATGCTGCACAAAGGCAAGTGTGCAAAACCAAAGGGGCCTAGAATGTGCATGATTACGCTAACATAGGGAAAACTAAAATGAGCCATGTGAGAATCACACAACACTCTCCCTTTGGTCAGGATAATAGCACGATAAAGAACTGGAAATGTAAATGTAATCAAAAAAGATAAACAAACCTAAAGTGCAATTCATAAACTTAAAATTGGAAACATAAAGAATGATTTGTCAATTTAGAAACAATAGTCAAATTATGGTGCTTAGTAGGAATCCATTGTGTCACTTGCAAATGCATAGGCCAGAGACTCCATAAAGAGTCAGACTCCACAAAAGATGATTGATTAAGATCCCAAGTTGCAAGTTCCAAAGTACAGACATGATCCTCGGTCTCAGCCATTGCTGAGATAAATACTGGGCCAACCTGCATTTGTGTTAGTTGAGCCAGTATTCTGTGATCCATGTGCTAAAGCACATGTTTCCTCAAAGGGGAGTGGCTCAAACCTCTCATTGTCGAGAAGTCGCAAACCTAATAGACAGTCCTGAAAATGGGTCGCTAAGGGACTCATTAGGAATTTAATTTTCAAGTCTGTGAAGCCAGGTACATATCCAGTGCCCATTCAGAGGGTAGCAGAGGCAGTGGAACACAGGTTGTATGCATGTAAACCAGTTAAGTATCAATCAAGATCCAGCTCTTGTAGTAGAAATAATCCAAAAATCTGAAGCATGCACTCACGATAGTGCTGGACCAGTTATAGTTCCTGAGGGTTTGCAAAAGGTACATGCATTTGAAGCAGAAATAGCATGAGAATGCTGCACTGGAAAAAGCATAATAAATAAATGCTGGTATTATTCCAAAGACAACTTGGAAGGAACTGACAAGACTGGAGCCAACAACTTTAAAAAAGTGTGCAAGACCTTTCGTGTTAGAGGCATTAAAACTTTGATGCACTAATTTACCGAAAAGCAGGGGAAGATTGGTATATAACAATTACTGCATTTCACTAAAAGTTCTAGCCACCTGCAATTTGAAGGTTTTGCGAGCAGATGTGAGAGCTACCTCTTTTTTAAACAATAATGTTTTGAGTCTGTTTAGCTTTTTTAAACCTGCCTTCAAAGTTGGAATGGATGCCCACAACAAGCTATCTACAATCCCATGCTTTGGGGGGATTAGGACGTTGTTGCAACAAGTGGGCGAGGAAGTGGCTTAATGGCTACGATTGCAGGCTTTAAAGCTGGGGAACCAGGTTTGAGTCTGGTGGAAGGCTCAAACATCCTGTGATTCTGGCCAAATTACTTAATCTCTCTGTGCCTAAATAAATAAATTAATAAACTAAAAAAATAATAATGTGACTCTCTGTAATGCGACTGCTGCTCATGTAAAGCCCTCTGATACCTTCAGGTCGAGTTCGCACTATATACAAATAAAAAGTAAAAAGTGAGAGCTGAGAAACGGAAAAAGTGTAGGGAACCCGCTCATCACATACCGCAACAATCTTGATCAGTAAGCATTAAATAACTTCCATTTGAAAGACTTTAATAAGTGGAAGAATTGAAGCAATTGGTATTCCTTTTATATAACTGGATATATTTGGCGCTGAGGCAGTACATGCACCATGGATTTTAACATGTTTGCAAATGAGTGAATGTCCAATATGAGAGTCTCATTCCTCTCCTGTAAGGTAAACTTCCTTTCTGGCATGTTTACATGGATGGTAGAAAAGGAAGTGACCTTAATTCATGAATGAAGCTGTCTCCGAGGGGTCATCTACGAACAGGAAAATGTTTCTTGCAAGCTGTGAATTGAAATGTCAAAATAGGTAAAAGATAAAGCTGTGTGATTAATCACACAGCTAAAGATGATTCAGCTAAAGTGAATGGAAGTTTTTCTAACTTCTCTAAGTGCAGCTTGTGTAGGTTGTGTCTTTCACTGCCATCAGTTTTTGTTTGTGTGTTAAATTAAAAGAGAAACATAAGCCATAGTAGTTCAGATATTGCCATCGTGCGTGCCCATTCCTAAGTGTTTGCAGTGTCCAGCTAAACTGCATGATAGATCTAAGCTGACTTTGCCCATGTTGATAGATCAGTTTGCATAATATCAATAATGATTGACACAATATTATTTAAATTGTAAATACAAAATGACAGAGTTGTAATACTATTATTGACAACAGCAAACAATGTATCCAAATTATCTTGGTCAATTTGTCTGAAAGATGTGGCAGCTTGCTCTTTGGACTATATCCAAACTTCAATATAGGTAGCATAAATACATATTTTAGAACGTGGAGATGTTGAACCCAAAACAAAATAAGACAAATTCATATCTTTGACGGGAGAGAAAGATGTTTCACTACAGACAGTGTAGAATTTTCCAAGCATTGTTGACACAATTTTCCCACCAAATAGGTGGCAACAGTGCCATAATGTTGTGATTGAGAGTATTATGGATTGGGTATGCTTAATTTGAACACAGGTGTGGAATTGAGAAAACTAGCATGACAACCATTGGTGTCTAATGGCCATAATAACCACCTGTTACGACCTGTAAGTTTAGAAATAAATGTACAAATCTGCAACATGCCATTATGTTGTTCCTCCGTATCATTTGTTAAACTTTGCCAACTATTAAAGCTGCAATAGAAGGAATTGTTGAGGCATTCATTTCTTTAATTATTGTCAATCCTAGACATGTAGTCTGCTGGATGGTGTCACTCAAGAAGATTATTTGTGTGGGAATTAAGCAGATTTGAACAAAGGTTTCCATTCCCTGACTGCAAAGAATTATTTTTCTGAATTTCTTATAGTGCAAACTTGACCCCGTGGTGTCACAGCACTTTACATGAGCACCAGTTGCGTTACAGATGGACACATTCATTTTGTTAGGCATGGGGAGATTATGTGATTTGCCCAGAATCACAGGATATTGAGTGTTCCTGCCAAGACTCGAACCCGGTTCCCCAGCTTCAAGGTCAACCACTCTAGCCGTTAGGCCACATTCTTTCCTCAAATTGATTTAAAATAAATTGTATTTTTCCAGTAAACACAGCCTTTAAGGGCAAACTGGTTAACAAATGAAGCTGTATATGAGCTTTGTCAGGGTAAGCATATATGTTTTGGGTAGGGTATGAAGTAATTTGAAATAATATGACATTGCCCACAAAGTGTTGTATCCGATGAAATACATGAATTTAGCTTTATGCATTTTAGAAATCGCATGTGGGGGCGTCAGGCAATGTTCCCATTGTGTATAATTAAAAGATGGATGTTGACTACTGGCTCTGTGTAGGAAGTGATGTCCATCATGGTGATAACAGAACATATCAGCATAATTAAGGTATAGCTCCTCTGATTAAAAAACAGTATAATATTCCAATTCTGTAAGCATAGAATTGACAGTTTCAACATCCCAATGATCTGAATGTAATCCAGGTACTATTACATCAACCATAAAAACTTTGATCACATATGGTATCTGCAGGTTCTCTGTAGGGCCAAATATACTGAAAGGAACTTTATCATAATCAATACCATCAGTGACTGATGGGCTAACAACCCGTCGACCAAATCCATAGCAGAGGTAGTGCCCGTTGATCAACAGGAAAAAAACTGTCACACATCCAATCCACATGAACAGGAAAACCAAGGAGAGCATGACCGAGTCATATGTCCAAGCAGGACTAGATGAGTGAGTTCAATCATGAAATGAAAACACAAATGCGTGTTTGAGGCGGATGCAAAACAGAAGAACTTTCTGAAGAAAAGTCATCTTGATCCATGTAATACCCAGGGGTCCTTAGTTGAAAAACTTGTGGCCAGGGTTCAAAAGCTGGGCTCGAAAAATCCATTATAGGTGAATCCACCAATGGTGGATATGTATAAATGACTTCAGTAGTGGAAGACACAGTAGTAGAAACTGCCATTATTTGATGTTGTGCTGTTGGTTGAGGACTCACTGCAGCCGGGGAGGATCAACATTGGGGTTGCTCACGGGCTGCAGTGTAATGTCTCATGGAGAAGCATAAACACCCCATGGTTTACTATATCGAATTGGTCATGGTGTAGTTTGACATGTGCGATGGAGACAAAGCATTTGTCTCTGGAAGCAAGGAGAGTTGGCAAGATTACAATTCTTGTTCCCTGTACTCCAAGGAGGCCACAGGAGCACTGTAGGAGGGGCCAAACTCCTTTTTAATCCCCACTTTTTCTTGACCTAGGTCTCCAATTTTTGGAATCCAGCCAGAAACTTTAGGCTTTGCATCTGTACATGGAGGAAGAGACGAGTGCAAGTGTTTGCTTGATTGAGCATCACAGACCTTTTGTAGGTCCTGTAAGAAAGCATAATGGTTATCTAGGTCAAAGGTTGTGGCAACTGCCACAGTGTCTGGACGATCAATGTCTGGAACATACATCTTGATGATAAAAAGTACTTTGTATGGGGTCCGCTCATGGAGAGATCTTTTCGGGAGATTATTGAGAGTTCGTTGTACCCCATACAGGTGCTTGAACCAACCACGCCCAGTAGCTAATGCTCTGGCCATTAAGGACTGCTTTAAGTCACAGTTCATACTTTCCACAACAGAATTGCCCTTGGGCCTATATGGAGAAGAAAAATGCACCTCTACACCCAGGGACGTCATCAAATCTCTGTACGCTTTAGAAGCGAAAGCCGGACCCTGGTCGGAGTGAAATGTACAGCAAGCATAAGTGCTGAGAAAGGCTTGCAAATCTTTAGTAACTGTTCAAGCATCAGTTGAATGCTGTGGCCATACCCTAGAGCAAGAATCAACTACAACCAAAATAAATGTGAATGCAATATCTGAAATCAGTCCACAGTAATCCAAGTTAATACAGCCAAAAGTCTTGTTAAAAATTAAGAGGTGTGTTTGCTGTGGGTGAGCCAGGGTGGAGCTAATCTGCTGACAAATGTCACAACACAAGAAATATTTTTGGCCTGCTGGTATAAACCTTGGCACCAATAATGTTGCTGTAGCAGCAAACATGTGGCTACTACCCCTTCATGCACAGAAGCAACACCTTCATGTGCCGCTACAACCAAAGTGTGGCTGTGGTTATGGTTGGAAATCAAGCGATCACCAGCCCCAGGAATAGTTACAAAAGGAACATTCTGGACATTTAAATGATGAGTATTAAGAAGTAAAGCCCTTTGATAAAGGGGTGCTGTTTGTAAGTGCATTTATCATTATCTATATGAGTTTTAGAGCATGTAACTGTTGATACTGTAGCTGTGGCAACTGTATATATGGCTGCTTCATAAGCCAGAGATTTCCCTACAACGTGTGGTCCCACACGCTGATGGCTTAAGCTATGTTATGCATGAGTCCATGGCAACATGTCTCTAAGGTCTGCCACTCTAACCGAAAGCAGTGCTTAAGTGTGCTACCCATTGAATCCGTGAATCCATTTTGTCGCCAATAATAATAAATAGAGTGGGGAATTTGGGATCTGTATTTTCTCGTGCAAGAAGCAAAGCCTTTAATTCAGCCAACTGTGCAGTGCAGTCTCCCAAAGACTGCGTGTGAGTTGTTTGTGGGTGGAACACGCGATCCAACAAAACAATGAAAATGGTGCATGCAGCCAAATATTGCTGCTTCGAAACTATAGCAGGTTGAGCTGAACCGTCGGTTTAAATAACATATTTATACTCATCAAGAGGCAGAACTTTAGATGGCAAAGAGTAAACATGCTCGTATGGCAGACATTATTGTGCCTGGACAAAGTACACATCAACAGCTGTCAATGATGTAGCCCACTGTATTCATCTCTTATGGAGGGCTTTAGCGTTATGGATGCTTGCTTTGGTGACAGCCTCTAAGGCTGGCATGGGAGTAACAACAATAATGAGTTTCCTTTAGGATGGCCATCTGCATGGCAGTCAGTATTTTTTCAGTGGAAGCAAAATGCATTTCTGCTCTGGAATATACATGCGATTTATATGCTATAGGCACTGTTTCACCATTTTTAAAGGTAATGTATGTAAATCCAATTGCAACCGACTAAATACGGATGACCAGGTTCATTGTACTTATGTGTGTTCAAGAAGCATGTTTCAAGTAAGTCAGATTGTGAAGATCTGACTCTATCTGGGTGTTCTAATGTCCAGCATGCAGTGGAAAAATCAGGGCATATCAATGCATAAAGTGGTTTAATGCATTGTGCATTTTCAGATATGTATTTTCTGCCAAAATTCTGATATCCCAGCAGGGACTGCAATTGTTTGAGCATGTTTGGAGGTTGGAATTGTGCACATTCCTCCCAAAAATAAGGGGATAGACTCTTTCCCTAATATTCGAGGAAAAGGACACTTAGAAAGCTATATTAAACTTTTTAAAGTTGAACTTGTAGCCAGGTCCAGCAAATCCCAATATTATGTGAACTAGTCTGACTAAATGGAGCAATTCATTTTCCGTTAAGTAGATATCATCTACAAAGGACAGTGTGTCAGGGTCAATATCATGAAGAATCGACACAATCCTTGATGTAAAAACTCTTGAGCTAATCTTATAGCATATAGGAAGTCATGTGTAGCACATATGAAAGACAAGGCAGCTAAAAGCGGTCATATCTTGGCTAGCAGGAGCCAAATTGTGACTTAGAAAAGCTTTGGAAATATCAAATGTGTTTTTTTATTTTTTTCAGACTACTTTGTTAATGAGTACTGTACTGTCTGCATTTTGCACTGCAAATATGTGTGTATGACTAGTTATATGTCTAAAGTCTAAGAAAATGAGATAGGAATGATTAGGTTTTAAAACAGGAAAAAGAGGATTATTGATCTGAGGGATACAGGTTTCAATTAATCCCTGGTATTCCAATTGAGAAAGAATTTCTTTAACGGGTGCTTTAGCATCCTGTTTAATGCGATATTGGGGCTACACTTGTGGGGTGGACCATATAGGTATAATATGTTCAAGAGGATCCTTATCCCAACCAACATGATTATGGTAACGTGCAGAAGCCAATGCAAAGGCCTATTCAGCAGCATAAGCATGTTTGACTTAATCAGGGACAAGGACAGAAAAGGAAGGAAGAATTACATCCTCTCCTAAGGACATATGAGTACAAATGGTGGGAGCCAATCAACCTCCGCCAAAAGGATGTTGTAGGACAAAGTTATTTTTTCCCGGATTATTGCTCTAAAGGTGTGTGTGTTGCTTTCTCTACCACAACCTCCTGGAGATTCCTGTGAACTATGGTGACTTCTGCCACGCTGTCAAGAATAGTCACCACCCAGCTCCTGTTCAGGAGGAGGGTTCTCACCGTCTGTGGTGAATTTAGCAGGTAAAAACGCAGTCAGACGAGCATTGTGTCTTCCTTTTCGGTTTTATGCACTCTTCCTGTCTGCATTAAGATCACCCTACGCTGTAGTACTGCTGGTCAGATAACTCCTGAATGAAATGAGGAGAACATGTATCAGGAATTTGATACCTGTCTGGAGTCTTGAGTTTAGTGTGATCATGAAAATCGTACCGCCACTCAGAGGACTTTACTATTCTGTTGTTGTTTAGATTCATCCCATGGTTTTTTTGTAAAGTCATGGGCTGGTACGGCATCCTCATCAGTATTAGGCTTTCTAAGTCATGGTACTGAAGGTCTGGTTTCCAAATTATTGCTTCCTAAATATGTATTTACATTAGCAATAATTTGAGGCGACTCACGTCTGCGGTCGGCTACTGCCACCACAGTAATTTGCTGGTGTATAGCCAGATATGCTGCTTCACCTTTAATAGTAGAAAAAATATTTAGGAGACTATGGGAAAATTACTCATTAGTTTCACCCCCAAATTTAGGGTAGGACCAGCCCCATTTTCATTCTTTATCTGTTTGAGAACATTTGGTAAAACAGCCATTGAGGAAGTGCCATGACAGAGAGTATAGACTGTGGCAAACAGTGTCCCCCCGGTGTTACAGTCTCCAAGAGTGGGAACTATTCCAGTGGGTAAGTACATAGTTTAAATCCTGTGCTTGTCTTGTGGTCCCATAAGAGGAAACACAGTTTCAAGTTGATTGATTTTTTTTTAGCAATGCAAATGGAATTTCCTCACGATTAGTGGATCTTTTGGCCATAACTGAATGAACAATTACAGGACTAATAACAAAGGCTGCGGGCAACTGGGTTTGCACTTGCAGGCCAAGTCGAGCTGGATCAGCTAATAATGGATGCAAAATAAAATGGGTTTAGGTACCTATATAAGATGTAAAGAACACTGTACAAACCAAGGATTTGCATGAGACTTAATTGCCTAAATCAGGGTATGGTGTATATCCAGCTAATGCCGGCCAAGTAGCCCCCTCATTACTGAGAGGGCCCATTCGACTGGCCCAGGGTGCCATTAAACCAAGTTTGTGTTCCCAGATTGTAAGAGAAATTTCAACATGTGCATGAGGTCTGTATGCAGCAGGAGCCCCGGGGACAGTGTATTCATGAAAAGTGTCTGTGTAGCAGCAGGAAATGTGACCCAAGAATACAAACATTTCAAAGCGTATGCAGGGTTCGTTTCTACTACAATGATTGCAGGAGGCCCTGCAATAGGAACTCCATGTTGTGTGAAATGTGCAAAGACGGCATTTAGCCACAATTGATATAGATTGCCCAATTAGGAAATTAAGACAGATTCAAAGTGTAACACAAACTGGGCATAAACCTTTTAATATTCCAGTTTGAAAAACCAATAGAATCAGGTTTTCCCTAAACACTGTGAAGGATAAATCCCCAACTCCATGGATGTCTCCGATAAAAGGTGCAAGGGTATTGTAGACAAGCACAAGCACTACTCAGGGCTCCAGAAAATACGTACCTGGCCAAAACATTGGTGGCACCATGTTGCAGGGATTCTGCTCAGGAACAGAACTAGGCTTGGGACCATTGAGCATCCGCATGTAGGGACTGAGTCCTCACCTCAGTATCTATGAACCCGAGTCCGACTAGAAATAGTGCCTCACTTGCCATCCTAACTTTTCTAGAGAGACAAGTGATATGGCACCCCAGAACACAACACACTCAACCCTCTCACAGATCACGGTAACAGGAGACACCCTTTCACTCTCTCAATCATACTTGTCCACAATACGATAAGAAGGAGACATGAAGGAAGTTTACAATGTTTATTTAAATCATCATGCACTAAGATGAAATAAGTGTTCCAAAATTAGAATACAAATACATATCAATAATATCATCAGCATGGTTAATAAACCTTGTACCATGAAAAGCCCTGTCATGTATCTGGCAGATCTGCTTTAACACTCTCATACTAATGAAGCAAATTCGCTATATAATATAGATCTCTGGGTTTATTGGTGGACCTTGTTCCTTAACATATGTAGGTGGGTGTTCTACATCCAAGCTGACACCTCACTCTCATCTCAGGACCTTCACTTCCTGTGTGTTTTTCCAGAACCCAGTTATATGGCAAGACATGTGTATTCAAAAACAGCATCTGCATTCCATTAATTATGTCTAGATACTAGTGACTGACCAGAGACAATAACAAGGGGCAATGTTGTTTGACCTTGCCCAAGCTGTTCAGACTAAATTCAAGGAAAAGAATAAAATACAAAAACATGTGCTGATTCCATGTGAACATACAATGTGGTACAAAGGCAAGTGTGATATTTAGTAGTGTGCAAAACTAAAAAAAGCCTACAATGTGTATGATTGGGTTAGCATAGGGAAGAAAACAATGGGCCATGTGAGAAACACGACACCTGCACACGAAAAAGGAGACAAACACATGATTCATGGAGACTGTGGAGGCCCTGTCATGGGTGACTGGCGCTGAGTTACAGGAGGATGGTCCTACAGGACAGACAGAAATGGACATCCCCTCAGAGTAGCAGATGGACTGCACTCCAGGTAATGTAAGAAGGCAGCTTGCAGGAACAAATTACCTCATAACTGCTTTATTGTATGGTGTCTGCAAGCTTACTTTGTACACCGTAATTTGTGTTTCTCTGCACCTTAGTCTAATTCCTCCTTCCAGCGTGTTTTTCTTCTCTGTGTTGCAGTTCATCAAACAGCCTGCTTACATCTTGATCCATTGCCCTGTATTGCTATTCGATGTGGCTTCTGCTTCTCAGCATTTCTTGGTTCTCAGGAACTTGAGGAAAATCCCTGGTTACTGCCTGTGCTCACTACTTGCTGATGCTCAGCATCAAGTAAGATACAAATGTTTGAAGATTGTATGTCACTTGTAGAGTGGCATCACATCTATCGCCTAATATTGTACTAATGTCATTATAGCCAGACTATCTGTACCAGTGACGAGTGTATTCTCTGCGAGTGAGAGTGAGCAAGAGACATCCATCCATCCAGCTACTGTGAGACAAGCCATCTGCTTCAGTATGTGTCTCCCTCCTCGCTATCCCAATTTTTCCCTTTAACGAACCTTTAGGGTGGAGACTACCTATTCCTCAAAATATAGTTGTTACTTGGAGGACAGTAATAGGCTAGCATCAGAGCCTGTTCTCCTACTAGGTGTCCTCCCGAGTCCTGACATTCTGTAACTTATGAAAGGATGGCCGTTTACTCTACATTTGGGTCAATTGTGCATTTAGTCTCAGCTAACAGTCATGGTATTCCTGTGATACACATCTACGTCCTGTAGGCCAATTTCACTGCTTGTGTATTTGGCTTTAAGTGGGGATCTCTAATTCAAGTAGGCAGTTCTCTGTGACCTGAGCTCACCCGGAAGTCGAATGGGCCCGCACTTTACTACACATATGCGAGCCTCTAGTTTTCTTTTGCCTCTAACGCTCTGGGGTACATACTACAGAAACATTATTAAACAACAGGCAAGTCTATTTTTCAATATTTTACTCTCACTTGTAATAAAGAATACAGAAAACACAGTTTACTTCAGCCCATATGAATTAAATATTGTTACACCTGTGCAAACATAGAGTCAATGTGTTTAGTGATCATTTAATAGACATCCTTAGCACAATTATTGCTTACCAATCATGTAATTTGTAGAATAGAGTTGTTGCAATTCGAACCCGGAAATAATCTTTAACATTAAAGAATTGAGCGAAATAATTATGGGCTCTGAATGCAAATTATGATTGAATACCACAAAATAATATTTTGCCTGATTGATTTGATTCTGTTGATTTGTAACAGTGCAATTTTCTTCTCTAAAACAGCCCCAACACCTAAACTAACTTGCCGGTTTATAAAGACATGAAAACATTTAATTTAATATTAATGTTCCGTTCTGAACGCAGCAGAGACTTCCTGACAGACTGAGATACCCTGCTGAATAATACATTCAACCCTTCGCATGTTTTGCTTCCCCCAGGCATTTGATGCAGCATCTTCTAAGCAGATGCTATGTCATACCGAGAGATCTGCAGTCGCATAAACTGTTGTTTGCTCTTCTATTCAAGGAGTTCAGGCTGGACTGTCTCTTTTGGTGTCAGGAAAGACTGATTTGCAAGTAGTTATGCCCTACCTGCAATGGTACAGATGAACTAAACATGATAGAATGGGATGCAGCACAGAGCAGCTGCCAGTGGTTGAAGTTAATTCAAGCATTTCCATCCATCCCAGTCAACTTCCGTGGGCAGGAAATAACGTGAGCATCTGAGGTAAAGAACAGCAAGCTGGTATGGGTCAGACAGAGGCACTTACCTCTTTTTCCATTGTCCAGTGTGGTCCTGTTACAATACTTTATTCAGCAGTGGATCGGTTACTGTTTTCCAGAGAAGACACCTTCAATAACAAATAGGATGCATCGTTTAGTTAAATAAAAATAATTAAGGCCCTTATTACGAGTATGGTTGTCCTATGAGATCTTGCTGTGACTATCCTACTACCACCACCACTGCTGGTCTGCCCGCCATATTTTGAGTGTGGTGGTCGGACTGCCACAGGACCGCCACCTCTGCTACGATCCAGGATCCTGTGGTGGTGGTGCAGCGGAAAGGGACAGCAATATGTTGACCATGTCGCTGCATGACCGCCGAGCTTATTCTGAGTTGCATTTCGACTTCTCATTTTATGGTGGTGAGCCTGCCGTGAAAAGGGGGGTGCAATGAAACTAAGGGGGCCCTAAAAGGGAACCCTGCTAATTCTGGGCCTGAGAGTGCATTTGGAGGGGCACATGTTGTGCCTACCTGGAATTGCACCCTGTTCCTGTACGTGTTCATGCCACACACTTGCAGGAACGTGCTGCAGGTGCTGTCAAGGTGGCAGTCTACTTTTAAGGCTTTCCTATGAGCCTAACACATTCCACTGCTGTGAGATCACTGTAGCATCGCCCTCCAGCCCTGGACTCAACTCAAGATCCAGAAGGTTGGTGCACCACTGGCTTGCAGTCTTCCTGCAAGTGCAGCGGTGATCGTGCTGCAGGAGAACCATCAAACTTGTAGTAAGGCCCTAAATGCTATCCACCTTTCCTACAATGTCATTTAAAAAAATTATTTTTTATTTTTTATACAGCAAATAGTGTCGCTGCATCAGAGTAATCACACACCTAATTGTCTACAATGCAAATGGAGAAGTGTATACCTCTCGCCTCACATGTTTTCCATTCATAATCATCTTAAAACATGATATCAACAAACATCTGCATTGTGAATATAGTTTATTCACAGTATATGAAGTTTGCCTGGGAGTGATGGACAAATTCCTTGTTCTACTTGTGATACCTTTGGAAATATCTCACCATGATGGCTGTAGTCACCACGTTGGTCTAAGAAACATAATAGGTGTCTATTCCTGGACCTGAACGGACTGGAGAGGCCTAGCTTGTTTCAAATCTGTCGTTGGAAACAGTGACGATTTTCGAACTCTCTTCTTTTTTAGGTGCTATGAGCCTCCACCAGAGTATGGCTATTCTTCGTCTTGCTAACAGCAATGCTGTTGCTGTATACTGTAAAACATCCTATGGTACCAGTTGAAAGTATCCCAATAATGCTATAATTAGATGTATCTCTAATCTGTTGTCTGGAATATCTGTCATTGTAGATAATATTTCCTTCCAAGTGTTATAGGTGGGAGCGCATGACCATGCCAGGTGTGTGATCCCCACTGGTTCTTAGTGACACCTATGACAATTATGTGGCTATTTTGGGTCGATCTCATAGTGTTTGTCTAATGTCATAGTCATAGTCAAAATGTCTAATGTAAAAGTAGTAATCAAGTAAATAAAATGAAGCAGTTTATGCTAATAGCTCCTAGATACGTCCCACAAATGGTGACAATAGTAGTGCCATTTAGCCATATTGATTTCTATCTCCAATTCTTTCTCCCAGACAAGCCTACTATAATCAGTATCAGAGACATTGATAGTGAACATCGCTGTAAAGAGTTTTAACACCCATCTTATTATCTGAATCAGTGGTATGAAATCTATAGGTTCGCTTGGGAACACTGGTGTCATCTCGCTTATTGTTTTCCTCAGCCTCATGTATGTGCACACATCTAAGGGTGTAGTATATTGCGTACCCTTGTATTGGTCAAGGGAAAGACATTTACCTCTGGGATAGAGGTGACCAAATGTGGTAAAGTCAGTGTTACACCCCCTACACATTGCATCTTATTCCTTAACCAGTTGAAGCATTGGGTGTTGTCCCAGTGGGTTTGCTGGAGAGCATAGATGTAGAATTCCTGCCTTGCACACATTGAGGTCTTGGTAACCTAGTGGGCAGCAGTACATATATGGCTATATTATTAGTTTCTTTCTTCCAAGGTGTTAATAAGGGTAACCTGGCATGAGGATGATGTTAGTATCATGCAAATTGGCAATGTGTCAATAGGTAATATATTTTTAGATAAGACAGCAGACATGTCCTTAAAGAAAACAAAACATAATAAATCCTACCCACAACTCTGATTTGCAAACTCTATTTTATTCCGGTCTAAATGCTGGTCTCATTAAAGCATTAAAGGGGGTGAGGCGACCATGTGCTGGAGCACCATGCAAGCACTGATTTGTCCCTTTGAACAAATCAATAGAAATTTCTTGCAATACACAGTGTGAGATGTCAGTGTGGGCATAAGCTCACATGTCATCCTCAATCCAGGGATCTAAGAGATAAGTCCCGCTTACCTGCTTGACCACATTTTGTGAACCCAGGAAAGCTATCTCTGTCCAGGTCCCCTTGCAGTTGTAACTGCCAACGTAGATTGCAACAACTATAAATGGATCTAAAATATAATATTGGATAAAAAAATGTCAGCAAGCAAACAATATTGTTGAAACAAATATTAGGAACCCTAATATCGACTTTTGTACACCAAATGGAAAGTATTAATATGTTGATGCTAATAATATAATCTTTAAAAATAATTGGGAACATATAAGATTGGAAATTAAAATATAGAAACCAAAAATATCAAGTACACAATAAAATCAATGAAACACTATCTAAATACAATAACCCAACATATCAATAAAATGGATTAAAATATGTGTTTGTGTGTGTGTGTTTGTACAGAGTGATCGTCCATTATATGTCAACACGACTATAGAAATGGAAAGTTGACTATCTGAGAGCCCACAATGTATTTTCTTGAGCGCCATCTTTTAGTAGGTTGTAGACCGATATAACTAAGTGTCATGGTTTCATCAAACAAACATGATGTAGATAACATGCAGATACTGAGTGTTGCTAGTCAAAGTACAACATTGTGAGTGATTTTTAAATTTGTGTTCTCATCCAAGTGTGCTGTTTAGTAAATACACAATTCAATACCATGTGTGCATTATCTGTAATGTTTATAGGGTGTACTACTGCAATGTAGATGCCTCCAAGCGCTAAAAACCGTGAATGTGGGACCCGAAAAGTGTTCCGTGGATGTGTGTCATGGAAGGTGTTCCAAACTCCCAATCCATTCCCATGGTGGCATGGCAAATAGTGTCTGCTGGGAAAGGTAGTCCTATGCACATCTTAGCTGTGTGCAGATTGCGGCTCGGGAAAGTGACTACAGGTTCTGGAAGAAAAATGTACCAAGAATCTCTGTCAGTTCGGTCTGTGCATGGTGATCGTGTGTCTATCTGTAATAGATGTACGGGTCATCTGAGTGCGCGCAAACACACTAGAATTTGCAAATGTGCAGAATTCTTGTACGAGATTGCTGCATCCAATACTGCATACGGTGGAGAGTATGCACTACGGGACGCAGCAATCATGTACTGAAAAACCTTATAAATTAATTTCAGATTTGATACCCCAATAAATAATAATTTGTATATTTGGAACTTGAGCTGTTAGGGCCTAGCACCTCGGCGCACTAGTTGATTATGCAAACATAAAAATTTCGAATATTTGTGTAACTCAAGCTGGAGCTCACTCCTCGTGGTCCACTGCCTCCAGGCCACAAACAACTGAAACAAAAAATGCAAATAGGAGGAGTGCCAAAAAGTCTTAATATGTGCAATAATCCATAATTTGGAAGTCTTTCAATAACAAATCCTCAGGCAGTAGGTTGAGTTCAAGAAAATTCTTTCTTCTTTATTTCAATTAATCACAGTTCAATTAAAAAAAATCAAAAACAGCCAAGATCTTCTTCTCTATTATATCAATTCGAGTCACAAATCATTTCAACATATTAGATCAGCCAACGGGTTTCGTCTTCCAGGGACATCATCAGGGCTGAAAATCAAATAATAAAATATATATCAACACACAGCTCACAATATTAGGTTTCACAAAATTACATACCAAAAATTCACATTACAGAACCTAATAGTATAATCAATTCTTATTTCACAAAATAATAACTCCTGCCTATATCATACTGCTGATGCTGGATGGAGGAAACCCTGGTTTAATCTCATGGTGCATTAGCCCTGTTCATTTGTCTGTTTACATCAAACAAATGTATAAGGAACATATTTCACAATATATTATTCTATTAATCCTCATGCTCTAATTAATGACCACCGCATAATATATTAATAATCCTCAGTGTGCCCAGCTAAAATCTATCATATTGTCAATAACAAAACAAATGTATAATCAAAAGGGTCCTCACCTTAAAATACTGCACTGCTCACTCTGTGTCTATATCCGTTCAAGTCCTTAAGGAATTTACCTCTGTTCTAGAAAATATCTACAAGTAGAAGAAAGGGCGTAACTAACCGCTTAACACTGTTTAACATGGAGTGATCAATTACGTTTGTCCTAATCAGCATTGAAACTATTGAATCCACCTTCAGTTATTCATTATACTAGATTAAATCTGATACTATTTACATGGGATCGTTCCCCTTAAGAGATTGACTGAATGGAGTGTGCTAAATTTAAATTTTAATTTCCATAGAACATTTTGCTCAGCTATGTCCAATTTGATAATCGGGGATAACCGGACTTTTGCGGTAAAAATAATTTATTGATTATATTGCAAAGCAGTTTAACAATAATATTACTGTAAGGCAAATATGAGCCTAAAATGGGAACCAATTAGAGAATGGTTTGAGAAAGTCTGTCAGAAAGTGGGAAAAAGCCTTAACAGGATTTGGAGGCAGCTGAAAATTGTGAAAGGGCTTCCTCTTTCACAACTCTGAATCAGTTAAAAAATAGGCGTAGGAATCTCCTCCTTCATAAGAAAATTTATTATTTTAAAGACTGATGGGAAGCGATGCAGTCTGCACTTGAAGCAGGTAATTGAAGACATTTTGACATTTAATAAATAGGAAGTCTGAAGCCTGCCTGGTGTTGTTTAAGAGGGTTATTCTGGATCGAATATGCAAAGATTATATGCAGGAGCAATAAATCCAGAAAAAAATGCATCTCATGGCCAAAGGAAGCTATCAGCCCAAAACTGAGCACCTTGAATTATTGGTGGCGAGCCCCTTGGCAAAAATATGTGAGGATTTAAAAGCATCTTGGGAAGGTGGCACTGAGTGCCTACCTGCTCTCATTTTCAAGCTTGACACTAACTGGTGCACTTCTATTGTGAATCATTTGTTTTTAAATAGGTCACTGTTAAAGGGAGTCTTCCTGTCTCATTGTGTGGACTTATACAAATTTTGAAGAGGTCTGATCTCCTTGTTCAATGCTTTATCTAAAATAAATACAAAGGCTCTTTTAAAACCTTTAGCCTGTTGGATAAAAAAAGAAAATCGTATCCCAATGAATCTTGGAGGATTTCATGCAAATCACTCTACAATTGACTATAGCATGGTCTTGTGGTCGTATAGCGCAAAATGAGATGGAGTCTTCTGATTGACTTTGTTGCTGCTTTATGGACTTTTGCTCTGCTTTTGACCCAGTCGGCCAGAGCAATCTTAGGAGCAATCTTCTATTCTTGAACATACCCCTAGGACTTCTGCATATGATCTAGCAGTTACACTCCCACAATTGGATGAAGGTAGTCCTAAATGGGAAGGGGATTCTGAGCAGGAAATTCTCATTTGAAAACTGCCTACGCCAAGGCTGTGCCCTTGCCCATCTTTTTTTCAATTTATTTTTGGCACAATTCCCCAAGGGCTTCAATAACCAGTCATTCGTTTTCAAATAAAATGTCCATTGCCATGTCCCATGCTTGATTTATGATGATCTAATTGTGTTAGACAATACGCTGGTTGGCCCTCACAGAAATATCCACATTTTGGGGCACTATTGTAGACAGATCAACCTGAATATAAATGTGGATACAATGAAAACACTGATCTTCTCTGCAAAACAGGCCATGATCCAGTGGTATATGACAACCAACTACTTGAACAGGTCCATCAATATAAAAGCTGAGCCTTAATTTTACTTCTAAGCTGAGATGAATGAGACATTTTTACCTACTGAAAAGTTCCTTACTGGGAGCTGTGAATGCCTTGAGAAGATTTGATGGTACTTATGGGAGTTATACTTTTGAGCTGCTCTTAACAACAGCCTCTGGGAAATTAATACCTCAAGGCCTTTATGGAGCAGCATTGTTTTCACTTGACTAAAGGTGCAATTGTGGCCTCCTGAAGGTTTGTGCATGAAGAGATTTCTTTAATTCTTTTCATATACAGTGGCCCATGCCATGTCATCTTGATTCATGGAACTTATTAGCCAATGAAATGTTCAGTATTTTTACCAGATGGACCACACCCCTAGTAAAGACTAATATCATATCCACCTCATGAGGCACTTACTTGAGTAATGGAATTAAACTGGCAGCAACCATGTTAATTGGCTTTATGCCTTGACTTGGATTCCCTTTTATCAGATAAGTGTAGCCCACCAAGCTTATTTAAATGAAAACAGTCATTAAAAGAGAAGATGCAGCTAGTAGGCCATACGCCCAATACCAACTCCTTAGCCTCCCAAGAGCGCTGCAAAAAAGTGTGTACAGTGGATTGGATGCAAAGATGTATATATTTACATATTATGAGGAGTCAAAGAGACATAAAAGGGACCTGATTTGTAGACTGCGCTTTAGAGTGGATTTATTCTGGTGCATTGGGTTTGTTTGCCATAAAAGTGTTTGAAAAAGGCGTATGCCGATGTAACCTAATTGTTAAATACTTCATAATTCATCTTCTACTAGTCTGTTTCTTCTTGTTGAAAGAGAGGAAGAGGATGATGTGCCCTCTCATTCTGACAAGCAGATGTCTAGAACATGACAAGCCTTTAAAATCTAATATTTGCACTGTCTTCTGTGGAATAACATTTACCACTGGTGTATTTGTAAAGGTGTCTCCTAAGAGATTTTCCTTGATGAATGCTAATCTAGTCCCATGGTGATTGTGTATCATTTGTCCCTGATTGCTATGTAATTTATCAGCTTGTAAGCATTTTCATTGCATTCCTAGGAGAATGTTTGTTGTGATTTTAATGGGTAGCTCCAAATGTCAATGAAATTTGTTTCTTGTGACTTTGGATGTTATATTGTGTTATTCTGATTTATATAGCACACTAATCAACCAAGAGGATATCCAGGGGCTTGGGCAGATGTGTAGGTTTGTGGTTCTCAAGGTGCTTATACAAAGAGCCAGATCTTCAGCTTCAGCTTCTTGCAGAACTCAAGAATTGAGGAGGAGGCTCTGATGTGTTGAGGGTGGTTGTTCCATGGGTGCAATGTAGGAGAATGAGTGACCTCCAATTTTGCAGTGGTGGAGAATGTGTGCGAGTCAGGCAGAACGTAGGTGTCTGGTGGGTTGGTGAAAGTGTATTCTGCTGTTCAGGTATTCTGATCCTGTATTGTGTAGGGCTTTGTATGTGTGCATGGGAAGTTTGAACTGGCTGTGTTGTGAATGGGAGCCAGTGAAGCTTCCTGAGGTGCTGTGGGATGTAGATGTGGCATGGGAGGTCTTGCAGTGGTGTTCTGGAGTCTCCGTAGGAGTTGTTTGGAGATGCCGGCATAGAGAGTGTTGCAGTTGTCTAGACTACTGGTGATAACTGCTTGCAGTCTCGCTGATGTTCTGAGGTGACCCCAAGAAGAATGTTCACAGCATGCACAGTATGTGGAAGCAGGATGAGCACACTGCATTGACGTGAGTCATCATGTTGAGCTTATCATCCAGGATGATTCCGAGATTTCTTGTGTGGTCTATGGGTGTTAGTTCTCACTCCAATGGCCACAAGATGGAGGCCCATGGAGAGGTCCTGTTGCCAAAGACCAGTTCTTCGGTCTTGTCAGAGTTGAGCTGCAGACAGTTGGTTCACATCCAGTCTGCTACCATGGTGATGCATTTGGTGAAGTTGGTTCTGGCGGTGGTTGATTTGTCCATCAGGGAGAGGGTTTAAGGATTGAAAATTGTTTCAAAATGATGTTTTAGATTTTGCAATGTATTTCTATAACATTTTTATCTTAGTAATACATTTGATCAAATTTATATAAAAATGTATTGCAATTTTTGAAAAGGAACACTCTACCCAGCTCTTAGAATAACCTAATCCCTAATTCGAAATAAACAAAAAAACATACCAAGCATATGAATGAAATGCTAGCTAGCAAAGTGCTTTTATTCCTAAATTATCAAGGAATACGCTGCCTCAAAACAATAGCCAGAACACTATCATAATAAATGTATATCATACAAACACAGCCTAAAATAACAAGTGGGATTAAACTCAAATACTAAAACATAACTTCCCAAACTATTTCATGATAACAATTATAAGGTATTTTATTTCTCTGAAAAAATAAGTTACATTTAAAATACTATAAATACATTCAGAATGATGAGAACAAAATGTAATTACTTTCAACTGTAAAGCAGTACAAAAAACACAGCATTAAAATGGGCAATATTATAAATCTAAACAAAGTAGTATACAAAATAAAAAACACAAGATTTAATATATATTACACTCACTTTAATAATTTGCAATCCTATTAAAGAATAAAAAACACATCATAAATAAATAAATAATAAATATGCAAAACCAATATTCTGTGCCAGAATAGAAATAATAAAATATGATATGGATGTTTACAATTTAGGAGAAGAAATCTTTGGTCCAAAGTAGAATCCCCAAATCCAAAGCACAAATCCACCAAACAATTAAATATATCCCCAAATATGCAGTATTAAGCAGTCAAAAATTATGAAAATAGGGCTTTATCAAATCCACTGACTCCCTGCAAAACCTGAAAAATAAAAGATAAATAGAAAAAACACCCTTGGAAATCGACAAAAATAACTAAAGCAGTGAACAAAAAAAATAATGTGTCCAATACAACAATAACCCTGAAAAAAGAAATCACAAAAACCTACCCTCAAAACAAAACAGAAACTAAACAAAAACATAAAACATAACATAGTAAGTCATAAATATGAACTACAAGTAAGTATACACCTAATTTACAGATGCGTAACAAACAATAGACAATTAAGCCTACTGCGTGCATAATACAAAATCATAACAGGGCCCTAAACTAACTAACTGAAAAAGTAACACTACAATTAACCTACACATCTACACTAGCTTAGCTAACAGTCTTCTTCCCCGTCTCAACCCGCCTACTAACATACCTTAGAAGTTATTTAAAAATGCTCCTATCTGCACAGGTAAACGCCAACCACTGCAATGTAAAGAAGAAGACAGACTAAAAATGCAGTCACTAGTGAAAAGAGTAAACGAGTTACAATAGAGGTCTTGGATATGTAACCACACTTATTTATGACTGGAAAATATTATTGTGTGGTGCAAGGATCAAAAGAAACAAGACATCATTGTTTCTTGACTGTGAAACATTCACATCAACAATATACAAAAAGAATTTAATCAGCACACACAAGTAGTAATAAACAGCTTCACAGAATGAACTTTTTACGAATGTTCCTTTATTCTTATTTTCTTCACAGGGTAGCCAACACGTTTCGTCCTATTATAGGACTTCTTCAGGGTTTATCCAAAATTCTTTCAAATGCACAAATGTATGTGCTTCACAGGTTCAATGAAAAGACCAGCCGCGGTCGGTAGTGGGAGTACCTGCCGGGCGGTGAATTGGGGAGGGGGAGGGGCAGGGTGGGGGTTGTAATCTATGGATTATGGAGCTTTACAGGTAAGTAAACATATAAATCAACAAAACAAAGTTTTGTTGCGTGCACTGCATCCCCAAATGTGATGTAGTGCGTGCAACGAAATTCCTTTTATTTATTTATATGTTTACTTAAATGGCCATCTGGATTTGGGTGATCCCTCAGAAGGCCGGGTGGGCAGCGGTTCTTCTGTTCCAGAGCACTGTTTTACCTTCAGTTTGTAGGGGATTAATGTCACTAGTCTAGGAAGAACAGCAAAACACACAAGATGATGGACGGTATGTTGCACAATGGCTAAACATTCACCCCTAGTCAACTGATCTGGGTTTAATCCATCATCATTCTTAAGCTCACTCTGCCACCCCACTTCAGACATGACCATATGCAAATCAGTTTGACCCTGTGCCTCATGGGAACAGTCCAGCCCGAACTGACAAGCCATGTCTTCCCTGGACCGGAAACAAGCATCCTGGGACCGGTTTTTGGCTAATCATCTGAACTGGGGTGGCAGAGTGAGCTAAAGAATGATGATGGATTAAACCCAGATCAGTTGACTGGGGGTGAGTGCTTGCAATGCTCAACACTCCATCCCTCATCCCCTTCGGTTTTGATTTGTTTGCCCAAATTTGGCAGACTATGCCCAGACATGGGTTCCTTGCTCACGTTACCACTGGATTCAAGCTAGCCTGGCTGATGACGGCTGATTAGCCAGAAACCAGTCCCAAGATGGGGAACTGGGGTGGCGGAGTGAGCTAAACTATGATGGTGGATTAAACCCAGATCAGTTGACTGGGGGTGAGTGCTTGCAATGTTCAGCACTCCGGCCATAATCCCCTTTGGTTTTGCTTTGTTCGCTCGAAGTTGGCAGGGTATGCCCCCGACGTGGGTCCCTTGCTCACTTTGCTGCTAGATTCAAGCTAGCCTGGCTGATGACGGCTGATTAGCCAGAAACCGGTCCCATGATGCTTGTTTCCAGTCCAGGGAAGACATGGCTTGGTAGTTCGGGTTGGACTGTTCCCATGAGGCACAGGGTCAGACTGATTTGCATATGACCATGTCTGAACTGGGTTGGCGGAGTGAGCTAAAGAATGATGATGGATTAAACCCAGATCAGTTGACTGGGGGTGAGTGCTTGCAATGTTCAACACTCCGTCCATCATCCCCTTTGGTTTTGCTTTGTTAGCATGACCACCCGCGTGTGGGTTTTGAGAGTTAAGGAGGCCTTGTCTATTAGCTGTAATTGCTGTTTAATGGCTTTGTTTGTTATTTTTTTGAAATTGGGATAACCTGATATTGTGAGGCAAGCGTCCTCTAACTTTAAAGCAGAAAGTAATTGTTTTAAAACAAGATACACTGAGCCATTCAACCTGGATTGTTTTTTGACCTCGTGCGAGCAATGATGGGCTAAAGAGTTTTCCTTTGCTGCCCCCATTCTCCAGTAATATTTGATGAGGGCCCCTTGTCTTGCCGGTATGTGATTTCGTTAGACCAAATTAGTCTTGTCTGGACTTGAGCTACGTGGCGAGGGATCAAAAATAATTTCTTGAAGGAACTAGATTGTGCAGTATTTACAACTGTTGAATTCTTGAAGTTGAACAGTTTTGATCCATTAGAAATTGAGGGCAAGAATTTAGCTGCAACAACCTTTAAAAGATGTTGAGTTAAACAATCGCTGAGTTTTTTCTGCAAGGTTTTAAATGTGAATAGTAGTTGTTTTGCTTTTACCTACCGTAGTGCCAGATATTGTTTAAAGTTGAGATGCCAGTCTAATAGTACCCCCAGATATTTGTATATTTCCACCTGGTCCAAGATGTTGCTGTTTATCGACCAGATACATTTAGGTTGTCTTTTATGAGGACTGGAGAAGCACATAACCTTCTATTTTTGGAAGTTAATGACTAATTGGGCAGAGGATGTGTATACTGCTAGCTGGGTGATCAACCGCTGTAAGCCTTGTTGCATTTGGGATAGCAATGGACCACCTCAACAGTTTGGAGTTTTCCCTTCTCATCTGCATCAGCCATCTGAGAGGCCAGTGATCAGTTTGAAACTTGAAGTGAGTCCCAGAAAAGTAGGGTATCGGCTTCTTCAGGGACAAAACCATAGAAAGGCATCACTCTCAATGGCACTACAATACTGCTCTATAGGAAGGAGTCGCTTGCTAATATAGGCAACTGGTTAATTCTGGCCCTCATCATTTATTTGTGACAACACTGCCTCAATCTCATTCTCAGAAGCATCTGCGTGGACAATGAACTCCATTCCATAGTCAGGTGCCTTCAGGACAGGTACTGAGCACATAGCATCCTTCAGGGTGTCCAAGGGTTTTGGAATCCTATGACCCAGATGACCTTCTTAGGCTGTTTCTTGGAGATACGTTAGTGAGTGTGGCCACAATGGTCCCATAACCATTCAGAAACCTCCTGTAGTACCCAGTAAAGCCAAGAAAGGCCTTAACTTGGGTTTTGGAAACCTCCAACTTCAGAATAGACTGGATCTTTGGCTGGAGAGGTTGGACTTGGCCTCCACCTACAAGGTCTGAGTACACACCAGAAATGATCTATATCTTGCACTTACCAAGCTTGATAGTTGGGCTTGCCTGACGCAGTGCCTGTAGAACTTCCTTTAGGCGGATCAGGTGATCCTCCCAGGTGGAACATAAGACAGCTGCACTAAAATTGCCCAGGCCTGAAAGAACTCTATTCACCAACCTTCGAAAAGTGTCAGGTGAATTTTCAGCCCAAAAGGTATCAATTTAAATTGGAAGTTGCCCTCTGGAGTCAAAAATTCTGACCTCATGGGTAAATCCAATCTGATGTTAAATCAATAGTACATAACAATTTGGTGGCACACAGCTTGCCAATTAGCTCATCTGTTCTTGGGATGAAATGTGCTTCACCTTTAGTGACTGCATTTAAGCCCCTATAACCCACACGAATATCATCTCATGTTTCCCACCTTTGGTATACAGTTTCGGGTCCAATACCTCTAGGCTAGCCCAGGGACTATCAGAGACCTCCATCACCCCTAGCTCTAGCATCTTGCTAACCTCAGTCTTAATGCAAGCTTTGACTATGACAGTCCTTATATGTTGTACTTGACTGGGAAGCTGCCACCAATGTCCACATTATGGGTACACCAGGTTGTCTGACCAAGGGCCAAAGAGAAGAGCTCAGCAAACTGACCTACGAATTGCCTGCAGTCAGATTGCTGTTGTGCAGTGAGCGTCAGACAAAAACAACACCCTAAGCTAATCCATGCTGTGGGTTGTTTGACAGCAAATCAGGGATGGGTTCACTTTCCTCAGTGACTATGAGCATGGTCATGTCAGCTTTGTCCTTTGGGTTTTACATGATTGACAAGGATAACTCTATGACAACTCCTAGGGATGCCTAAGTCTTCCAAGCAGGTGATTCCAAGATAGGATAGGGCCAGTCCACTTGTCCTGGAGTGCCCTTTAACCTGGTTGGTACTTCAACAGTGCTGACCTTTGGTCATACTAGTGCTTGGTAATCTCATGGCTACATGCTTCTTTTGCCCTCTTTATGTCCTCAGTGTTAGACCTGTCATCCTTAGTGTGCTATTCCCCCACTCTTTTTGCCTGCTTACCTCCTATTTTTGCTGGTTCTTTTTGTTGACCTTCGAGCATTGAGCTGACCAGTGCTAATGTCTCCCCTAAACATGGTAACATTGGTGTATTCACAATTGCCAAATTTAGTATTTTGTTTACTTGTAAGTCCCTTGTAAAGGGGTATACCATAGATCTGGGCCTATGGCCTAAATACTACTTGTGGGTCTGCAGCACTGTTTGTGTCTCCAAACAAGTAGCTTTTGAAAGCTTTTTCAGGCATCTTGCTTACCCTGACTAGAGGGGTGGTTCCTGCTTGAACAGGGTGCCAACCAGAAACTCAATTTCTAACACTCATCTATAAGTGAATGAAACCCTGAGCATAGTCCACTATATCGTGCTTGGGCTCTTTGAGAGGTTCTCCCAACCTCCCCTCACTAGGCTCTGGGGATCCCTTACAGGATGGAGAAACAGAAGTTCAAAGTAGCTTAAATCAGACACCTTTTGTGGTACCTCTCTGTAGGCAAACAGCAGGCAAGGTAACAGGACATCCCATCTCCTACTGAGTTTTTCAGGGAGACCCATCATCATGCCTTTTCATGGTGTTGTTGAACCTATCAACTGCGCTATTTGTCTGAGGGGGTGAAGTTGAAGCTCACCCCACATTCATCACACATAGCCTTATATTATGAAGACATGAAATCAATCCCTCCATCACAAATCACCCCTCTAGGAAATCCAACCTTGTTGAGGATGCCAAGAAGGGCCATTGCCACTTCAGGGGCAGTGACAGTGCTGAGGGGAATTGCCTCTGGGTATATAGTGGCATGGCCCACTACCACTAGAATAAATCTGTTCCCAGATGCAGGTTGAGGGTCAAGGTACCTAACAATGTCAACCCCTACCTTCTCAAAAGGAGTCCCAGCCGCTGGAAGTGGAATTAAAGGAGCCTTTGGTTGTATGCCCGTCTTGCCAGTGGCTTGACAAATTGCAAAGGAGCAACAAACCTCCTTCACTTTTTCAAACATCTAGGGCCAACACAATGGCCAATAAACCTGTCCGATGTTTGGGTTTGTCCCAGATGTCCAGCAAAGGGATGTCATGGGCCAAGGTCAGACTTAATTCTCTGTACATTTGTGAACCACAATTCTCCTGGCTGCTCCTGGTTTGGGATCCTTGGCCTCAGTGAACAGAAGTCTATCTTCCCAGTAGACCCTGTCGGTACCACTGAGTTGGGCACCACTTTTGCCCTTGGCATAGGTCCTCTCTGGAATGTCACCCTACACTAAGTAGCTCTGCCAGGTCAGGCCAGTCTCTATCAGATTCAGTTCCCTCCTCAGGCACCAGGGCATTTGCCACATTAGAACTCTCCTGGTCCTCTGATCTCTTAGAAGTTCATTAGCAGACATCTTGCCCTTCCTCTTGTTTTAGGTGACTTGATCCACTATTTTAGGATCCAAGCTCCCATGACTTCTCTGATGTGCTGTCCCATCTCCTTGTGTTTTCTTTGTTTACCCTAAGTTGGCAGGGTATGCCCAGACGTGGTAGCCTGCTTGATGAGGGGTGTTACCCTGAAACGAGTTTCCAGTCCAAGGGAGACCTAGTTTGGAAGTTCGGGCTGGACTGTTCTCATAAGGAACAGGGTCAAGACTGATTTGCATATGGCTGGGACTGAACTGGGGTGGCGAAGGCAGCTAAAGAACGATATTGGATTCAATCCAGACCTGTGACTAGGGGTGAGTGTCTGAAATGTTTCAGCACTCCGTCCATCATCTCCTTGTGTTTTCTTTGTGCTTTTGTGGTAACACACACCCACTCAGGGAGACCCAGCATTTCTGCATGAGCCTTTCTTACAATGTCTGCTCATGCACAATTTTCCAGATCTTTTCCAACAGACACTCGACTGGGATGGCAGGAGACACAACCACCTTCTTTGGGCTAGTAACCCCACTCAACTCTAAGCATACCAAGGCAATTTCATGGATCTTAGTCTCATTGTAAGCAGTTGTCACCTGGTGGCTAGCTCCAGGTTTCATTTGGTCTGGAGAAAAACCAGTCTAGCAGCCACCATAGTAACACTGGCACCCGTATTCCTCAGAGCATCTACCTCTGTCCTATTGATTTTAAGTCTTTGTCTATACACCCAGGGAAGCTAAAGTAGCCTCTGTGTATCATCTGGGCTCTCCGGAGTACACTTCCACCTCCACTCCTATGCTAGCCAAACCATTAGATTGACCACCCCTTAGCAACTTTTTGGAGCATGTGGCATCTCCTTTCTTATAAACTGCCATGACAGGCATGACAGAACCCACACACCTTTGTGCTGGATCCCATTTTTTTCCCTGATACCCTTTGCCTTTAGTCTGGAAGAAGTTGCAGGCCCACTCCCCTGAGAAGAACGTTGGGGGCCTTTAGAGAACTCCTTCATTTTATCTTGCTTGTTGTTCACCTCCTTAACCTGCTGGGAAGTCTGAGCACCTTTCTTGTGGCCACTCCCATTATGGATCTTTCTGGACACCCTGGTTCTTTTTGGTAGTTGTCGTATAGGCAATAACTCCTATTTTGCGCAGAACCCTGAGATCATTAATGTTCGGGGCTAGGATGACTGGCAAGTCGAGATTCTGTGAAGCCTCCAATGCGTTTAACCTTTTTTACTTAAAGTTGATATCTTTTTTAATCTTTAAAAAACATTTAACACTTTTATACTAACTTTCTAATTATTAGAATGCACTATTGGATTGGGGGTCTACACAGGGCCCTAATAACCAAATTTAAAAATGTGAAAGTGTTTTAAATTTTTTTATTTTTGAGTCTAAAGTCAATTAAGTGGATTTTTCGTGCAAAATCACTTTTGACTAAGTGGTACTGTGAAAGACAAGTTCAGGATTCTTACTGCTGTAACACCATTGTAGGAAGGTGGAGTATTATGTGATGATGTTGGCTAGACTTCACCATGCAATATTATCACAAACCTAAAGATGGTCCTTGAATTCACACTACTAAATCCTTAGCTCAGTCCTAGTAGAGTGACAAGAAGCAGGAACATTTGTTAAGCATTTCAGAGTACTAACATGGATGATAAGTAATTGACACAATTAGATAGAAATCTGACATTAATTGATAAAAATAGAGTGTATTTTTTATCTTAATTTAGACACCAAAATGAGCGAAGTAGCACACATAGAACTGGCGTTATGAATTTTAGAAGAAAATTCCATACTTCAGAATTTTTGCATTGCTGTCAATGGGTAACATTGGTAGTGACAATTGGTCACTTGCAAGTCGAGTTGGGTAGAAACCAGCAGAGTAAAGGGGATGCATGTCCCTGGACTAGCCAACAACAGTCATTTAGATTTTATCTGCCTGGTAGAGCCCGGGTGCAGAGTTGTCCTGGTTGTCCTTGGTGCTGAACAGGATCTGCAAAGGTGCTGCTTTTACTGCTTGGACAGTGCTGGGAGGAAAAACTATACAAAAGCTCAATAAGGGGGCCACCGCCATGGTTGGGATTGAAGGTTTTGCGGACTTCCCTCTTGATACAGTATTGAGTGCAGGGATCAGTTGTTGAACTGGCAACCAACAAGCTTTGGCAGAGGTAAACACAGCAAATGTATACTTCGACGTCCGGTGGTTCAGGGAAACAGACTAGCTAGTCTAAGGGAGCCTGAAGGTGCTTAAGGCTCTCACAGTGGTCCCCCTATCTCGGGGAAGAGAACTTTAGCTTAGGATGAGTCTTGATCAGGCAGTTCCAGCAGCATTTCCACAGGGACAGAGTTTGGTTTTTGAAAATCCTTTGATGCAGATTGATTCAGGACACTCACACCCAGGTGGTTAAGGCTCTCACAGTGGTCGCCCTATCTCGAGGAAGAGAACTTTAGCTTAGGATGAGTCTTGATCAGGCAGTTCCAGCAGCATTGCCACAGGGACAGAGTTTGGTTTTTGAAAGACCTTTGATGCAGATTGATTCAGGACAGAGTTTCTGGTGTCGGGGGTGGCTCTTAAATCCTAGATTTAGGGGTGTTAGGGGTGTGGGTGAAAATGGCCAATGGGCTACTTGACCCAGCAGCTAATTTGCCCCTGAGGTGACCCCATTTAGGGGTGTGGGGCACATTTCTACCCAGAACCCAAATCTTCTACCACTTTTAAAAATGACAGAAGTCTTCCTTAGCTATACATACCTGGCAGCCCACCCTAGTGGTGTGGCTAGCCCTTTGGGGGTGTATACCTCCTGCATACCTAATTTTCCACCACCAGTCTGGCAGCAAATGTCCATGGGGTAGGGGGAGGACTGTTTCTTCTTTTCAGAGGCAGCCCTGATCTGTGTAGCCTTTGAAGCTCACCGCCTTGATGTGCCACTTTACCGCCATTTTGAGGGGGAAGGGTGACCTCCTTCCTGCTTAGGCCATTATTCCTGACTCATGGGAGTGTTCACACTGCCTAGCAGGCAGTCTGAATCCTGTCTTGGCGGTAGCAAGCACCAGCTGCCAGCCTGAGCACAGAGAAGCTGAGGCAACCATGTGGAACAAAAGGGGGTGGTGATGGACGGAGCATCTGAACCAATCAAACACTCACACCCAGTCAACAGATTTGGGTTTAATCCATCACCGTTCTTTAGCCCACTCTGCCACCCCAGTTCAGTCATGGCCATATGCAAAACAGTCTGACCCTGTGCCTCATGGGAACAGTCCAGCCCGAACTGTCAAGCCATGCCTTCCCTGGACCGTAAACAAGCTTCCGAGGACCGGTTTCTGGCATTTCAGCCGTCTTCAGCCCGGCTTGCTTGAATCAGTGGCAAAGTGAGCAAGGGACTCACGTCTGAACATACCCTGCCAACTTATGGTGAACAAAGTGGTACAAAAGGGGGTGGTGATGGACGGAGCATCTGAACCAATCAAACACTCACACCCAGTCAACAGATCGGGGTTTAATCCATCACCGTTCTTTTGCCCACTCTGCCACCCCAGTTCAGACATGGCCATATGCAAAACAGTCTGACCATGTGGGCAACCTCTAAGGTAGCCACCTGGCAGCATGCCACATCGTCCTCAACATGAGATTTGTGTCAGGGGTGAGAAGGCATGTTGTTAAATACCAAATTCGACTATCTAGGTGGCACCATAATGGAGTTAGCAACCTCAGTTTTGCCCTGGTGCTAGCCCATGTTATCCTATCATGTATAGTGTACTTTAATGGTAAAAACAACTATAGGGGCTCAGGAGGCCTTCATTGGGGTGACTGACAGATATTACAAGAAGTGTGTTGTCTTTATTACATATGGTGAGGGCAAAGTAGTAACAGAGCAGTTTGCACTGTTCCTGTAGTCTGGGATGGCAGGCTTGCTGTCAGTAGTTTACTTGGGTCACTGTGGATGGTACAAACAGAAAACAGTGCTGCAAGCCCTGGGGTCCGCTTTACCGCCCATGCCCGAGTACTGCTGGTACCATATACTAGGGATTGAGAAGGGGGGGGGGGGGTAAAATCCTTGTTGATTGGGGATGAAAATGCACACATATGTTTTAGGGAGGGAGCACAGGCGCTTGGGCAACAGCCTCCAGTGCACCTTCAGGAGTTATAACCATCAGCATTGTGGCAGAAAGAGAGAGGTGACAACACAAAAATGCCACTTTCCTCCAGAAGTCTTGCTCAGATAATTACATTTTGTGTGGGTAAGGGGGGTGTAGCATTAAGTGTCCCAAGTGAGGGTCATCAGCCTTAAAACAGATCACACGAAGGGGACCTTGCTATTTTTTTCATCTTCCTTTTTTAGTCGATAACCACCTAGGTCATCTTCATGATGAACCAAGCTAACAAGCCACCGGTGTGTTGCCATCTAAATGTTCTCTACAAGGCCCAGGCAATAACATAGTAAAAACTTTCCCAGACTGGTTAAAGCTAATCTTCTTGAGATGGCCTGTCATGTAAACTCGATATTAAATAATCCAATGGATGGATCAATATGACGTCACCTTCTTCCTTCACTCAGATGACCCCCTCGGTTTAATGAAGATATTGAACAAACCCCTCGCACATAGTGATAATTGAGAGGACACGATTGGAAAAATATAGATATATAACATTCTCAAAATGGGAGCTAATAATCTTTGCTTACATTAGCCCTCATTTGTGCACAGGTGTGTAAATCAGCAGCAAAATTCTGAGAACATCTGGTGAAAATGTACTAAGTGCTGAAGCATTTTTGCCCCATGTTTTTGTGAAAGGGACTTAATGACCCCGCATGTTTTCGTGTGGGAGCACCATGACATTCCTCCTCCTCTTGTGACTCTGAAAATTACTGTATGGGGAAGAAGGGACACCTCGAGTTTGTTTCACTCAGTGTTTTATGTTCTCTAATCATGATAACTCATGATTTATGGCTTCACGACTTGGAAGGTACACACAGTTCTGACAGTAATGGGAGTTACCTGAATAATTGTTATCCTCGGATCCTGGTAAAATGTCCACTGTCACAAGGTCTCAGAATGAGGAACAATATGCAGGAGCAGGTGTGCAAATATTAATTCCCATGATCATTCTTCACATAAGAGTTCAAAACTTGTAATGGTTCAACAATTTCAATCTGTGAAATTACCACAACCGCTGTCTCTCCCATTCTGGATGCAGTTTTACCCCACCTAAAAATACCATGTCCCTTAGCCATTTGTGTCACTTTTTTTTATCTTGTCAATAACCCACTTGCAGTTTCTGTCAATAACCCACTTGCAGTATCTGTTTTTAGCATACTATATTTCCAGGGACTTTTTAGTTGATTAAGAGTCTGGCTGTTGCATTTCATTTTACTTTTCAGACTCTGCAACAAAATGAGCTGGCAATGCAGTGAGCGACGTCACAATGGGACTCAATGCCCAAATCAACTGACCACCAAGCAAAAGTGGCATTCTGGAACTCAAAGTGATGGTGATTTCTAGTGGTATATGATTAGAGTAAAGTAGCTGGGTTTCCATTTTTTGGATAGCACCTTTTAATGTATTTATTTGATATCAACTGAGAATAAGCCTTCTGCTCATCTAGTGTACACAAATTGGCCACCTGCATAGTTTAAAATGACAGACAGATAGTCCAAATACAATCTTAGTGGATCTTATGAGGAATGGTGGGAGGATACTGAGTGTGCGAAGAAAAATACAATTCTGCCTGCTGAATGGCTCACCATAATGTAATAAAAAGGACATTTTCGGGGCCTTCTGCAGTAATTTCTAAAAGTCATGAGGTGACACTTGAAGGCTGTTGCCTTACCTCGGTTTATGAATACAACCCCTTGATCCCTATCACTTGTATCCAGACATTATCTGAACAGTATTCCCAATTTTGGATGTATGACGGAACAATGCATGCCTGTACAACATAATGCCTTTACCATGCATATACCTTTACCACACATACCTTTACAATGCAAGAAGAGGTAAGTGAAACTTCCCCAAGGCCACATTGAAAACAAAATTGGCGGACCATGCAAGGGACCACCACCTCCAGGGGCTAAATTGAAGTTAATGGGGTGGCTGCATGGACCCCTCTAGGTCCGGGGGACCCCACCTTACCATGGTCAAATTAAAATTGAAAGTGGAAGGGCCGTGGGGTACCCCTCCCGGGCCATAAGCGGCCATGGGGGACAACCCACTCCCCGGAGCCGACCCATCTACTTCAAAGGGGAGCCATGCGGCCCCCCTTCTTGGAGCCAATGATGGCCCTGGGGACCACCACCCCTCAAGCTTTAACATTCCTGCCAAGCCACAGCAAACACTCCGCTTCCAGCAAGTGAGCAAATTGAAAATGCTCTTGCTAGCTAGATGCAGAGCATTCACCCATAGCAGGCAGGGACTGTGGGGCCCTTCAGGCTCCCCGTGGTCCCAGTACAGACTGGGTGCCCTGGGGGCACCCAGGACTAATGACCAGGCCCCGGGGGAACGGGATACCAGGGTCAAAATCGCCCTGGGAAGGAGGGATGCCCTTCCATTTGTAAATGGCTTGGCTGTGGGGCTGAAATCAACTCTGGTTGGGGGGCCACGTGGCCCCCTCCCCTATTACTAATAAATATACCAATAAGTAAGGACCCGGGGATTAGGGTCCGTGGGGACAAAAAAGGCCCGGGGAGAGGAGTGTGCAGCCTCCTCCTCTTATAAAAATTATTATATAAAAAAAGGCTGGGCCCCCGGGAATAGGGTACGGGGGGTCACAACAGGCCCTGGGAGGGCCATATACAAAACCTTGGCATTATACTAGACTCAGCACTTACTTTGAACTGCCAGATCAACGCCATATCCGCTGCATGCTTCAACACCCTTGCATACTTCATAAAACGTTCAGAGGGATCCCACCCGAATCCATAAAAATGGTCACGCACACCCTCATCAGCAGCAAACTGGACTAAAGCAACGCTCTCTATGGCAGAATCAACAAGAAACTACTTCACAAGCTCCAGAGCATCCAGAACACTGCAGCCAGATTAGTCCTAGACATACCCTGCCACCACCACATCATCCAACACGTCTGTGATCTCCACTGATTGCCCATTGAAAGGAAAATACCCTTCAATCCCCTGACCCATGCTTATAAGGCCCTCCACAACATCGGACCAGCATTTTTCCTAAACAAACGCCTCTCCTTCCACACACCCAAGAGACCCCTCCGATCAACTGACCTCTCTCTGGCCACCATCCCATGCATCCACAGGACCAGAATGGGAGGGAAGTCCTTCTTCTACCTCATAGCCAAGGCCTGGAACGACCTCCCCCTCTGCCTCCAGCAAACCCCCACAGTGCCCCAGCTCAGGAAAGACCTCAAGACCTGGCTCGTCAGATGACCCCAGCATGCTACGGAACCCGCCCCCCCACCCAGCGCCTTGAGACCTGTGTGGGTGAGTAGCTGCACTTCATAAACCCCTGATAGATTGATTGATAACTCATGACAGGGTCAGTGGCATCACTGATGACATCACTGATGACAGCTCAAATGACATCACCAAGTGAGTGCTAGTGTTTCTAGGAGTTTATGGGTGCTAAACATATATACTAACCTACTACGAAAGTTAAATTAGTATACTAGTTATACTACTGGAGGGACACTATCGCTAACATGTGTTATCTGAGTGGGTCTGTGACTGTCTGCATCAATGTGTTAGTGGCTGTTTGGGTGTGTGAGTGCATGCATGAGTGACTATACGGGTGAGTAGTGGGTTTCTGACTAGGGGCCATAAGTATGAAAGCATTTTGCATTTGCAAATGTTGCAAATCGCAAAACTTGGCTGTTTGCGAATGCAGAATGGCCTTTCCTTATGTATGAAAGGTTCACGGATTTGCAATTTTGGTAATCACAAAAAATTGTGTTTACCTAAATTGCGAATGCAAATAGGGAATGACAATTTGTGAATCCCTAAATGAACATGTAAGAAGACTTTCCTAAATGCAAAGTGTGCATTTAGGAAATTCTAAGTACCATTAACTTTAAGTTGATGGTAACCATGTGCGAAATTTAAAAAAATGCACAGAAGTGCATTTTCAAAAGTGCCAATGCGCTGCACACATGCTCTACATGTGAACCATTTTCATTTTGGGGTGCTTCAGGAGGGCATTAGGCCCCCAGGCTCCCTTTGCTTTGCATTCGTAATTTGTGATTACCAAAGAGGTAACCGCAAATTAGGCAATGCAAAACCATTTGCACCTATGGACCTTTTGGCCCATAGGAACGAATGGAGTCATATTACCTAATAGCAATTTGCTATTTACCAAATTGCTATTAGGTAATATTAAGGAATCACACAATATTTTGTGATTCCCACATGCATAGCATTTTGCAATTCCCAAATAGCGAGTTGGCAAAAATCACCTATGAGAATTGCAAAATGCTCTTTTGATACATCTGGCCCTAGGTTTGTTTGTGTGCGGATGTTTGTGCCAGTGGTTGTATGGGTGTGTGAGTGGTTATCCGAGTGGTTGTATGGGTGTGTGCATGAGAATGTGAGTAGTTTAGTGGGTGTGTGAGCAGCTGTATAAGTCTGTGAGTTGGTGTGTGAGTGGCTCTATGTGTGTGTAAGTATTTATGTGAGTGGCTGTGTGGGTGTGTGAGTGACGATGTTGGTGAGTATGTGGGTGTGTCAGTGACTGTATGGGTGAGTGTATGGTAAAGTGAGTGGCTGTGTGAGTGACTGTATAGGTGAGTGAGTGAGTGGTGTCTGAATGGCTGTATGAGAGTATGAGTAGGTGTGCAAGTGGCTATATTTGTGAGTGAGTGGCTGTTTGAGTGAGCATTTGCTTAAGTGAGTTGGTATATGAATGGTTGTATTGGAGAGTGAGTGTCTATGTGACTGACTGTATGGGTGAGTGAGCAGATATGCCAGTGCTAGCATAGATGTGCAAATGGGTATGCAAGTGTGATTGTGAGTGAGTGTGCAATTGCTTGTATGGGTGATTGTACGGCTGTGTGAGTGACCGTGTAGGTGAGTGAATGGTTGTGTGAGTGGCTGTATGAGTGAGTGAGTGAGTGTGTGAGTGGCTCTATGGAGTAGTGAGTGGGTGTGTGAGTGCTGGTATAGGTCTGTGAATGGTATGAGAGTCGTTGTGTTGGTATCTGAGTGGGCATACAAGATGTTGTATGGGGGTGTCAGTGGTTTTCTCTTGTGTAAAAGAAAAGGAATCAGGCCCTAAGGGATCAGGTCCCCAGGGCCCCAAAAACAGTTTTAAAAAGTGAGGCCACACAGCCCCGCTTGTAAAAAAAAGAAAATCCGGCATCTCGCCGGAGGCCACCTCCCCTTTCTCCACCACTCTGCAAATGCGCCCCCGGTGCATTGTTAGTTGGGCAATTAAATCCCCTTGAATACTGAGGGTCCCTGGGGTCCAACTAACCCACCAGGTACCTCCAATATGCGCCACAGTGCTGCCTAGCAGAGAAGTGGTCCGAGGCCGTGCCCCTTTTGATACCTTCTGCAACGCAGCTCTGTGGCACTTACTGGAGGTACCTGGTGGGCTAGTTGGCCCCCAAGGACCGTCAGGATTCAAGGGGATGTAATCCCCCAAATTACAACATCCCAGGGGGTGCGTTTGCACAGTGGTACAGGGAGGGGCCGGGCCTGATATAACAAGTATGTAAACACACCCCCTGGCATGTAGTGAATTGGGGGATTAAGTCCCCTTCAATCCTGAGGGTCCCTGGGGGCCAACTAGCCCAGTAAGCGCCACAGAGCTGCGTTGCAAAGAGGTGGTCCAAGCCTATGCCCCTATTTACACCACTCTGGAAACGCGGCTTCTGGTACACAGCTGGTGGGGCAATGAGGTCCTCTTGTGTCCTGAGGATCTCAGGACACAAGTGGACTTCATCCTCCGAGCAGCAGTGCACCAGAAGCCGCATTTGCAGCATACTACCGAACTCCTGATTGGCTGGCTGCACCCTCACAGAAAGGTTGTGTCCACCATTTTAGATGTCAGGGAAATGGTCCCCTGGGCTGAAAATGTGTTTTTTTAACTCGCAAAGTCCGCTGATCCCTCATGAGCTCCAGGTTAGCCCCCTGTGTAAATTTCCGGATCCAGAAAAAAACTCTGCAGATACTGAAAAAAACTGAAATAAAGCAAACACCCACTGTATCCAACCCAATGCAGCATATGGCTGAAGGCTGTGCACAGCTTGTGTTTGGGTACCTGCGGGCAAATGTGCAAAACGCAGGCTATATTAACGTGCATGCTAAAAAAAAACATAGAAATTCACTGAACAAACAAAGATTACAGGAACGTTATAGATAGGTTCTGAATTGACTTGCAGAAAACCATAGAAATTCAGCAGTTTTAGTTATACCTATAGTTAAACTTATCTGAAAAAACTATAATTTGTGCCATTAACTAACTTAAGGCAACAAGCCATAGTTTCTTAACATAAGATTAATTAGAAGTATAACTATAACTGCTGAATTGCTATGATTTTGTGCAAGTAAATTCAGAACCTATCTATAACGTCCCTGTAACCTCTGGTTTTCTGCAGTGAATATATATATATATTCACTGAAAAAAACATAGGTTATAGACCATATATAGTTAGGAATTAGCATTTAAGAAACCTTTTTTTTACTCACACAAAACCATTGAAATTCCATATATAGTTAGTTGTACTAACTATATATCGCGCACCCGCAATCCACTGCTGATCATGTCACATATTACATCATTCATGACATGGTCAGTGACATCACTGATGACATCACTGATGACATCTCAAATGACATCACTGATGACATCACTGATGACATCTCAAATGACATCACTGATGACATCACTGATGACATCATCCAGTGACTGTGTGTTTCTGTAAAGTTAAAATATGTCTTACATATTGAAGAATGAGTGGATTTATAAGTGTCTGGATGAAGGATTTATTAGGTGCATGACTGACTGTATGAGTGACTGATTAAATGTGTCTCACTGAGTGCATGGGTTAGTGACTAAACTGTCTTAATTTGTGCATCATTATGTCTGTTGTTCTGTAAACTGCTGCATGTGTTGATCAGTAGCTATATGAGTAACTATATGGGTTATTGATTGATTTCCTAAGTATTTGTATGGGAGACTGAGTGTGTGTGTGGGTGGCTGGGAGGTGTATAACTCTGTGCATAGATGTGTGAGCAGTTGATTCACTAGATGTATGGGTTCAAAAGTGCATGTGGAAACAGCTGTATGGGCGGTTGACTGTGTGCATGAGTGTATTGGTGAGTGAATGGATATCTAAGTGCTGCATGTCAAAGTAAGTACATATGTAAAACACAGTACATATGAGAGTTGACATATATAAATAACTATGCATAAGAGCCAGTGAATGTGTGAGTGGCTGTATGGATCATTGTGAACTTGTATCAAGGATTGTATAAGAGAGTAAATATGTGTTAGTATATGTTTGAATAAGTAAGGTGTGTATAACTGTATAGTTGAGGAAATGGAGGTGTGATTGATTCTTTGCATGACTGACTAGGTGTGTGAGTAACTCCATGGATGAGTGACAGTCTGTGAGTGTCTGTTTACACTGAGTGTATCTAAGTTTTTATTAGAGTCTGAAGAGATTCATCGTATTATCACATGAATAATGTCATCAGTGATGTCATCAGTGATGTCTTTTGAGATGTGATCAGTGATGTCATCGGTGATGTCATTTGAGATGTCATCAATGATGTCATCAGGGATGTCATCAGTGATATCATCAATGATGTCATTTGAGATGTCATCAGTGATGTCATCAGTGATGTCATTTGAGATGTCATCAGTGATGTCATCAGTGATGTCATTTGAGATGTCATCAGTGATGTCATCAGTGATGTCACTGACCATGTCATGAATGATGTAATATGTGACATGATCAGCAGTGGATTGCGGGTGCGCGATATATAGTTAGTACAACTAACTATATATGGAATTTCAATGGTTTTGTGTGAGTAAAAAAAAGGTTTCTTAAATGCTAATTCCTAACTATATATGGTCTATAACCTATGGTTTTTTCAGTGAATTTTCAAGGTTTTGTAAATGCTAATTCCTAACTATATATGGTCTATAACCTATGGTTTTTCTGTGAATTTCAATGGTTTTTTAATAGCAAATATCAAAAGCTTTAAAATGTATTCTTCTTTAAATCCAAAAATATATTTTATATGTTTATTAATAATTTTTTTTTATTATTATGTTTTGGTTCGCTCCCGGTCCGCGAACCGGGTAGCTTCCCGTTAGCTCAATTTGGTGCCGCGACTCGGTACGCGAACCGGTAAACGTTCCGTTTGCGCAACTGCCGCGTTAGAAATCAACATCGTGACGCGTCGCGGAAGCGCGACGTATCGCGTTGTCGCGTAATGCGTCTTATGACGCGCCGCGTTAGCGCACCCGGAAGTGCTCCGGTACGCGAACCAAGGCGCGAAGCGCAGCTCCCCGGAAGCGATCCGGGGCGCGTCGCGTAAGCGCGACGTATCGCGTTGCCGCGTAATGCGTCTTATGACGCGCCGCGTTAGCGCACCCGGAAGTGCTCCGGAGCGCGAACCGAGGCGGGAAGCGCAGCTCCCCGGAAGCGATCCGGGGCGCGGCCAGCAGCGCGTAACGTAAGCGTAACAGGTCATGTGACTTGTTAATAAAACTTTTTATTGGTTCATTTCACTTTTGGTTTCCTAATGATGTAAGGCTAGGTCATGTGACCTAAAAATAACACTTTTCATTGGTTTAGAACTATTTTTTTTTCAAAATGATGAAAGCCCCCACCTTTTGTCTCACTCTGACTTTCAACTTTGTGAAAGGAAGACCTATTTTGCTTACTAGAAAATGGCTTCAGTAGTAGCTGCAGCTGGTGCACCCCCACCACCACCACCACCTCCTAGGAAGAGAGGACCACCTCCACAGTTCCTTCCCAACACAGAGGAGGAAGAGGACGAAGAAGAGGAAGAGGAAGTACAGCCAAGACAGTTTTTACGTGAGGAGCCCCGGAAATCTCACCACAAAAATAGTTTTATTTGGCAGTTTTTTTCTTTTCCTCAAGGCCAAAAAAAAGTGAATGCTCGCTATGTGACATGCCTCATATGCAAAGAAGATTTATCTAGAGGCACAGATAAAAAGTATAGTTACGGCAACTATACTATGCACCGTCATATGCAGAGGTGGCATCCACTGAATTACAGCGTGGCAGAGATGTGTGACCTCCAAGACAACCCACCAACTCCTGTGGCCAGTACATCGGCACAGGTAACTCTGTCGGGGCCAGAGGCACGGGAAACAGTGCCAAACATTCAACAGAATTTTGTGCACATGAAGATAGTGTGTCTTTATTGTGGTAACCTACTCTCATGTGCATATATGAGTATCAATTTGATAAACAGAGCATATGAAAACCACAAGTGCTCAAAACGCCCCAAAAAATAAAAAACATTTTTGCTCCTGTTGAGCCCTTTCTAATGCCTGTTTTTCGTTGTTTCCCCCCAAAAAAACAAAGAAAACATAAAATTGTTCAAAAAATACAAAAAAAACAAAAAATGTTCAGAAAAATAAACAAAAAATATAAAACAACAAAAACATTAAAAATAAGTTCTTTTCAGAACTACCTCCCCTTTATAAAAAAATTGCTAGAATGTTTATCACTCTGGCAACCTCTATTTCTTTTGGTTCGCTTCCCGGTTCGCTCCCCGGTACGCGAACCGGGAGCGAACCAAAACAAAATAAAAAAAAAAATAATAATTAAGTATAAGGGAAGTAAACAGAGAGTAATGTTAAAAGAAAGACAGCTATAGGGACTAAACCAGAGGTACTGTTTAATAGATCTATTTACCGAAGAAAAGATGGAAGAGGGTATAATTGTGAAAAACAAAATAGATAAGGAAGTGAAAGAAAAAAAGGAGAGTAGAAGAATAACAAAGAAGAGTTTCTTAGAGAATGTGAGTGAATGTTCAAAATAAGATTAAAACATGTGGAATAACACGTAGAAAAAACAGAAAACAGAAAAGAAGAAGTAACAGAAAAGGAATAATTGAAACAGCAAAGAAATGTAAATAACATAGGGGCATATTATCAACATAGGCGATAAAAGTTTCGCAGCTTTTATCGGCAGAAATGTGTCGCTAAAGCCGCTTTTGCGGCAGAAAACTGCCGCTAAAGCCGCTTTTGCAGCAGTTTTCTGCCGATAAAAGCAGCAATAATTTTATTGGCTGTGTTCATAATATGCCCCTTAGTGTGCTTCAACTACACAGAGAAAGCATAATGAACAAGTAGTGAAAGAGTGATCAGTCAGAGACACTAAGAGTAATAGAGACGGAGTGAGTGAACAAGAGTGAGGAACTATGAGAAGAGAGGGACTGAGAAAAGGAGTGGAAGGAGTAGAGTAAGTAAGTAATAGAGAATGGAATGAGGGAAGTAGCAAAGGCAGGAAAGTGAGGGTTAAAGAAATGAAGCAGTGGAACTAATAGTAGTTAAATGTGATAGAAATGTAACGAAAAGAGTACAAAACATTTACCTTATAATTGTCGTTAACTTAGTCACTTGTTATTTTTATACTTTCAATCTGTGAAAGAGAGAACAAACATTTGAAAAATATTAAAACATGTATTTAAAAATTAGAAAAGACAAGGGAAAAGATTGAAGGACAAACAGTTTTTTAACAACTTTGACACTTACAGAAGCCTCTGCTTCTCCAGGCCCCCTACACAGTCCTAAAAATATACATTTTAAACTAACAGTATCTTGATGCAGATGAAGTGAGGCCTATCTTGGAACATGGTGCATCTTTTGCACTGCTGTTGTCTCACAAAAGTGACGCAATGGCAGCGCAAAAGAGGTGCACAATCATCATAAAACTGTTCCTAACATTTTAAATGATTGTTTCAGGATGGCAATAAGGTGTGTCCTATCCAGACGTTTGTTTCAGGTGAGGCCTACTCAGGGTTGCAGATGAAATTTAGTCATGTCCACTGCACTCTTGAACAAAGTTCAGACCTCCTCTGTTTCCCTGGACAGGCCTAAACTTCATCTGCACAATGTGATTCGTAATGTTAGGAAACACAGGTAATGTATTTGAAAATCGTGCAATTTCTTTTGCTCATTTCACAATCACATCACTTGTGTTTCCTTTGGTTAGGTATCTCATTGTGCAGATGTAGTCCAGCATATGAAAGAGTACGCAGAAGTGCAGCACTGCATGCAACAACTTTGACACTTACTGAAGCCTCAGCTTCTGCATGCCCCCTACACAGTCCTAATTATATACATTTTAAACTGACGGTATCTTGTTGGAAATGAACTGAGGCCTATCTTGCAACATGGTGCATCTTTTACACTGCTGCTGCGTCACAAAAGTGACGGAACAGCGGCGCAAAAGAGGCACACAGCCTTCATAAAACTGCCCTTAACATTTTAAATGATTTTTTCTAGATGCTGATAAGGTGTAGCCTATCCACAGATTTCTTTCAGGTGAGTCCTACTCAGTTTTGCAGATGAAATTTAGGCTTCTTGAAAAGTACAGAGGAGATAATACATGTGCAGGCCTACCAACGAAGTGACTCATGTGCACTGCACTCTTCAACAAATGTCAGACCTCCTCTATCTCCTGGAACAGGCCTAAACCTTATCTACACAATGTGATGTGTAATGTTAGGAAACACAGGTAATGTAATTGAAAAACTTCCATTTTTTTTTTTGCTCATTCCACAATCACATCACCTGTGTTTCCTTTGCTTAGGTATCTCATTGTGGAAATGTAGTCTATCATATGAAAGACTACCTAGAATGTGAGCACTGTATGCAACAACTTTGACACTTACAGAAGCCTCAGCTTCTTCATGTCTACTACACATTTCTAAATGTATATCATAAATACAAAAAGTACAGAATTAATTATACATGTTAAATGGTTTATTTTTGCTGTTCTCAGAATTTATCAAATTTCACTAAAAACAGTGACTTGAAGGTATTCATCATATAACAGCGGGGAAAAAAAAACACAATCAAAATGATTGTGTTTAAAAAACCCATACAACATGACAAATCAGAAATCAGAACTCCTTAAAATTAACTTACTTTCCATGACGTCGAATGATGTCCTATGAACAGCTTACACTCTGTTGTGCTGTTATTATTTTCAGCCCGCCACTTTCTGAAAGAAAACCTCCATCGTTTTGAAAAATATGTTACATACAATAAATGACTTCTCGCTCTCTACCACACGTTTCCACAAGGCCAAATCGTGTAAGAGCCATTTATAACTCTTGGAATTCTTCTAAGCAAATCCCGTCATTTTGTATTTCCGCAACTTTGAGAAAGAAAACGTTCAAGATCACTTTCACAATCCTGGACTAGTAATATCTTACCCTTCTTGCTCACTCATGTTCTACATTTCCTATGACACTGATACTGCTTACTATGAAGCAGACTTACACTACCTCTATGACTACTACAATTAATTAATTCTCTATATCACTTTTAATCACAAAGCAATTTAAAACAGTACATAAAATTATATCAACCCCTAGAATCATTATAGGCCAGTTACCTACCCTAAATTCTCTTTTCTGAAAACAGAAAGTAAAAATATTTTTAAGTAAAAAGGCAACATTGTATCGTAGTCAAATGGGAATCATTTCCGAAACAGCAGCTTTTTTTACATTTTCAATAAGCGGTGTAATAAGCGGATCTTGTCAAAGGACCATCATGTCATATAATAGCTGCAGTTAGAAATGTTCTTTCTAAAATCAACGACTGTGTAGCCACAACATTTGTAATTAAAGTTGAAAACTTACTTTCATCAGGTTTATATAGTTGAAATTTTAAAATGACATGATAACCAAAAGTTTGGTCAAATAATCTAGACAGCATTGCAGACTTACATTACCTCTATTCCATGTTTTTATTGGCTGCTTGAATTAGCTTATAAAAAGAAACAGTTTTTCTGAACTCATTCAAAGTGCAGTTATTTTTCCATGACGTCAAGTGTTATGGTAAGAACACCGTTTGCTTTGGGAAATACTCTGTTGTCCTTTAACTAATCCGTGCCCACCACTTTCTGTAAGAAAACCTTCTTTTTTTCCAGGAACTATTTAAAACTCAAAAATAACTTTTGACTCTGTACTACACTTATCCTCAAGGCCAAATTGTGTAGGAGCCATTAGAACCTCTTGAAATTCCTCAGACCAAATCCTGAGATTCCTTCCCTAAAATTTTGGTTTTAAAAACACCAGGTAAGAATTTTTAAGGTCAAAACGCAATTTTTTTTTTAAAGTTAAAACAGAATCATTGCAGAATGACCAGCCATTTCTAGACTTTAAATAAGCTGTGTAATGTCCTGATGTTATTGAAGGACCGTCATGATATATAATTGCTGCAGTTACAAAAGTCCTTCCTGAAATTGACAACTGTGAAGCCACAAAATTTTTAATTAAAGTTGTCAATTTTGTTCCATCAGGCCTACATCGTTGGAACATTAAAATAACATACTGGCCATATGATCGTATAAATAATGTTGACAACATTTCAAACTTACATTGGCTACACTCCATGTTGTGATCAGCTGCTTTTACTAGCTTATTAAAGGACACTGATTTACTGTCTGGCAAAGTTAAATATATAAATTTTTCTGAGTCTACACTAGTAGTACTTGGTACCCTACAGTTCTCGCAGTCATGCTGCCATTGAGAAGAAAGCCCAAACAGGTGATCTACATCTACACCTTCATCATGCAATACATCAAGCATATACATTAAAAACTCCTGACAATCTTGCTGAATATTTTGAAAGAATTGTGTTTGACCTGAACATCTGTCTAACAGATTTCGAATTTCAGACACACTTTCTATTTTTGTTCTATCAGTGCTACATTTCTCTAACACAGAATTCAACAAACTGCAAAATCTCTGATCCGAATTGACCACAATCTCTTGTTTTAAAGTTTCTAGAGAAAACAAAACATTAACCACTACATTAGCATAGCAGTTGACACCAGAACTGTTTTCAAATTGAAAACCAACAACATCTTCAACAAAATCCTTTTCCTTTCTGCTTATAATTTCTGGTTCATCGACTTTTCGTCTTTTTGCTACAACCTCCCTACTATTGGTCACATTTCTTCGTTTCCGGCCTACCACACGTGTCTCAAACAAAGGATATTGAGGCAAATGTGGCGCATACTCTCTTCTTAACCTATTGTATTCCTTAACACAGTCTAGATCCGCACAAATGTTTGTGACATCACACTCAATCAAGTACAATCCCGATAAAGTTCTGACTCGTGACAATGCCACATATGCCATACCCTCCTTGAACACAGAACTGCCAATATTCACCAATGCACTGTCTACACTTAAACCTTGCGATTTATGGATTGTCACCGCATATGCCAAGCAAACAGGAAACTGCTTACGGCGAACATATAAGTTTTTCACAAGCAAAAACCTAGCAGAGCAACGAACAATTAGCTGTACTTCCTCAATGCCATCAAATTTAATTTTTAAAAATTCAATTCCATCCCTATTTCTGTATTTCACAAAATCAACAACATTACCCATTGATCCATTTACCAGACCTCTTTCAACATGTAAATTCCTTCTTAAAATGATACGGCAATTTAAGCACACATTCAGAGTCTTTTCAAAACCCGCAGTTTTAGATATACTCTTCTCTAATGAATCCAATTTTGATTTCAAATTCTCAGACAAAATAATTGTTGATCCCATATGCTCTACTCTGTCAATAGCTTCCAGTTTCACAATCTCTTGGTTTTCTAAATACAACATTTTGTTGTTGAAGATGGCACATTCTGCAAGAGTTGGCATCAAACATATTCCAGATTTCTTCTCAGTAATTTTCTGAAAAATATTCTCAGGCACAACGTCTTGTTCTGGATACAAATTTGACAGTAATCGTGCATGTAAAGCTTCTTTCCCATGCTCGGTCACTTTTCCGATTCTAACATCTTGTAGAATATTCTTGTAATCTTCATCCTTCGCCTGACGCATATTTTCATGCAGTTCAGCATAATTGAAGTTTAACCATATATTAACTTTGCCAATGCTCCCTAGGCACTTCCTGGTATCTTCATGCGTGAGCATTTTGAACACAGGTTGTCCTTTCACTGGTGTCAGCTGCAGAAGATCACCGAAAACAATCATGTGTTTGCCACCAAATAACACATCATACTCTGTTTTGAGAACTTCTTGCATTCTCAAATGCACAAAGGCAAGCATGACATTGGAAACCATGCTTACTTCGTCAATGATAAGAAGTTTCATTTTCTTCAAGACTCTTGAAACTTCACAACAAGCATCTCCAGATAACTTGTGGTATTGTAATTTGTTATCATGCTCCACTGGCAGCATCAGTAGATGATGCAAAGTAATACCTTTAATGTTATGTGCTGCCAGTCCAGTTGGAGCGGTGACAACACAAGACAGCGATGACTCAGTCCTTTTCTGCAAATAACATGAAATTGTTTAATGAGGAAACTTTTTCCAGTTCCCGCTTCTCCACTCACGTACAGTCGGACAGGTTTCAACGACGTACATTAGCACTCTTTCTTCTCATTACTTAATCCATGATCAATTTGGTTGGTAACTTCGTCATATATTTTCCTCTGCTCAACGTTGAGTTTTCTTTCCAAGTCTTCTAAGTTAACCGCATCCTCCTGAGCATGTGCCATGGCTCTTTCCACTTCAATTATGGCAGTGGCAGCTTCATTTTCGATAACTGGTCCTCCTAGTGGATCCTGACTCAATGAAACAGAACTCTGACTGTCCTGAGAACTGTCTCTAGCAATCTCGGCTGCAATCGTTGCTTCCTGCTCGATTTCCGCATTCAACATTTCTAGATATTTGAGAAAAACAGGACATTCTATGGTCTCCTTGGCGGCATTGAAAGAGTCTTCGTAACAGAGGAAATCTCCAAGCAGTTCCTCTTCTGCACGCCAAGGCTTGAAAAGTTGCAAAAGTGCTAAATAGAAAAACTCTTTTTTTTCAGGAGATTCGTCACTCAATTTTCGATGGTTTACCAAGTGGCATTTTCTTTGCTTGACGAGACATCCCTCACTTCCAATTACAGCATACACTCCTTTATCAATATCTTCTTTGATGTTCCTCTTGAATATGTAATTTTGTAGAACCTCATACAGACAAACATTCTCGAGGTGTCTGCTTCTATTTGGATAATATGTATCCAACATGTTGGTCTTCAAAATATCAGTACTGTTTGGCTCCTTTTCCGCCAAATACTCAATTTCCCGCACAGGTTTCAGAACTCGATTACGCGTTGCAGCAAGACCAAGACTCGCCCAAACGATACTCCTGGATTTGGCATAGAGACTTGCTGAAGACAACGGGTCAGTACATTTGTAAGCTCCGATTTCTCTATGTGACAACATCTTCAGACTGAAACTGTACAACTTCTTACTGAGGCTCTTTTCATGGGAAATGTCCTCCCACATATCCTTCAATTCTGTCTTTTCTTTTTTGGTGATGTAAGATGTCACATACCGAGCCACAGCCATACAGTTATCAGCCACGAACTGTATATCCATGTTAGCATTCCACATGGACAAAATCACTGGGTTGTAGTCGTTGATATACTTGGACTCTTCGTTCCTTTTCAAATTGTATGTGTTGTTAGGTGATTTCTTCATCACATTATGTCGCAGCGAAGACATCAAACTGTTCACTCTTCCTTTAGAAATCACCGGTCGTGGAAAGGCGAAACGACATTTGGTGTAGAACTTGTCCTTGTTTCTGAATTTACGACGACAGTACTTTCCGCAACGATGGCTTTGGAAGCGTAGAACTTGTTCTCTTAGGCTTTTGTCCTCCTTTGCGTTTGGAACAGCACATGTAGAATACTGTTCTATGAAACTCATCACTAAGTCTTCTGGATCTGTTCCAAATTTAGGTGCATCCTTGATCCACATCAGCATATGTATATGAGGAGCACCTCTTGCTTGATACTCCTTTCTCCAGAAGAAATCCAACACCTCTCCAAGAGGTGGATTTCTCTTGTTCATGATGAAAGACATCATAGCTTCAAATCTATGATTGAAGTACCTGCATACATTCACTGGATCCAAAGAGCACAGTTCTCCGGGTGTCTTGAATTCGATATTTTCAATGTTTCCATTTGCCTCTCGTAGAAATTCAAGTAAGTCTTCCCAGCCATACTCGGCACAGCTGAGAGTGAGGAACCATGTGGGAGTTCCTAAGTTCCTCAGCATACATTTTAAATCACCATGACGACGGTACCAGTACTCATTAGTACCACGCTGACACGCCATGAGATTAATCAGGTGAGAATCCAAAATACTGTCTTGCACATTGACTTTATCCATAAAGTCACTTGCCGAGATGTTTTGCATCTGTATACCACTTTTCAAGATGTGGTTCACTGCATATGACAGTCCAGACAGATCGCTTTCAAACAGGAGATGAAACAAATAGGGAATGCATTGTCGAAACCTAGGATCTTCTGCATACAATCGTAAAGTCCGGTATTCAGAAGCAGGAATTTGATGAGTTCGCTCATCATATCTTCCTCTTTGACCTGTTGGAAATAGCTGTGGGAAACACCGACCTTCCAAACTTTCCTCCCAAACACTAATGGGACTCCCTTTGGCTTGTTTCATTTGAAACAACTCAATAGCATTCCCCATGACTTCCTTGGAATGCAAAGGATGAACACTATAATGTTCATATATTTCTTCACTTTTAGAGGGTTCTACTTTCTCAATTTGACCAGCACACAAATCGCTATCCTCTTCTTCACTTACTTCCTCTTCTGCAACATATACATTCTTATAGTACTTATTGTTTTTTTTCAAATACAATGTTGCCTTTTTGACTTTCCTAACATCCACTAAATCTTGCCATATTTTCTTACTCTTTGTCGGAACCCCATTAACTAAGATAACCAGAGGTTCCTCTTCCACTTTTTCTACTCCAATTGTATTAATGTTTTTCTTCAAATCTAGAGGCAAATAAACAACTCTTCCCTTTAATCCCCTCTGTAAATCTGATGGAGGCAATTTCCCTGTCTTTGGCTCCATTCTTACAATAGCCTGAAAGGGATGGATACTTTGAATGAAAATAGATTCATAAGTATTTAAATCCTTCAATTCAGAAGGAATCTCAACCAATTCCAGATTATTATGAACCGCTCTAGCAGGCATCTGGTTTTGATTTAATTTGTTACAACAATAAGTACACACACGTTGATCCAATCCCAAATCAAAACAATTTTCTACCATCAAGTATGTTGCGAAATCCTTCCATTCACTATTATTTTGCCTTTCACTTTTCGCATATAAATCCACTAACTTAGTCTAATTCTTATAATAAGTGCGTCGACAACACACACAAGTGAAATTAGGCCTCTCACTTGATTTCACCTGAAACGTGGCAATTTCCTTCTGAAAATTATCTGTACTGGAAACCTGTACACTATCTTCCACATTACCCTCTTCTTCTGGGTCAATTTCAACATTCTCCTCTTTACTTGCAAAGTAACAAAACTCAATTTCTTCACAAATATTCTTCACATCTATTTCAGAACCATGCAAAAGAGCAGTGCATAATTGCTTAAGCATAATTGCTGGACTCTTAGCATAATACAACATTCTAACTAATTTCCTCACTTTATTATGATGCACTGCTAGCATCCTGAAATGATGAAAAACACTCTGGCATACTCTCCTGGAAAGACAAGCCAGTGAATGACCATGCAAACCTTTCACTTCTCTCACTCTGCAAGGATCTAATTCTTGCAACAACATCATTTTCTGCTTCAAACTTTTCTTATTAAATGTCCGTACAAAATCACAAAGCAAATTGATGGAATCCTGTCGCACACTGCAAATACTACTACACTTCCAGGTGTACACAGGTCCCTTAGGACGTCTTCCTAAAACCTCATTACCTAACACCTCTTCTACCTCTGTTGTCACAAGTTTTTCTTTTTCAACTGGACAACCATCTTTCACCTCATAAGCTCGACCACTGGTGTCAACTGCATGCACCAAATCATTATCCTGGAAATAACTCTCCTCATTAAAAAATGCCTCACAACTTGAACTATGCATCCATTCTCCTGAAAAAACTTCACAAAAATTATTACGATTAACTGTTCTCTTCCATCTACTATTTCTTTTGAAATCATAAATTGCCTTGTTTAGCTTCCTAATTCTATTGATTATCAAAATAAATAACTTTCGCTTAATTTCAAATGCCTGATCAATAACTTTCTCAATTTTTTTTTCTCTTATAAAAAACCACTTTCTGCTGACCTTTCTTAATATTTTTTAACAAATTGCCAATTATCCTGTTGCGGAACATTCGTCTACGAATGTCCCTAAACTGATTTTTCCTTCTACTACCATGCACAGAGTTATCTCCTGCTCTAGCAGTAACATTTTTGATTGGCCTTCCCTTTCCGTTTAAATTGCTTCTCTTTTTCTGGACTAAAACATTTTCTGTAGTACTACTTTTTTTTCTACAAATGTTTCTCATGAATGATATCTTACCCGGACCTTTCTTGGTGACTTGACAAGTTTTTATTGTAGAGGTCTGATGCAACAATTTTTTAAGCTGCTGTCTTTGATGTTTGGTAGCCTTTCGCCTTCTGTCCTTCGAAGGCATTCTTTAATTTTGAAATGATCTGCAGTTGAATCTGTGGTAAAATATAATAAAAAATGTTATTAACCACTATTAGCAAACAGTAAATCAATAACAGTTGTCAAAAATTTAACACACTACTTGTCATTTTTAGTGCATTGGCAAATTTAGTATTCACAATAGTAGCAAAGAAATTGAATGCTTCTACATTTGACCTGTGCTGTTTTATATGTGAATCTGAACTAATTTTATGAGCATATTTGACTATTTTATTAAAGACACTACACACAACCTATTTTTGAACTTTTGTTTAATTTTAAATGAAACGGTTTACATTTTTATTTTTCATTTTTCATTTCCAGTAACTTTTAAAAATAAATGTTTATAGTTCCATAGGCTCAAGCAGGTCAGCTTCCCACCCTATGTCATACAATTCTGACAAATCGGCATCCTCATCATGTTCTTCATCATCCTCAGGATTTAAATCATCCAAGGGATCTACTTCCACTGACGTTTCAATGACAAGTTCAATGATAAGATCGATATCAACTGATTGCTCATTATCACTCATGGTTGATGTTGTCGTTATCTTTAAAGAAAGAGAACAACAATAAGATGTTGCAGAGTAAGAGATAAATCTCAGAGACTATAATATTAAAATTGTTTAACAAGAGTAACATTTTGCAATTATTATTTAGCCATGTCCAGCGATGCTGAGGAGGTGAGGCCTATGTCCAAGTTTTCAGTGAACAGGACTCATCTCTTCTTAACCTTCGATAAGCCTCACCGACTCTTTTTACCCTGCTCATACTTAAATGTAAAGGGGCAGATTTATGTTAACTGGCGCATCCCCGGGGATGCACCAGTTAACGTGCACCGCTGCTCTGCCACCCATGATGTGCCGCATTTACAATGTGGAGCACCATTGAGCAAAAACAGCACAGATGCGTCACGTATCTGTGCCGCAAAAGCAGCACATTGCAGGAATCATGTCGTAAGCGCGACATGTCTACTGCAATGCACAAGAGGAAGCCACACATTGCATGGTGCATCACTCCTTATGCCTGTTTCAAACAGGCGTAAGGATTTAATTCAGCAATGCTATAAAGCTGACTCAGTGAAATCTTCTAAATTTCACTGTGTTAGTTTTACCGGGCTTTCACGCAAATGAATGCCCACCCTGCAACAAAACACCTATATGAAACCTGACGCAGGTTTCATGTGGCACAGGACTTTACAGCATGACACATCTGCCTAGATGCATCAAGTTGTAAATATGTCGCCACATAGCAAATCTTTTGCACCGCCGCTGCGTCACAAAAGTGACGCACAGCGGCGCAAAAGAGGCACACACCTATCATAAATCTGTCCCTAACATTTTAAATGATTGATTCAGGATGACGATAAGGTGTGGCCTATCCAGAGGTTTGTTTGAGGTGAGGCCTACTCAGGGTTGCAGATGAAATTTAGGCTTGTTGAAGAATACAGAGGAGATAATACATGTGCAGGCCTACCAATGAAGTGAGTCATGTCCACTTCACTCTTGAACAAAGGCCAGACCTCTTCTGTGTCCGTGGACAGGCCTAAAGCTCATCTGCACAATGTCATTCGTAAAGTTAGGAAACACAGGTGATGTATTTGAAAAATGTGGAGTTTCTTTTCCTCATTTCACAATCACATCACCTGTGTTTCCTTTGCTTAGGTATCTCATAGTGCAGATGGAGTCTAGCATATCAAAGAGTACACAGAAGTTGAGCAGTGTATACAACAATTTTGACATTTACAGAAGATTCAGCTTCTTATCTTGTTGGAGATGAAGTGAGGCCTGTCTTGCAACATGGTGCATCTTTTGCATCACTGCTGCATCGGTTTCATGGGGCACGGGACTTTACAGCATGACACATCTGCTTGATGCATCAAGTTGTAAATATGTCGCCACATAGCAAATCTTTTGCACCGCCGCTGCGTCACAAAAGTGACGCACAGCGGCGCAAAAGAGGCCCACACCTATCATAAATCTGTCCCTAACATTTTAAATGATTGATTCAGGATGACGATAAGGTGTGGCCTATCCAGAGGTTTGTTTGAGGTGAGGCCTACTCAGGGTTGCAGATGAAATTTAGGCTTGTTGAAGAATACAGAGGAGATAATACATGTGCAGGCCTACCAATGAAGTGAGTCATGTCCACTTCACTCTTGAACAAAGGCCAGACCTCTTCTGTGTCCGTGGACAGGCCTAAAGCTCATCTGCACAATGTCATTCGCAAAGTTAGGAAACACAGGTGATGTAATTGAAAAATGTGGAGTTTCTTTTCCTCATTTCACAATCACATCACCTGTGTTTCCTTTGCTTAGGTATCTCATAGTGCAGATGGAGTCTAGCATATCAAAGAGTACACAGAAGTTGAGCAGTGTATACAACAATTTTGACATTTACAGAAGATTCAGCTTCTTATCTTGTTGGAGATGAAGTGAGGCCTGTCTTGCAACATGGTGCATCTTTTGCATCACTGCTGCATCGGTTTCATGTGGCACAGGACTTTACACCATGACACATCTGCCTAGATGCATCAAGTTGTAAATATGTCGCCACATAGCAAATCTTTTGCACCGCTGCTGCGTCACAAAAGTGACGCACAGCGGCGCAAAAGAGGCACACACCTATCATAAATCTGTCCCTAACATTTTAAATGATTGATTCAGGATGACGATACGGTGTGGCCTATCCAGAGGTTTGTTTAAGGTGAGGCCTACTCAGGGTTGCAGATAAAATTTACGCTTGTTGAAGAGTACAGAGGAGATAATACATGTGAAGGCCTACCAATGAAGTAAGTTATGTCCACTTCACTCTTGAACAAAGGCCAGACCTCTTCTGTGTCCGTGGACAGGCCTAAACCTCATCTGCACAATGTCATTCGTAAACTTAGGAAACACAGGTCATGTAATTGAAAAATGTGGAGTTTCTTTTCCTCATTTCACAATCACATCACCTGTGTTTCCTTTGCTTAGGTATCTCATTGTGCAGATGGAGTCTAGCATATCAAAGAGTACACAGAAGTTCAGCAGTGTATACAACAATTTTGACATTTACAGAAGATTCAGCTTCTTATCTTGTTGGAGATGAAGTGAGGCCTGTCTTGCAACATGGTGCATCTTTTGCATCACTGCTGCATCGGTTTCATGTGGCACGGGACTTTACAGCATGACACATCTGCCTAGATGCATCAAGTTGTAAATATGTCGCCACATAGCAAATCTTTTGCACCGCCGCTGCGTCACAAAAGTGACGCACAGTGACGCAAAAGAGGCATACACCTATCATAAATCTGTCCCTAATATTTTAAATGATTGATTCAGGATGACGATAAGGTGTGGCCTATCCAGAGGTTTGTTTCAGGTGAGGCCTACTCAGGGTTGCAGATGAAATTTACGCTTGTTGAAGAGTACAGAGGAGATAATACATGTGAAGGCCTACCAATGAAGTAAGTCATGTCCACTTCACTCTTGAACAAAGGCCAGACCTCTTCTGTGTCCGTGGACAGGCCTAAACCTCATCTGCACAATGTCATTCGTAAACTTAGGAAACACAGGTGATGTAATTGAAAAATGTGGAATTTCTTTTCCTCAGTTCACAATCACATCACCTGTGTTTCCTTTGCTTACGTATCTCATTGTGCAGATGGAGTGTAGCATATCAAAGACTATGCAGAAGGTGAGAACTGTATGGAACATGGCTATGTAAGTCAAATAATCAAAATCTAAATTTGCCAAGCACACATGGGGGTGTATTTACAAGGACCTTCCACCACGGGGAAATGTCTTTAATTAAAATGGGAAAAATAACATCAAAGGGACTCAAATGCCTTTTAAATATACCCCAAGCAACCTATGAAACTCTAGCACTACATATCAAGAAACCTAATTGATTTCAAAAATCGTTTTTAAACACATCATCTAAATCAAATATATACCTACATTCAAGGGGAAATGACTTAAAATGGCCTAAGACACATGAAAGCGTTTTTTTAAGGCCCTTGCACCATTTTTGGGTCGCTTTTAACATGGCTATGTTAGTCAAAGAATTAAAATCTAAATTTGCCAAGCACAGATGGGGGCATATTTACAAGGACCTTGCACCACGGGGAAAGGTCTTAAATTAAAATGGGAAAAATAACATCAGAGAGACTCAAATGCCTTGAAAATATGGCCCAAGCAACCTATGAAACTCTAGCAGTACATATCAAGAAACCTAATTGATTTCAAAAAACGTTTTTAAACACATCTTGTAAAGCAATTATATTCATACATTCATGGGGAAGTGAGTTAAAATACCCTAAGACACATGAAAGCATTTTTGTAAGACCCTTGCACTATTTTTGCGTCACTTTTAACATGGCTATGTAACACAAAGAAACAAAATCTATTTGTAAAACACTTGACACAAAGCAACATTTTAAATACACAACTTTCTTCATAATTTTCTCCCTAAACCATACTATTCTCTATCTAAATTAAATGAATCTTTTCTCACCTTAGCAAATATGTGACATCATCAGCAGTGGATTGCGGGTGCGCGAAATATAGTTAGTACAACTAACTATATAGGAGCAATTTCAATGGTTTTGTATGAGTGAAATGTCCAGCTAACTATAACACCACTAAAACTTATAGTTTTTTGAGTGAATTTCAAAGGTTTTTTAAAAGCTAATTCCTAACTATATAACTCCTGAAACCTATGGTTTTTTCAGAGAATATATATATATATATATATATATATATATATATATATATATATATATATATATATATATATATATATATATTCACTGAAAAAACCATAGGTTATAGACCATATATAGTTAGGAATTAGCATTTACAAAACCTTGAAAATTCACTGAAAAAACCATAGGTTATAGACCATATATAGTTAGGAATTAGCATTTAAAAAACCTTTTTTTACTCACACAAAACCATTGAAATTCCATATATAGTTAGTTGTACTAACTATATATCGCGCACCCGCAATCCACTGCTGATCATGTCACATATTACATCATTCATGACATGGTCAGTGACATCACTGATGACATCACTGATGACATCTCAAATGACATCACTGATGACATCACTGATGACATCTCAAATGACATCACTGATGACATCACTGATGACCTCATTCATATGATAATACGATGAACCTCTTCAGACTCTAATATAACCTTAGATACACTCAGTGTAAACAGACACTCACAGACTGTCACTCATCCATGGAGTTACTCACACACCTAGTCAGTCATGCAAAGAATCAATCACACCTCCATTTCCTCAACTATACAGTTATACACACCTTACTTATTCAAACATATACTAACACATATTTACTCTCTTTTACAATGCCTGATACAAGTTCACAATGATCAATACAGCCACTCACACATTCACTGGCTCTTATGCACAGTTATTTATATATGTCAACTGTCACATGTACTGTGTTTTACATATGTACTTACTTTGACATGTAGCACTGAGATATCCATTCACTCACCAATGCACTCAGTCAACCGCCCATACAGGTGTTTCTACATGCACTTTTGAACCCATACATCTAGTGAATCAACTGCTCACACATCTATGCACAGAGTCATACACCTCCCAGCCACCCACACACACACACTCAGTCTCCCATACAAATACTTGGGCAACCAATCAATAACCCATATACTTACTCCCTCCAGTTTAACTCCTTGAAAACTGAGGTCATGTTCTGTCCCGCGAGCCGCATATCCCGCCCTCTGCCCACTGAGTTCTGGCCCCCGGAAAATTCCAACAATCCGCTACCTGTTACCACTGTTCGCAATTTGGGCGTCATGCTAAATCACCAACTGAGCATGGAAACGCAGGTCTCAAGAACAGTCGCTACCTGCTCAGCCCTTATGCGCTCACTGCGCAAAATCCTGCCTCTATTACCATCTTCAGCTCGAGCATTGATAGTCAGGTGCACTATCCTTAGTCGCCTTGACTATTGCAATGCTCTCCTGTTTGAGTCTCCTGCGACACTGCTAGACAGACTCCAACGAGTTCAGTCGGCAGCTGCCAAACTGGCTCTTGGTTGGACCAGAAGATCCTCGGCCACTGCTGCCTTGGCCGAGCTGCACTGGCTTCCTTTGAAGCAACGCATCGCCTTCAAAGCCCTTTGCTTGGTCTTCAAGGCACTACACGGCGCAGGACCTAGACCTCTTCATCGTCTGTTCTCGTGGTACACCCCCACCAGAACACTTCGGTCCGCAACTGCCTGCCTTGTGAAAGTACCTAGATGCAAGAAAGCCAGGATTGGGGGAAGATCGTTCAGAGTGGCTGCGGCCAAGCTCTGGAACAGTCTGCCCGCCGAAATTCGCCAAATCCCACACCTCCTACCTTTCAGGAAGCGAATCAAAACATGGCTCTTCCCCCACCCCCTCCCCTAAGTCCGCCTACCCATAACTCACCCCCCCGCCCAATAACCCAGGAGTAACTACCCAGCGCCAGGATACCTGCCAGGTGACAGCCGCGCTCTACAAATGTTTTAAATAAATAAATAAATAAATAATTACTCATATAGCTACTGATCAACACATGCAGCAGTTTACAGAACAACAGACATAATGATGCACAAATTAAGACAGTTTAGTCACTAACCCATGCACTCAGTGACACACATTTATTCACTCACTCATACAGTCAGTCATGGACCTACTAAATCCTTCATTCAGACACTTATACATCCACTCATTCTTCAATATGTAACACATATTTTAACTTTACAGAAACATACAGTCACTGGATGTTGTCATCAGTGATGTCATCAGTGATGTCATTTGAGATGCCATCAGTGATGTCATCAGTGATGTCATTTGAGATGTCATCAGTGATGTCATCAGTGATGTCACTGACCATGTCATGAATGATGTAATATGTGACATGATCAGCAGTGGATTGCGGATGCGCGATATATAGTTAGTACAACTAACTATATATGGAATTTCAATGGTTTTGTGTGAGTAAAAAAAGGTTTTTTAAATGCTAATTCCTAACTATATATGGTCTATAACCTATGGTTTTTTCAGTGAATTTTCAAGGTTTTGTAAATGCTAATTCCTAACTATATATGGTCTATAACCTATGGTTTTTTCAGTGAATTTCATTGGTTTTTTAAAAGCTAATATCTATAGCTGTAAAATGTATTCTTCTTTAAATCAAAAAATATATTTTATATGTTTATTAATAAAAAAAATTATTATTATTTTTTTTTGTTCGCTCCCGGTTCGCGAACCGGGAAGCTTCCCGTTAGCTCAATTTGGTGCCGCGACCCGGTCCGCGAACCGGTAAACGTTCCGTTTGCGCAACTGCCGCGTTAGAAATCAACATCGTGACGCGTCGCGGAAGCGCAACGTATCACGTTGTCGCGTAATGCGTCTTATAACGCGCCGCGTTAGCGCACCCGGAAGTGCTCCGGTACGCGAACTGAGACGCAAAGCGCAGCTCCCCGGAAGCGATCCGGGGCGCGTCGCGAAAGCGCGACGTATCGCGTTGCCGCGTAATGCGTCTTATGACGCGCCGCGTTAGCGCACCCGGAAGTGCTCCGGAGCGCGAACCGAGGCGCGAAGCGCAGCTCCCCGGAAGCGATCCGGGGCTCGTTCCGCAGCGCGTAACATAAGCGTAACAGGTCATGTGACTTGTTAATACAACTTTTCATTGGTTCATTTCACTTTTGGTTTCCTAATGATGTAAGGCTAGGTCAGGTGACCTAAAAATAACACTTTTCATTGGTTTAGAACTATTTTTTTCCCAAATGATGAAAGCCCCCACCTTTTTTCTCACTCTGACTTTCAACTTTGTGAAATGAAGACCTATTTTGCTGAGTGGAAAATGGCTTCACTAGTAGCTGCAGTGGTGCACCCCCACCACCACCACCACCTCCTCATAGGAAGAGAGGACCACCTCCACAGTTCCTTTCCAACACAGAGGAGGAAGAGGATCAAGAAGAGGAAGAGGAAATACAGGGACCACAGTTTTTACAAGAGGAGCCCCGGGTATCTCATCATAAAAATAGTTTCATTTGGCAGTTTTTTTCTTTTCCCGAAGGACAGAAAAAAGTTAATGCTCGGTATGTGACGTGCCTCATATGCAAAGAGGACTTATCTAGAGGCACAGATAAGAAGTATAGTTACGGCAACTATACTATGCACCGTCACATGCTGAGGTGGCATCCACTAAATTACAGCCGGGCACAGATGCGTGACCTCCAGGACAACCCACCAACTCCTGTGGCCAGGACATCGGCACAGGTATCTCTGTCGGGGCCAGAGGCACGGGAAACAGTGCCAAACATTCAGGATAACTTTATCCACATGAAGATTGTCTGTTTATATTGCGGTACCTTACTCTCATGTGCCAATATGAGCATTAACTTAATAAACAGAGCATTTGAAAACCACAAGTGCTCTAAACGCCCCAAAAAATAATTTTTTTTTTTGCTCCTGTTGAGCCCTTTCCAATGCCTGTTTTTTGTTGTTTCCCCCCCCAAAAAACCAAAAAAAACATAAAATTGTTCAAAAAATGTTCAGAAAAATAAAAAAAAATATAAAACAACAAAAACATTAAAAAAAAGTTCTTTTCAGAACTACCTCCCCTTTATAAAAAAATTGCTAGAATGTTTAGCACTCTGGCAAGCTCTATTTCTTTTGGTTCGCTTCCCGGTTCGCTCGCCGGTACGCGAACCGGGAGCGAACAAAAAAAAAAAAAAAAAAAAAAAAAGAAGAGTAAGTATAAGGGAAGTAAACAGAGAGTAATGTTAAAAGAAAGACAGCTATAGGGACTAAACCAGAGATACTGTTTAATAGATTTATTTGCCGAAGAAAAGATGGAAGAGGATATAATTGTGAAAAACAAAATAGATAAGGAAATGAAAGAAAAAAAGGAGAGTAGAAGAATAACACAGAAGAGTTTCTTAGAGAATGTGAGTGAATGTTCAAAATAAGATTAAAACATGTGGAATAACAGAGAGAAAAAACAGAAAGCAGAAAAGAAGAAGTAACAGAAAAAGAATAATTGAAACAGCAAAGAAATGTAAATAACATAGGCCCATATTATCAACATAGGCAATAAAAGTTTTGCACCTTTTATCGGCAGAAATGTGTCGCTAAAGCCGCTTTTGCGGCAGAAAACTGCCGCTAAAACCGCTTTTGCAGCAGTTTTCTGCCGATAAAAACAGCAATAATTTTATTGCCTCTGTTCATAATATGCCCCTTAGTGTGCTTCAACTACACAGAGAAAGCATAATGAACAAGTACTGAAAGAGTGATCAGTCAAAGACACTAAGAGTAATAGACACATACAAGGACCGGCTGGACAACAACGCACACAACAGCAAGGAACTCTTCAACATCGTCAAAGAGCTCTCCAACCCCAACGCCGGAAACAATGACATCACCCCGTCGCAAGACCTCTGCAACTCCCTCGCATCCTACTTCCACAACAAGATCGCGGACATACACAACAGCTTCAGCAACCAACCAACGCAAGCCACAACCACAACAACACCACCCACCACCACCCTCCGCACCTGGACTCCGATCAGCACCGAAGACACCATCCGCACAATGAACTCCATCCACTCCGGATCTCCGACTGACCCCTGCCCTCACCACGTCTTCAACAAGGCCGACGCTGTCATCACACCCCACCTGCGGGACATCATCAACACCTCCTTCGACACCGCCACCTTCCCCGAGAGCTGGAAGCACGCCGAACTCAGCGCTCTCCTCAAGAAACCCACAGCAGACCCCACCGACCTCAAGAACTACCGTCCCATCTCGCTCCTCCCGTTCCCGGCCAAAGTCATCGAGAAGACCGTCAACAAACAGCTGGCCGCCTTCCTCGAGACGAATGGATCCCTCGACCCCTCACAGTCTGGCTTCCGAGCGAACCACAGCACCGAGACCGCCCTCATCGCTGCCACCGATGACATACGAACTCTGATGGACAACGGAGAAACAGCGGCCCTCATCCTCCTGGACCTCTCCGCGGCTTTCGACACTGTCTGCCACCGCACCCTAGTACAGCGCCTAGGCAACATCGGAATCCAGGACAAGGCACTGGAGTGGATCACCTCCTTCCTCGACGGAAGAACACAGAGAGTCCGCCTACCACCGTACAAGTCAGAGGCCACCAAAGTCATCTGCGGCGTCCCTCAAGGATCCTCACTGAGCCCCACCCTCTTCAACGTCTACATGAGCCCCCTCGCGGCCATCGCACGCCAACACAACCTCAGCATAATCTCCTACGCCGACGACACCCAGCTGATCCTCTCCCTGACCAACGACCCCACCACCGCCAGATCCAACCTGCACGAAGGTATGAGAGAGGTAGCCGAATGGATGACGACCAGCCGCCTGAAATTGAACTCGGACAAGACGGAGGTCCTCATCCTGGGCTCCTCGCCCTCCGCCTGGGACGACTCCTGGTGGCCCCCCGCCCTGGGCACCGCACCCAAACCAACGGACCACGCACGCAACCTGGGCTTCATCCTGGACTCCTCCCTCTCCATGACCAGACAAGTCAACGCCGTCTCCTCGTCGTGCTTCAACATCCTGCGCATGCTACGTAAGATCTTCCGGTGGATCCCCACCGAGACGAAGAAGACGGTCACCCAGGCCCTCGTCACCAGCCGACTGGACTACGGCAACGCCCTCTACGCCGGAACCACCGCCAAGCTCCAGAAAAGACTCCAGCGGATCCAGAACGCCTCGGCCAGACTCATCCTCGACATCTCCCGACGCAGCCACATCTCCGGACACCTGAGAGATCTGCATTGGCTCCCGGTCAACAAGAGAATCACCTTCCGTCTCCTCACCCACGCGCACAAAGCCCTACACGACCAAGGCCCGAGCTACCTCAACAACCGGATCAACTTCTACACTCCCAAGCGCCTCCTCAGATCAACCAGCCACGCCCTCGCCGCCGTCCCCCGCATCCGAAGAGCGACAACAGGAGGAAGGTCCTTCTCCTACCTGGCCGCCAAGACCTGGAACTCACTCCCAACCGACCTGCGCCTGACCCAAGACCACCTCTCCTTCAGGAAGAAGCTCAAGACCTGGCTGTTCGAGCAGTAGCGGCACCCCCCCCCCATCCCAGCGCCTTGAGACCCTACGGGTGAGTAGTGCGCTATATAAATGACCTGATTGATTGATTGATTGATTGAGTGAACAAGAGTGAGGAACTATGAGAAGAGAGGGACTGAAAAAATGAGTGGAAGGAGTAGAGTAAGTAAGTAATAGAGAAAGGAATGAGGGAAGTAGCAAAGGCAGGAAGGTGAGGGTTAAAGAAATGAAGCAGTGGAACTAATAGTACTTAAATGTGATAGAAATGTAATGAAAAGAGTACAAAACATTTACCTTATAATTGTCGTTAACTTAGTCACTTGTTATTTTTATACTTTCAATCTGTGAAAGAGAGAACAAACATTTGAAAAATATTAAAACATGTATTTAAAAATTAGAAAAGACAAGGGAAAAGATTGAAGGACAAACAGTTTTTCAACAACTTTGACACTTACAGAAGCTTCTGCTTCTCCAGGCCCCCTACACAGTCCTAAAGATATACATTTTAAACTAACAGTATCTTGATGCAGATGAAGTGAGGCCTATCTTGGAACATGGTGCATCTTTTGCACTGCTGTTGTCTCACAAAAGTGACGCAATGGCAGCGCAAAAGAGGTGCACAATCATCATAAAACTGTTCCTAACATTTTAAATGATTGTTTCAAGATGGCAATAAGGTGTGTCCTATCCAGACGTTTGTTTCAGGTGAGGCCTACTCAGGGTTGCAGATGAAATTTACGCTTGTTGAAGAGTACAGAGGAGATAATACATGTGCAGGCCTACCAATAAAGTTCAGACCTCCTCTGTTTCCCTGGACAAGCCTAAACTTCATCTGCACAATGTGATTCGTAATGTTAGGAAACACAGGTAATGTATTTGAAAAACGTGCAATTTCTTTTGCTCATTTCACAATCACATCACTTGTGTTTCCTTTGGTTAGGTATCTCATTGTGCAGATGTAGTCCAGCATATGAAAGAGTACGCACTGCATGCAACAACTTTGACACTTACTGAAGCCTCAGCTTCTGCATGCCCCCTACACAGTTTTAAATGTATATCGTAAATACAAAAAGTACAGAATTAATTATACATGTTAAATGGTTTATTTTTGCTGTTCTCAGAATTGATCAAATTTCACTAAAAACAGTGACTTGAAGGTATTCATCATATAACAGCGGGGAAAAAAAAACACAATCAAAATGATTGTGTTTAAAAAACCCATATAACATAACCAATCAGAAATCAGAACTCCTCAAAAGTAACTTACTTTCCATGACGTCGAAGGATGTCCTATGAACAGCTTACACTCGGTTGTGCTGTTTTTATTTTCAGCCCGCCACTTTCTGAAAGAAAACCTCCCTCGTTTTGAAAAATATGTTACATACAATAAATGACTTCTCGCTCTCTACCACATGTTTCCACAAGGCCAAATCATGTAAGAGCCATTTATAACTCTTGGAATTCTTGTAAGCAAATCCCGTCATTTTGTATTTCCGCAACTTTCAGAAAGAAAACGTTCAAGATCACTTTCACAATCCTGGACTAGTAATATCTTACCCTTCTTGCTCACTCATGTTCTACATTTCCTATGACACTGATACTGCTTACTATGAAGCAGACTTACACTACCTCTATGACTACTACAATTATTTAATTGTCTACATCACTTTTAATCACAAAGCAATATAAAACAGTAGACAAAATTATATCAACCCCTAGAATCATTATACGCCAGTTACCTACCCTAAATTCTCTTTTCTGAAAACAGAAAGTAAGAATATTTTTAAATAAAAAGGCAACATTGTATCGTAGTCAAATGGGAATAATTTCCGAAACAGCAAATTTTTTTACATTTTAAGCTGTGTAATAAGCGGATCTGTCAAATGACCATCATGCCATATAATAGCTGCAGTTACAAATGTTCTTCCTAAAATCAACGACTGTGTAGCCACAACATTTGTAATTAAAGTTGAAGACTTACTTTCATCAGGTTTATATAGTTGGATTTTTAAAATGACATTATAATCAAAAGTTTGGACCAATAATCTAGACAGCATTGCAGACTTACATTCCCTCTACTCCATGTTTTGATTGGCTGCTTGAATTAGCTTATAAAAAGAAACAGTTTTTCTGAACTCATTCAAAGTGCAGTTATTTTTCCATGACGTCAAGTGTTATGGTAAGAAGACCGTTTGCTTTGGGAAATACTCTGTTGTCCTTCAACTAATCTGTGCCCACCACTTTCTGTAAGAAAATCTTCTTTTTTTCCAGGAACTATTTAATACTCAAAAATAACTTATGTCTCTGTACTACACTTATCCTCAAGGCCAAATCGTGTAGGAGCCATTAGAACCTCTTGAAATTCCTCAGAGCACATCCCGAGATTCTTTCCCTAAAATTTTGGTTTTAAAAACACCAGGTAAGAATTTTTAAGGTCATACGGCAATTTTTTTTTTAAAGTTAAAACAGAATCGTTGCAGAATGACCAGCCGTTTCTAGACTTTAAATAAGCTGTTTAATGTCCTGATGTTATTGAAGGACCGTCATGATATATAATTGCTGCAGTTACAAAAGTCCTTCCTGATATTGACAACTGCAAAGCTACAAAATTTGTAATTAAAGTTGTCAATTTTGTTCCATCAGGCCTACATCGTTGGAACATTAAAATGACATACTGGCCATATGTTCGTATAAATAATGTTGACATCATTTCAGATTTACATTGGCTACACTCCATGTTGTGATCAGCTGCTTTTACTAGCTTATTAAAGGACACTGATTTACTGTCTGGCAAAGTTAAATATATAAATCTTTCTGAGTCTACACTAGTAGTACTTGATACCCTACAGTTCTCGCAGTCATGCTGCCATTGATAAGAAAGCCCAAACAGGTGATCTACATCTACACCTTCAGCATGCAATACATCAAGCATATACATTAAAAACTCCTGACAATCTTGCTGAATATTTTGAGAGAATTCTGTTTGACCTGAACATCTGTCTAACAGATTTCGAATTTCAGACACACTTTCTATTTTTGTTCTATCAGTGCTACATTTCTCTAACACAGAATTTAACAAACTGCAAAATCTGTGATCCGAATTGACCACAATCTCTTCTTTTACATTTTCTAGAGAAAACAAAACATTAACCACTACATTAGCATAGCAGTTGATACCAGAACTGTTTTCAAATTGAAAACCAACAACATCTTCAACAGAATCCTTTTTCTTTCTGCTTATAATTTCAGGTTCATCGACTTTTCGTCTTTTTGCTACAACCTCCCTAGTATTGGTCACATTTCTTCATTTCCGGCCTACCACACGTTTCTCAAACAAAGGATATTGAGGCAAATGTGGCGCATACTCTCTTCTTAACCTATTGTATTCCTTAAAACAATCTAGATCCGCACAAATGTTTGTGACATCACACTCAATCAAATACAATCCCGATAAAGTTCTAACTCGTGACAATGCCACATATGCCATACCCTCCTTGAACACAGAACTGCCAATATTCACCAATGCACTGTCTACACTTAAACCTTGTGATTTATGGATTGTCACCGCATATGCCAAGCAAACAGGAAACTGCTTACGGCGAACATATAAGTCTTTTACAAGCAAAAATCTAGCAGAACAACGACCAATTAGCTGTACTTCCTCAATGCCATCAAATTTAATTTTTAAAAATTCAATTCCATCTCTATTTCTGTATTTCACAAAATCAACAACATTACCCATTGATCCATTTACCAGACCTCTTTCAACATGTAAATTCCTTCTTAAAATTATACGGCAATTTAAGCACACATTCAGAGTCTTTTCAAAACCTGCAGTTTTAGATATAGTCTTCTCTAATGAATCCAATTTTGATTTCAAATTCTCAGACAAAATAATTGTTGATCCCATATGCTCTACTCTGTCAATAGCTTCCAGTTTCACAATCTCTTGGTTTTCTAAATGCAACATTTTGTTGTTGAAGATGGCACATTCTGCAAGAGTTGGCATCAAACATATTCCAGATTTCTTCTCAGTAATTTTCTGAAAAATATTCTCAGGCACAACGTCTTGTTCTGGATATAAATTTGACAGTAATCGTGCATGTAAACCTTGTTTCCCATGCTCGGTCACTTTTCCAATTCTAACATCTTGTAGAATATTCTTGTAAACTTCATCCTTCGCCTGACGCATATTTTCATGCAGTTCAGCATAATTGAAGTTTAACCATATATTGACGTTGCCAATGCTCCCTAGGCACTTCCTGGTATCTTCATGCGTGAGCATTTTGAACACAGGTTGTCCTTTCACTGGTGTCAGCTGCAGAAGATCTCCGAAAACAATGATGTGTTTGCCACCAAATAACACATCATACTCTGTTTTAAGAACTTCTTGCATTCTCAAATGCACAAAGGCAAGCATGACATTGGAAACCATGCTTACTTCGTCAATGATAAGAAGTTTCATTTTCCTCAAGACTCTTGAAACTTCACAACAAGCATCTCCAGATAACTTGTGGTATTGTAATTTGTTATCATGCTCCACTGGCAGCATCAGTAGACGATGCAAAGTAATACCTTTAATGTTATGAGCTGCCAGTCCAGTTGGAGCGGTGACAACACAAGACAGCGATGACTCAGTCCTTTCCTTCAAATAACATGAAATTGCTTTAATGAGGAAACTCTTTCCAGTTCCCGCTTCTCCACTCACGTACAGTCGGACAGGCTTCAACGACGTACATGAGCACTCTTTCTTCTCATGACCTAATCCATGATCAATTTGCTTGGTAACTTCGTCATATATTTTCCTCTGCTCAACATTGAGTTGTCTTTCCAAGTCTTCTAAGTTAACCGCATCCTCCTGAGCATGTGCCATGGCTCTTTCCACTTCATTCATGGCAGTGGCAGCTTCATTTTCGATAACAGGTCCTCCTAGTGGATCCTGACTCAATGAAACAGAACTCTGACTGTCCTGAGAACTGTCTCTGGCAATCTCGGCTGCAATCGTTGCTTCCTGCTCGATTTCCGCATTCAACATTTCTACATATATGGGAAAAGCAGGACATTCTATGGTCTCCTTGGCGGCAGTGAAAGAGTCTTCGTAACAGAGGAAATCTCCAAGCAGTTCCTCTTCTGCACGCCAAGGCTTGAAAAGTTGCAAAAGTGCTAAATAGAAAAACTCCTTTTTTTCAGGAGATTCGCCACTCAATTTTCGATGGTTTACCAAGTGGCATTTTCTTTGCTTGACCAGACATCCGTCACTTCCAATTACAGCATACACTCCTTTATCAATATCTTCTTTGATGTTCCTCTTGAATATGTAATTTTGTAGAACCTCATACAGACAAACATTCTCGAGGTGACTGCTTCGATTTGGATAATATGTATCCAACATGTTGGTCTTCAAAATGTCGGTACTGTTTGGCTCCTTTTCCGCCAAATACTCAATTTCCCGCACAGGTTTCAGAACTCGATTACGCGTTGCAGCAAGACCAAGACTCGCCCAAACGATACTCCTAGATTTGGCATAGAGACTTGCTGAAGACAACCGGTCAGAACATTCGTAAGCTCCGATTTCTCGATGCGACAACATCTTCAGACTGAAACTGTACAACTTCTTACTGAGGCTCTTTTCATGGGAAATGTCCTCCCACATATCCTCAAATTCTGTCTTTTCTTTTTTGGTGATGTAAGAGGTCACATACCGAGCCACAGCCATACAGTTATCAGCCACAAACTGTATATCCATGTTAGCATTCCACATGGACAAAATCACTGGGTTGTAGTCATTGATGTACTTGGACTCTTCATTCCTCTTCAAATTGTATGTGTTTTTAGGTGATTTCTTCATCACATTATGTCGCAGCGAAGACATCAAACTGTTCACTCTTCCTTTAGAAATAACCGGTCGTGGAAAGGCGAAACGACATTTGGTGTAGAACTTGTCCTTGTTTCTGAATTTACGACGACAGTACTTTCCGCAATGATGGCTTTGGAAGCGTAGAACTTGTTCTCTTAGGCTTTTGTCCTCCTTTGCGTTTGGAACAGCATATGTAGAATACTGTTCTATGAAACTCATCACTAAGTCTTCTGGATCTGTTCCAAATTTAGGTGCATCCTTGATCCACAGCAGCATATGTATATGAGGAGCACCTCTTGCTTGGTACTCCTTTCTCCAGAAGAAATCCAACACCTCTCCAAGAGGTGGATTCTTCTTATTCATGATGAAAGACATCATAGCTTCAAATCTATGATTGAAGTACCTGCATACATTCACTGGATCCAAAGAGCACAGTTCTCCGGGTGTCTTGAATTCGATGTTTTCGATGTTTCCATTTGCCTCTCGTAGAAATTCAAGTAAGTCTTCCCAGCCATACTCGGCACAGCTCAGAGTGAGGAACCATGTGGGAGTTCCTAAGTTCCTCAGCATACATTTTAAATCACCATGACGACGGTACCAGTACTCATTAGTACCATGCTGACACGCCATGAGATTAATCAGGTGACAATCCAAAATACTGTCTTGGACATTGACTTTATCCATAAAGTCACTTGCCGAGATGTTGTGCATCTGTATACCACTTTTCAAGATGTGGTTCACTGCATATGACAGTCCAGACAGATCGCTTTCAAACAGGAGATGAAACAAATAGGGAATGCATTGTCGAAACCTAGCATCTTCTGCATACAATTGGTAAAGTCCGGTATTCAGAAGCAGGAATTTGATGAGGTCGCTCATCATATCTTCCTCCTTGACCTGTTGGAAATAGCTGTGGGAAACACCGAGCTTCCAAACTTTCCTCCCAGACACTAATGGGACTCCCTTTGGCTTGTTTCATTTGAAACAACTCAATAGCATTCCCCATGACTTCCTTGGAATGCAAAGGATGAACACTATAATGTTCATATATTTCTTCACTTTTAGAGGGTTCTACTTTCTCAATTTGACCAGCACACAAATCGCTATCCTCTTCCTCACTTACTTCCTCTTCTGCAACATATACATTCTTATAGTACTTATTATTTTTTTTCAAATACAATGTTGCCTTTTTGACTTTCCTAACATGCACTAAATCTTGCCATATTTTTTTCTTCTTTGTCGGAACCCCATTAACTAAGATAACCAGAGGTTCCTCTTCCACTTTTTCTACTCCAATTGTGTTAATGTTTTTCTTCAAATCTAGAGGCAAATAAACAACTGTTCCCTTTAATCCTCTCTGTAAATCTGATGGAGGCAATTTCCCTGTCTTTGGCTCCATTCTTACAATAGCCTGAAAGGGATGGATACTTTGAATCAAAATAGATTCATAAGTATTTAAATCCTTCAATTCAGAAGGAATCTCAACCAATTCCAGATTATTATGAACCGCTCTAGCAGGCATCTGGTTTTGATTTAATTTATTACAACAATAAGTACACACACGTTGATCCGATCCCAAATCAAAACAATTTTCTACCATCAAGTATGTAGCGAAATCCTTCCATTCACTATTATTTTCCCTTTCACTTTTTGCATATAAATCCACTAACTTAGTCTGATTCTTATAATAAGTGCGTCGACAACACACACAAGTGAAATTAGGCCTCTCACTTGATTTCACCTGAAACGTGGCAATTTCCTTCTGAAAATTATCTGTACTGGAAACCTGTACACTATCTTCCACATTACCCTCTTCTTCTGGGTCAATTTCAACATTCTCCTCTTTACTTCCAAAGTAACAAAACTCAATTTCTTCACACATATTCTTCACACCTATTTCAGAACCATGCAAAAGAGCAGCGCATAATTGTTTAAGCATAACTGCTGGACTCTTAGCATAATACAACATTCTAACTAATTTCCTCACTTTATTATGATGCACTGCTAGCATCCTGAAATGATGAAAAGCACTCTGGCATACTCTCCTGGAAAGACAAGCCAGTGAATGACCATGCAAACCTGTCACTTCTCTCACTCTGCAAGGATCTAATTCTTGCAACAACTTCATTTTCTGCTTCAAACTTTTCTTATTAAATGTCCGTACAAAATCACAAAGCAAATTGATGGAATCCTGTCGCACACTGCATATACTACTACACTTCCAGGTGTACACAGGTCCCTTAGGACGTCTTCCTAAAACCTCATTACCTAACATCTCTTCTGCCTCTGTTGTCACAAGTTTTTCTTTTTCAACTGGACAACCATCTTTCACCTCATAAGCTCGACCGCTGGTGTCAACTGCATGCACCAAATCATTATCCTGGAAATAACTCTCCTCATTGAAAAATGCCTCACAACTTGAACTATGCATCCATTCTCCGGAAAAAACTTCACAAAAATTACTACGATTAACTATTCTCTTCCATCTACTATTTCTTTTGAAATCATAAATTGCCTTGTTCAGCTTCCTAATTCTATTGATTATCAAAATAAATAACTTTCGTTTAATTTCAAATGCCTGATCAATAACTTTCTCAACCTTTTTTTTTTCTCTTATAAAAAACCACTTTCTGTTGACCTTTCTTAATATTTTTTAACAAATTGCCAATTATCCTGTTGCGGGACATTCGTTTACGAATGTCCCTAAACTGTTGTTTCCTTCTACTATCATGCACAGAGTTATCTCTTGCTCTAGCAGTAACATTTTTGATTGGCCTTTCCTTTCCGTTTAAATTGCTTCTCTTTTTCTGGACAAAAACATTTTCTGTAGTACTACTTTTTTTTCTAGAAATGTTTCTTATGAATGTTTTCGTGGTCTTACCCGGTGCTTTCTTGGTGACTTCAAGATTTTTTATTGTAGAGGACTGCTGCAGTAAATGATGGACCTGCTGTCTTTGACGTTTTGTAGCCTTTCTCATTCTATCCTTAGTTGGCATTCTCAAAATTTGAAATGATCTGCAGTTGAATCTGTGGTAAAATATAATAAAAAATGTTATTAACCACTATTACCAAACAGTAAATCAATAACAGTCATCAAAAACTTAACACACTACTTGACATTTTTACATAGAATATTTTTTAGTGCTTTGGCAAATTTAGAATACACAAATATCAGAAAAGAAATGGAATTCTTCTTCATTTTACCTGTCCTGTTTTATATGTGAATCTGATCTAATTTTATGAGCATATTTTAATATTTTATTGAAGACACTACACATAACCTGTTTTTGAAGGTGTGTTTAATTTTAAATGAAACGGTTTACATTTTTACTTTTCATTTATTGTAAATTTTAAAAATAAATGTTTATAGTTCCATAGGCTCAAGCAGGTCAGCTCCCCACCCTATGTCATACAATTCTGACAAATCGGCATCCTCATCATGTTCTTCATCATCCTCAGGATTTAAATCATCCAAGGGATCTACTTCCACTGACGTTTCAATTACAAGTTCAATGATAAGGTCGAGATCAACTGATTGCTGATTGTCACTCATGGTTGATGTTGTCGTTATCTTTAAAGAAAGAGAACAACAATGAGATGTTGCAGAGTAAGAGACAAATCTCAGAGATTATAATAGTAAAATTGTTTAACAAGAGTAACATTTTGCAGCTATTATTTAGCCATGTCCAGCGATGCTGAGGAGGTGAGGCCTAAGTCCAAGTTTTCAGTGAACAGGACTCATCTCTTCTTAACCTTGGATAAGCCTCACCGACTCTGTGTCCCCTGCTCATACTTAAATGAACAGGGGCAGATTTATGCTAAGTGGCGCATCCCCACGGATGCACCAGTTCATGTGCACCGCTGCTCTGCCACCCATAGTGTGCCGCATTTACAATGTGGAGCACCATTGAGCAAAAACAGCACAGATGCATCACACATCTGTGCCGCAAAAGCAGCACATTGCAGGAATCACGTCATAAGCGCGACATGTCTACTGCAATGCACAGGAGGAAGCCTCACATTGCATGGTGCATCACTTCTTATGCCTGTTTCAAACAGGCGTAAGGATTTGATTCAGCAATGCTATAAAGCTGACTCAGTGAAATCTTCTAAATTTCACTGTGTTACTTTTACAGGGCTTTCATGCAAATTAATGCATACCTTGCAACAAAACACCTATATGAAAACTGACGCAGGTTTCATGTGGCACAGGACTTTACAGCATGACACATCTGCCTAGATGCATCAAGTTGTAAATATGTCGCCACATAGCAAATCTTTTGCACCGCCGCTGCATCACAAAAGTGACGCAAAAGAGACATACACCTATCATAAATCTGTCCCTAACATTTTAAATGATTGATTCAAGATTACGATAAAGTGTGGCCTATCCAGAGGTTTGTTTGAGGTGAGGCCTACTCAGGGTTGCAGATGAAATTTACGCTTGTTGAAGAGTACAGAGGAGATAATACATGTGAAGGCCTACCAATGAAGTAAGTCATATCCACTTCACTCTTGAACAAAGGCCAGACCTTTTCTGTGTCCGTGGACAGACCTAAACTTCATCTGCACAATGTCATTCGTAAACTTAGGAAACACAGGTGATGTAATTGAAAAATGTGGAGTTTCTTTTCCTCATTTCACAATCACATCACCTGTGTTTCCTTTGCTTAGGTATCTCATAGTGCAGATGGACTCTAGCATATCAAAGAGTACACATAAGTTGAGCAGTGTATACAACAATTTTGACATTTACAGAAGATTCAGCTTCTTATCTTGTTGGAGATGAAATGAGGCCTGTCTTGCAACATGGTGCATATTTTGCATCACTGCTGCATCGGTTTCATGTGGCACGGGACTTTACAGCAAGACACATCTGCCTAGATGCATCAAGTTGTAAATATGTCACCACATAGCAAATCTTTTGCACCGCCGCTGCGTCACAAAAGTGACGCACAGTGACGCAAAAGAGGCATACACCTATCATAAATCTGTCCCTAACATTTTAAATGATTGATTCAGGATGACGATAAGGTGTGGCCTATCCAGAGGTTTGTTTAAGGTGAGGCCTACTCAGGGTTGCAGATGAAATTTACGCTTGTTGAAGAGTACAGAGGAGATAATACATGTGAAAGCCTACCAATGAAGTAAGTCATGTCCACTTCACTCTTGAACAAAGGCCAGACCTCTTCTGTGTCCGTGGACAGACCTAAACCTCATCTGCACAATGTCATTCGTAAACGTAGGAAACACAGGTGATGTAATTGAAAAATGTGGAGTTTCTTTTCCTCATTTCACAATCACATCACCTGTGTTTCCTTTGCTTAGGTATCTCATAGTGCAGATGGACTCTAGCATATCAAAGAGTACACATAGGTTGAGCAGTGAATACAACAATTTTGACATTTACAGAAGATTCAGCTTCTTATCTTGTTGGAGATGAAATGAGGCCTGTCTTGCAACATGGTGCATCTTTTGCATCACTGCTGCATCGGTTTCATGTGGCACGGGACTTTACAGCATGACACATCTGCCTAGATGCATCAAGTTGTAAATATGTCACCACATAGCACATCTTTTGCACCGCCGCTGCGTCACAAAAGTGACGCACAGTGACGCAAAAGAGGCATACACCTATCATAAATCTGTCCCTAATATTTTAAATGATTGATTCAGGATGATGATAAGGTGTGGCCTATCCAGAGATTTGTTTAAGGTGAGGCCTACTCAGGGTTGCAGATGAAATTTACGCTTGTTGAAGAATACAGAGGAGATAATACATGTGAAAGCCTACCAATGAAGTAAGTCATGTCCACTTCACTCTTGAACAAAGGCCAGACCTCTTCTGTGTCCGTGGACAGGCCTAAACCTCATCTGCACAATGTCATTCGTAAACTTAGGAAACACAGGTGATGTAATTGAAAAATGTGGAGTTTCTTTTCCTCATTTCACAATCACATCACCTGTGTTTCCTTTGCTTAGGTATCTCATAGTGCAGATGGACTCTAGCATATCAAAGAGTACACATAAGTTGAGCAGTGTATACAACAATTTTCACATTTACAGAAGATTCAGCTTCTTATCTTGTTGGAGATGAAATGAGGCCTGTCTTGCAACATGGTGCATCTTTTGCATCACTGCTGCATCGGTTTCATGTGGCACGGGACTTTACAGCATGACACATCTGCCTAGATGCATCAAGTTGTAAATATGTCGCCACATAGCAAATCTTTTGCACCGCCGCTGCGTCACAAAAGTCACGCACAGTGACGCAAAATAAGCTTACACCTATCATAAATCTGTCCCTAACATTTTAAATGATTGATTCAGGATGACGATAAAGTGTGGCCTATCCAGAGGTTTGTTTGAGGTGAGGCCTACTCAGGGTTGCAGATGAAATTTACGCTTTTTGAAGAGTACAGAGGAGATAATACATGTGATGGCCTATCAATGAAGTAAGTCATGTCCACTTCACTCTTGAACAAAGGCCAGACCTTTTCTGTGTCCGTGGACAGACCTAAACCTCATCTGCACAATGTCATTCGTAAACTTAGGAAACACATGTCATGTAATTGAAAAATGTGGAGTTTCTTTTCCTCATTTCACAATCACATCACCTGTGTTTCCTTTGCTTAGGTATCTCATAGTGCAGATGGAGTCTAGCATATCAAAGACTACGCAGAAGGTTACAACTGTATGGAACATGGCTATGTAAGTCAAATAATCAAAATCTAAATTTGCCAAGCACACATGGGGGCGTATTTACAAGGACCTTGCACCACAGGGAAAGGTCTTAAATTAAAATGGGAAAAATAACATCAGAGAGACTCAAAGGCCTTATAAATATGCCCCAAGCAACCTATGAAGCTCTAGCATTACATATCAAGAAACCTAATTGATTTCAAAAATCGTTTTTAAACACATCATCTAAATAAATTATATTCATACATTCATGGGGAAGTTACTTAAAATACCCTAAGACACATGAAAGCGTTTTTTTTAAGCCCTTGCTCCATTTTTAGATCACTTTTAACATGGCTATGTAAGTCAAATAATCAAGATCTAAATTTGCCACGCACAGATGGGGGCGTATTTACAAGGACCTTGCACCACAGGGAAAGGTCTTAAATTAAAATGGGAAAAATAACATCAGAGAGACACAAAGGCCTTATAAATATGCCCCAAGCAACCTATGAAGCTCTAGCAGTACATATCAAGAAACCTAATTGTTTTCATAAATCGTTTTTAAACACATCAACTAAATCAATTAGATACCTACATTCAAGGGGAAATGACTTAAAATGGCCTAAGACACATGAAAGCGTTTTTTTAAGGCCCTTGCAACATTTTTGGGTCACTTTTAACATGGCTATGTTAGTCAAAGAATTAAAATCTAAATTTGCCAAGCACAGATGGGGGCATATTTACAAGGACCTTGCACCACAGGGAAAGGTCTTAAATTAAAATGGGAAAAATTACATCAAAGGAAGTCAAAAGCCTTGCAAATATGCCCCAAGCAACCTATGAAACTCTAGCAGTACATATCAAGAAACCTAATTGATTTCAAAAAACGTTTTTAAACACATCTTGTAAAGCAATTATATTCATACATTCATGGGGAAGTGAGTTAAAATACCCTAAGACACATGAAAGCATTTTTGTAAGACCCTTGCACTTTTTTTGCATCACTTTTAACATGGCTATGTAACACAAAGAAACAAAATCTATTTGTAAAACACTTGACACAAAGCAACATTTTAAATACACAACTTTCTTCATAATTTTCTCCCTAAACCATACTATTCCCTACCTAAATTAAATGAATCTTTTCTCACCTTAGCAAATACTTTATGAGTTTCAAAACAGTCTCAGAAACACACCAAATTGTCTTTAGCAGAGCAAAAGGTATGCACTCCAGAGTCTGCAGCTATGAAAAGCACAGAAATGCTGTAACTCATCACACATATCTCTCATGTCACCCAATCAAAACTCTTCCCTCACTTTTTTCAAATCAACACCCTTCCCCCCTCTGGCCTTTCTGCCTTTTTTGCATAGCAACCACCTCCTGAAAGACCTCTCATGTTTGCAAGTTCACACAACAATGTTTCAATTGAACTCTGAACTCTCAGTGCACCTGCGTATCCAGTGCAATCTTTCATTAAATGATTTTTTCTTGACCATTCAAATTACATCTTTCAAACAACACATCCATGCACCCTAACTTTCTGTTTTCAGCAATCAAAATCCACCAATCACTGCTACTGCTTCCTTAACACAGAAACTCCACAGTTTTTTTCATTTTAAACTCTTATTTTTCCAACTACCATTTCATTGCCACACTTCATCTGACTGCGGCAGAACCTACTCTCACCATGTTTTCTGTCTGGATTGTTGGACATAGTTACATCTACTGGGCTCAAAGGTATGCTGAGAACAGAAATTTACCTAACCTCAATTTACAAGATGTGGAAATTAAGTGGTTTGGCCACAGAGGATTAAAATGTCACCAATTGATACCATTGGTGAAAACCTTTATGCATTTGCCTAAACCTGACCTGTTAATTTTGCACTGTGGAGGTAATGACTTGGGCACTTTGACTGGTGTAGGTCTGGAAATGCTTTTAAAGGACACCTTTGAGCAATTGATGGCACTTTTTCCTCAAACTGCCTTGGTATATTCAAATATATGCCAAAGACAGAAATGGAGGTGGTCGAACCAATTTTGTCCACAAATTGAGAAGTCGAGGAAGCATGTAAACAAATCTGTTTCAGCTTACATGAGAGACCATGGAATGGGCTCCATGTACAACAATAACTTGCGTTACTACATGCAAGATATCTACAGAGGAGATGGAGTTCACTTCTCAGATGAGGGCAACAGAGTTTTCATTTTGAATTTAAGACTGTGCATTGGTATCTACTTATAAGTACCTAAATGTACCATAAACCCAAAAGCTCTTCTCAGAGCTACCCTACATCTGATCACTCACAATTATTATTTTACTCTAACTTTTTTCACAAATTTTCAACAAAGTACGCTCCCCGGAGCGCTACCCGGTAAGCGAACTGGAAGCTAACCGCGCGAAATTTTTTAAAAAAATGTTTTTTTTCCGCACATATGGGCCTCCTCAGCCACCCTCAGAAAACCTAGGGGGTCAAGATACGTCTACCGTGCCCCCTTCTACCCATTCTGAACATTATTTGCCCTCCATCTTGTATTTTAATTCGACCGAAACACAAAATGGTGGACTCCCGTAACGCTGCAGGTTCGCGTACCGGGGCGCTCACCGGGAAGCGCTCCATCAAAAAAGGTGGGAAAGTAATTTACAGAAGAAACCCTGGAGACACTTTCACCAAATATACATTTGCTCATACTACATACCAATCCCTACCATTTTCACAAATTTGGTTGGAATTCCATTTAGCCATTTAGCCTGTAGACCTCTCTAAATACCCTGAGGTAAATTACTTCACAAAACACATCTGAAGTGTTGGAATTGACAACCAATTAAAATGTTACTTTCATTTTCTATTTGTTTTTACCTGACATTTGATTGGTTATGTACCTGAATATATATAAAGGAAGAGAAGGAAACACAGCCATTTTGACTACTACTTCCTGGTGTACATTTCAATAGGATTTTCACTAATAACTTCAACTTCTTTTTAAAGGTAAGTTGTTATTTTAAAAACTGAAGTATATTGTGCACTTTAAGTTAATATGGTAAACTTTTTCTGATAGTTATATACTATCCCTCTGTAGTAGTTATAGATTTAGATACACTTCTCTGTTATAGTTATGGATGGAGTTAGGCTTCTCTTGTATAATTATGAATTTACTTACGTTAAATCACATACACTTTTTTATATTCCTACTTCCACTCTGATACTATACACTGCCCAAAGATAAATTCACTGTTAAAAACTGCCTATCTAAAATTAATCCCAACAGTGCCCTATCTCTACTAATATATTTTTTTTATGCAAATTTCAGACAAAATGGAAGGCGAACAGAAAGTTTCATTTGAAATTGTCCTTGCAGAGACCAACCAAGAAATCATTGATCCAAATGACATTGAATTTATGGATGAAACTTGGGACCAAGAACTACTGCAATGTGTGCAATCAGTAGATGTCCTCCTTGAAAATGAGGACATTTTACACACTCAAACATTACAAGCTATGTTCAATGAAAATAACGACATTTCAGACAGTGAAATATTAGACATTTTATTAAATTTTGAAACACAATGACAATAATAAATAATTGCTTAAAAAATAAAGAAATAAAAAAATCAACAAAACAAACAATCAATTAACATACAATATTTGAAAAGTCTATCATTCTTTTTTCCTTATAGTACGCTCCCCAGAGCGCTTCCCACGCAAAAAAAACAATTTTTTTTTTTTTTTTTTTGCCCCGCGGGGCCCTTTTAAAGCCTCCACATCAAACCTAGGGGGTCAGGGAGGATCTACTATGCCCCCTTATGGTCATTTCCCCCTTTGTTTTGGCCTCCTCTTGTCTCTCGATCCTACCGAGAGACAAGATGGCGGCCGCTCCGGACTGTTTAGAATGTTGACAGACACCGGAGAGCCAATCAGCTTCGCTACGCGAAGTTCTGTTACACGTCAAGTACGCGAACCGGAGCGCTACCCGGAACGCGCTTACAGATATATATCTTTTTTGAACGTTAATTTCTCAAAATCCACTGGATCACATATATTGAGACCTAGCAAAGGCACATCGGGCTACCAGTCCCTACAATTTTGCCAAGTTTCGTGCAAATCCATTCAGCCGTTCGGGCTAAAAGTGAGGCCAACCACCCTATGGAAATTAACATGGGAAAAACACGTTTTGGGACCCCCCTTTTTTCTCAGCCCCCCCATGACAAACCCCCCCCAAATTTTCAGTGGCTGCTCAGAAACAAAATGTTCCATTTTCCTGAAAATTTCAGCCAATTCCGTCCACAAACGCCAAAGTTATTAGACATAGAATTTTCAAAAATCCCATAGAGAAAAAATCCTAACTATATATACCTACTGGCGACTGCCAGTAGGTAATATATATATATACATATATATATATATCCCGGGACATTGCCGTTTACTATGGCAGGGCGGGAGCCACACAGCTCCTGCCCTGTCATAGCAAACTCTGTTTTGCTTCATTAAAGCAAGAGGAGGAAAATCTGCTCTCGCTTCAATGAAGCAAAGCAGATTGCTTTTAAGCAAGGGGAGCTGCATGTTAGCAGCTCCCCTTGCTCAAATACAATGCAGGCTCCCTTTGATACGCCCACTCTAAAATACAGACTACTGTTTTCTAAACTATAGACACACCAATACCAGTTAGTACATACCCACTCAATAATTCCTAGGTCTACACACACTTCCACTCATTCACACATACAGTCACTCATACATGCAATCAAACATCAATACAGCACTATCATATGCACTCAAATGTCCATACAGACACTCACACACTGCCACTAATCCTTAGAGTTACTTACACACCTAGTCAGTCATTAAAAAAATCAATCACACTCCCATTTACTCACCTATAGTTATACACACTCCACCTCACTTATTCAACCATATACTAACACATACGTAAATGTAAATGTAAATGTGCTGGACTTGTAAAGCGCACAGCTGCCCGTGAGCGTCCCGGCGCTTGCTTAGGGAACCCGTCCTGGTATTCCCCTGTGAGAAACCCCAGCAGGGTGTCCACAAGGTGAAAGCCAGGCATCCCGCCGCGAGGGGCCGTAGTGGAGATTAAGCAAGCTATTGCCCAGAGTCTCAGAGTGTGACCCCATGAGTTGAGTAGGCACCAGAGCAAGAATTGTCGAGTCCGTGGAATTTTGAGCCCGTGACCCGCCGAGGCGGGGAATCGAACCCTGGTCCACGGTCGATCTCAGGTTCCGGGTCTGCCGCCTCTAACCACTGAGCCACGCTTCTCCACTTACTAATACAATCACACACTCATCCATAGAGCCACAATCAGAATCACTCACTCTCACATATAGTCATTTATATACTCCATCACTCACATATACTGCCTTTCACATATGCAGTTAATCACACATGTACCACTGAGAAATCCATTCACTCACCAACACACCCATACACACACTCACCCACCCATTCAGCCCTTCACAGATGCACTCTTGAACCCATTCACCCAGTGAATCACCCACACACACATCTATGCACAAAGTCACCCCCCCACCCATACAGACACTCAGGCACCCATCCAGATACTCAGACAACTAATCATATATAATTTTGTATATATACACACATAAACATATATATATATATATATATATATATATATATATATATATATATGTATATATAAATATATTTATGAACACATATTTTCGCCTTCCCATCCCTTGATAAAGAACAAACAAAGCACTTCAGATAGCTGCTATTCCATTCTCACTTTAGTGGCAAGAGGTAAATCAACCTTTTCAGTTGCTTCATGCAAACTTGTTCTAGATAAAACGCCATCTTGATTATTACAGTATTTTAATGCTACGACATCAAGAGTGCACTACATAAACATTGAAAAAGAACAGCATCTTACAGGAGTAACATGGTCGCCATATTAGATTGATATAATTCATTTCAAACAAATAGAACACAATTTATATCATAGTCTTTAGGGTTTCATATTGCAGAAAGGCCAAGTGGCATAATTCACATGATCAGCTTATTAGTGGTGACTTATGCCAGATGGTAGTGAAGAACACATGGGTTTCACAAAAGGAAGGTTTTAACAAATGCACATGCTGCAAAGCTTGTAAGCACTGTGAGAATCTAATACAGAGAAAAACACCTTTTAATACTGCCATAAAAATAAGAGGAAGACTCATATGTAAAAGCAAATTCCCAGTCTACATACTGAGATGTCCCTGCCCTAAAGTGGATACGGGTAGTATGAGTCTCCTTGTACACAAGCGCATAATCCAACATATCAGGGCTATTGGCAGCAAAGATAGCTGTTACTCAGTTGCAAGTCACGTTGAGAAACTGTATGATAGTGATGTTTCTCTGTTGAAATACAGCGGTATAGCCCATTTACCAAAGAATATGAGGGGTGGGGACAGGAAAACCAAATTATGACAATTAGAAACCAAGGGGCATATTATCAGGGACGGGTGTTAAAATTATCGCCGTTTTATCGGCAGGAAACTGCCGATAAAATGGCGATAATGGGCTTGATAATACACCCTTGTTAATTCTCATAGAAGCCCATGTTAACACCAGAACATGGGCTTCTCTGGGAATTAACAAGGGCGTATTATCAAGCCCATTATCACCGTTTTATCGGCAGTTCCCTGACGATAAAACTGTGATGATTTTAACACCGGTCCTTAATAATATGCCCCCAAGTTCATATTGCACATCGACAGCATAGAGCCTCATTATAGCCAAGGAGTGGTACACATGCCTGAGATAGAGAATCCTGATTCTCTGTTGGAACAGTTCGTGCCATGTATCAGTTGATTATGCTAATTGTTATATGTTGAATTTTGTATATCGTTTGAATTACACCTAGGATAACATGGGATTCATGGTTTCGTTTGCTTTAGTACATTTTTGTTTATTTTAGTCCTTTAGTTTCTCTATCAGACTATTTAGGGCGACATAGAATGCAATATGGTAACAACTTAAGTATTAGGCTATCTGTATTAAATGGTCTCCGGATAAGTGCTTAAGTCCTTTCCTTGAGTTATGTGTAATATGATATTTGTAATCCTCCAGCCAACTTTTTCCAGTGCATCAGTTGTAGAGAAAGGCCAAACACGCTAGTTGTGGTAAGCTCTGATCGAGTTTTTTCGCACATTTGGGATTGAAGGAAACTGATATTATGATACAAACTTGTATGCCCACTTGGGGATAATAATTTGTTTACCATACATATATTTTACATATACCCAGATTTGTCTGAAAATGTCTCATCCACTAAGGCAGTATTTTAATTAAACAAATGTTAGATTGCACTGATTTTTCAGGTTGGATTGGACACAAACTAGGTCGGACGGTAGCAACTTGCACTTTGCATACTAGAATGTACATGAATTATGTAGCTTGGCTATGTTACTCTAAACATTTTAATTGTACTTGGGTCCTCCATTCAGCAATGCGATACTCATAAAGACTAAATTGTGCTATCTGATTGAAATTAATTGTATCATTCTAATTTGGTGACTATGTTAACCCTGTGGGATGTTGTCTTGTTACAATGTTTTTGTGGTGCACTGTTGACGTCAGAGCATTCAAATACCATAATAACCAAGACTGCGTGTTATTGTGAAGAAGGTTGTACAAAGCAACCGAAATGCGTCAATTTACCTCTTGCCATCTAAGAGAGTACGGAAAAGCAGCCATCATGTTCGTTCTTTATCAAGGGACGGAGCTGGAGAATATTGGGTGCGAAAGCGGATATGCATGTTTCACAACACCCCTGAGAATTAGGAAGCTGTATCCACTCCCAGGATTTGTATATATACCCACATATATACACACATATGTACATACATATATAATTACCTTAAATATACTTAACTTGCATTGTGAAGGCATGTGTGGTAAAGGTTTATGCATTGCAAAGGTATGGGTAATAAAGGCATTGCATTGTAAGGGGAATTGGTGCTAAATGATGGATGGTAAACACACTGCATGTTAATGCCTGCATTATGAGGGCTGTTTGCCTCCATTTTCTTATCATTAATTTAATTATTTGGTTTTACTTGTCATCTTGGGTGAAATGTGAAATAAATCTTCCTAGGCTTGACTTAATCCATATCAGCTTTTGGCTTAAAGTTTATGAAAGTGCTTTTAACTTGTTTTCTGGTCTGAGGTCATGCACCAGCCATCTGAGGCCTGACATTGGAAGACATCTACTTCATATGCCACTTGCAATGGCCTCTACGTTGTTCCTAACTGCACCTTAAAGAAAACAGTTCATTCTCAGTCTATTGCCCATCTGCCCAGCCAAGCATCTGGTCTGAAAGAAAGTGCTTACCTCTCTTCATTTAAATACATTTCTTGAATTCCTTCTGCAACCAAACGTTCATGAAAAGCATATATAAAAAGATCAGATCAATGGTTTCATTCTGCAATATCTTGAAAAATATGACCACTTTGCTAATTCCAGCCTGTCATACAAATTTAAATTGGACTGGCTATAAATTCCATAAAATTGGAACTACTGGAGCATCCATAATGCTCTATTAAAGTGTACAGCAGGAAATTGTTACTACCTTTCTGAGTGACTAGTGACTGTCCATTGCTAGCATCTGATACCTGTTAAATGTGATGGGACATGAAAACCTATTTAGGAGGAAATAAGATGTTCAGACAGTCGAGTTCTTAACAGCCGTCATTTGAGTTTTACTTTGCTGAAACATTTACATAAGTGCAAATTTAAAATGATATTCGCCACAAGGTGGCATTTTGATTTAACCCCTCACCATCTAGGATAGCTTGACTCCAGTGGCATGGAGAGCACGGGACCCACGTCTGGGTATACCCGTCCCACTCGGTTTGACAAATGCAAAAAGAACAATTGATGGACAGAATACAGAACAGTCTTCTACATTCCCCCCATACAGAGATCTGGGCCTAAATCCATTGTTTTTTTGCTCCCCATGCCATTCCAGTTTGACCCAACCATATGCAAATCATTCTTGACCCTGCGCCCAACTGGGAACAGTCCAGCCCGAACTGCCCGGCCCGGTCCTCCCTGGACTGGAAACAAGCATCCTAGGACCAGTTTTGGGGTTTCACCCCTCATCAGCCAGGATAGCTTGACTCCAGTGGCATGGATAGCACGGGACCCACATCTGGGCATACCCGTCCCACTCGGAGTGACAAATACAAAAAGAACAATTGATGGACAGAATGCAGAACAATTTCATACATTCACCCCAGTACAGAGTTCTGGGCCTAAATCCGACTTTTTTTTGGCTCCGAATGCCATTCCAGTTTGAACCCAGCCATAAGCAAATCATTCTTGACCCTGCAGCCAATGGGTACAGTCCAGCCCGAACTGCCCGGCCAGGTCCTCCCTTGACTGGAAACAAGCATCCTAGGACCGGTTTCAGGGTTTCACCCCTCTTCAGCCAGGACAGCTTGACTCCAGTGGCATGGAGAGCATGGACCCATGTCTGGGCATACCCGTCCCACTTGGGGTGACAAATGCAAGAAATAACAATTGATGGACAGAATGCAGAACAATGTCATACATTCACCCCACTACAGAAGATCTGGGCCTAAATCCATCTTTTCTTTGCTCCCCATGCCATTCCATTTTTAACCTAGCCATATGCGAATCATTCTTGACCCTGCACCCGATGGGGACAGTCCAGCCCGAACTACCAGGCCAGGTCCTCCCTGGACTGGAAAAAAGCATCCTAGGACCGAGTTCGGGGTTTCACTCCTCATCAGCCAGGATAGCTTGACTCCAGTGGCATGGAGAGCATGGGACCTACGACCTACGTCTAGGCATACCCGTCTCACTTGGGGTGACAAATGCAAAAAGAACAATTGATGGACAGAATGCAGAACAATGTCATACATTCATCCCAGTACAGAGATCTGGGCCTAAATCCATTGTTTTTAGCTCCCCATGCCATTCCAGTTTGAAACCAGCCATATGCAAAACATTCTTGACCCTGCGCCTAATGGGAACAATCCAGCCCGAACTTCCAGGCCAGCTCCGCCCTGGACTGGAAACGAGCAACATAGGACCGGTTTCGGGGTTTCACCCCTCATCAGCCAGGATAGCTTGACTCCAGTGGCATGGAGAGCACAGGACCCACGTCTGGGCATACCCTTTCCCACTCGGTTTGACAAATGCAAAAAGAACAATTGATGGACAGAATGCAGAACAATGTCCTACATTCCCCCCGTACAGAGATCTGGGCCTAAATCCATTGTTTTTTTGCTCCCCATGACATTCCAGTTTGAACCCAACCATATGCAAATCATTCTTGACCCTGCGCCCATTGGGAACAGTCCAACCCAAACTGCCCGGCCAGGTCCTCCCTGGACTGGAAACAAGCATCCTAGGACTGGTTTTGGGGTTTCAGCCCTCATCCGCCAGGTTTGCTTGACTCTAGTGGCATGGAGAGCACGGGACACACATCTGGGAATACCCGTCCCACTTGGAGTGACAAATACAAAAAGAACAATTGATGGACAGAATGCAGAACAATGTCATACATTCACCCCACTACAGAGATCTGGGCCTAAATCCATCTTTTCTTTGCTCCCCATGCCATTCCATTTTGAACCTAGCCATATGCGAATCATTCTTGACCCTGCACCCGATGGGGACAGTCCAGCCGAACTACCAGGCCAGGTCCTCCCTGGACTGGAAAAAAGCATCCTAGGACCGAGTTCGGGGTTTCACTCCTCATCAGCCAGGATAGCTTGACTCCAGTGGCATGGAGAGCATGGGCCCTACGACCTACGTCTAGGCATACCCGTCTCACTTGGGGTGACAAATGCAAAAATAATAATTGATGGACAGAATGCAGAACAATGTCATACATTCATCCCAGTACAGAGATCTGGGCCTAAATCCATTGTTTTTAGCTCCCCATGCCATTCCAGTTTGAAACCAGCCAATGCAAATCATTCTTGACCCTGCGCCTAATGGGAACAATCCAGCCCGAACTTCCAGGCCAGCTCCGCCCTGGACTGGAAACGAGCAACATAGGACCGGTTTCGGGGTTTCACCCCTCATCAGCCAGGATAGCTTGACTCCAGTGGCATGGAGAGCACAGGACACACGTCTGGGCATACCCTTTCCCACTCGGTTTGACAAATGCAAAAAGAACAATTGATGGACAGAATGCAGAACAACGTCCTACATTCCCCCCGTACAGAGATCTGGGCCTAAATCCATTGTTTTTTTGCTCCTCATGACATTCCAGTTTGAACCCAACCATATGCAAATCATTCTTGACCCTGCGCCCATTGGGAACAGTCCAACCCAAACTGCCCGGCCAGGTCCTTCCTGGACTAGAAACAAGCTTCCTAGGACTGGTTTCGGGGTTTCACCCCTCATCAGCCAGGATAGCTTGACTCCAGTGGCATGGAGACCATGGGACCCATGTCTGGCATACCCATCCCAATCAGGGTGACAAATGCAAAAAGACCAATTGATGGACAGAATGCAGAACAATGTCCTACATTCCCCCCGTACAGAGATCTGGGCCTAAATCCATTGTTTTTTTGCTCCCCATGACATTCCAGTTTGAACCCAACCATATGCAAATCATTCTTGACCCTGCGCCCATTGGGAACAGTCCAACCCAAACTGCCCGGCCAGGTCCTCCCTGGACTGGAAACAAGCATCCTAGGACTGGTTTTGGGGTTTCAGACCTCATCCGCCAGGTTAGCTTGACTCTAGTGGCATGGAGAGCACGGGACACACATCTGGGAATACCCGTCCCACTTGGAGTGACAAATACAAAAAGAACAATTGATGGACAGAATGCAGAACAATGTCATACATTCACCCCACTACAGAGATCTAGGCCTAAATCCATCTTTTCTTTGCTCCCCATGCCATTCCATTTTGAACCTAGACATATGCGAATCATTCTTGACCCTGCACCCGATGGGGACAGTCCAGCCCGAACTACCAGGCCAGGTCCTCCCTGGACTGGAAAAAAGCATCCTAGGACCAAGTTCGGGGTTTCACTCCTCATCAGCCAGGATAGCTTGACTCCAGTGGCATGGAGAGCATGGGACCTACGACCTACGTCTAGGCATACCCGTCTCACTTGGGGTGACAAATGCAAAAATAACAATTGATGGACAGAATGCAGAACAATGTCATACATTCATCCCAGTACAGAGATCTGGGCTTAAATCCATTGTTTTTAGCTCCCCATGCCATTCCAGTTTGAAACCAGCCAATGCAAATCATTCTTGACCCTGCGCCTAATGGGAACAATCCAGCCCGAACTTCCAGGCCAGCTCCGCCCTGGACTGGAAACGAGCAACATAGGACCGGTTTCGGGGTTTCACCCCTCATCAGCCAGGATAGCTTAACTCCAGTGGCATGGAGAGCACAGGACACACGTCTGGGCATACCCTTTCCCACTCGGTTTGACAAATGCAAAAAGAACAATTGATGGACAGAATGCAGAACAACGTCCTACATTCCCCCCGTACAGAGATCTGGGCCTAAATCCATTGTTTTTTTGCTCCTCATGACATTCCAGTTTGAACCCAACCATATGCAAATCATTCTTGACCCTGCGCCCATTGGGAACAGTCCAACCCAAACTGCCCGGCCAGGTCCTTCCTGGACTAGAAACAAGCTTCCTAGGACTGGTTTCGGGGTTTCACCCCTCATCAGCCAGGATAGCTTGACTCCAGTGGCATGGAGACCATGGGACCCATGTCTGGCATACCCATCCCAATCAGGGTGACAAATGCAAAAAGACCAATTGATGGACAGAATGCAGAACAATGTCATACATTCACCCCAGTACAGAGATCTGGGCTTAAATCCATTAACTGTTTGTTCCCCATGCCATTCCAGTTTGAACCCATGCATATGCAAATCATTCTTGACCCTGCGCCCAATGGGAACAGTCCAGCCCGAACTGCCAGTCCAGGTCCACCCTTGACTGGAAAGAAGCTTCGTAGGACTTGCTTTGGGGTATCACCCCTCATCAGCCAGGAGGTTGTTTATTCAAGATTTTACTAATCACATAGAGCCTTACTTCGCAAAACGTAATTTGATGTTCCTGGGTGATTTTAATTTTCACTTGGATAAGTCCAAAGGTAAAGACTCTCAGACTTTTTTAGAAGCTATGGCATGCTGTGGTTTCCGTCAATTAGTAAAAACCTCTACTCATGATGCGGGACACATTTTGGATGGAATCTTTTCCCAAATAAATCCCTTCTCGTGGTAATGGAGCCTCTACAATTGTCCTGCTCAGATCATTACGTTGTTCCTTTTTCTCTCCTGTTCCCTCTACCACATAAATCTCTTAATTCGGGGAATAAAAGGTAATAAAAAGGAACTTCAGTCATATTAATAAGGAAGCTCTCCTTAAAACTCTGAGTAATCTTCATTAGATTAATCATTCTGATGCCAATTTGGCTTCTATAGAGTTCTCCAATTGGCTACTAACAGATATTAATTCCCTTGCTCCCCTCAAGGAGCACTATGCAGGCAAAAAAAAGACCACAGCCCCTTGGCTTTTTGGGAGGCTAAGGAAGCTTAAACAATCCTGCTGTCATCAAGAAAGGATCTAGGGTCGATATCTCGACCCGACTGAAAGAGTCCTTCACAAACAGAAATTACTGGAATACAAAATTGATATTAAAGAGGAAAAATCATCTTTCTATAGCTGAATGACAGAATCTCTCAGATCCGCAAGGGAACTTTTCAGTGTAAATAATTCTCTCTCCTCCTGTTTCTGCCTATACAAATATATAACAGGATTTTGTGACAGAATGGCTAAATTCTTTCATTCGAAGATTTCAGAAATATATTCCACCTTGGACAATCTCAGTTCTCAGTTGTCCAACACCGTTTCTACTATTAGCCCCATTCCCGTTAATTCACCTACACTCAACGAGGGAGGAGTTAATTTATCTGCCTTGCCCTCCCTGTACCAGGAGCACATGGAATGCCTTCTAGGGGGAATCACCTTCGGATCCCCTCCGGAATCCTTCCCCTGGAAGATCATGAAACTAGGAAGGGAGATGATTCTCCCTCACCTTACTTCCATACTTAATGTAGTTATTTCATCTGGACAGTACCCTCTCATTTGAAAACTTCGGTGGTTAAACCATTATTAATAAAGGCTATTTTTGATCCCTCAGAATTAAAAAACTATCTGCCTATCTCTCTGTTGCCAGTCCCTTCAAAAAGCTTGGAGAAGCATCTCGAATTCCATCTTAGCTCCTACTTGGATCAACATAATTTGCTTGATGGCTCCCAGCATGGCTTTAGGAGTGGCCATAGCTCGGAGACTGCTTTAACCTCTGCAATAAATAATATCTGCATCCACCCACCTCCATTGTGGTGTGCCTCAGGGCTCCTCCCTGAGTCCTACACTATTCAACGTGTATATGGCTCCCTTGGAGGAGGTGGTGGCTCCATTCAACATCAAGATCGTGAGCTATGCCGACGACACCCAACTGGTGTTCGCCCTCTCCCAATCCTTGGAGAATTCCCAGATACTCCAAGCCTGCCTCTCACAGGTCCACTCCTGGATGGGGGACTCAGCACTCAAACTGAACGGGTCCAAAACGGAGATCATGGTGATGGGACCTAAAAACCCCTCCCTTTCCAGCTTAGCCTGGCCTAGTTGTTTAGGGTGTCTCCCTGAACCTAAGGATGAGATCAAGAGCCTGGGCATCTGGATGGAACGAGATCTCTCCCTCAGAGCCCAGGCATCCAAATTAGCGGGTGTCTGTTTTGGTCTCCTTAGATCAGTACGTAAGATACTGCCCCTCATCCCTTTTCTATCGAGAAAGCTCTTGATCCAGGGTCTAATTATGTCCAGGTTGGACTTTAACAACGCGATCTACCTTGGGGCCCCCGAGAGCACTTTGAACAGACTCCAACAAGTTCAAAATGCGGCAGCACGAACGCTCTACAACATCCCCATGTCCCGCTCTGCTTAACCAGCACTGAGGGCACTACACTGGCTGCCAATACGGGAAAGAGTGAAATTTAAATTCCTATGCCTCGCACACAAAATCTTGCAAGACAAAGGCCCCCCCGTCCTTCAGAAGATGGTGATCCCGTACAAAGCGAGCAGAACGTTACGTTCAGACCAGCAACATCTGACGGTCGTCCCCAGGGTAAAAGAGGCCCGATCGGGAGGTAGGAGATTTTCGGTCAATGTTTCCATTCTTTGGAACGCCCTTCCTCTAGGTCTTCGCGCGGAACCATGTCTCCTGCGCTTTCGAAAACAACTTAAGACCCTCCTCTTCTGTTAATTTTTCTTCGTTTTCTGCTATCTCTGATGTCGGTAGTTGGCAAAAGCGCAGGGATGCTCCAGGGTAACCTGGCGCTATACAAAACCGATCTAAAAATAATAATAATAATGTTGATACTGGGTACACCTCTCTACTTATTCTCCTAGACTTAACCGTGGCCTTTGACACCATCTCGCCCTCGCGGTTGGTCGGCCTTCGCAAAGAAATTGGGGTCACAGGCTCCGCTCTGATGCTTCTGCCCTCTTTTCTCATTGACCGGTCACAAAAAGTAAAATTGGATAAATCTTACTCTGATGACAGCAACACCTTCTGCGGAGTCCCACAGGGCTCTTTATTGAGCCCAAACTTGTTTACCAACTATCTGGCAGATGCATCAAAGTAAATACCGGGTGCAAATGGCAGATTCTCGGAATCTGCCCCTTTGCTCCCGGTATTTTTGCATTTGGGATGCATCATCCCAAACGCAAAAATCCCAATTTAAGGAATCTCTAAATAGAGATTCCTTAAATTGCGATTGCATTTAAGGAATGCCAAATTGAGATTCCTTAAATGCAATGCATGAAAGTAAAAAAAATAGCGAATTCGCTAATAGGGGAAGAAAATTACCATGAAGTTGGTAATTTGCTAAAACTTTGATAAAAGCACTTTTGTGCATTTTTCAAAGCTTCATGTTGCGCACACACATGCCCTTAGGGGATGTGTGTGTGCAACATATGTGCATAGATCAATTTCAGGGGTGCAACAGGGTGTCATTTTGACACCCTTGCACCCTTGAAATTGCATGAGCAATTTGAGAGAACCTACTGGTACTCGCTAATTGCTCATGCAATCTCCAATACATTCCTATGGGCCTGTAGGCCCATAGGAATGAATGGGACAGCATTCCTTAATTGCGACTACCAATTTGCGAGTAGCAATTAAGGAATGTTAAGGAATCGGTATTTTAATAGCGATTCCTACATGCATAGGCTTTTGCTATTCCTAAATAGCGATTCCTTAAAAATCGCTATTTAGGAATAGCGAAAGGCTACGTTGATGCATCTGCAAGTTAGTCACTCCTCTGACTAAAGTCATTAGATCTTTTCAGCTGGAGGCTCATTCCTATGTGGATGACACACAAATGATTGTGTCAATCACCAATAGCATAGAGGCATTTGTAGCAAAGTTTAGGAATTGCATGCAGGCTGTAGCCTCCTGGATGGTAGATAACTACCTTCGACTCAATGATGACCAAATAGAAGTCTTGGTTTTTAGTAGTCAACAATCTATATGGTCCCCTTCTTGGTGGCCTGAAATGCATGGCTCATGCCCCTGTCGAGCTCCAACGGCATGGTATCTTGTTGTCATAGTTGACAGCTCTCTTTCCTATGACCCCCAGATCAACAGAACAGTCTCCACTTGTTTTGGCATCATCAAGGTCTTGAGGAAGATCTTTTCATGTCTTTCCTTTTCCACTTGAAAGCAGGCAGTTGTCACTCTGGTCCTTTTCAGATTGGACTATTGTAATCCCCCCTATCTGGACATCAATAGGGGTTCCATTCACAAACTGTAGCTTGTACAGAATGCAGCCTCCAGACTTGTGATGGATCTTCCCAAATGTTACCCTGCTCCGGCATCTATTCGCAAGGGGAAACAACCATTACAACGCAACTTTTACAACGAACTACCATTACAACGAAACTTTTACAACGCAAAAACTTTTACAACGCTGAGGTTCCGTGACGATTTTACTCATGTTTGTAACATTGTCGTAAATACATAATTTTGGTATCAGTGAACCGCAAATGATCCATTTAGTATATCCTGGTGTTTTCGCTATGCTACGAGCAAGAGCACTCCTGTTACAAACACATTTCTGTTCTACCCATGGCATCCATCTTAGACACGGAAGCCATTTTGTATTCCTTGCCCTCACATAGTCAATGGACACGCAATGACCTCTTTTCATTTAAGGACACGTAGGCTTTAGCCGGCGATTCACCTTGCTAGTGACATGTGCACCTCAGGCCAGCAACGCTGTAGCAGCATGACTCGGCAAGAACTGCCTCCCCAGCCTGAGGCCAGTCCTGCTATACTGGTTCTTGTGTTCGTTGGCCTGATCATGATTAGGCGGCCGAAGCTGGTAACCGTGCCCATTTACGACCCACAAACATCTCTTATCCTGTCTTTCTATCTTCCACACCTGGCTCTGCTCCTTTCCTTCTGGGCCTTTATTAGGGGGAGGTAACGAAATTTACGATGAGGCGGTCCGGGTCTTGAATAAGAAATTGACATGGGATTATGATGGAATAGTGGGAACCCCTCATTCGTAATGTTTTGACATCAGATACTGTTGACAATTCCTGTGCAACGCCAAATATTTATTGTTTAAGACACGAATGTTTAGAACTGTGGTAACATGTAAAGAATTTGCCCCGAGCAGAATATTTAGTATATAAGGAACAACCCTCTTTGTACAAATTGAACAGGCTCCTAGACACTGCCCGTGTGCAGTTTCTGTGACTTCTGTGTCCCTGCAGTAATAAACCTTTGGTCTTTGATGCCACCATCGAGAAGCCCGTGTTTCTGTTTGTTTGTGCACCGAGACAGGTTGAACTCCGGGGTCTTCGGGTGTTTTCCCTGACACCTCTGGACGGAACCAAAAAGTCCAGAACTCCAATTGGCGCCCAACGTGGGGCGACGTCATTCGGTACCGGTCCAAAAGCCTGAAGAGTTCGAGGAGCTTCGTGTGAAGATTTCAGAGGGAGGCGCCCCACTTCATCGATCCCGGCATATCGCAAAAGTGGCCCCGACGTTCTCTTCCGCGAGGGTTCCCGTTCAGACGGCTGCAGTGGTCCGTTGCCTTGACCGTCGCCCTGTCTTGGACCCGAGGTGCAGTCCTTAGTACGGCGAGACGTGACGGGTTTCTCCTTGGTGACGTCTTCAGTACCTCAGTTAAGTATTTTGTGAGGGTTGCTCCTGTTTGGATAATCCTTTTAGTTCTCAGTTCAGTTCAGTTCTGTAAGATTATCACTGGTTATTCTGGTTACGATAATCATTCTGTTCAGTTCAGGTATCGATACGTTTATCAGTTCTGGTAGGCCTAAGTTCTTGGTTCGAGTGCGCATCTTTTCTGTTTGTGTCTTGTTTGGTTTGTGTTCCGGATTATAAAATGGTAAGTCGGAAAAATTGTATGTTGTCTTGTTTCAGTTGCAACAGTGATTCCCAGTTGGAGGACTCGTGTTTGGTTCCTCCGATTGGAACTCCCCTTTATGATCTATATTGCAAATTTGGTGTGGGCCCTATCTCTTATAACGAGGTATGGATCCGCTTCACAGAGAAAGATGGTGTCCTTAGTTGGCCACTACATGGTAGTTTTGAACCTGAAGTTCTCGATAATCTAGAAAGAAGGTTGTTTAAGAAGAAAGCCCGGCCGGCAATGTTTGATTCTTTCCGTTATTGGCGAAAAGAATCTAAACAGAGAGAAATTAAAAAGTTGAAGAAAGAACAGAAAGAGCAAGAGTTGACTTTAGAACAGTCTGCTAGGCAGCTGCAACTCAACGAGTCTGAGAAAGCGATGGAGGTGGCCAATAGAGAGCGTAATTTAGCGATAGACAAGTGCTATCCTGCTTTGCCATCGAGTACGGCTAAGATAGTAGAGGACCCTGAAAAGGATCCCCTGTTGTCTTACTTGTTACGATCACCCCCACCGTATGCACAGGGTGCTACGGCTCCACCTATACCGAATGTTCAATTACCGGTTGCTGGACAACCCGGTGTCCCTGTTCCCGCTCCCCTGAATCAAGTTCCTGTACCTCCTGTGGTCAATATTAATGTTCCTTCGACAACCCCTCTTCTAGGGTTGCCGGCTTCTTTACCTATGCCTGTGTCGCTCACACCTGCTAGTTCACAAGCTATTTTTCCTGCTACTCCTACTGTTCCTAATCTATCTGTTCCAACTGCTACTCTATTTACTGCCTCTGCTAATATTATGACTCCACTTTCTGTTCGTCGGAGAATCACTGATTCTGTCTCTAATATTCTATCTCCCTTCTATAAAACTCTGATTAAGACTCCTACCTCTGACTCTGTACAGAGGCGTAGTCAGCTTCCCAGTACTGAAGAAAGAGGAATATTAGATTCCACTGCTCTTAGATGGGTTTCGAAAGGTGGAAGATATAATGTACAAGATGTATTAAATACATTTATGCAATGGAATGAACCGACACAACGATATGTGTTCGATGAAATGTGTTTCCTTCTACGTGAGGAATTGGAAGAGGATGACCCTGAATCAAATCTAGGAGAATTAATTAATGTTCAGAAAGAGTTTGCTGCAGGTATGATAGTCGGTCAAAATATAAAAGAAGCGATGGAACTGGTTCTAAGTTATAGGACCGACTCATCCCTTCGTTCACCGAGAGAGTTAGAGAAACGCAGTACGAAACAAAATCGTCAATACCCAATGAGAGAGGTTCCACCAATTTGGCGTGAAGCTGTGCAAGCTAATGCAAACCTTGGTATTGCAGCCGCTCCGGCCCAATTCCAGAGAGTATGGATACATATTCCATGGAAGCGAGCTGAAGTATTAGCAGTGAAACAGGCCTTGCCAGATCCGCGTAAAAATCCTGCAGGGTACTACAAAGAGTTGGCTCAAACAGTTGACGCTTGTGTATTGAATCTTGCTGACATAGATCTGCTATTTGGTAATGTAGTACCGCAACCAATTTGGGCTAAAATTCGTAAAGAGAACCATCCAGTTGCCCTAGGTGGTGACTGGGCAGCTATAATTGCAGCGGATGGTCAACAAATAGGTGGTTCTAAACCAGAACCCCTAATTGCTAATTTGCCTGGTAGGATAATCGATTTAATGAAAACCTTGATGCCAGCATTACGCGTTAACTGGGACAAATTGTCCGCGTGCAAACAGAAGAAAGACGAAAGCGTCTCCGACTTTTTCACAAGATTCGAGGAGATTTTCGTGGATCATAGTGGTCAGGATATGAGCACAGAAGGAGGCCAGAGATTATTTGTTGATAAATTTGTGCACAATCTGTTGCCAGAACTTAGTGGTAAATTAAAGAATTCTGAAAGTGCGTGGGCTGTCTCTACGACTGCGCAAATACTTGCGACTGCCCAGTACTATGAAAATAGGGATAAAGAAGAGAAGGAAAAATCAGATAAAAAGACGAAAGATTTAAAAACTAAAGTACTTTTACAGCAAGCTTATCCGCCTCGCACTAATCAGACTAATATGCAGCAAGGGTCATATCAAAGAACGGATTATAATTTTCAAAGGCCACAATACCAATGGAATCAATGTGCTTATTGCAAAGTGGAAGGTCATTACAAAAATGAGTGTCCAGTTCGGGCACAAAATAATGCTGCGGCAGCTCAGAGAGGTCGTGGTAGTTCCATGCAAAACTCTAGAGGTCGAGGACGAGGTGCTATGCCTCCGCAGACGAGTGATCGCCCTTCTAATTATTTCGACCAGCGAAATAGACAATCTGCCCAACAGAATAGGTCTCCACAATATCATGTTGAAGACTATTATGAAGCTAGTGAGGAAGTTCAGCAAAGTGAGTACTAGGACAGCCATGGACAAAGAGAGGGAGTAGTATCAGTTCCAGTAGATCAGAGTGGGCCTTATGTCGCAGTAGCAACATCAGGTATAGTCGAACCGTTTCTGTTGGATACTGGTGCAGCAAAAAGTTCTATCATACATGCGAAACTCCCTGGCGCACCTTTGTCTGGCTCAACAAACGTTTCAGTAGGTTTTTCGGGCGCCCCTGTTCATAACCCTATTTCTGGTCCTTTATCTATTTCAGTTGGACCCTGTCAATTGAAAGCACCCCTGATTTTGACGACAGGTTGTAATGAAAATCTGCTTGGTTTAGACTTGTTAAAACGCCTGTACGCGACATTGTACTGTTCTCCAGCAGGAGTACAGCTTACGTTGGGTAAAAGAATAATCTCTCCGATGTACTTGTCGATGGATGCGCTCCCACCAGAGCTGCGTTCACTCCCTGATACTCTTTGGGCGACTGGTCCTAATGATGTAGGTCTATTGGAAATTCCACCCTATGTAGTAACTTTGAAAGCAAATGTCAAACTTCCACGAATTCCACAATACAGAATCTCTAGTGAAGGTGAGCGTGCGCTCCTACTGATAGTGCATGATCTGATTGAGAAAGACGTTATAGAAGAAACTAGAGGTAATGTCTGTAATAGTCCTGTACTGCCTATTTTGAAACGAACTGACCCTACAAAACCTCCAGTATATAGGTTTGTAATTGATCTCAGAGAGGTTAATAAAATTGTGATTCCACAGTTTCCTGTGGTTCCAGACATTACTGCATTGTTAACGTTGATTCCTGCTACAGCAGCATGGTTTTCGGTTGTCGACTTGAAAAATGCCTTTTTCAGCATTCCGATAGCCGAAGAAAGCAGAGATATCTTCGGTTTCTCTCTAGGAGGACGAAGCTTCAGGTTTAAACGCGCTCCACAAGGCTATTGTGAAAGCCCATCCATTTACAGTCAAGCATTAAAAAGCCAGTTAGATTCCTTCGTAATTCCTCTTGGTTCTGCTTTAGTACAATATGTCGATGATCTTCTAGTGGCTGCTGATGACAAGGAAACTTGCAAAACAGCTACAATTTCTTTATTGCATCATTTGTCAAATTTGAACCACAAGGTGTCACCTTCAAAAATGCAATACTGCTGCCAAGAAGTGACCTACCTAGGTCATCTCTTGTCAAAGGAGGGAAGGAAGTTGACCCCAGAGAGAATAAAGGCAATTACACAGATGAATGTTCCTAGCACGCAGAGAGAAGTACGTGCCTTTTTAGGTATTACCTCATATTGTAGGCAATGGATCCCAAATTTTTCTCTTTTAGCAAAACCATTGGTAGCCTTGACTGGGAAAGGTGTTCCGATTCCGGTACCATGGTCTGCAGAATGTCAACAGAGTTTTTTTGAATTGCGAAATGCACTGTGTTCAGCACCTGTATTGGGTACACCCGACTACAGTAAGCCATTCACGCTCTATGTCCACGAGAGAGAAGGTTGTGCATTGAGTGTGTTGACGCAGAAGTTTGGTGATAAACAACGCCCTTGTGCGTATTTTTCATCAACATTAGATCCAGTAGCTAGAGCGTTGCCTAGTTGCTTGAGAGCTACAGCCGCAGCTGCAGCTTCCATTCGACAATCTGCTGGTTTAGTAATGAACAACATGCTAGTGGTTATGGTTCCTCATGCGGTGGATACACTCATGAACCGAACCAAGACGCAACACCTTACCAGTGCTAGATTATCAGGTTATGAACTGACACTGTTAGCTAGTCATATTCAGATCAAAAGATGCAATGTATTGAATCCAGCAACATTGTTGCCGACTAGCCAAGAGTCGAGTGATTCCGAACCACACGACTGTTATTTCAAAACTGAGGAAGAAACAAAAGGACGAATTGATCTAAAAGACACTCCGTTGTCAGATCCAGATGGCACGCTGTATGTTGATGGGTCTTGCTTCAAATTAGAGAATGGTGATGTGACTGCTGCTTATGCAGTAACGACTTTGAGTACGATTGTGGAGACTGCAAGAGTGAGTCAGAATTCTGCCCAGGCCGCAGAATTGATCGCGCTAACAAGAGCGTGCGTTTTAGCTAAGGGAAAGAGAGTGAATGTGTTCACAGATAGTCAGTACGCGTTCGGCGTGGCCCATAGTTTTGGCCGTTTGTGGAAAGAGAGAGGTTTCATTACGTCCCATGGGACTAAGATTCAACATGGTCAGCTAGTTAATGACTTGTTGGAATCTCTAACCTTGCCGACTGAAGTTGCGATTGTGAAATGCAGTGCTCATAAAGCAATCACGGATGATGTTGGTCGTGGGAATGCTTTTGCTGATGAGACTGCAAAACAGACAGCTAGAAATATGATGAGTAGAATGTATGTTGCAACGTCTGCAAGATGGATTTCTGAGTCTGGAATGTGTGAGGACACAGTGGAAAGCGTGAAGGAAATTCAGAAAGAGGCGACTGAGGAGGAAAAACTTGCATGGAGAGAGAGCACGGGTAAATTGGACTCGAGTGGGTGTTGGATTGACTTGTCGGAACAACAGCGTTGGATGTTGCCTGATGCGTATGTGCTTGCAGTAGTGACGATGGCACATGGAACAGCACACATCAGTTCAAAAGGGATTTGTAAGATGTTGGCTCCGGTCTGGAAGAATGATGGGATTAGTAAGTGTGCAGAGAGAGTGGTGAGAAATTGTATGGTATGCTTGATGCATAATCCTGGCAAGGGAATCCCCACACCTGCAGGTCACTTCGCTCCTCCTTCCTGCCCCTTTGAAGTGATTCAGCTAGACTTCATTCACATGGATCGTTGTAATAACCTGAAATACGTCCTAGTGGTAGTTTGTGCTTTCTCCAGATGGATCGAAGCATACCCGCTAAAGGACAATACTGCCTTATCCACTGCCAAAATTCTTCTTAAAGAATACTTCCCCAGATACGGAATGCCACGGATTGTATGGTCAGATAACGGAAGTGAGTTCGTAGGGAAAGTTATGCAGAGTGTGTGTGCCGGCCTAGGGATTAGACAGAAGTTTCATAGTGCGAATCATCCCCAGTCCGCGGGTTTAGTCGAGGGTTACAATGGCACCCTTAAACTGAAACTTGCTAAGATACAAGCATCCACGGGTTTGTCCTGGCCAGACGCATTGCCTTTGGCTTTGCTATCAACAAGAGCAACTGTACATTCTAGAGTAGGGCTTAGTCCTTATGAAATAGTTTTCGGTCGTCCTGCAAATGTTTGGGGGGTACCTAGACCAAAAGAATTCAAGCAGCTGGAATACCCAATGTTAATTGATTACCTTTTCGACTTGACTGCTAAATTGAGTCTTATTCACCAACAGGTTTTCGATGCATTGCCAAAACCACCGGAGAGTCCAGGCCATCAGCTGAAACCGGGTGATCAGGTGGTCATTAGAAATTTTGCAAGAACGAAAAATCTTCAGCCCAGATTCATTGGCCCTTTCCAAGTCCTACTAGCAACGAGAACTGCTATTCGTGTGGCCGGAAGGAAGAACTGGATCCATACGACACATGTCAAACGTGTGCCTTTGCCACTTCCTTACGACAACTGGGTAAAGAAAGGAATCGGTGCCTCTGAAACGGAACAAGTCCCCAGGTTCATACCTTTCAGCGATGCAGAACTGATCACTGATTCACCAAATTCTGACTCTCCTCTTGAAACTGCTCTTTTGAACCCTGAACATTTGTCATCCACACCCAACGAACATTTGCCATCTGCACCAAAAGAACATTTGTCATCTGAAAACGTGAACATTGCAACGTCGGCTGAAAATACATTGTTTCCAGACCAGACAGCTCCTGCAAAACTGAGATACAACTTACGTTCTCGCAATATGGACAAATAAAGCAGGAAACTGCCTATTTTCAGATTTGAATTTCCTATACATTGCCTCCAGCCAGGAAGTTTGCTAAAACTTTGTATTGTTTCTTTTTGTTTTAAAAATTGCCTTGCCGTCTGGGTAGCCGTAGGGTCGTGGCTGTGTGCCTAGTTGAATCTGCGGGGGTCAGACACAAGGTCGATCTTTCTGTTAGTTCTGGGAACTCCCAGGGCTGATAGAGGCATTTTCATCTACGTACACATCATCAGTGGTCGCGAACGGTCGTAGAGGATGGAGCTTCCTGAGCTGCAACGAGAAAATGTAATTTATGTTCGCAGAAATAGACTGTACAGAATACTTCACAGCAAATGCTTTCTAATGCAATGTGCAGTTACATTTTTTATTGTTTTAATAACGTTGGTGGGTGGAATCGTCTTTGGTGTACATTTGATTTTTATGCCAGTAACTACAGTACCTTCCCTTGATCCTACTACTTCTACGGTTTCTTCTATGCATTCTTTTCACTCATTTCCTGAACACGAACAAGCTCGACGCTCAGAATTTATTAACAATACATTTGTACAGCTCTTGCATCAACACCAACTGGTAGTTAATACTACAGACTGCTGGGTGTGTGGCTTGATACCTCACACTATGGATAAAGGCATTCCCTATCTAGTTTCTCGTGCTGTCTTATTATCCAATGTGGTCCCGCTCTGTGTAGTCTCTGTGTTGCAACCTGTTTCAGAAAACCCCCTGCATTAGGAGAAAAGGCACGAGACAGGATGATGATACAACAACATGTCACTGACCTAATGAGCATAGAATTAGACTCTGACTCTGATATAGACTGAGTAATTGCCTATGTAAGGGCAAAAGGAGGGTCTGAGGTTCCGTGACGATTTTACTCATGTTTGTAACATTGTCGTAAATACATAATTTTGGTATCAGTGAACCGCAAATGATCCATTTAGTATATCCTGGTGTTTTCGCTATGCTACGAGCAAGAGCACTCCTGTTACAAACACATTTCTGTTCTACCCATGGCATCCATCTTAGACACGGAAGCCATTTTGTATTCCTTGCCCTCACATAGTCAATGGACACGCAATGACCTCTTTTCATTTAAGGACACGTAGGCTTTAGCCGGCGATTCACCTTGCTAGTGACATGTGCACCTCAGGCCAGCAACGCTGTAGCAGCATGACTCGGCAAGAACTGCCTCCCCAGCCTGAGGCCAGTCCTGCTATACTGGTTCTTGTGTTCGTTGGCCTGATCATGATTAGGCGGCCGAAGCTGGTAACCGTGCCCATTTACGACCCACAAACATCTCTTATCCTGTCTTTCTATCTTCCACACCTGGCTCTGCTCCTTTCCTTCTGGGCCTTTATTAGGGGGAGGTAACGAAATTTACGATGAGGCGGTCCGGGTCTTGAATGAGAAATTGACATGGGATTATGATGGAATAGTGGGAACCCCTCATTCGTAATGTTTTGACATCAGATACTGTTGACAATTCCTGTGCAACGCCAAATATTTATTGTTTAAGACACGAATGTTTAGAACTGTGGTAACATGTAAAGAATTTGCCCCGAGCAGAATATTTAGTATATAAGGAACAACCCTCTTTGTACAAATTGAACAGGCTCCTAGACACTGCCCGTGTGCAGTTTCTGTGACTTCTGTGTCCCTGCAGTAATAAACCTTTGGTCTTTGACGCCACCATCGAGAAGCCCGTGTTTCTGTTTGTTTGTGCACCGAGACAGGTTGAACTCCGGGGTCTTCGGGTGTTTTCCCTGACACCTCTGGACGGAACCAAAAAGTCCAGAACTCCAACGCATACCATTACAACGCAGGATTTTACAACGCAAGTACCTTTACAACGCATACCATTACAACGTAAGTATTGGTAAGTATATAATTATTTTTAAAATATTATATGTTTGGGTTTTTGGGTAAAGGGGTATTTTTAGGGTTCAGGGTCAGTTTTCAGTTTTTGGGTAAAGGGGTATTTTTAGGGTTCAGGGTCAGTTTTCAGTTTTTGGGTAAAGGGGTATTTTTAGGGTTCAGGGTCAGTTTTCAGTTTTTGGGTAAAGGGGTATTTTTAGGGTTCAGGGTCAGTTTTCAGTTTTTGGGTAAAGGGGTATTTTTAGGGTTCAAGGTCAGTTTTCAGTTTTTGGGTAAAGGGGTATTTTTAGGGTTCAGGGTCAGTTTTCAGTTTTTGGGTAAAGGGGTATTTTTAGGGTTCAGGGTCCGTTTTCAGTTTTTGGGTAAAGGGGTATTTTTAGGGTTCAGGGTCAGTTTTCAGTTTTTGGGTAAAGGGGTATTTTTAGGGTTCAGGGTCAGTTTACAGTTTTTGGGTAAAGGGGTATTTTTAGGGTTCAGGGTCAGTTTTGGGTTTTTGGGTAAAGGGGTATTTTTAGGGTTCAGGGTCAGTTTGGGGTTTTTGGGTAAAGGGGTAGTTTTTAGGGTTCAGGGTTAGTTTTGGGTTTTTGGGTAAAGGGGTATTTTTAGGGTTCAGGGACAGTTTTGGGGTTTTGGGGTACAGGGTTAATTTGTAAAAATAAAATAAAATTATATTTAAATTAAATTAATTAAATGTAATTAAATAAAAATTAATTATATTTTAATAATTTAAATTAAAAAAATTATTTTTAGGGTTCAGGGTCAGTTTTGGGTTTTTGCGGTACAGGATTAATTTGTAAAAATAAATTAAAATTATATTTAAATTAAATTAATTAAATAAAATTAAATACAATTTAATTATATTTTAATAATTTACAATAATTTATATTAAAAAAAATATTATATACTTACCAATATTTACGTTGTAATGGTATGCGTTGTAAAGGTACTTGCGTTGTAAAATCTTGCGTTGTAATGGTATGCGTTGTAAAAGTTTTTGCGTTGTAAAAAATTCGTTGTAATGGTAGTCGTTGTAAAAGTATGCGTTGTAACGTCATACATCCATTCGCAAGTTGCACTGGCTTCCTCTCGGCCAGAGAATTTTGTTCAAGGCACTTTGCCTCGTCCAGAAAGCTCTTCATAATTTAGCCTCTGAAGGTATCAAAGGCTTTTTCAATGGTATGTTCCTACGAAACAATTACGATCTGCCACTAAAAACTGGCTGGTAGTTCCCAGGTTCAGGAGAGCCAGGTGAGTGTGAAAATCCTTTTCTGTTGCTGCCTCTAAGCTTTGGAATACTCTTCCGCTATTGATTTCTGTTCAAGAGTCTAACTTTCTTTTCTGCAAGGCCCTAAAGACTTGCCTTCTCACTACTTAATTGTTAGGTTCCCTTCTGTGCCTCCTGCGACCACTGGCTTTATCAGCAGTGCCTTTATGCTTTTGGGCAAAGTTTTTGCTTTATAAGACTAATATTCATTCATTTATTCATTCACATGGGACAGATAGCCTTAGTGAAAAACAAAATTGGCAATATTTCACTATCAGGACATGCAACACACATCAGGGCATGTCACACCTTTCTCAAACACTGCACCCTGCCCACTGGGGTACCTTGGGCCTAACTTAGGGGTGGCTCACATGTTAAAAAAGGGAAGGTGAGGGCCTGGCAAGTGGGTCACTTGCCAGGTCGACATGGAGGTACAAACTGCGCACAGACACTGCAGAGGTAGGTCTGAGTTACATTTCCAGGTTGCTCATGTTGGTGTCACAATCAGTACTGCAGGCCTATTAGCAGCATTTGACTTACAGGCACACACAGTGCACTGTACTAGGGACTTATTAGTATGTCAAACAAGCCATTCATGGAAATACCAATCCCAGGGAGAGCATATGCACTTTAGCACCGATCAGTAGTGGTAAAGTGCACAGAGTCTTACAAAAAACCAAAACAGGGTCCAAAACAGGAGGCCAAAAAGTAAAATGTCTGGGGATAAACCCAATGGACAAGCCAAGTCTAACATTTATTCTTATCCAGTTCTCAAATCTTCACTGGTCTGCACCACAGGTCTCAGCCCATATTTAAGTGTGGGCATGTGTATATTAAGGGCCTAATTTACGAGGTTTTAGTGCAGGGTAGCTATGCAAGTAATCTTGTTGCAATGCCTGTGTCAAAATAAATGGGCAGGAATATGCCATTTCCATGACATACAGCAGTCCTTTTTCACTGCGCTGGCGCACACTGGGCTGCCATGCGCCAACACGGGCAGCCTTGCGCAGTAAAAACTTTTTGCCTCAAAGTTGCCAAAATAGACACATTAGTAAGGTAATTTTAATTATGTGCAAACATTTTGCACAGTTGCATAAAGTTCACTTACTGAATGCAGAAGTGAGGTGCATAGTTTTCTATTTTCATCTGTTTGAGCAAGTGATAGAGACAAGGACCCATAGCTGTGGACAGCTTTCTTTTCTGCAGTAAAAATGACAATGAAATTTATTTTGTCCCAAAAAAAAACAGCTATTGGATCATTTTATAGAAAATGAATATAGTACCAAAGCATTAGTACTGGTTTCTTCACTAATCACTGACTAGTTTCTTAAATGATTATTTATTTATTTATAAGTGTTGTAAAGAAGTGGATGTTGCCTTGTGGATACTTCATGGTGTTGAGTTAGGAAAAACATGAGTTACATAGGGAAATTTGGACTGAACCAGCAATGAAAGGATTAACCCTGGGCGAAGCGGCACAAAAACTCTGCAGCGCTACGCGGAAGTACGTGAGCTTTTGGAGTTGTTACTTCCCGTATGCCAGCGTTTGCTCGCAAGATGTTTTTGAAGTTTGACAATGCAGATGTAGTGTTCAGGGGGTATATCGCACAAACTTCACCATGCAGTCGCCAATGGGCGCGGCCATCTTGTTTTCCTACTCTTTGCATGGTTCTGGGGCCTGTTGTTCAATACCTCACCAATCTTTTCAATCATTTGTTTTTACACTGTTTTTCTGATCATTTTTATTTATTATCTATCCCTCTCTGTCCCTAAGTGTATATTTTGTGTTTTATTTCTACTTTTACTCTGTTTTTTAAAACCTTTTTTAACTGTTTTATATTACTTCCTTTTTTACTCTCCTACTTCTTCCCCTGACTTTATTTTTTACTGCTTTATTTTCTTTTCCCACCCCCCACCCACCCAGGACTATGGCTAAGGGTACCGGATCCAAGGGCAAGGCGCCTGCGCCTGCACCCAAGAAAAGCCACCTTCTTTGCAGCAGACTGCACCCGGAAGGAACGCTACCCAGGAGCGTCACCGCCGGTTGGCGAGGGTGCGCTGCTGCCGGGCAGGGTTTTGCTGCTCTGGTGTCCGGCACACCCAAAACCAGCTGACCCAATGGTGGCCAGACATCTTGAATCGGGAGCAGAACCTGCTCGACCCGATAGGTGTTGAAGTTGTGGGGCTTGGCGAATAGCTAATACTAGTGGTATTGTGTGTTCTCTAGACTGTTTTACTGTTATTGCAAATATCATTTTTTTACAAATAGCAAGAATGCTGCTGCTTACATTGCAGATAAATTACATTTAAAAATCTTCTGTGATTGTTATTCTTCTAGACACAGGTGCTTGGCGCTACTAATCTTACTTTTTTGCAACCTTGCTGCTGCGCTCACTTGGGCTGATTATGTAAGAGAGTTTACTTTAGAGAACTTAAGTTAGGTAATGCTAGAGAGACTCCAGTCCTTCCTTTGTCCTCCTGTCACTAAGATAGTGGTGGATTGATAGGTAGTTTAGTTACTTGGTTCATTAGTATTAGTTGGTAATTTTCTAGCGGTCTGCATGACACATCCTCTGTCACATCACATGCTGCTGAGTGCTGCTTACTCCAGTCCTTAGTAGAACCTTTTGTAGTTTGTTAGTGAGTGAGTAATAGGCTTAGCAGAACATCAGCAACATCCAACCAACAATCTGGTGTGTGCAAAAATGTATGCATGTGTCCTCCATCTATGCATTTTGAGGACTAAAATAAATGGAAATGCGGACTTAATGAACAATTTACCCGTCTGGAATAGGTGGGCTAGGCCAGGTGGTACTTAGGCTCAGTATTCTGGAATCAGAATGGAACACTGGATTGGTGTTCATAAATAATAACTAGACAGTCCGTGAATCCCGCGATACTACTAGTCAATCAGATTAGATAGGTGAATTTTATTGCAATTGTTGTTTCCAAAAATGTTTTTTGAGTGTTTATTAAAATATTTTATTTGTTTCACACCAATCATCAATGTTTGTCTCTTTCTTTATTATATCTTACATGATCAGCACCCAGGGGGCAAGAAGAGGGGGTCAGAGCCGGCGGGAGCAGCTGGAAAACAAGAAGATGCCTCCCAATCCCAGGGCCAAGACCGCTCCTCTACTGAGGGCTCTGCTGCTGGCCCCTGTAGGTCCTACAGTTGTTAATATTAATTATATTTCCCTAACTTTTACTGCACCTTATTTTTTCAGAACTATTATTTCCTTTTCCTCATTATATTTTCTTTCAAATCTTCTTTGATCTACACTATCTGTTTCTAAATTCTTGTAATCCCTGCTTCTAATTGACTCTGGTCTGACTCTCTGTACTACTACTATATTAGTCTGTCTGTAGCTAAGCTTGCCCAGTTGGCCACTCTTTATTTTTACTTAAAAGGTTTTAAAACTAAGGTTCACCAATAGCTCTAGCCACTGAGTTCAGTCCTTTGGGTTGACCTCTTCTAGTCTTCTTAATCTTGAGAGGCTTTTCGGCAATAGGACAAACTCCTACTAGTGTCTACTCTAGTACCCGATTTGTACTAGTGATGTATGTGGTATATATATATATGTATTTAAACTTTTTTTTCAACCTTGCTAGTGAAGAAGAATAGATTGGGGGAGGTGTATATGGCATCTAAAAATGTGCAATGTTTTTTCTAGGCGTACCGACCACCAGTGCCGGGGCCAGCGGCTGGGCAGGCGATGCCAGCCAGGAGGAATCAGTGGATGTGGCAGATCACACAGGGGTGGGTGAGCCAGCAGCAGTGGCAGGCGATGGTAAGTTATACTTATATTACTTACTTGTTGACAATAGTCACACACTTGCTGCAAGGGTGTACACTGTATGTTGAGAGAGACTATGTTGCTGTGAACAACGGTTAAAGAACACCCTTTGCGTAGCATTAGAGCAAAAGCATTAGTGGTGGGAGTAAAAGTTGAGTAACTAATGGCCTCTTCTATCTGACTTCAACTCAGTTGGGAAAGTTTTATGGAGACGACTCAGAGTCCGATGACCTTGAAGGATGGGTTGAATGAACAGGGAAAGAAGGATGGAAGGAGGAAGGACGAGATGTAATATATATGACTGGCAGACAAGGATACATGCCACGTGGGATGCAAGCATAGGTGGCAGATAGGAATCAGATGCATGGGTGGTTGAAGGATGGGTGGAAGGTGAAAGAAAAGATGCCTGCCTGGGTGGGTAAAACTGTATGGGTGATAGCAAGAATCCTCCGGGGTGTTTCATGGGTCAAACTCATAGGCAAGCAAGGAAGGAAGGACGCACGGGTGGTGGTTAAAAAAAAAGAAATGTTTGTTGTTGAAACAAACTAAGGTTTGTTGAGAGGTTAAGAAGAGTGACAACTTGTTTACTTTGAATGGATGGATGCCTGAATGGTATTCATCATAGCATAGGTGGAGACTGTAACTGAATGAAGAGTCTTAGAAGCGAATTTGAAAGGAAATAAACCGCGCCAGAGTAGAAAAGTCAAGGAGAATAGAAGTTGTATTTTCAGAATACTCTCTTGACTCACAGTAGTTTGCAAGCACAGCATATATACTGGGTATGTATGTTATCAAGTGCCTCCCTCCAACTCCGAGCCCCACTCACTACCTATGTTAATTAAGCCTGGGCAAAGCACTATGCTACGCATAGTTTGTGAAGTTTGCGCTACTTCGCACTATGTGATTTGCACATAGCACAGTGCAAACACTCATAGCATTGCATAGTGCAGCGGTCATTTTTTGCTTGCTCGCGGTCCTCAACATCAAGTTGGTGACCGCGAGCAAGCAAAATGACATCCCGGCGAGACTTTTTCCTCATTCGCGATCAGCAACATTAAGTTGCTGATCACGAGCGTGGACAATAAACCTCCCGGCGAGCTTCCCAATGCTGGGAGGTCAGGCTTCTCATTGCGAGTGGTCGCGTATGCTCGCGACCGCTCACGATGAGAAACTACCAGTCCGCATTGAGAAAGCTGCTGGTCGAGTAGAAATCTACTCGAGCGGCAGAAAACAACCGCTTGCACTGTGCAAGATGCAGTTTGCACTGATTGCACAGTGCGGACAAGCATTCGGCACTGTGCAATCAGTGCGAACAGCATTTTGCACTGCCCTACACCGCGGAGGATTGTACTGTCGGAACTACACTATACTCGGAGACATACTCAGCAAGGAAAATTACTTGGAGCAAAACAGACCTCAATGTGGGACTTTACAAATTAATCTTAAAAACTACTTGGTCTTAATACTTGGGAAACAATTAGATAACAGTGCTACAGATACATACTAAAAAGCCCTGAAAACGTCTGTGTGTGGACGAAACGCGTTGGAAGTTTCAAAAGGTTTTAAACAAAGAAAAATAAAGGATGAAATCGAAAATGATTACAACATCAACTTTTCTTTGGAATACTCTTTGTGCTTTGATTGTATAATTGTTACTACGTATACGTAAAGTGTGCTGGGCTATTTTTTGTTTGAAAGTGAAATTGAGCAGCTGCCCTTGGTGTAACAGAATATGACCAGTGCCACTCATAATAGAAAAAAAAGGATGATTGTGTAGTCAGTTTCCCCACCTGCAGACAGTAGATATAGCTACTCCTTCCCAACCAAAAGCAAAACCAGACATGAAGGAGTTGGCAGTCATGGCCCGGCGCCGGAAGCTTGAGCCATCCGCATGGAATATTGGCGCTGGTGGCTCTGGCAGAGGAGGGGGATGAGGCGACAGCAGCTGCAGCCTACTTCAATGCCCCGGGCCCCAGCTAGGCCCCTCGAGTGGTACAGTGCCAGGCTCTGGCAGCCCCCCACCACACTTCATCCAGCACTGCTGCCCCTCCCCTGTGGATGCAATTTTCGAGCTTTTAAGCACTGCATGCTCCTCTGAATGGTGCACCTAGAGGAGTAGGTGAAGGAGGTCCTGGTGATTAACTGGAGACTGTGAGCCGATCCCGTTGGATTGCCCCTTTCTTATTCCTTTTATTTGATGGGTGGGCATTGGGCTAAGTTGGGGAATATGTGGGATTTATATATTTATGGACATTTTTATTTTTTAATTTTATTTAACGGACATTGGTTGGACTCTATCTTTTTGGACATTAGTTGGGGTTAGGGAGGGGTGGGTCAGGTGTTGTAAGGATTTTTTACATTAGTTTATTTGGTTAGGGGATTACATTATATTTATACTTAAACTTTACATACAATGTAAATGTTTTGTGGGGGGCTTATTCTTTTATGTCACATGGTTTCCATCTTTTGCTGCTGCAGGGCTGCAGCCAGTTTTTGATTTAAATAATCTGCTGATTTCGTAACACACGAACAGATAGATGTGGTACCCTCACTGAGTGACTTGTCCTACTATAACTGTCAGTCTCCTAGTCTGCAACTGGACTCAAGGGTGTGGGTGTGTGAATTAATGAATTAATTTACATTATTAATTATGCCTCTCCCAAACTTCTTCTCTTACCTGTGATTGATGTTCAAACTTAGGCACAGCGATGGCTGCATGGTGATGATGGTTTGGTTTCCCAAGATGCCATGATTGTGGTGGTAGTTTAGTAGACACTGGCAGTAGCATTTGCAAAAAAAGAGAGAGACTATGGCAGGATGTAGTAATGTTGTAGTGTTAAATGTGCATCTTCTGTATATAGTTTAATCTTCATGATGTCATCTGTAGAATCTCTGTGTTGCCTAGGGATAAAATGTATTAGTTCAGTTGGTCCTATCTGGTGAGCCTGTTGGAGCTGTTTTCTATTGACTCCATGACCATGTAGTCCAAATAAATACTTATGTGTATTTATATCAGTTTCTGCCTCAATTACTACAAATTTATTGGCGACGATGATTCTAACTACATGATCACAATTGCTACCCTGCGTGCCATCATCTTCACATCCTTCTTCACGAATCGAGTGAAAAACAGCAATCAAACCAGCCGATTGAAAGGTCAAAAAGCAGATTGACTTTCCTTTCTCCTCAACTGTTTGGGAGTCCTGGACTGTGTTCCCAAGTACCTTACTACTAGGAAAACGTAGAACTGGTAGGACGCTTGTGCTTTGTGTATGTCTGCCGTGTTGCCCGTAAAGACGTTAATCTTGCAGCACATTTTAGGCTCGGCAATGTCTGTCTACGCGCAAACGACTTAACATTAAGTGTATTTTGCACATCTTTGTGTAACGGCATTTTTCAAAAACTTAACGGCCACTGGCATATCTCTTCTACGCTTTGCAACCGGGGAACGAAGACAAGTATTGTTTCCCAATGCGAACATTCTTCTCCTGCCATTCTTCGTTCAAGCTCATAGTTGTACGTCCTATGTCTGAGTTCCAGCTCATATTCACACGTTCTACGCTCCTGAGATTGTCACTTTGCTTTGCAGCGTCCATTTTGCAGCTTGTTTCTAAGACAACAGCTTCGTGTATCACGCGGTGATACACACACCCATCTCATTTACATCAAGACGTCAATGTTTTGTGTTCCCAAAGTCATCACCAAAATGTCATGTTGCAGCGGCCATATATATTTTTTTTTTTGTTTGTTTATTGTGTTTTATATAGCGCTGGCTAGACCCGAAGGTATCAGAGCGCTTTACATGAGGTACCACAAAGTTACAAAATTACATCAGTTAACAGGTTACATAAGTTACTAGTAAAACATTTAAAGAGCATAGGAGATGAGATAAATGGAGCATAGAAGGGTAGGGTGTAGGGGTAGGAAGGAGATACGATGGTGAGAAGGATTAAAGTCTGCCCCAAGTCCGGCTGGGTAGGTGACTGCCTAGGCGGGAGTCCACGGCCCATCTCCTCTTTAGCTTTCAGGTAGCTCTACAAGGCAATGGCTAAATAGCATGTCTCTGTTAAAAAAGAAAAACAGTTTAAAGAGCATAGGAAGACTAGAAAAATGGAGCGTAGATGGGGGGAAGGGAAAAAGGGTAGGGGGAGAATGCAACAGAGAGACAAAGGAAAGTCTTCCCAAGGTCCGGCTGGGTAGGTGACGGATGAGGGGGAAGTTCACAACCCATCTCCTCTTTAGCTAACAGGTAGCTCCACCGGGCATCAGTCAGCTAGATAGGTCTCAACGGTTGGGGGAAGATCCCAAAACTAATGTCATGGTGGGTGAGCCATGGTGGAGGATGGTGGGGGAGCACCCCTAGCCTCGCTAGAGTAAGCTCGATGTGCCAGTCCAAGGAGTCTGGTATGGGTGGAGGGGCTTCAAGGGTGAGGAATAGAAGAGTAGAAGGTAGGAGCCTAGTTGTTTAGTTCATTTGTGTGGAGGCCATGATGAGATCGGGCACTCGTTATTTTGAGATCCCTTGATCACTGTATCCTGATGATTGTGGCTTCCACGGCTGCCATGTTGGAGTCAGGCATCCACTTCCACAAGTGCATTCTCGCTGGTTGCTGCCCCTGAGGGGAAGCTCATGAAAGTCAGTCACTTGTAGTGTAGCCTAGATGGTCGGGGTTCGTGCCGTGCCGGGGAGGTACTAGATGTTAAGTTTAGTTGAGGGGTTGTGGGGAGGACGACCTGTGTGCGTTCAGGTGATGTCCTGGGGCTGTAGGTGCCTTTCACTAGTCTGTGGTGTTCATAGGGGGACATTCAGAGCTTTTGTCAACCCTCCAGAGTCCAGGAGCCGTTCTGATCTGAGCCGATTCAACCAGCCACAATTTTGTCCCGGCGGCGCCTCGGTGAAATGGAGACCCTTCAGTTCATGACCTTGCCTCCCTACGGCAACACAATGATCAGTACTGTCAGAAATAACAGCAAATTAAGTGCCATGGAGGAATTCCGCCCCAGATATCTGGTGGCAATTCGAGTGTCCCACAAATGGGGGGGAGACGCCGGGCTACGCTGCACCAGCACCGCAATGGGGAATCATCAACCAACTCCTCGAAGAAGCTACCCCCAGGGGGTCAACGAACAGGACTGCGCTACTGGGGGGTGAAGGGGACCACCACTGGGAGTTCAAGTGAAAGGTACTTGGCATCACGGTACCTGGCTCCTGGCCTCCGAGTGTGGATGCGTAGATCTCTGGGTGCCATCTTAGGTCACTCCTGTACGGGGACTCTGCAGGTCATATTACGGATTATCAGGATCGCAGAAAGGTGGTTTTATGATCATTGAGATCAGGCAGCATTCCGATTGCGGGAATTATGCGTCCGGATGGATTTCATCACAGCAAAGTACCGCTTTGGATATTAGAGAGCGGGTCCGCAATGGAGCTTCAGCTCATAGCGGCCATCATTATCACTTGCTCCTCCTCTTCATATTTGAAAGTCGTTTCCAAGACAACGGATTTGTGTATCACTCGGTGATACACACACACAGTCGTTTACATCACTGCGTGAAAAGTAACATCTAGCATCATTGTTTTGTGTATTACGTGGTGATACACACACCACCTTGTGGTCTCCAGTCATCAAAAATTCAAGTGTACATTTTTTCTTTTGTTTATTACGCAGTGATACACACACCAATTTCTTTTCTAATGTTCATTCTTCCAACACATTTTCGAATGGCAATATTCTAATACTCTGAGTTCACCCAATCGTCGTGTGTCACGGTGATACACACACCTTCATTTTTTTATATATGCTTTCCTTAAGGATGTGTGTTACACAGTGATCCACACACCATTTTGTTACGTCTTGGCATTTTCATCACATTGACACACACACTGGTTTTACATTTATTATAATTGCTAAAAGATCTTTTTTACTATTGCAAGTTTAACATTTTTACCTTACTTCTGTTTTTTACATAATAACTTTGTTCATAGCTCATTTTTTATTCTTTTGTTTCTTAAAATGTGTACAATGAAGCTGTCAACCCTCCTCCTTCATTCCTTGACACTCCATGTGAACCTCCAGTCCGATGGGAAATCTGGTTTGATGCATTCGAAACATACTTGGGGGCTAGGGGAGCATCAAGATATGCTGCTAATAAGAAAACATGCCTTCTTCTTCACTCACCTTTGAAGGGAGATCTGTTTTCAAAAATTGACCCACCCTATCTCCTGCAGAAAGTGATGGCATAGATGAGTTTCGAGAAACTGTTTAGAAGTAAAAAAAAAAGATTTGGTAAGCAGCCCAGTCTTATGGTGGTAAGACACAAATTCTTCAAGAGGAAACAATTGGACGATGAAGATGTTGATTCATATATGTCTACTTTGAGGAGACTGGCTGCAGATTGTAAGTTCAAAAAATTCACAGACCAACTCTTAAGAGACCAATTTCTTTGTCAATGCAGAGACAAAAGCATTAGACAAAAACTCCCAAGCCTAAGTGATCCCTCACTTGATGAGACAATCAAAATTGCTAAAAGTATTGAGATTTCAATGATGTCTCTCAAACAACTTCAGGACAAAAGTAGTGACAAACTTAATGAAAGTGTTAATGCTATTAAGATTAGTTAGCCTCATTCCAAGTCCATGAACGTTTCTAACAAACATTTTCCTAAGTCTGTCAAACCCGAGGGAATTAATCGTAATGTTTGTCTTAGGTGTGGCAACCCCACTCACACCAAGAAAAGTAGATGCTCTGCCATTACCGTCACATGCAGTTACTGCAAGAGAGTAGGGCATTTCACCAAGGTTTGTCTAAAAAGGAAAAACTCAAAGAAATCTGTTGTGGGTGTGGTTGACTCTGACTCTGAAAGTGATTCAGAGGTTGTTTCTGTTATTCGCGAAGAGAGGAATTTAGGGCCAGATGTTGGTAGGCTTTTACTGGTCGGTAACAGCTGAAATCGTCCGTTACCGACCGGTAAAAGTCTTTTCCTATGTAGGAGGCTTTTTTACTGATTCGGTAAATAACGAATCGGTATTTACCGAGTCGGTATTTACCGAATCATCATTTACCGATTCAGTATTTACCGAATCAGTAAATGAGATGTAGGAAGCACTGTAAACAGTGCTTCTGGGCTTTAAGAATGTGTTATTTACCACCAACTATTAGTTGATGGTAAATAAGGAATTCCTATGTAAATGCATAAATGTGCATTTACACCTGTGCCATATGACAGACATACATGCCCTTAGGGCATGTATGTATGCCACATGTGCACACCAGCACTAATCAGGGTGCAACAGGGTGTCAAAGTGACACCCTGCCACCCTTGACTTTTTCCCAATTTTACCGAATTGGTAATTACCGATTCGGTAATTGACATTCATTCCTATGGGCCTCCAGGCCCATAGGAATGAATGGCAAATACCGAATCGGTAATTACCGATTCGGTAAATACAGAATCTTAACGATTCAGTATTTTTTACTGATTAATTACCTACATAGGATTTACCGATTCTAAAATACAGAATCGGTAAAATTCGGTATTTTAGAATCTGTAAAACCTATTTACCTACATCTAGCCCTAAGTTTCACATAATGCAAACGAACATATCAGTTCTTCTTCTGATGCTGTTGAAGGTGATACTTTTTCTTGTATAGACCCTATTTTAGACATTGGTGTTGGAGACAAAGTTCTTCCCCTACTGCAAGAGAGTAGGGCATTTTACCAAGGTTTGTCTAAAAAGGAAAAACTCAAAGAAATCTGTTGTGTGTGTGGTTGACTCTGACGCTGAAAGTGATTCAGAGGTTGTTTCTATTATTCGCGAAGAGAGGGATTTAGTTTCACATAATGCAAACGAACATATCAGTTCTTCTTCTGATGCAGTTGAAGGTGATACTTCTTCTTGTATAGACTCTATTTTAGACATTGGTGTTGGAGACAAAGTTCTTCCCATACTGGTAGACTCAGGTGCTCATATTACAAGGATTGTGAAGAAATTGTTTGTGGAAACATGGGGAGATTCAATTGAGTTTTCCCCTCCAGATCGATCACCTGTGCCTTACGAAGGATGCAAGATTTATCTTCTTGGATTTTTCAAAGATGAACTGTTTTTCAAAGGGAGGCGCATGAAGGGTAAAATTTATGTTGCAGTCAAAGGCCTAAACATTCTTGGGTAGCTGCACCAGGGCTTATTTGGTATGATATTGAAGCCTGGCACTCTTGAACAAGTGTTAGTTGTGGAGTGCCATGATGACACAAAACAAAAGTGGATAACCAAATTTCCTTCTGTGTTTGGGGATCACCTAGGTAAGATAAGTGGTTTCAAACACAATATTGTAGTCAAGCATGGAGCTGCACCGATGAAACACAAACTTTAGTGTTAGATCTGTCTTGGAGAAAGAGCTCAAACAGTTGTGTGCTAAAGGAGTCATCGAGCCAGCCGAGTCCTCCTTGCAGCTTTCTCCTTTGGTTGTGGCCCGCAAGAAGAATGGTCAGCTCAGGGTCTGTGTTGACTTGAGATACCTTAACAAGGAGATATGGATCGATTCTCATCCCATACCAAAAATATCTGATTTGTTTGCCGCCACCAAGGTAGCTAGAAGGTTTTTCAAAATTGATCTTGCCAGTGAATATCATCAGGTGGCGCTCCACCCTGAATCGAGATACCTCACTGCTTTTGTGTCTCCTTTAGGTACTTTTCAGTACCGTTGCATGCCTTTCGGTCTAACCTCTGCGGCTTCCGTCTTCCAAAGAGTCATGAGTTACATTACAGTGTCAGTTCGATGTAAAGCGTATTGCTGGCAGGAACATTTTCAGAGCAGGCTTTCTTTCTAGGTTTGATGATGACATTAAAGTCTAATGATCTTGTTGACGAAGATTGTGAAGATTGTTTTGTAGCCACTCTTGATAACCCTGAACTCAAAGTAGGGTCAAAAGAGGAATGGAGATCTGCCTTCCTAGCTGATTCCATTTTTCATGATGTTTGTGAATTAGTTATGAATGGTTGGCCACGCGAAAAGGTTCTCTCTACATTATTACTACCCTTTTCAAGATTGAAAGTGAGTTATCCTTAGAGGATGGTTTATTGATGAACGGAGAGAAACTGCTTCCTCCTTCTTCTTCCAGGCTGAACATTTTGAAAAGGGCTCACGAAGGTCATTTATGTGCCACACACACAAAATGTCGTATTCGGGATGCCTTTCTGGTGGCAGTCCATGGATACTGATGTAGAGGACATGGTTCTACAGTCTCCATGTATTAAACATGTTAAGAGCTCACTTTATCATACCCAGAGTAATGGTCTGGTAGAGAGAATGAATTGTGTTGTTGGTGATTGTGTCAAATGGGCCAGAGTAGGACATCACGATGTTGTGCGTGCTCTTAATTAAATGATTTGGTTTTATAGAACCACGCCGCATTCTTCAACTAAAGTTGCACCTTTCGTTCTCATGAGAGGTAGGAAAGCCAATATTCCGTTTAGACCTGGGTGGATGACAAAATTGGTGAAATCTGACAACAGTATTGATAAACTCATTGTTCTTGTCAAGGAAAATGTGTCGGACACAGTGTAAAACAGAAAAATTGGTTTGAAAGGTGTCAAGTTGTCTTATCTTAACGTTGGTGACTCTGTCAAAATTAAGTCGCCCATTTATGCCAAGAAAGGGGAAAGCAAATTTGGGAAGCCTCTATGTAGTAATGTTGTAGTGTTTATGATGTTATCTTTAGAATCTCTGTGTTTCCTAGGGTTGGAATGTATTAGTACAGTTGGTTCTGTTTGCTGACCCTGGTGAGCTGTTCGCTACTGGCTCCACGACCATTTTGTCCAATTAAATACTTATGTGTATTTATCTCAATTTCTGCCTCAATTACTACACAGGAGTAGTAGAAAAAAGTACAGTACCGTACACGAGACGACTGCCTAACAAGAAACCATAATAATGATGATTAGCAATGCTAAAGTAAAATAAAACAAAATGGTGGTGGGGATAGCCTAGTACAACAAGTTACAAACTGTAGTTGACTCGAGTCACTAGACACAAGCATAACCTTTAGTGCTATAAGGAGGGGGATAATAAATCCAATTGATGCCGGCAATTAATTATGATGGATTATGTTCCTTTGGAAAAAAAATGTACTAGCAAATATACTGAGCATGGGTGGGCATTGGCAAGCAGAAGAAGATCCTCACCCTGCCTTGATTGACATTGAATTAGTGTTGCTTTCACCACATACGCCCCAGAAAGTGTGTGATCAATTATTGGTGTAAATTTAATTTAGTCACAGCTCAAAATAAATCACACAGCCCGGGGCAAGAGTTTTAGGGTTTGATGAATGGTTGGGAAGGGGCATTTGAGGGAAAGGTTTGAAAAAGACAAACACTATACATGGACAACAACAATTGAACACACATGACATTGGCAGATGACCATCATATATCTGTTAATGGAGAAAAAGTAAATGCATGCATGATGATGATTTGATGGTTAATGATGATAAGTAGTACTTACTAACTGCACTAGTAGACAGTACAGGCTAGCAGTATATTATTAATTATTGATATGCTATTTGCCTTGCCTGTCTGCCCTCAAAGAGACCCAAAATACATACATTTTATGTTCTGTTGTACCGGGCTTCCTTTTAAGGCTAGCAAAGAACATTAAGACATATCTGTAGGGATCAATTATAAGCAAAGAGCAAACATAACAACAACAAACACAAAGTCATAATGATTGGAGAGAAAAAATAAATCAAATTATTTAAAAAATAATGAATAATACTAAAGTTACTGTATGTTACCCTGGTCAAATTGGGGGGTTGCATCTCGGCATTCCTCTTGGTCCTCCCTTTCATGGCGCTGCGTCCGTCAATCTTGGGTGCGACTCCCTGCCTGGCGGATGCCGATTGGTAGGTGGATGTGAGTTATTTTTTCTCTGTTTAGCACAGGGTAAAGACCGGCTTGTAAATGTAGATAGAAAAACAAAAGGATATTGAAAAATCAAGGAGAAGAAAAACCATGAATTAAGGAGGAGTGCAAACACTTTCAGAGACGGCATGGCTAAATCATGTCTACTCTATTGTATGTTTCTAGCATTAACCTACAACAGCGCCAACCCAACCTCGACTTAGCTTCGATTTTGACTGAGCCAGACAGTCACAGAGCACACATATACAGCAACAAGGCATTTTCCAAAGTAAGTAACTAAATCAATGCACGGCTGTCAGTCATACCACTACTACACTTGTGACTACTCAACCACACCACTACTATACAGACATGTAGGTCTGCTGTGGTTGTTGTTGACTTGTTTATCTTTTATGCCACTTCGTGATTTGAAACGCCCTGAGTTATTCCATCAATCATCTCCAATCCAACTGACTGACTGCGAAGATACTATGTGGTCATCATCATGGTGTTGTCCAACTCAGTCTGTAGTGTACTGAGTGAGTCCAGAGTCCATATTCAAAAATGCAATGGATCGGCCTGCAATAGAAGTACAATTTTGTTATTAAACAACAAGAAGGGACCTGGACCTGTTCCAGACTGTCAACTACCCATGATAATGACACTTTCTGAGTGGCTGCCTTTTGATGATGTCTCCTTTGCCAATTGTCTTAAGAGCATTAAATCTGGATCGCCCTGTGACCCCCTTCCGGCAAACATTTTTAAACAACTTGACTTAAACTCTCGCCGTGTACTGATGAAACTCCTAAACACCTCATTGAGAGAATCGGGTGTTCCACAGAGGTGGAAACATTCAATGGTAGTTCCCCTGCTGAAAAAAGCAGGCGTGGATACTTCAAATCTATCCAATTATAGGCCTATTTCACTGCTGCCTATCTTCTCCAAAATTTTAGAGAGGCACATCAACTCTCAATTATCTCATTTAGTGGAGAGCTTGGGCTACCTCCATCCATCTCAATCTGGTTTCAGGGCCCACTACTCCACAGAAACCACTCTTTTGGGAGTTACCGAGAATTTGAGACACAGTGTCGATCGCGGGGAAACATCGGCGCTTATCCTGTTGGATTTAAGCGCAGCTTTCGATACTGTGTCTCATTCCATTCTTCTCTCATCCCTTCAATCCTTGGGAGTTGGGGGTTCGGCCCTTACTTGGATAGCTTCCTTTCTGAGAGGGCACACCTTCCAGGTTTTCTCGGCTAAAGCATCATCTAAAATCTGTGCATCGGCGTACAGCGTGCCCCAGGGGTCTATCCTTAGTCCATTACTCTTCAACATCTATATTAGACCCCTGGCCACTATTGTGGAAGGAGCTGGCTTAACGTTATTCTTGTACGCCGATGACACACAAATTATTTTCACTCTATCCGTAGGAGATGGCAGAAATGTCTCGGCTCTTAAATTAGGGCTGACTCAGGTGGCTGATTGGATGAAGGCAAACTTCCTGAGGCTGAACGGTGATAAGACCGAGATCGTAATCCTGGGTAAAGACAAAGATCTCTGGGGCCCACAACATTGGCCCGAGAGCATGGGTCCTACTCCCAAGCCCGTGGCTCAGGTTCGCAACCTCGGTTTCTTAATCGATGAGAAACTTACGATGCGACAATAGGCTGTCAAAGTGGCTGCCATTTGTTTTGCCACCCTCAAATGGCTCCAAAAAATCCTGTGGATGCTTCCGACCACCACCCAAAGGACAGTGGTCCAGGCTTTGATAACATCACGCCTGGACTACGGGAATGTCCTGTACCTTGGTGCTGATTTGACTACGTTGAGAAAACTACAGGTGGCCCAAAACGCGGCCGCACGGCTGCTACGCAATGTTCCCCGGAAATCATTGGCACTCCCTGCCCATCGCGATTTGCATTGGCTAGAAATTAAAAATAGAATCAAGTTTAAGGCTCTATGTTATATTTTTAAGATTAAACAGGGCTCTGCCCCCAAATACTTACAAAGTCTTATTCATGCCTATACTCCTAGCCGTACCCTTAGATCTGCAGGTAAGAGAGACTTTGTCGTTCCTAGATTTAGGTTGGTGAAGATGGGCGGCCGCTCCTTTTCGCATCTGGACACTAAAACGTGGAATGCCTTACCTGTGAGACTGAAGTTGGAAACTGACTTTGTTAAGTTCCGCAAGGGATTAAAAACTTGGCTTTTTCAGCAATAGGTTCTTTCAGTATCACTGTTTCTCCGAACAGCCGTCCCTCTTTTAAGTCTTGTAGTTTTTCCTCTCCAGTCTTTCCCTTGGCGCCGGGAAACCCATTGCGGGTAGCTGTGCGCCTTATAAGTTTAAATAAATAAATAAAAAGGGAAAGATTGACTTGAGTCACTTTTAATGTGTAGATTAAATACTAGTACACTTCGACTTCATGCAAAACAAACAACAACAACACAAACACCAATCACTCAGAGTCAGTGTCCAATGCATGCCATCATTACCTGTTCCTTCTCATCTTAAGTTAAGGGGCAGTCCCTCTGAGCTCGGAAAGGATAATAGATATAGACATCATGTTCCACTTCTTTTGGAGGGACTCGACGAGGCAACATTTCTTGTGCTATTCTCCATCTAATGTATGTCTTGAGGGAAATGGATTTAGAGCGAGCCAGGAGGCTGGAGCAAGGACTCAGAGGAGTGGACCTAAAGGCACAGAGCTGCAACTCCAATATGGCAATAAAAAGAGAAGACAGTGGTGATGGATTTGTTGTGATTTGAACGAGAAAGACAGAGACACAATCAAATAATTAAAGTAAATAAGGAAGAAAGAAAGTAACAAGTTGAAAGCCTAGTTGTCAGGGAAGTAGAGCTTGTCCTCAAACTCTGATGATTTAACAAGAAGTAGGTCATCTAATACACTACTTCGGTCACCTAAGTCACTGTCCTCATCTTCCTACTGTGATTCATGTATTTTCTAACCCTGTAGTATAAAGTGCTGATTCATTTTGATCATGGTTAGCCTCTCCACATTTTTGGGTGATAGACTGGTCCCTTTCACTGTTACAATGGCACCAGCAGCACTGAAAACATGATCAGAAGAGACACTTGCGATAGGGCAAGTCAGATAGTTTATCACCAACATGCTGAGGACTGACCATTGGCGCCTTTTCCCATACCAATACACCAATGGGTTTTGATCAATGTAGACCTCTGTTGGGTCATCCAGATAGTCCTGGACCATCCCCGCAATGCTCAGGGGTGCTCCAATTTACTGGGCCTCTTTTGCCTTTGCATCAGCACTGACCATAACAAGCCCTTGTTGTAGATACCAATCATGTGCCGATTTTACTGGGGCTAATACTCCTGTTCTTGCTTGAGAGTGTTGGTGACTGCTATGAGCCAAACGCACTGCCCACAGGCTCTGAAGCTGAACTTGATGCCGGATGCCCTGCAGTACTTGTTGCCGGCTGGAGTAGGGGGCCTCTACTTACCAGCCGCTCTTTTTCAAAGTCACTGGCTAACTCAGCTATCCAAGTTTTGTACTTGGTAACATCCACTTCTGAAAAAGGAATTAATGTCTTAGTGTTCAGTACTGATTTGTACCGTGGATCCTGAATTGTGGCAGACATGTAATGTTTGTCTGACAATATATTAGTTTGCACCCTTGTATTTTCAGCTAAGCGAAGGGCTAAGCTATCCACCAACTCATATGCTTCTTTTTTTCCTCCACACCGGCGTACGTATCAGACACTGTCTTCAGCTGTTGCTCTAGCATGTGCAACAATGGGATAGCTTGGCCCATAGTACAGTCTTCCTTGCTGACTTCACGTGTGAAGAGCTTGAAAGGAAGTAGCGCCTCTGTCAGGCATTTAACTAGGCCACATTGGTCCATCTCAACGGTCATGCCTTTCACAGTAGCATCCCCTAGTCTTTGCATCACATTGTCATTGATTGGTCTGTTCTGCTCAAACAGACAATCTAGCATGTAATTAGTTGAGTTCCAACCTGTTGGCACCTCCTGGATAAGTGCTTTGACTGGAACTTTATGCTCACATTGAATGATCCTCAGCTGCTTCCAGGCTTCAAAATAATGGCTGAAATGTGTGCATATTCTTCTGCAGGTGATCAGTAGGTTGCTGACTCTGTATTCTTTGTTCAGAATGTCTTGAACAATGATGTTAATTCAGTGCGCTAAATACAGGACCATGAAATAGCCACCATCGTCCATGGCCTTAACTATATTACTGCCATTGTCCATGGCAACAAAACCAATGCAAAGCCCTCTTTGGTGCCCTCATTCAAAGACCTCGCTGTTAAACTCTTCCAAAATGTTAGCAGCAGTATGAGATTTCTCCATAGCGAACATGGCTACAGTTGCATGTTTACGAGTGGCATTAACAATCTCAGCAGTGTTAATAAAACTTGCTGCAGATATCTTTTCTCTAACCCCCATAAAAGATATCCAGTGTGCAGTGATGCACATGTAATCAGTGGCTTGGCAACTGCTCCACATATCTGTTGTCAGGTTGATATTGTGAACAGCACTCTTCTGCTGCAAAGCTTGTCCAAGCAATTCCAGCATGTTGTGCTGTAGTGCTGGAACATTAACTCTGGTGAAATAGGACCGGCTGGGAACCTTCCATTTTGGGCAGATGGCTGTCACAAATTCCAGAAAAACTACCCCTTCCACAATAGAAAAAGGGAGAAGGTCCAGCGCTAACATTTTAGCAAGCTTCGCATTGTACAATCGTGCCATTGGGTGGTTGCATTTGACTGCCCCTGCGCCCTAAGCATAATGAGAATGGTAGGCTGGAGTTTTTTCCCTTTCTGGTTCCGCTGATACAGGTGACTTCGTGAACCTAGATGCTGTTAGGCTCAACGCTGAACTTTTTTTCATTGCTGTACTCTTTTGCCTTGGTGTCTGGGCCTGACTCTTACTACGGTGCCACTGAGATGTTGCTGAGGCTGATGACGATGTGGGCGGTAGTGGTTCCACTGCACTGCTGGGGACAGGGCTAGTTTGTTCGCCTTCCACCGCGATCATATCTTCTTCTTCGACTTCTTCATCCCCGCCAACAGCAATGGGTGCATCTCTTTGGCCGCTAAGGAGCGCCTCCCACTGGATCAAGTGGTGTTTTTTCAGATGGGTTGTTTGGCCTCCGGTACCATAGTTTGTACCAAGCTTACCCCGACTAACACCTTGTTGACAAATTGAGCATATAGCAATGCTCTCCTCCTTACTGCTAACCGAAAAGAAGTCCCAAACTGGGGAGGTGAACTTTCTTGCACTGCTGAATGTGCCACTTGCAATGCCAGGTGAACTGGAGGGTGTGCCTGGAATTTGACACTGAGCAGTACCACTACCTACTGAGGTGGTTGAGCTGGATGTAGGTCCCTGCCGGGCCTTTGTAAATGCAAATATGGAAGTTGGAGGTTGTGTTGGTGTTACCTGTGTTGGTGGTATCCATACCAGATCCCTCACTGCAATTTGGGATGGGGTAATGTCGGTCTACATCTCCACTGGGGCAGGAGTGATGTTCATGATGACTGGCTCGTCATCATCCTCCTCTTTTACATCTACCTCCATTATTCTAAGGCTTTCTGGAACCTTCCTTTTCCCTAGCCTTGTCTCGTGGCGTGTCTCCCTCTCAGACTGAGCTGGTGCCTTCCATGTGGCATCAAGATCATCCGAAGGGGCTTGAAGAAGAAGTTGATGGACTAACCCTCATTTTCCTTGCTGGGGATCTGGAAGACAATGGATCTTCTAAAAGAGTGGTTTGCTCTTCTTCTTCCTCTTTAGGAAGCTTGATTTCCTGCACTGCCCCTACTTTGGGAGGAACAACTTCTATTGTGGGCGGTGGTTGTGGCTGTTGTTGCGGCTCTTGTTGCCCACTTATCTGCTGAGTTTCCTCGTGCGTTGATTGGGTACTACTTTGCGATAACGATAAGTCAATTTCAATATCATTGCTCGTTGGTGTTTTCGTGATTAGGGCTGGCTGCCTCTGTGACACTCATGGGCTTGGGCCTAGGTTGGTGGGGTGGGCCCACTGATGGGGAGGTGCTGCTCCCAGCTTGCTCCCTGGACACCACCGCTGCAGGCTTCATTTTTGGTTTCCCATAAAACATCCTGGGCAGCATACCAGTCTTGGTAAGTGCCATTTCTTCCTTCTTCTGTTCCTTCTTCTCATTGGCAACTTTCTTGGTACTGGAGGACCTGGTGCCTTTCTTTGGGACTATCTTCTTCAGATGTCAGCAGGAGGCAGTTGCACAAGTTCTAGGGATGTCTGTGGTCACACGTCATGTGACGTCGTGCACAGCAGGACTTTTGTCTGGCAGTACAATTAGTCTTTTGTGCACCTAGCAGCAAAGAAGCCAGAAGAACATCAGTGAAATGTTGCATTTTTTGGTGTGGTTCAATCACTAGTACAAACAAACAAATATAATTTCTAACTTATTCTGTGGTGATCACACTTGTTAATGTTATATTTTTAAACGTTATTAACTCAGTTATTAAAAAATATAACAACAGTGTAGCCATTTGTGAGACTTTTATGGTGTACTGTGTACACTCAGGAAGGATAGGAAAGAAGAAGAACAAAAACAAAAATACAAATGTAATGGAAGTAGAACCTGTTTGGCATTAAATTTGTGCACCATGTCATTCAGGGAGCTGCAGCTGGTAAAGGGGATGTAAGCAGTAAGCCAAGAGGAATAAATTAAAGACATGCAGGCCTATATGACGAAAGCAGCTCACTACTAAACTATCACCACAAAATGGCCACCAGCCTCATGGTCCCTCATAGTCACAACAAGCAGGAGACCTGGAAAAGAATGAACTCAAGCAGGCCTATAATATGGCCAGACAAAGGAGGCATGCTTGCTAAGCAACACAGCTTTAATGCAAAAACAAAAATCCACAGGGTTAAAAAAGGTTGTAAAGTTACACAACACAAGTACAACCACACCACACACACATCCAACAAAGGCATTTATTTAACACACATCAAATAATGAGAAATACCCCCAAAAAACACATTTTGCAATTCAATCCAATGCTATCCATGCCCTAAATGGTGTTAAAATTCAACAGACTCCACAGAAACGGTTGTTTCATGCACCGATGAGTAGCTCTGGGCCTACTGGCTGAAAGGCCTATTGGCAAACTAGGCCACAAGCTTGCAGGCCTATGGCAAAAGCACACTGGCTGGCTCTACAAAATGGCCAACAGCCACATGGCTAGGCCATCACAACAACAAGAAAGGGACGACAGACAATGCAGGCCTATGGCAAAAGCACACTGCCTGGCTTCACAAAATGGCCACCAGCCACAACAACAAGCAAAAGCCAAGAGGAACAAAGGAAAGACATGCAGCCCTACATGGCAAAAGCAGCACACTACTAAACTACCACCACAAAATGGCCACCAGCCACATGGTCACTCACAGTCACAACAAGCAGAAGGCCTGGAAAACAATGAACTCAAGCAGGCCTACTACATGGCCAGACAAAGGAGGCATGCTAATCCAACACAGCTTTAATGCAAAATCGCAAAAACAAAAAATCCAAAGGGCTAAAAAAGGTTTGCAAGTTACACAACAACCACAAAACACACACACACATCCAACAAAGGCATTTATTTAACACACATCAAATAATGAGAAATACCCCCAAAAGAACATTTTGCAATTCAATCCAATGCCATCCATAACTAAATGATGTTTAAATTCAACAGACACCACAGAAACAGTTGTTTCATGCACACATGAGTAGCTCTGGGCCTACTGACTGAAAGGCCTATTGACAGACTACTGGGCTACTGAATTAAATAAATGTTGCAAATTGATTGCAAGAGTTGGAGAAAACGTAGTGAACTTTGCAACATGTTTCCTTTATTAAAAAAAAATTGTGGAAAAAATACATACAAAGTGAAACAACTAGGCCCCTACTGAAACTACAGGCGACCCACAACAATACATTTAAAAAACAATGAAAAGTACAAAAAACTGTAGGTGCATTGCCCCATCAAACAAACAACACCAATTCTCCAACTTACTTATAAAATCTCAAATCGCCAAATCCTCAAATCCAATGATATATGATGCAGCAGGCACAAAGAGTGATGCTTCCAGCTCCATATCCAAATGAAAAGTAAACCGGACATGGACAAAGGACTAGGAGGAGCCTGCCGGACAGGAACAGGAAGTTGGAGACTCTGGGGCGCTTTTTTAAAAAAAGGACTCCTTGTACAAAAAAGTACGGCCAAATGTCAATCTGAGGAGTTTTTTTCATCCAAATCATTATTTTCGAGAAGGTTTTATGCTGCTCGAGAGATATGCTTCTCCAGATGGCAAATTGTGCGTGTTCAGCATCACGATCTTCACCGAACTTCTGCCGGATGTCCGATGGCGCGTTCGAATGACGTGTTTGCGATTGCACACACTCACGGGACCGTGCGTCCGGCTACCAAATCTCATGGCGCACGCGAATGGATAGTAAATCTCTTCGCCGAACACAGGGATCCTGGTAAGTCACCACCGCGTGCGCGAAAACGCATTTTGAAAGCGCGAACAAGAAAAAACTCCGCTCCGCTGCGGAGCATGGAGTTTACGGTAACTCCGTGTTCTACTCGGTACGTGGAGTTGCAAACAATACTCAAACTCCGCGAGTGGAGCGGATTTTAATGCCCAGGGTTAGAAAGGATACAGTTTAACATTCCTCATCACTGTCTCACGATAAGCTGAGTTCAGTTATAGGATGGCTGAAAAATGTAACTTTTCAGCTTCTTCATGAAGCATGTGCCTTTGGTTCAGCCCTCAATCATGGAATCACTGCATTACGCCATCGAGGGCACTGGACCCCATAGGCCTGCCCTCCATCTTTCAGTGATAAGAAGACTCTTTGGGTTCTCTGGTGGACAGTATGGTAAACGCTTATGTGGAACATACTAAGAGTCAAGAATTTATTAGTAAACATGACCCTTTAGCGACTATGTTTTGTCCATTTTACATAGCTCTTGAATTGGATTCACACATCCAAAGGGTGCCAATTTGACCCTTCAAAGGAGGGGTTAATGTGAACCCCCTTTTCTTTGTTCAAGGAAATTCTAGCAGCGTGTTTGAACCTTTACAACCTAATAATTAGTTTTTTGGGAGGACAGTCTACATAATGTTGAAATAATCTAGGTGCACCAGAACTAGGACTCTTGTCAGCTTGACAAATATCTTCATTTGGAGAGGTGGGAGAATTTGTCATATTAGTTTGAGCTGCAAAATGCCATATTTTCACTGAGCAGTGAAAGAGAACACATGGTCAATGCGCTCCCTAGTTCCTCCTTTTCTCAGTGATACAGATGCGTGGACTAAGGTTGCAGGTCAAGTGAATCAAAGTTGGACTGGTGGTGTTCCTCCTAGTCATACAATCTTAGTCTTGCCTCTATTTATGCACAGGAAGCTCTTTTTCATGCAGAAGAATGCATAATTTTGTCATGTTGTGACAGTGTCGTGGTTTGAAAATCCATTTTCAGTAAGAAATACATTTTCAGGTCATTCACAATCCTTTGTATATTTGACTCACATTGCATTAAAAGAGAAGCCAAAGGGCATATGTATATATTTTGGGGGGGAAAGCAAGATAAGGAGAACCTTAAGGAACCCAATGTGGTAGGATCTAGTGGAATAAATCAAATGCTCCTATTATGACATGCTTGATTCGGTTGGCTAACAAGCATCTAATCCATTCCAAGAAGGCTCTAGACAATCCCACATATTCCTCAAGCATAATAAAAGGAACTGTGTGAACTTTGGTGTCATAAGATGCTGAAAGACTGAAGAGGATGAGAGCTGAATTCTCATTTTCATCCACAAAAACAACTATTTTCTCTCTAAAGTGGATCGAGGATGATTCTGGATCCTTAAAGGCCTGAAGTCTGATTGATAGTGCAGGATGATATACTTCAGTACAACCTGACCTTACAGTTGTCCCATTGCCTCTCTTTCCAAAATCTTGTTAAGGAAGTGGAGATTAAATACAGCATGATAGTTAACAATCTCACTTTGGTCACTGACAATGTCCTGCAGGGAAGTTGATTAGCATGCCTCAGGGATTTTGGGATATTTCAGCCTAAAAGAAGCCATTGATCATGGATGCCAAGCAAAGGAATTACTTCAATTCAGCAGATGAATATGTTAAAAGGGCATACAGGAAGCCTACGTTTTGTGTGCAAGGTATGTTTGTTCCTCCTGGGTCATTGCTATGGATGTTGAGGATACAGAATGAAGCAGTGGTGCAATCACAGGGGAATGCAAGAAAAGCTGATAAATTGCAGGAGATTGAATACTGGATTTTCAAGTTTTTGTAGTGGAAGTTCTCACAGTACACCTGCAGTACCCCAGTGCTGTTATTAATAGTGTTTGGAATGATCGTCGCCTGGTAGATATGAATAATCTCACTTGCTGAATTATGTGCTTGGATGGGTATGATTTTTTGTTATTCGATAGCGTCTCCTAGTAGAGTTGAATTATCTCATTTGTTGAATTATGTGCTTGGACAGGTAGCACTTTTAGTTATTTGATAGAATTTAGACAGCTCTTGCATTGTTTCATCTGACTTTGTCATTGATTTGTTTTGTTGGCATTAGAAGCTGCAGCTGGTTTGATTAATTTCAGTCACAATTTTATTGAACCACTTAGTTATATAATTCGGCCTGGTTTCACGGTTTCCTGATCATGGGAATACAAGCTTGTCAAAGGTGGTTTATTTGATTACCTTCTTTTGGTCGACCCATTCTGAGGAGAGAACTGCATGGAACAAATGAGGATAAGCAAGTTTTCCTGATTTTGCTCTTAAGAATAATTGCTTCGTTCTCTAAGTAGAGCGCAATGCCTTGGCTTTTGGACTTGAATCTCTGGATGCAGTACATTTTTTCAAGGCTAGTGGAGATATACACTTGCTGGCCCTAAACTATATGTGGGTACAGATCATTTCAGAAAGTCTGCATGCACTGTGCAGATTCTCTCTTGAAACTGGACAGTGCAGAAGGGATGGAAACCAAAGAAGATAAGTATTCAGTAGTCACGTTTTTGTAGGATATTGCACATGTTATTTCCCAACTACTCTCAGGGGAGTGAAGTAGGCCTTGTGCCCCCAGGAAGTTGCTGCTGCTTCTTATGAATTCTAGGAATAAACTGTAACAGGGCATTATGCTGTTAACCCGAAATGGAGTTCTGTAGGTGTTCCTGAAACTTAAAATCATGGGCTGGGTTCCATAGATCTTCTCCTGTACGTTTGGACTCTTCAGAGACCAACAAAGAAGGTAAGAAAAAGTTAGCAGCTCTCCCATTCTCACCATTTGGCCATTAAGGTGAAGGCTAACTACAGGAATGTGAAAATGCAATAGACAAACATCTGGAGCTCTGCATGCTACATCTTCCAGCGTTGTCCCTCTCAAGATTGTTGACCTTAGCAAACCATCAGAATGCAATTTTTTAGCTGGATTGAACTGCTAACATTTACTGGATTATCTGCGAGTTAATCAGAGATGTCCTGATCTAAAGAACCCTATAGACTAATTTGATTTGTGGATTTTTATTTTTGCCTACGCTGCTTTTGTTTTTGGCTGTAACTTCAGAACTCTACTTTCAGTTGTCAAAAATTATCTTTCATTTTCACATATTAAATATAGCTCTTTTATGTCATTTGATGTGGAGATTGCCCATCCTTTATTTCTTAACTCTATTCGTTTTTCTCAGAGAAAAGACAAGCTGCTTGTGCAATTTAAGTAAGGACAAATTTGACACTCCGCACCGAAATCTGTTTCCCTAGTAGGAGTGTGTTTTTTTTCTTTTTAGGGAGCTAAACTCACCTAAAGCTAACATCAGGACAGCAGGATCACTGGCTCATATCTTAACAAATAGGTTTCCTGTAAATGTACCCCATAAGCGTTAATCAAAGGTTTCCATAATGCCACGCTTAATTCGGCTTAAGGATCACCATAAGTGGTTTGATCAACATTTGAGTGGAATATTGTGAACATTCTTGCTACCTATATGTCATAATGTTTACACATCGTATTTAAAACAACTAGGTATGTAATTTGCATTTTTTTTTAGTTCTACAGCTATGTTATTAATACATGTTTTTATTGCCAAACAATAATCACTCTCGCTCACAGGCAACATGTTTGCTGCTCACAACTTACCATTTTTCGCTAGACATTCATATTTTTAGGAAGGCAGTTTAACACTCTAACTGAAATATTATTTCTTGGCAATAGCATTTTCATACTTAACAGAAAAAGTGCAAAATTCTCAGAGTTCCGGTGGCAAACTATCAAGGCAATATAGAGTCCCAGGGCGGTTCTAAACTTGAGAATAAATAATTGACACCATTTATATTGAAGATGTTATTTTTCACAGTGTGAGCTGCAGTCCACCAGCATGTAATTAAGTAGAGCAATTATCAGCTAATGAGCACGCTGGGGGCAATAAATTTCACTCTTAAATGAAGTAAATAAAAGGGCATGCTTAAACCCAGGATTAGGCGCGAGGAAGCAATACAGTAGCAAACTCACGGTTGTTGGGAACCGGAGGATTTATTGTAAAGTTCACCTGAATGTCACTTCCGGCGCTGTCAAACCGGGTCCTGTCTTGCATCGAGGCGTTCATATTAAATTATGTTTTTCAATATCTAATGTGTAAATAAGCATTACATTTCCTCCATTCAAAGCAGGGTTGAGTGGAAGAAAGAAAAGATTCAATAAACTCGAAAAAGATCATGGATTTTTTTAAATTTCAAAAATATGCACGAGTCCCTCCGCCGGCTGCTGAATGCTCACAACCCTTTCTTCCTCCATGCTGCCCTTTTCTTAGTACCTTGACCCTCTGCCTCCAAGCTCTGGTGAAAAATGCCAATTCCCCTCCCCGTACTGTACAGTGCTACCTTGCATCGTTGCTAAATTCGAGCTTTATAGATCCATATAGATACGATTACAAAGCCCATTGGTGCATTCTTGCACACCATTGTATTTTTGCCGTGTGATATGAGCATTGGTTGACGGAACAATCACCATCCGAAAGGTTAGAACACAACTGCACATCATAACATGGCACATTGACTTGTGGGTAATGGCCCCTACTGCCCACCACCTCTGAAGTTGTGCTTAGACAGCGTTGTCACAGTGTGCTTACATCATTCCAGGTTGTAACCTAATAGTACACAATATATTAGGCAATGCTGTACATAGGGCCCGATTACGATGGTGGTTTTCCCGCATCCTCCGGGCCGGCGGTGGCTTCCGCCGGCCCGGAGGATGCGGGAAAACCGCAGCGGACTGAAAAAGACCCCCCGCCAGATTAGGATGGCTGGGGGATCGTTTTTCAGTCCGCAGCTTACCCGCCGCGGTCGCCTCCCGTCCGCGGCGGAAAAGCACTAACATGGCTGGCGGTGTCTATCAGACACCGCCACTCATATTAGGATGTCTGGAGGAACATGCCTTTACACGGCGGCATTTCCGCCGTGCAAAGGCATACGGATTTTTGTTTGGGGGCCCGTTGCGGGCCCCCAGGGGTGAAGGGGGTGGGGGGTGCACATGGGGGGTACCTATGGTACCCCCCTGCATTTGCCTGCGCAAAGCGGCAGGCACCGCGCGGTGCCTGCCGCTTTGTGCATGCAAATGCACAACTTACATTTTTATCATTGCGGCGGGTGCTGCTTCAAGCAGCACCCGCCGCAATAATAAAAATATAGGATGTGACCGCCAGGGTGGCGGTCACATCCTAATTTGCACGGAGGGACCGCCGCTGCCCCTGCGGACGGTCCCTCCTACTCTATGGTGGCGGACGGACTCAGGTCCGTCCGCCATCATAATCGGCCCCTAAGAGATCTTACGCGGCATGGCAGGGATCTCTGTGCTGTTAAGTGATCTGGGGCTGTGGTGGCTCCCTTGACAACACTTAGGTTTGCCGAGAGAACGCCATGGTTAAAGTGCCCAATCAGAAAAAAAACTTGCAAAGCAGGAATTAATTTTCTCATGACAAAAAAAATATGCGCAAAAAGAAAGTTCTTGTGGTATAAGGCCATTCTATATTTCACTGCCCAAGTGGCGACTGGCATGGCTCGTGGGTGATGGGGTGGGCATGGGGTGATTGTGCAGGAGGGGGATTGAGGGGGGATTGCGCTTGGTGCAATAATAAAATAAAAAAATTAACTTACCTTGCCGCCAGCCGGGTCCCGCGTCTCTGCTCCTGATCTCCTCTTACACATTGAGGAACAGGAAGAATGCTCCACTGACCAATCACAACGCTGCAATGTAGCGTTGTGATTTGTAAGCACCCAGGCTCCCCTGACCAATCACAACACTGCAGAGCAGAGCAGTGTTTTGACTGGTTTTGAGCATCTTTGAACGACGTTCAAAAAGGGAGTGGGGGCCTGGGCATTTTCTCCACACAGACTATAATTCAGCTTGCTGGAGAATGGGGAAAGTGCGTATGTCTGGTTTGGGCGGCCCAAGAGAGCCAACCAAACAGTCATTGCGCACTTAGGAGTGGGCAAACCACTCCTCCCCTGCCCCAAGAGCAGAGCAGCCCTGCCCACCCGCATGCCTGCAAAACAGCAGGAAGCAACATAAAATGATAATAGCACAAAGTTATTATTATTTTATGTTTCTGCTTCCCACTGGCGACGTTCCTCCACCATAGCAGCGGACCACTGCCCTGCCCTTGTCTGCCATTCCTCGAATGGCGAACTCAGGCTTGGAAAATAAAGTATATTATTATATATAATATTTCAGCATTGTACTGAGATGTAATTGTTGTCTCAATTACCTAATATATAGGTTGGTGGTTTACAAATAGTTGTTCAGTTTTATATGTCATTGGCATGTAAGCCTGCGCTACAAAATAGTACGGCTGGCAGTTTACTCTGTTGTAAGGTATTGTTGCAGAATCCCTGCAGTCTGCATTGATTTTTCCTCCTAAACAATTCGTCTTGCGCGTGGACAATTAAAAAAAGGGTAATTCCATGCCAGGTGACCTTTCAGAACGTGCACCTGGCAATTCTTTTAAGGAAGCTTTTCTCATCAACATTATACTTACAGTCTAATTATTTCTCTCATGTGTTAATTACCTCCTTCCTTCAACTTCTGGGGAAGAGAAAGCGACCATTCTATTTCTGCCAGATGGCTGTGTTTAAGTTAACTCTTTCCAGTACCTCCTGCCCTCCCCGTTGCTCATCTTCTCCAGCCTTGTCTGTGCTGTTGTCAGTATTGCAATTATTTTCACTGCCTTGGTGCAATCACAATCTTGCATTGTGATCGATGGGCTCAAGGTTTTTATATATCTGGTATGATAGCAGAATACGTCTAGTAGTTAATATCAGTGACCTGGGACTATTGAGCCACAAGGTCCTCTCATCCCCAGTGTCTCAGGTGAGATCTTGCCTGTTTTCGAGTTCGATGTGATATCAAATTTCTCAGCATAGAATTTACTGACTGAATGTCGGCTACAACGCTATATAGAGGAGGCAATTTAGCAGGAGGGCTGTTTCCTGTATTTAGTTTTACCTTAGTCACTAAGGCCCAGTTCACAAAGGTAAACTTAGGCCGGAAGTCTAAGTTCATACCTGAAGACCAAGTTTAGATGCCTGTAGCCTAAGTTTACCATTCGGAATTGGCCCCTTGAACTTTCAGGTCTAAACTTAGACTTTGGCGGTAAGTTTACCTTTGTTTATCGGGCCGTGTCAGTATGCTCTATGGCATTAGGAAGTTGGCAAACTATACCATACTCTTAGACTGTTAGACCCTCATTTTGAGTGGACACTGTAATTCTGAACAGGCAGGCAACAGCAGTTACAAGCTCTAATAGAATTATGAGAAACGTGGAAACACTGTGGATCTCTTTACTTTCACCAAGGGTAAGCCACCGAAATACCTGGATGAAACTCTGGGGTAAAAGGAGAAGCTAATGGGGGCATCACATCTGAAATCACCCAGTAGTTCGGATATCCCCCAATAATCCCTTATTCCTCGGGAGAACCTCGATGTTTTGCCAGTAATTTCTGTTACCTCTGTTCCACAGAGTTACTGTGACCTCCGGTACGATAACTCCAGCTGGATGGACTTCATGTGTCTAACTATGGGACTTTACAATGAGGCTCTGATAGTCTACTACACATTGCAATGCCATAACAAAAAAGGAAAAGAAAAAAAAGATTTCAGACCCCTTCCTCTCTTTTATCCCTCCTTCCTCCACCTCCCCTTTACTCACACCAAACCCCTTCTTACGGCTATAAACTCCCCAAAAAATAATAATAATTCTAGACCCTTTCCTCTACCCTCCCAATCTAAATAACTGACTAACATATTCACCATTTAAATTACTGTCATATTTCACTATACTAATTCACCACTATTCCTTTATGGGTTCCGTAGTAGCGTGCTACACGCTGAAAAAGCGCTTCAACACATCATCAGGGGTAGCAAGCGCTATATAAATGCAAGCCTTTTTCTCTATTCTATCCCTCCACTAACCTTCTCAATCCAAATAACTGACCAACGTATTCACCACTCAAATTGCCTTCCAATTTCACTATACTAATTCACCACTAATCCTTTATGGGTTCCGGAGTAGCGTGCTACTCACCAAAAAAGGGCTTCACCACCTAATCAAAGGTAGCAAGCGATACAGAAACAGCTGCAACCCGTGCAGGTAAAGGCGGTGGGGCCGGGTGGGGGAGGGGATTTTGACAGACGACGACAAGTGAGAATTAATTATTTATTTAATTTCCCCTCATGGTCCTCTCACAAATCCCCCCCAACATGGTCTACCATCCCACGCTCTTACCTACACGGGCCGAGGCTGTATATAAATGCAGGCCTTTTTCTCTATTCTATCCCTTCACTGTATGCGTGTATTTGACTGCATCTCTGAGAAACTCGTTGTGTTTGCATCTGGGGGAATGGTGGTGTGTGTTTGCCTGTGAGTAGGAGTGTTTCCATGTGTGTCTATTTTGCCAAAAGTGTGCAGTAGTTGTGTCTGTATTTGAGTGACTGAGGGTGTGTTCTGGTATCTGCCTTTGAGTCTGAGTTTGTGTGTCTGGCTAGATGTAAATGTGTATGTGTGCATGCGTGCAGGCGTGTGTGTGCTTGTGAGAGAGACCAGACATGCACTTAAGTCTAAATATAATTGTAAATGTTGGTGTATGTTAAGATGTATCACTATATGTGAACTTTTTGCCCTGTCATGCACAACTGTACACAGTGCCTCATTTATATACATCTTCGTCTGGTCATTTATAGTTATGAACCTGCAAATGGGATCGGCTTGTGTCTATCTGTGTCTCATCGTTTTAGAGTGAAAATGTTTTGTGCGTGTGTGGTTGTGTATATTTCGTTCTCAAGTGGTACAAAAGGGGGTGGTAATGGACGGAGCATCTGAATCAATCAAACACTCACACCCAGTCAAAAGATCTGGGTTTAATCCATCACCGTTCTTTAGCCCACTCTGCACCCCCAGTTCAGACATGGCTATATGCAAATCAGTCTAACCCTGTGCCTCATGGGAACAGTCCAGCCCGAACTACCAAGCCATGTCTTCCCTGGACCGTAAACAAGCTTCCGAGGACCGGTTTCTGGCATTCCAGCCGTCTTCAGCCTGGCTTGCTTGAATCCAGTGGCAAAGTGAGCAAGGGACTCACGTCTGAGTATACTCTGCCACACTTATGGTGGCCAAAAGTGGTATAAAAGGGGGTGGTGATGGACGGAGCATCTGAATCAATCAAACACTCACACCCAGTCAAAAGATCTGGGTTTAATCCATCACCGTTCTTTAGCCCAATCTGCCACCCCAGTTCAGACATGGCTATATGCAAATCAGTCTAACCCTGTGCCTCATGGGAACAGTCCAGCCCGAACTACCATGCCATGTCTTCCCTGGACCGGAAACAAGCTTCCGAGGACCGGTTTCTGGCATTCCAGCCGTCTTCAGCCTGGCTTGCTTGAATCCAGTGGCAAAGTGAGCAAGGGAGTCACGTCTGAGCATACCCTGCCACACTTATCGTGGCCAAAAGTGGTACAAAAGGGGGTGGTGATGGACGGAGCATCTGAATCAATCAAACACTCACACCCAGTCAAAAGATCTGGGTTTAATCCATCACTGTTCTTTAGCCCACTCTGCCACCCCAGTTCAGACATGGCTATATGCAAATCAGTCTAACCCTGTGCCTCATGGGAACAGTCCAGCCCGAACTACCAAGCCATGTCTTCCCTGGACCGGAAACAAGCTTGCGAGGACCGGTTTCTGGCATTCCAGCCGTCTTCAGCCTGGCTTGCTTGAATCCAGTGGCAAAGTGAGCAAGGGACTCACGTCTGAGCATACCCTGCCACACTTATGGTGGCCAAAAGTGGTACAAAAGGGGGTGGTGATGGGCGGAGCATCTGAATCAATCAAACACTCACACCCAGTCAAAAGATCTGGGTTTAATCCATCACCGTTCTTTAGCCCACTCTGCCACCCCAGTTCAGATAAGGCTATATGCAAATCAGTCTAACCCTGTGCCTCATGGGAACAATCCAGCCCGAACTACCAAGCCATGTCTTCCCTGGACCAGAAACAAGCTTCCGAGGACCGGTTTCTGGCATTCCAGCCGTCTTCAGCCTCGCTTGCTTGAATCCAGTGGCAAAGTGAGCAAGGGACTCACGTCTGAGCATACCCTGCCACACTTATGGAGGCCAAAAGTGGTACAAAAAGGGGTGGTGATGGACTGAGCATCTGAATCAATCAAACACTCACACCCAGTCAAAAGATCTGGGTTTAATCCATCACCGTTCTTTAGCCCACTCTGTCACCCCAGTTCAGACATGGCTATAGGCAAATCTGTCTAACCCTGTGCCTCATGGGAACAGTCCAGCCCGAACTACCAAGCCATGTCTTCCCTGGACCGGAAACAAGCTTCCGAGGACCGGTTTCTGGCATTCCAGCCGTCTTCAGCCTGGCTTGCTTGAATCCAGTGGCAAAGTGAGCAAGGGACTCACGTCTGAGCATACCCTGCCACACTTATGGTGGCCAAAAGTGGTACAAAAGGGGGTGGTGATGGACGGAGCATCTGAATCAATCAAACACTCACACCCAGTCAAAAGATCTGGGTTTAATCCATCACCGTTCTTTAGCCCACTCTGCCACCCCAGTTCAGACATGGCTATATGCAAATCAGTCTAACCCTGTGCCTCATGGGAACAGTCCAGCCTGAACTACCAAGCCATGTCTTCCCTGGACCGGAAACAAGCTTCCGAGGACCAGTTTCTGGCATTCCCGCCGTCTTCAGCCTGGCTTGCTTGAATCCAGTGACAAAGTGAGCAAGGGACTCACGTCTGGGCATACCCTGCCACACTTATGGTGGCCAAAAGTGGTACAAAAGGGGGTGGTGATGGACGGAGCATCTGAATCAATCAAACACTCACACCCAGTCAAAAGATCTGGGTTTAATCCATCACCGTTCTTTAGCCCACTCTGCCACCCCAGTTCAGACATGGCTATATGCAAATCAGTCTAGCTGAAGCTGGTTTCCGGTCCAGGGAAGACATGGCTTGGCAGTTCAGGCTGGACTGTTCCCATGAGGCACAGGGTCAGACTGATTTGCATATAGCCATGTCTGAACTGGGGTGGCAGAGTGGGCTAAAGAACGGTGATGGATTAAACCCAGATCTTTTGACTGGGTGTGATTGCTTGATTGATTCAGATGCTCCGTCCATCACCACCCCCTTTTGTACCGCTTTTGGCCGCCATAAGTGTGGCAGGGTATGCTCAGCCACGAGTCCCTTGCTCACTTTGCCACTGGATTCAAGCAAGCCGGGCTGAAGACGGCTGGAAGGCCAGAAACCGGTCCTCGGAAGCTTCTTTCCGGTCCAGGGAAGACATGGCTTGGCAGTTCAGGCTGGACTGTTCCCATTAGGCACAGGGTCAGACTGATTTGCATATAGACATGTCTGAACTCGGGTGGCAGAGTGGGCTAAAGAACGGTGATGGATTAAACCCAGATCTTTTGACTGGGTGTGTTTGATTGATTCAGATGCTCCGTCCATCACCACCCCCTTTTGTACCGTATTTCGTTCTCAAGGCCATATTTAAAACATTTGTAAAATCTTTTAAAATGTAGCCACCAGCTGATTCCTTAATATACTTACATTTATTTACATTCATTCATTGATGGGAAGAACTCCATTGCCACAACAATATATGGCCATTTTTATGACGGCTCACACTGGAGATAAAAAAAAAAGCACATATTCCTTATCCTCTGCCCATTGCCTTCCAATGTGTTAGCAGCAGGCTAACACATCATGATTTCTACACCAATTCCTTCCCCCCCACAAAAAAGCCTTCCCTTGTTGTCCTTCTGGTCCCAAATATCTGACAGTCACAGCCCAAGTCCCCTTTCCTTTACCTCAATATCACAGCCCCCAATTAGGCCCCAGAGGAACCGTCTAGACTTTGAACCGCATATTCCTTTTAATCACAAGAGATAGTGTGCTTTCTTGTGCATTGAGAGCGCAGAGTATTGCAGGTGAGTGGTTCAACCTGCTGGTGTCAGTTGATTTCATGGAGTCTCAGCATCTGCTGGTTGGATTGACACCACAGGTGCATAGCCACACTTAGCCACTGTGTGCTTTATGACAGCAAGGATTGCGTGTGCCACCAAAGCAGTGCAGAACACAAAGGAGTTCCACAACCTTCCAACGCCACTACCTAAGAGACAGATCATTCAAGACAGAAGAGCCTGAAGCATGTCTCCTGCATCATTTTACTAATTTATCACAGCAAGGACCATCCACTCTGGCCCTAACACAGGCAGGATGGATCATAGGACAGCGGTAGCACAAAGAACTGGCCTTCAAAATAGCAGCTGTAAGACATTTCCTCTTACCTAGTCAGTAGTAAGGATTGGTGAGATCTCTGAGGACCTGTCTCCTTCTGATAGAAGTTTTCTGTGTTATTCAGGCTACTTTGTTCTCTCAATTTGTGGAATGAACTAACATGTACATATAATCTGTAGTATATAGATTGATTGGGCCTCATGTTCAAACTGTTTTAGCATTCGCTAACCCTCTGGTTCGGTCCATCAGAGGGTTACCCTTTTACAAATGTACAATGCCCATTTGGAATAGGCTTTGTGAATCATCAAATGGGTTTAAAAAACCATGAAGAATCAGTATTTGGAAGGGGCTTACAACAGGCGTCCCTTCCAAATACCAATTCCTTAAGGTATGTGTTAAGAATTTGTGGCCAAAATCCAATTTCGATTTTTGGTTAGCCTAACATGGAAAGCTTGTCGGAAACCAACATCATAATCCAGATGGTGAAAACGTTGTCCATAAGGGATTATGGTGCGATTCTGACTGGCCGAGGGGCTCATTCACAGTTTCAAATCCGACCACCATCATTGTAATACGGCAGTCAGTTTTGAAACCTTGGATGTCGGTGGAATAGCTAAATTAGAGCCTGTTAGAAATGGGGTTTCTAGTTGGCAGAGTTCATCCAAATAGGGACAATTGTTTCTAGTCAGGGTAGGGGGGATAGACACTTTAGATAACCCCTGCTTACCCCCTGGAAGCTTGGCATGAGCAGACAGACTTATCCCAAAGGCAATGTGTAAAGTATTTGTACCTAAAACACATAGTAATTCAGTGACAACACCACAAATGGACATCACACCAGTTTTGGAAAACAAAGTATCTTTAACTAAACTCAACAAGATCAAAACAACAAAAACTAACATACGTGTAATAAGATTATGACTTTTCAACGGTTTAAAGTAACTGGGTCCATAGAAAACTATGGATGCGTAATTTCTCACAAAGAATCTGTAGATGCGTAAAAATTCACAGGGCCAAACAGTCGCAGAGATAGGAAGCGTTGATAAACAAAGAGATGCGTCAGTTTCTGAGACCATGGAGAGGCGATGCGACAGTTCTGCTGCAAGCAGGAGAAGTAAAACGTCGAATCCGGTCTGCAGGGGGAAGTGATGCGTCGACTCCAAGACGATTCTGATCAACTTGCTGCACAGGTGCAATTCATGGAAACATGGGATGCGTCGGCGATCGATGCTGTGGCATAGAGCATCGGTGCGTCCGTTTCTTCAGGCATAATCCCTCGGTGTGTGGGCTCATGCACCAGTGAAGGTGCTGCGTCAGTTTGGCAGTGGTGCACTGATGCGTGGAGATTCTTCTCGCACAGCGGTGTTGTGTCGGAAAAACAGCCGCAAGAAGAGCGATGTGTCGATTTCTTCAGTTCTTTACATTTCTTCCATCTCCCAACAGCAGGAAAACCTCCAGAGGTCCAGAACTGGAACAGGCACATCCTGGCAGGTCAGAACTCTCAGCATTGAGTTCAGGGGAAATGGGGGTGACCTCTTTGGGTCCCTGACACTTCAGAACCGGACGCCAGCACACACAGGCGCTTGGAGATCTTCTTCAAGCAGGTTCAAAGCAAAGTTCCAGTCTTTGTCCTCTCCTTGGCAGAAACAGCAACTGCAGACCAACCCCTCAAAGCACACAGCAAAGGGGCAGCACTCCTCCTCACAGCTCTTCAGCTCTTCTCCTTGGCAAAGGTTCCTCGCAGTGCAGAAGTAATCTAAAGTTCTGGGGTTTTAGGTGTAACACTTATACCCCAAAATGTCTTTGTTCTCTTTATGCAGGGGTCTCTGAGCCCAGTCCAAACCAGTTCTGTCCTCACTGGTGCCGTGTGACCACATGGGATGGAGATAGCATTGTGCAAGGGAGACAGGCCCTATTCAGGTGCAAGAAATCACCTCCCACTACTCTAAATGCAGCCAAGCTCTATGAGGCTCAGCTCTGAGTCATCCAGGTAGGGCCAGGCACACCTCAACCCCACCATTGGCTGTCTACAGTGAATGCACATCCCCAGCCCCCGTCACTCCAAAACCAGACAGTCAATACACAAACAGGCAGAGACACACAGAATTGTTCAACAAGAAAATGCATACTTTCTAAAAGTGGCATTTTCAAACACACAATTTAAAAACTATCTTTACTAAAAGATATGTTTAAAAATTCTTAGTTCATAGAGCCTAAACTTTATTTCTCTTTCTTGTCCAAATGGGAAGTTATACTTGAAATATGTCACAAAGTATTACCAATTCTATCATATGGGACAGATAGCCTTTCAATAACTAAAAACAAAATTGGCAGTATTTCACTAACAGGACATGTTACACACACCAGTACATGTCCTACCTTTCACATACACTGCACCCTTGGTAAATGTCCTTCACAACGAATCCGTTACAACAAAGTATTTTACCCCGCATTCCTTTATAACGCATCCGACACTATTACGCAAACTTTAACTCCGCATACTTTTATCCCGCATATACTTTCACTCCGTAAACCATGATAACGAAAAGCTGTCATAATTACACCCCCCCTATTCAGATGACAATGAAACCACTCGTTACTATGACAACGAAAATACAATAAAAGCACATGAAACGGAGTAGCGATATATAAAAAATGGTGCAGAAAAAACGGAAAAGAAAAGCAATTGTAGCTTACCTGCACTGCAGTAGAATTTCAGGAAGACCCGATAATGTTAACACGGTGAACGTGCACAGGAGACCTTAAAAATGTTGATACCCTGAGTCAAGGTGTCAAAAACATTGAAGACATTTATTGAAGACTCTTCCTTCCTTGTATACACTGGACGGCGCGATGCTCCAGCGTTGCACAAGAGTATTATCCATGATGAAATGCGTTTGAAGGTATGCGTAGGCTAATGAACAATTACATTAGTCTCTTTTTTATCTTTATTACTCTTATTGACGAAAGCGGTAAAGCTTTTATTATTTTAACTTTACAGAGCTTCTTAAACGGGGACGGATGCAGGAGAAATATGCTGGAAGGTAAGTATGAATTTCAGGGCGGGGGCTGGGGTCGAGGAAGAATTTTGGCGTGGGGGTGTTTTAGGGCTCAGAGCGTGGGTAGGTGTCGGCCATAAACAATTTAAATATACCATTGAAAGTACAATGCGTTAGGGGATTGAAATATTTTTAAATGACTTTTTTAGGAAAATCGTATGCATTTAAGAAAGAGCAAATATTTTAGGCTTGGATTAGTAGTGTAAGATGTGTGTTTTTTCATGAAATCGTGTGACAGTGTTAACGTACTAATTAGAAAAAGAAATTCTGTATTTACGTGGCAATGACAGCGTTGTGGAAACATGCGTAGAAGATGTACATTTTACTGTTTAATTGCAGTTATGTTGGTTTCGTTATAATATAATGCGGAGTTATGGCATTTGCATTGTTAAAATTGCGGGGTAATGGTATGCGGAGAGATGGGATGCGAGGTAGCATCATACATTCGCACCCTTCCCATGGGGGTACCTTGGGCCTACCATAGTGGTGTCTTACATCTAAGAAAAGGGAAGGTGTCTTACATCTAAGAAAAGGGAAGGTTAGGGACAGGCAGGTGGGTGCACTTGCCAGGTCAACATGGTAGTTAACAAACTAAGCACAGACACTGCAGTGGCAGGTCTGAGATACTTTTTCAGGGCTACTCATGTGGGTGGCACAATCACTGCTGCAGGCCCACTGTTAGCATTTGATTTACAGGCCCTGGCACACTCAATGCACTTTACTAGGGACTTACCAGTGAATCAAATATCCAATCATAGAAACACCAATCCATAAACACAATTTACACTGACAGCATATGCACTTTAGCACTGATCAGCAGTGGTAAAGTGCCCAGAGTCCTAAAGCCAACAAAAACAAGCCAGAAAGAAATCGGAGGAAGAAGCAAAAAGTTAGGGGATAACCCCGCTAAAAGAGCCAAGTCCAACTGAGCCTATGTCTCATACATGGCAAAGAAGGGCATTCAGTAATGTGCTGTGGAGTCTCCATCTTAACGCTGCATAAATGGCAAAGCCTGACTAACCTGTTTCAGAATACCACACCAAGCATTGCATAGCTCCAAGAAAAGAATGTTATATTATCTCATGTCTTGTCATGTCATGTTATGTTATATTATGTTATGATATTATGTTCAGAGGCACTTGAGATAAGTGGCAGGGGAAGACCAAACTACAAAGAGTGAGTAAATTAAGCATCAAAAAATGTTTGCGTAATGTGGCACTATTTGTGACAATATAACTTTTTTGTATTGCCCTGTATAAACATGTTAACATTTTGTGAGAAGATGTTTCATCACATAAATATAAAGTTTAACACCTAAGTACAACAATGAACAACGGAAAAGTGCCCAGTTAACATATGCAAAGGCCTTTCCACTGCACTGCAAAATGTGTAGGCTTTTAGTAAGTTTTGATGTGATTGAGTTTGAAACATCAATCAATTTTGTTGAAATCAAAGTTTGCAGCGGATGATGGATTATGTGGCAATCAGTAAAACCACAACTAAATGGAAATGCGACAGCAGCAGATCGCATATTTCCAGTGGCCCTTTACAGAGATCACTGGTTCTAAAGCTCCTATGATATAGAGTGCCTATATCCAGAGAAGCAAGTGGATGTTTTCAGATTACCACACAGAAATAGAAAGGTATTTGAGAGATGAATGTTTATGCACAAACAGAATGGTCATTTATTGGCTTGAAAAACTATACTTTATAAATGGACATAAATTCTAGTGTAACAATAGGGATGAATGTATTATGCAATTTTGATGAACATTTTACTTATGGAATAAAAACATTTAAATCAAATTCCTCTTACATTGTTTGTTAGTGATTGCCAGACACTGTGTAAGCCATGTTTGTGAAGAATTAGTTGGGAGTAAACTACAGTGAAGCAAGGATTCAAGACTGAATAAAGCAGCAGGCATTATTGACTAATTTCTATTTTATTAAGAGTCATCAGTGGTGATCCGACCGCCTACAGCCCTTTCAATCTGACTACCGGACTACCACCCTGAAAGTCGGACCCACAGAGGTCGGGAGGAAAACCACCACCCTGACAAGATCAGTGATCAGAATCGTGGTCCTTAATTGAGGTGGTGCTGAGGCAGGCACCACTGTCAGGATTACGATGTCCCTTTCAGACAGCCTTTTCATGTCAGGGAGAACACCATGAAAAGGCTGTCGGAAGTGGAATTTGGTGTCCCCAGGCAGGGCCCCTGTCCATTGCGGGCCACTGTAAAGTGGCCCTGGTGACACTTGTAGTGCCCCTACTAACCTGCATGCAATGTTTGTCATGCACCACATGGTGAATAATACACTGTTCGAGCAGGTGCAGGAGGGGCTCCATACCACAGCAGCTTGTGCTGCGGCCCTTTTCCCTTGTAGTGTAGTTCCTATAGTCCCAATAGGCTCTGCGCATTGGAATAATATCATCAGTAGTGTAGACGTAGGACTGAGGTTAACTAGGTCTCTACTGACTATATTAGACTTAAGTTTTGTGCCAGCTAGCTCAGAGTTCACTAGAAACCTTCTCGAATAAGCGAGGAGGAGTTTAACCTCCCTGGATAGACAAGAAGGGATTTAGTTTCTGACAACCATAAAACATGACAACTTTGCTCTCTCTGAATAAGAGTATATCTCTAGAGTTGTGTGAAAACAAAAGACAGCTATTTCACTCAGTCAAAGGTGCGTACTTAGTTTCACCAGATTGCAGAGAAAAAGAGAGACGGGCGTTTTCAATAAAAGGTGTTATTTATTGAGCAGTCTCTTTCCTCATACAAGAGAAATGAATTGCTACAAATGCAATACTTGTAGTTAAGTAAAGTGCATACAGTAAAAGCAGGATTATGAAATAATACTGTAAAAGCATTGGTATGGTTTCTTAGCCGTATGATACTTTAAAATGGATAAAATAGATACATACATATATACATTGACTAATCGTACTCAACTGGTGCTTCTAACTACGCCTACCCCGGTGTAACTGACCTAAGCCTAATACATGGGAGGGAGTAAGTAAGTAGCAGTTTAAGTTAAGTTTTGTTTTGCCAAGAATCTGACTCAAGAATTCTCTATAAGGGTTTAGTCAGTTCAGTACCTGGGTATTAGAAGGCAGGAGGTCTGGTATCTCTCTCTCAGGACTCGGTATCCCAGTCACCCGCAAAGGTAGGCTGGAAACGCCGGAGCTGGATTTCTCGGCAGGAGAAAAGACAGCGTCTTTCTCAGCGCGTCAGGGAGGAGGGGCTGCGTCCGTGGGCTCTCGCATCAGCTGGGCTCTTCGCAAGTAGATAGCTGCACTGCTCCAGGATTACCACCGTGTGTTTGCTTAAGGCAACGTTGGTATATTTATACCTGAAAGGTGCCGGGTTTGACGTAAGGCTGGACATAAGACGTCAATAATTATGTCACTAAGAACTGGTCGTTCTTACAGTGCTGTACAGGAGTTCTCGGACGAAATCAAAACAACGGCAGCGGGGATTTCCCAGGTTGCTGTAGGCTTGGATTTGTTTAAGAACTTGTGTGCTTTCTAGGGGGCTGGAGGAGTAGGCTTGCTTAATGTGACAGCATGCGCTATGACCGAATTATGAAAAGGGTTTCTATGCCGTTGCAGGGATATTATTGATTTATAACCGGACAAGGGCAAAGAATAGGAATATTGATTCAGGTACCTAGATAAAACACACTACACCCTGACCACAGCACAAGCCGCTGTGCTATGGAGCACTTTCCTACAACCAGCACAGTGGGCAAATCCTAATGCAGCAGTTGGACTGATGCATCCTTGTCGGGTGGTGTCCTCACCGTGGCAACTGTTGGCGCCGGTAGGACCATCTACTATTATAATAAAGCCCTGATTGGTTATTGGTTTTACAGTTTTTAGTGTGTTTGTATGTCTTTGCATGCTGTTATTATTGCTGCTTGCAAAGGAAGATTTTGTTATTTTTTCACACCTTTGCAACTGTATAGATTTATTTCCATATAGTTTCCACGAGAGAATACAATGATCACAAAACAACATCCACAATTAAGGAATCATATCTTTACAAGTCAGATCTAGAGTACAACACATGCCAACATTGTGAATGGTGGGCCTTGTGGTACACATGGCAACATTTTAAAACAAATGGTGTCATGCTTTGAGTTGCCTGAGAGGTCTTTATCAAGGCCTTTGTCTGTCTCAACTTTATGCTGTGAAGCATGTAAGGGGAATAGTGTAGCTCTTGGCACAGAGATGTATATAGACCTGTTCTTTGTGATCAGTAAAGAGGAAATATACTTTAATGGAGTCTCACATGTCTCTTACTATGTATTTGAATATTGTGTTGGACTCTTGCATTATGTATTTGGTTCTTGTAGCGGACTCTTGTATGACTTTTGTGAGTCTTGTGGTGGACTATTGTTTTAAGGTCTGTTGTGTTACCTGTTTGAGTCTTGGACTCTTGGATTACTTGTTTGAGTCTTGGACTCTTGCATTGCGTGTTTGAGTCTTGTAGTAGACTCTAATATTACGTTTGGGTCTTGTAATGGACTCTTGCATTATATTTTCGATTTGTGTAAGTGGACTCTCGAAAAGGTCACTTTGATGCTTCACGTGGTTTGTAAAGACTGGATACATTCTATTTAAAAATAACCCACTCTTTCATGTCTGAAACATTCAAAATAGCAGCTACTGTAAAGACTCTGGATGCAGCACATACAGAACTTCTCCAAATATATGCATGTAAGAAATAAATATATTTTAACCAAAAACGGAAAAGGTAAAAATGTGAGACTATATATGCTGATTGCAATCTGAATCTGTGCCTGTTTTGTGATTTTTTTTTTACCTGTGATTCCGGCTGTACTGATATGCCTCTCTTTTTACATTAATGTTTACCATTACCGCTGGTATTTTCTCATTGACTCCTGTGGATCCGGTACGTTGAGCTAGATTTTAAAACAACATTTTTGCACTTTCTTTTTTAATCTCGAATCGGTAAATACAAAGGAAAGGAAAAGCGCACGTCAATTTGAAGGAATGCACAAGCATGTTGAATGCATGCGAGCACCTACAAAATTATAGGGCATACCTACAAAATTATATGGCGGATGAGGCATTGTGCTTTTTTTTAAAATAACTATGCCGTACGGCACCTGTGATTCTGTATAGCATGGCTAAAAAAGATTGGCAAATTTAATGGGTCTAGTAGACAAAACCTATTGGCCTTGCCAATGCCTGTTTTTTCATTTTGTTACAATTGGTGGCCATCTGCATTGAAACAACGAAAGCACAAGAAACACCACTTTAACACAAGCATCAATTCATGATGGCCCTTATTGCGGGCTGGGGTATTTTTCTCAATGTGATATCTTGGACTGAAATACCCCAACTCGCAACTCCAAGTGTTTCTGTGTTTGGATTTATTGGGGCTGCAAACTCCAGGCCTGACAATTCTGGGACTGGAGAAATCAGAGCCTTTCACATCTTTGGTTATATGATGTTAAAACGCATGCCTTGACCACGCAAGCCTTTACCATGAATATGCCTTTATCATGCATGCATTTACAACGCATGTATATTTAAGGTAAGTGAAACCCATACTATATATCTATCTATCTATATATATCTATATATATATATATATAGATATAGATATATATATATATATCTATATATATATATATATCTATATCTATATATATAGATATAGATATATATATATATATATATATATATAATACCTACTGGCGGTCACCAGTAGGTAGTTATAGTTAGGACCAAGTTTCCATAGGAAGAGCATTTTTTGTTTTGCTTATAACTTTGGTGTCATTTGATGAATCTTGATGAAATTTTCAAAACCAATTCTTTGTCATATCAGCTCCTATGTTGGGAGTTTGGGGGTGATTGGTCAAGGAGGGGGCCGAGATAAAAGGGGGGTCCCAAAACATGTTTTCTCCATGTTAATTTCCATAGGAAACTAAAGACAAGGCTACAGGTCGAACGGATGAACGGAATTACCCCAAATTTGTCAGGGAGAAGGGTCTTGGTCTAGAAAGCGCGCTTTTGTTGATTTGGTGTATATTGATTCAGTGGTTTTGGAGAAATAATGAAATTTACAGATATAGATATTTAGGAATTCTGCCATCTGATTGGCTGAGGTGTTACAAGAACGAGCTTGCTGCTTATTGGTTGCAAGCGCTGCGAGCGTTTGCAACTCAGAAGTGTTGGCTGCCATTTTGTGATTCCGTTGAAGCGGGTGAGGGGAAAAAAGGGCGAAAAAGTAGGATAGGAGGGTAGGAGCACTGTAACCTCTGTGAGGGAGTGCGAAGCCAAGTAGTCACTCCTACAGGTCTGAAAGTGCGGTGTTGCTCAGAGTGAAATGGTGCTAAGATGATATGCTGCTACACTTGGGTATGAAACCGAGAGCCTAAACTGTGAGCTCATTGCAGTAAAGTCATGTGCTCTGGTCTTTGTAGCATAAGTGTGCAAGTAGTGTTAGTAGGCGTTTATACCTTACAGGGAGTGGGAAGCAAACAACTGACTGCTAATGTGCTTTTATACTATACCGGAAGCGGGAAGGGAAGTACTCACGCCTACCGGTGTGAAGACTCGGGGATCAAAGCAAGCTGATTGCTGTAAAGTGATGGGCTCTGGGCACTGTAGGATACTAGCCGCTGTAGTATAACTGTGTAAGTAGTGTTAGTATGCGTGTATAGTATATAGGGAGTGGGTAGCGAACTACTTTCTCCTACTGGTCTGATGACTCAGGGATTAAACCTTGAGCCTAAATCATGAGCTCATTGCTGTAAAGTGATGTGCTCTGGGTGATGTAGTATACCTGTGGAAGTAGTGTTAGTTTGCATTTATATAACACAGGGAGTGGGAAGCGAACTACTCAAACTACTCACCCCTACCGGTCTCAAGACTTCTGGATGAAAGCATGAGCTCATTGCTGTAAAGTCATGTGCTCTGTGTAGTATTCCAATGTAAGTCATAGTAGAATGTTAATATGTAATTCTACTAGAACGTAAGTATGTTATGTTAGAATGTAGGGCTGACATGAGCGGAACCCTGAGGAGTTTGTACACGGTGCTGAAGAAGACGGTTGCCTTGCTGTCTGCTCCTGTTGGTGGGTGTTTAAGGTGTTTTGTTTTCCTGCAATAAATCTACTTATCGGATCCACTCCTGTCCGCCTCTTCACTACATAAATTGGCGACAAGCATGAGAAGGTGAAAAGAAGGCAGCACTCACCAATATTTCAAAGTTGTTTGCGTTGTGCTAAAGATCCGTTTTCTTCGTATAGCTGTTTCTACTCATCCTAGGGTCGTAGGCTCATTGAACTATGTAATTCGACCTCTGGTAGGATTTATATTTTTTGACTTTGCGCTTCCTCTGCCTCTTCACTACACTCTGGTTGTTGTACTACTCGTGTGTAAGAAGTGTTAGTATGTCTTTATACTAACCAATGCATCATGGTCCTAGGGAGCGCGACCTCCCAGGCGCAGTTCATACAATGTCCAGGGGTGTGCATCCATGGGACATTTATGTTTGCTATTAGAGGGCGGGTGAAATAGCAAATCCTTGTTTGACTAGTTGAAGCGTATCGCTTTAATAGAGTGGATGCAGATGGTAACAATAAAAAATAAAAAAAGAGAAGCGGGATCTCACCGGTTCATTTAAATGAGGCCCCTGGTGGGTAACGTTCCGTGGCCAATCCTATTATTATATTGCAGGGTCTCTGTAGGACTGGGGATCTTAATGTCAGATGTAAATTAGGCGCTGGAGGGCACAGAGACGTTTTGCAGCCTAGGGGATCGCCACAATTCCGGGTATTGTCTACTAATTGTTCGGGGGGCTTCGAGGCCAACTGAAGTCTGAGGATAGCCACCCTCCGGGGCTTAACTTAAATATGCAGGGTGGGCCTCGGCAGCCCCTGAAGCCTCAGTGGTCCTAGGCAGTGCCTTATAGGTTCTGTAATCACACAGGCAGTATTCATGGTGTTATAAAATGATACACGCATAGAACCCTTGCAGTTGTAGAATTATGCAGGCTTCATTTATGTAATAGTCTGTTGGTTTATATTTGGCAGGTGCACCGCAAAATTACAAATGTTTTCCATCAAACCCTCCTATAAACAGACAATTTTCACAATAAACTACAGACAATTGTACAGAAAAAAAAGACCTATACACTCACTTATGTATTGGAAAAAAACAACTTTATTAAAACAACGCAGATAAATGGAAACGCAAGTTTATTAGAACAAACAACAGTATAACATGAAATACACTGGTGGGACTCCTCCGGAAGCAGTGTACAAAACCTGAAAGAAAAAAATGTATGTGACTAATACACGTGAGATGATACCCGGAAGCCAGCCCGTTAATGCCGGATAGTACTTTAGCATGACCCCACTTTGGTGCAGGACTCCCCAGTTCAAGCGGCAAGGGACAGGTGTTCCAGCCCAATCCAGCGACACACTACTCATAAGTAACGCAAAGGTATTGTGCCTGGGTATTAATTTTGTGTAAGGTTAAGGGTTGTACTCATACCCCAATCTGGGGGTCACCTTACTCTATGGTGCACCGCCAGGCTGACTATTCCTGTTACAATCACTGTTTGGGGCCGATCTGCGGGCCAGTGGTCCGGAGACCCTAGCGATTGACTGGACCACCGTGGTGAGCGCTAACACTAGCTAGTTCAATCTCTAGGGCTCTGACAAGCTTGGCGGGTCTGGTTCTGGTGGGGATGGCCTATAACAGTTGGTTTCCTCGCCGGAGACCTCATACCTTGCATGTAATTATAACGATGAGGCAGTAACCCCATCAAGTACCACGTTCTGTCTGTCCACGGCTCCTTGTGTCGGATGTGTATTTCTGTCACCCACAGAACACCCAATCTAGGTGTCCCGGTCCTGTTCCGAACACGGACTGGAGCAGGTGGAAATACTGGTTTAGGTGAGTGTCACCTCCACCTAAATAAACAGTGTGCTTGTGGAGAATCTACCCACTCTTGTTTAGTTTGTACACATGTACTTGACTTACACGAGGTCCGCTAGTCTTCTTATTTTAATTCTTTTGTAAAGCGGAGTTTTTACTATGGTTTTATCTCACAATCTAGTTAGGTTTTACCTACACACTGGCTATCATGTATAGATATCCCCCCCATTGATAACCACTTAATTTCGTATGACCCATCACTGGGAGAGAACATAGGTGATTGAATATTGGAGAGAGAACTCAGTACCCTGCAATGACTCTGTTGTGGTTACCTTTTTTTTATATTTTTCTTAGGTTACCCGACTTACTTGGAGAGACTGTCCCAAAGTAATTGACGGGGTAGGTAGCATCTGCACCCACCTTTTATGTGTAGATAGTTTGTCCTTCACACTAGGTCCTGAAGAATTGCAGAGGATCACTAGGACCGCGAGGCATGAAACATGTTGACCTACAGAGATGAGCAGAGCTAAGCTGAAGCTTAAATTCAGCAGGCTGCCACTCTTTGTTTGCTTTTAGTCAGGGGGATAGCTAGCCTAAAGTTATATTTTGGACTATCCTACCTCTTTTAAAATCACTTCCACTCACTCACATCTACACCACTAGGCCCCTCACACGCACTGCACCATACGGCCAGGAAAAAAGATCTCCGCTAAAGAGCCCCTTTATGGGTGCCCGTCGGGTATTGCAGCGCCAACCCGACGAGGAGCAGGTCCATATGATGAAGCATGACACATAGCTTGCTGGGTGTGTGAGGACCCTAGTTCCGACAAGAGGAATTCCTCACCTCGTTTTCCTCTTTTTCCTGTCTCCCTCTCTCTCTCTCTCTTGCTCTCCCCCTTGAGGAACTGCATACCCTTTTTTTGTATAACATAAGTATGTGTGCCATGTGGAAGAGGAAAAGAACGGTAGTCCGAATGAAAGGAAGATAGTGAGAATGGGAGGGAGATGGAGTGGGTGGAAGGGAGAAGGGGAGTAGGAGTCAAAAGAACAGAGGGAGGAGGAGACAGTGCGTCTGCATGCTGCACCCAGCCCTCAGTGTTTACCTCCTTTCACCCGTTTGTCTAGGACGCTGGGGTCCGCAAGAAAGAGTGTGGTCCCTCAAGTCCTTAAAATGAAAAATATGAATGAGGTCAGAGATTACATAATTAGCTATGGGAATATTGCTTGCCTGCACCTGGGTACCCAGGGTCATGCACCCCCGGACCTTCCCCTGCACTGTGCTCAATTGTATATCCTGCGCACCCAGGCTTCACTGCTCACCTGCCACCATCGGTGTGTCCAATGACTTGTTGGTTCAAGCTCCGAGTCCGGGTACCTTTGTAGGTTGGGAGAGCAGGTCTCTGGTTGGGGACGGTGTCTTGATACCACAATGGAAGGTGTCAGAATGCCCAGAGCATCATTATGAGGTGAGCACCCGCTCTGCCCATTTTGGGTTAATTAATTCAGTGTCTGAAAAGGGAGAAATTATTTAATGGTGGAAACGTGTGGAGGTAAATGAAGGTTTATTTCAGGCTTAATAGAAAACACCAGTTGAGTGCATCCTTCGTTTTTGAAGTACGATCTACAAATTGTTAGTGGTACTCGTGGTTCAAAGAGGAGTTGGAGTGCACAATGATACACAAGGTTAAATATTAATATCTTATACTAACGTTCACATACAAAGGAACAGAGCGCATGCTAGAAGCATAGTGTGCGCGTTTAATGCAGTGGCGTTAGCCTGTGAGCATGTACACTTAGTAATGAGCTCACTTCAGTGCACTAAAAGCCAACGCCACATGTCTGTAGGGCAGTGCTGTCCGCTAGCTCATGCCTACAGTATGGTCCAGCAGGTCTTTAAAATGAGACAGAGATGTGACTGAATGAGGTCTCAGATCACATCAATACGCAGGGCAACTTCGCTTGTTCGCACCTGCGCACTCAGGCTGATGCAGCCCACCCCTCCCGTAGCAACGTGCTCAATTTGAGCCACTGTGCACCCAGGCTCCACTACTCACCTGTTGTCATTGTTGTGTGTGCAAACACTACGGGCAGCAGTGTTCACAATTCAGTTGCAGTGTTGATTGCAGGATGGTGTACACCTCATGGGTCCCGTTAGAAACACGACGGGCATTAGGGTTCACAATTTAGAGCAAGTGTTGATTGTCAGGATGGTGTACATACACCTCATGGATCCCTTTTTTTTGTGCTTTGTGATATGCGAGGTGAATGCAGCCCTATCACCTGAGGCAGTATGGAAGAACTGGGACATGTGGCATTGTCTTTATCCTTTTTATAAGTACGCAAAGTGGGCTGGGCTTATGTACGCCAGCTTAGGGGTGTGAATAATTGTTCTGGGGATGTGGGCGTTGTTCAGTTCCTGCCTGGCCGGGAAGTGTACTCATGTGTGTTTCTTTTGCAGTTTTGACGTCACAGAATGCACAATTTACATTAATTCATTAATTTATTTAATTATTTGTAAAGCGCAGCATTCACCCCGAGGGACATCAAGTCGATAAAGCGAAACAAGAAGGTCAGGCTACAGATGAGGTAGAACGAATGGATGTTATTCTTTGGGGAACAGATAGGTTTTTAGTTTTTTCTGAAATAATAGGTAATTGGTTGTGAGGCGTAGGTCCTGGGGGAGTTCATTCAATTTCCTAGCCGCCAGATATGAGAAGGAGCGCCCTCCTGTCCTCACTTTCTTGATTTGTTTGGTTCTGGCCAATGCTTGGTGGAGTGACCTAAGGCACCTCATGGGAACATAGAACTCGATTATTCCCTGCAATATTCTGGGGCCATTTTGATGCAGTACTTTGTGTGCATGACTCAGCAGCTTGAATACTGCTCTCTGTCGCATAGGTAGCCAATGCAGGTTTTTCATGCACATTGATACAGAGCTAAATCTGCTTGTGTTGCACACCAGCCTGGCTGCAGTGTTTTGCAGCACTTGTAGCCTTGTGAAGAGAAGCTCGTTCATGCCCACAAATAGGGCGTTTCCGTTATCGAGCTGGCTAATGAGCAGGGCATGCGTGACTGTTTGTTTACAGTCCAGCGGGATCCAAGGGAAGAGTGTGGTCAGCAGTTTCAAGGTTGCAAAGCCCTTTCCACAGAGGGCCCGCAAGGAGAGGGCATTGTCAATGGCGATGCCCAGGTTTCTTGCACATTGCTTGGGGGTTGGGGTGGTGCCAAGGGTTTGCGGCCACCATGTGGCATCCCAGATTAAATTGGCGCCTCCAAAAAGCAGGATTTCTGATTTCTCATGTAGCATGTACCGGGAGGGCAGCAACTATCGCAAATGAGATGCTGTTCGAAAGCATTGAATGGCCACTATCACATGTCGTTGTCAAGCTTGTGGATATGCGCAGACACGCATGTCAATGGTGTGCGGTATTATTGAAAGTGTTGCTATCACGAAGCGCACACATGCGAATGTGCTTGGATGGAGGGAGGATCCGCAGTGAGGCTACGTCATACACAGTAATAATGCTCATTACAGTCAAGCAATGTATGTCAAATATGAATCTGAAAGTCTCACATATAACACACTACTATATTGGTAAAACCTGACAACAGAGCATACAGCAAAACAAATCTACACATTACTGTTTACTGTTTGTCACATGTGATCTAGGATGTGCACTCTGCCTGTGAATGATGATACTTCTTAGAGCCTCCAATACCCAGGCCGAAAGGCCGCACAATAATGTGCACACACACGCATATCAGGGGCATCGTGTAACACACATTTGTTTTTTGATGTAACGTTTGAGATGCATGGCCATCACATGTGGAAGGCTAATGTACAGACCATGAATATTGATCAAGATGATTGTTGCATGTGTGTGCAGTATAAGATATGTGTATACAGCAAAAAAAAATTCAAAAAATCTCTTTAAGCAGAAAAGGTGTCTCTCATCAAACGCTGTAGAGACTAAAATGCGTGGGGTTGTCCAACTGTTACAATGGGAAATGTTATGAAGCAATCAAATGCTTTTTTTTAAGGTCACATGGCAATCACGCACCGAGCGTATAAGGAGGCCGCACCTGACGCGATTTTGAAAAAATATATTTATCATAATATAAGTTTATTACAGTTAGAAATATATAAATGTTTAAAATATTTTAGATTATTGCGTGCTCTCATATACTGTTTAAAGTTATTTAGATATACTTTTGAGACAAAAAAAAAGGAATCTGTGTACCCGGCGCGACACAATACGTCTGTGACGTAACACAGGGCCTGGCGGCGTGCACTCGACGCATACACAACGCGCAGCGGGCGCGACACCATACGTACATGATGTCACTTGAGATGTCATCAGTGATGTTACTGACCATGTCATGAGTGATGTAATATGTGACTTCATCACCAGTGCATTGCGGGCGCGCGAGTTATAGTTAGCTCAACTAACATGGAATTTCTCTGGTTCTATATGAGTCAAATGTTCAACTAACTATAACGTCCCTGAAACCTATGTTTTTTAGTGAATTTCTAAGCTTTTTTAAATGCTAATTCCTAACTATAACGACTGTAAAACCTATGTTTTTTTCAGTGAATATATATATATATATATATATATAAATATAAATATTGTATATGTATATGTATATGTAGTCAGACAAGTATGGAGTTTTTAGATGTAAAAGTGGAAGTGAGAAATGATACACTGACCACGAAACTCTTCAGAAAAAGCACAGCAGGCAACAGCATCCTCAGAGCTTCAAGCTGCCATCCAAAGAATCTAGTGTACAGCATTCCGTATGGCGAGCTGTTGCGCGCTAAGCGGAATTGCAGTACCTTGGAGGGGTTTGAAGAGGAGAAGGTTATTATGTGTCAGCGATTTTTGAGCCAAGGATACAGTAAGCAGGTGATTGATAGAGCGACACAACGTGTCAGTATTAAAACCAGGGAAGAACTGTTGCACCCTAGAGAGACTAAAGAAGAATCAGATACAGTCAGATTCATAACCACATTCACAGGCCAATCTCATGAAGTTCGTAAAATCCTTAAAAAACATTGGCATGTTCTGAATACAGACGAACACCTGAGACAATATCTCCAGGAGAATCCACAGATCACTTTCCGTAAGGGGAGAACCCTGCGTGATGAACTTAGCCAGAACTATGTCACCAAATGTGGTAAAAAAGGAAAAGGTACCCGTGTAGGCTTTACATGCTGTGAGAAGTGCAAAGCGTGCAGGAATAGTCAGAGCTGCAAAACTCTGACCATTCCTGATACCAACAGAGAATGTACTATTCGCAAACATTTCACTTGTAATACTACATACAGTGTGTACGTACTTATATGCCCGTGTAACAAGTGGTATGTGGGAAGTACCAAACATGAGGCCAAGAAAAGAGTGCTGGAGCATTTGCGGGCCATACGCTCCCACAATAAACTGTATCACGTTGCTAGACATTTTTTTCAAACACATATGCAGGATGAAACCCTGCTACGCATGGTGGTAATAGACTCTGTCGATTTAGGAGTGCGAGGTGGTAACTATGAGTTATCTTTAAGAAAACTTGAATCTAAGTACATCATAGATTTCCAATGCTTGTCTCCGATGGGACTGAACATGAGTGAAGAAATGAAGGTTCATTTATATGAATAAGCAATGTACATTGTGTGATATCTATAGTTATCAGCCTTCTGTTTCTGTTTTTGATTTTAACATTTTAATTTTTTCAGATGAACTGGGAGGACTAAATGACAATTTTATGTCATGGCAGTACAGTGACTACTGATGGAACAATGAGTCCAGAGGAACAAGGATTTGTTGGAAACAATCGTATTGACATTATCAATTATGGAACTAGGTCCTTTGATATATTATGAGATTATTGAAGAGTATTTTACAGGTTATTTTGAATTTTCCCACTAGGGCGCAACCTGTGCTGACGAAACAGCAACCAATGAGAACACTGGTTTCAGTTTAAGTTGGTTATGTCACATGACCCATTGTGGTTTATGTCATCATCGAACTGATCGATTTCAGATGGTCACTGTGCCTAATTGTGAGCTACTGGGAACTTGCAATGGTCATATATCGAATAACATATGTATAATGAAATTTACGAGTATGTGCTGTGAAATTAATTTTGCTAATATACGGGACGCATTTAATGTTACATTCGTGCACAAATACTCTTGGAGTATATATTGAGTTATATGCATTCCACATACAATATATGGCAAGCTAGTATATTGTTCAGCTGAGGTATTTGACTAGATTAAAATGTCCTCCTCATTTACTTTGTTTGTCACATGACCTGCACGTAGGGTGTGTTTTGGGATTTTAAAAATGGCCGTTGTTATCGGCCTGACGAGCGTGAACAAGCCGTAAGGGTGAAACGCGTCGTGACATTTTCCTGTTAAGAATAAAGGATTAACTGCAAACGCTGAGTGTCCAGGTCAACTTCTTGATGTGAGAGGTAATTCAGAGAGGATATATATATATATATTTATTTAGTACCTACTGGCGGTCGCCAGTAGGTAGTTATAGTTAAAACCTAGTTTCCATCGGAAAAGCATTTTTTGATTTGCTAATAACTTTGGTGTCGTTTGATGAATCTTCACAAAATTCTCCCAAAAAAAGGTCTATCCAGGTCAGCTCCTATCCTGAAAGTTCATCAAGCAAGGGCTGGAAAAAAGGGGGCTCCCAAAAAGCGTTTTCCAGATATATATATATATATTCACTGAAAAAACCATAGGTTATAGACCATATATAGTTAGGAATTAGCATTTAAAAAACCTTATTTTACTCACACAAAACCATTGAAATTCCATATATAGTTAGTTGCACTAACTATATATTGCGCACCCGCAATCCACTGCTGATGATGTCACATATTACATCATTCATGACATGGTCAGTGACATCACTGATGACATCACTGATGACATCTCAAATGACATCACTGATGACATCACTGATGACAACATCCAGTGACTATGTTTCTGTAAAGTTAAAATATGTCTTACATATTGAAGAATGAGTGGATGTATAAGTGTCTGGACGAAGGATTTAGTAGGTGCATGACTGAATGTATGAGTGAGTGATTAAATGTGTCTCACTGAGTGCATGGGTTAGTGACTAAACTGTCTTAATTTGTGCATCATTATGTCTGTTGTTCTGTAAACTGCTGCATGTGTTGATCAGTAGCTATATGAGTAACTATATGGGTTATTGATTGATTGCCCAAGTATTTGCATGGGAGACTGAGTGTGTGTGTGGCTGGCTGGGAGGTGTGTGACTCTGTACAGATCAATGTGTACTTGTATCAATGATTGTATAAGAGAGTAAGTATGTGTTAGTATATGGTTGAAAACGTAAGGTGCTCTATGTTTAACTGTATAGAGTAGAAAATGGAAGTGTGATTGATTCTTTACAGGACTGACTAGGTGTGTGAGTAACTCCATGGATGAGTGGCAGAGTGTGAGTGTCTGTATAGGTGTATGAGTGCATATGATTGTGTTGTAAACATGAGTGATTGTATGTATGAATGATTGTATGGGTGAATGAGTGAATGTGTGTGTAGACGTAGGAATCAGTGAGTACGTATGTAGTAACTAGTATTGGTGTGTCAATGGTTTCAAAAATTATACTCTGTTTTTAACACTGGGTGAAACAGAGGTTATATTAAAATGTGAGGAGATGCATTGTATTGTCACACGAATGATATCATCAGTGATGTGGTCATTGATGTCAAATGAGATGTCATCAGTGATGTCATCAGTGATGTCATTTGAGATGTCATCAGTGATGTCATCAGTGATGTCACTGACCATGTCATGAATGATGTAATATGTGACATCATCAGCAGTGGATTGCGGGTGCGCAATATATAGTTAGTGCAACTAACTATATATGGAATTTCAATGGTTTTGTGTGAGTAAAATAAGGTTTTTTAAATGCTAATTCCTAACTATATATGGTCTATAACCTATGGTTTTTTCAGTGAATTTTCAAGGTTTTGTAAATGCTAATTCCTAACTATATATGGTCTATAACCTATGGTTTTTTCAGTGAATTTCAATGGTTTTTTAATAGCAAATATCATAAGCTGTCGAATGTCAAGTACGTGGTAAGAATTTTTTTTTTCGTGTTTATGCACACTGATCTGCTTTGATTGCTGCCCCCCACCCCTCATTTCTATTAGGAGTACTCTCTCTTTGCAGATAGTGAAGGGTAGTTAACGCAGCCCTTTCCCCCTTTGTAATCCGTCGTGCCTGCTTCTCTCTCCATTTGATTGATTGTTCTCTTTGGTTCATTCTCTATTTACAAACAAGCACAGAGTCGCAATACTCTGTTTAGTCTTTGCAGATAGCGAAAAATCGTGTAAAAAAACAAAAGGAATCGAGCAAAATCAGTAGGCCACTAATGGGATCTCTTTTGACCTCGCTAAAATAGAAACATTAGGAACAACCTGTTGAAAATAGCAATGCGTATGTATATAAGCGGCGTTCATTTGTGTTCACAGTACCCCTTGTTGATTGTTTCAATCGAGCATTGAATTGTTCGAAGTTAATTCTCTTAACGATCTTCTCTACCTGCAAACGAGGAAGAATAGGAATATTCTATCTCCCTTTGCAGATAGTGAAGGGTAGGTAACGCAAGCCTTTAACACGTCGTACCTATTTCATTCCTCATTGATTGATTGATTGTCCGAACATTGACTGTTTGGGAATTAGTTCTTTTTGGAGGTATTCCCTGTTTGCAAATAAACGTAGGAAAATCTTTGCAAGTAGTGAAAGGGTACGTAATGCGGACCGTTCTCCCCCGTTGTAATCTGTCATGCCTATCTACTCCCCACTGATTGATGCACCTTTTTCACCCGGACCATTTACTAGAGATACGTCATCTGGCCCGACCAGAGAGCACCCCTAGTGAAAAGGACATATGCAATAATAACGAAGTGATCACTGTTACCTGTTAACAGAAACTTTACCATGAAACAACCTGGAAAGAAAGAAATAGGAAAACGAAAATCAGTAGGCCACTGATGAACATGAACTTTTATTAAACAACGAACAAAGAAACGATAACATAACGTAATGATAAAACCTATTAATGTCCTAGAAACAAGAAAACGTTAAAATATGCCAGTGGTGAGAGACCAGAAAAACAGTAAGAGAAACCAAATCACCCCTCGCTGTCCCACCGCCTGCCACGCCAAAAAAATCGATAGACTAGGGAAAATGCAAGTCAGTAGAACATCCACCCCCACTCTGGAAACTTCCAAGGTGGGGCAGGGTTCCGGCTACGCCCAGCCGGGAGCAGCCCATATAAGGCAGGTCCTGCTGCCACGCCTCGGCCAGGAGATCCTAACGTAGGGTGTAGCCGGAGGAGAGGCCGAGACCAGCGGGACCCGGCCAGGGGATTGCCTTTACAACGCTGAACAGTTGCAGGGGGGGGGAATGTCTCCTCGACCCTCCCCTCTCTCTCCCAGTCCGGCCGCGGTGGCCCTTGAGAGTTGCAGGTAGTCCCGCCACATGCTCTTCCGGTCCGACCACCAACGGTCGGGGGGCCGAGGCCGACGGGATCCGGCTGCAGCCGATAAACCAAGAAACCCGTTCATGGGGCCAGAGCCAGGGGCGTCCGGCCGACATCCACCGGAAGCCCGGCCCGAAGACGGACGGGACACTTCTTTCTTTTATAATGGCTGCGACAACACTGGAGGGGGATGTCTTGCACATGCCTCCGACCCCCCCCTCGTCCTCATCGCCTGGTCCGGCCATAACAAATCTCAAGCGAGACGCCGTGGGGTGCACTGGGAGGGAGAGACGGTGCGAACAGGCCTCTCCCGCCTCCCCAGGTGGAGGCTTCCCAGCTGCACCCTCAGCGCTCCAGGCGGTGGCATCCTAACAACTACAGTGCTGCACAGTTTCGGAACGACCTAGATAACGGTTCTTCCACTGTGGCCATGCTGCAACGTCTCGCCCGGCAGGGTGGAGCCCGTCCGCTCATGTGACCCCGCGATCGCCGGTAGCTGCCGAACTCTCAAAATGGCGGTCGACCTGGCAAGAGCGGGCCCAACATAAAGAAATGGCCCGGTCACTGGTTGACTCCACCACCGTAGTCCTCCACGACCTTGAAGATTCTAGAGGAGCCGCGGGAGTCTCCGACCCCCGATGGGGAATGACTGCCATGATCGCCCGTGGAGTGACGAAACTGTATCCGCGGGACGTCGGCGCTCCCATGCTGGCGCCAGCCTCACTTTGAATTACTACAATCCTGCAGACCTCACTTCCGGTGAAAGCACAGTGTGACCCGGTAGGAAAAATTATTGCACCCCCTCCCCTTTTTGACTGATAGTTCAAACCACCGATCCTTTCCTTTGCCCTTTTAACGGAACTTTGGACTGCCTCCCCCTCTTTTACATTTTCTAGAGAAAACAAAACATTAACCACTACATTAGCATAGCAGTTGACACCAGAACTGTTTTCAAATTGAAAACCAACAACATCTTCAACAGAATCCTTTTTGTTTCTGCTGTGACCCTGCTACAGCACAGGCATTGTCCCCAGCAGTAATTCTGCAATGCCGGTAAGAATAGCTGTGGTGCCTACTGGACTCACTCACCCCCGCGGCGCCCCACGCCGTTTTTTGCTGGGCGGCAACTTACTAGACATCACTTTCGTGCCATCTAGATTTCAGCGCGTTCTGCTGCCTTGGAACTATTCGCACAACAGACCGCTACTGACAAGAATATTTCATTATTGGTGCTGTCAATTTCAATAAATCTATTGGATAATTAAAAAGAAATTGCCACGGTCTCTTCGTTGTTTAAATGTTTTTACTGTTTTTGTTTTGTTGTATATATTTATATGTTATTAAAGTTTTATATTCCTACTACTTTGTTGGAGTGCTATATATTTTTAATGTGACACATAATTGTAAAAACTGTGATGTACAAAGAGTCATTCCTGGAATCTTCCGCTTCAGGCTCGGTCCCCTCCCCAATCACAATACAGGATGGTTTTCAGATAGTAGGAACGCGTGTGCTGTGACGGATCACATCGGGTGTGGGCCTTGATCTACTATAACTCCTTTGAAGAGGGGTGATTCTTTACAGCTGGGGCCATAAACTACATCTGCAGGGCTAGCTGATAGCCTAGGACCGGCCTGGACATTCGGACACAGAGGAAGAGGAGTGTCAGAGGGTGCGGTAGTGAATAGGGCGAAAGGGAGGTGTCGGGCGGGCACAGAGTGTGATTCTCAGGGAAGAGCAGCGCAGATGGGGGAAGGTTTATTGCCCATGCATAAGACAGAGAGCGGTGGTGACCAGTGCCTGGGGGAGATGCTTACGAGGGTGAGGAGCCATGCTACGAATCGACAGCGTGCAGAGAGTGGGTCTGGTCAAGACATCTAAAATGGCTGCCGTGCATGACAAAAGTGTGGCATTTCAAAAAAGGCAAGATGGCGCAGACAATGTTTTTCAATACTTCCTCATTTCCTTCGAATCGAACGTTAACAGACGTTGGGGCATATTACCAAAGTTAAGCGATATTTATCGCTAACGATGCTTACCAACCAATTTTTTACCACTAAGCATCGTCAGAAATTATCGAAGATAAACCTTACTATTATCAAGGTTTATCGCAAATGCGATAATAAACGGCCGCAATGCATGAATATCGCTAAAAACTCAGCGATATTCATGCATTACCGAGCTAATACTCTTAGCCATGTTATCCACCTCCCATTGGATAACATGGCTAAGAACTGCTCAGGGCAGGTGTTACTTTTTGGAGATATTCGCGCTTAGCGCGAATATCTCCAAAAGTTGGTAATAGGAGATAGATATCTTGCATGTTGTAATGCAAGTTATTGTGGTATATGGAACTCATACCATAATCTCTCAGGAAAGCAGAAACTGATCCTTTTGGGACCGCCTAAAAAGGCCTAGGGGGTGAGGAGTACTCTACTTTGCCCCCTTTTCACGTTCCGAACTATTTTATTTTACTCTCTTCTGTAATTACACAAAATAGCAGCGATAAGATGCATCGGAGACACACAGTGAGAGAAAGGAGGCCGGAGATGAAGAAGACATGTCAAATACACATTGGAGATAATATAGTGGCAGAAGGGAAGTAAATATGAGTAAACTTACCATGTAACATAAAAATGTTGCACTCTATACTATAAGTCTCATTTTATACTACAATCACTTCGCTACAACCTCATAAATTAAAAATAAAAATGAATAATGTCTCAAACAATTTTTGATTTCTAAATATAAATTTATTCTTCAGAATTTTCTAAATTTGAAAGAACTAGTAACATGTCCTCATCAGCAATGTCCTCATTAAAAGTCTCCAATGATGATTCTTGTAACTCTATGGTCTCCAAACACTCGATAAATTCGCCATCAAGAGATTGATCAAAAAAATCATTCAAGTCATCTCCTCCTTCTGACAATATTTCATTATTGGTGCTGTCAATTTCAATCAATGTAGTGGAATCATTCAAGTCATCTCCTCGTGACAATATTTCATTATTGGTGCTCTCAATTTCAATCAATGTAGTGGAATCATTCAAGTCATCTCCTCCTTGTGACAATATTTCATTATTGGTGCTGTCCATTTCAATCAATCTAATGGAATCATACAAGCCATCTCCTCCTTGTGACAATTTTTCATTATTGGTGCTCTCAATTTCAATCAATGTAGTGGAATCATTCAAGTCATCTCCTTGTGACAATATTTCATTCTTGGTGCTGTCCATTTCAATCAATCTAATGGAATCATACAAGTCATGTCCTCCTTGTGACAATATTTCATTATTGGTGCTCTCAATTTCAATCAATGTGTTGGACAATTCAAAAGAAATTGCCACGGTCTCTTCATTGTGAGCCATTTTATTTTGAAATTGCTTGCTGTAAATTGCAGAAAAAAATAATCACTTTCATTTATCGTCTTTAGTAATACATAATATAAAACTAACTTTATCAAGTATTTAGTATAACAGAAGGACTGCAAATAAATAACAGAAAACATTTTTCAAATTATCTTCAAGTGTACAACATAGTTCCCCATACAAATTAACAACTCACCTTTTTAAAAGTAGCAGAAGTGTTAGTACTGTGTAAATCAAACACCAGAAATTCACCACCAAAAATTCCTCACAAATGTACCTCAGACAGTAGTATCACAAAATGGCTGTGGTTTCCTCTCATTTGACATATATACATAACCAATTAACTTTCATCACACACAAATACAAAACCAAAGTAACATTTTAATTGGTTCTAAATTTCAACACTTTCAAATGTGTTTTCCCCATGCAATTTTCCATAGGACATTTACATACGTCTACAGCCTGAATGGCTGAACGGAATTACACCAAACTTGGCAAAATGGTACATCAAACCTAAGAGGTCAGGAAGGATCTACTATGCCCCCTTATGGTCATTTCCCCCTTCGCTTTGGCCTCCTCTTGTCTCTCAATCCTACCGAGGGACAAGATGGCGGCCGCTACGGACTGTTTGGAATGTTGACAGACGCCGGAGAACCAATCAGCTTCGCAAAGCTCCGTAACGCGAAAAGTACGCGAAGCGGAGCGCTGTTACAGATATATATCTTTTTTTCAACGTTAATTTCTCAAAATCCACTGGAGCACATATATTGAGACCTAGCAAAGGCACATCGGGCTACCAGTCCCTAATATTTTGCCAAGTTTCGTGCAAATCCATTCAGCCGTTCGATTATTATTATTTTGTTTTTTTTTTGCCCCGCGGGGCCCTTTTAAAACCTCCACATCAAACCTAGGGGGTCAGCGAGGATCTACTATGCCCCCTTATAGTTATTTCCCCCTTTGTTTTGACCTCCTCTTGTCTCTCGATCCTACCGAGAGACAAGATGGCGGCCGCTACGGACTGTTTGGAATGTTGACAGACGCCGGAGAACCAATCAGCTTCGCTTCACAAAGCTCCGTTGCGCGAAAAGTCCGCGAACCAGAGCGCTAACCGGTCCGCTGTTACAGATATATATCTTTTTTTAAACGTTAATTTCTCAAAATCCACTGGAGCACATATATTGAGACCTACAAAAGGCACATCGGGCTACCAGTCCCTACAATTTTGCCAAGTTTCGTGCAAATCCATTCAGCCGTTCGGGCTAAAAGTGAGGCCAACCGCCCTATGGAAAACTCAATGTTAAAAACACGTTTTGGGACCCCCCTTTTTTCTCGGCCCCCACTGGACGAACCCCCCCCAAATTTTCAAGGGCTGCTCAGAAACAAAATGTGCCATTTTCCTGAAAATTTCAGCCGATTCCGTCCACAAACGCCAAAGTTATTAGACATAGAATTTTCAAAAAACCCATAGAGAAAAAATCCTAACTATATATACCTACTGGCGACCGCCAGTAGGTAATATATATATATATATATATATATATATATATATATATATATATATATATATATATATATATATATATATATATATATATATATATATATATATATATATATATATATATATACATATAATATATATATATATATATATATCCTACTGGAGGTCTCCAGTAGGTAGTTATAGTTAGGACCTATTATCCATAGGAAATCCGCAACATTCTATTCCCACTAACTTTGGCTGCGAACGATGAATCGTTGTGAAATTTTCCAAACTGTTGGCCAGCTTTTGTCTGCTCCTATCCTGAAAGTTTGGGATAATTCGTTAAGCGGGGTCCGAGAAAAAAGGGGGTCCCAAAACACGTTTTCCCCATGCAATTTCCCATAGGACCTTTAGTCACAGCTACAGCCCGAACTGCTGAACGGTATTACGCCAAATTTGGCAAAGGTGTAGTCCTCAGTTCAGACTTGTGCCTTTTGCAATTTGAGCGCACCATGAGCACACCATAAGTGCACCCTTCTGATCACGCGCTGAATGCTAATTGGCTGTCAAGTGGCTGTTAACATTCGAAACCAGGAACTGTTGGCAGCCATTTTGTGCCTCGGTAGAAGCGAGGCTGAAGAAGTCAGTGGAATATGTGTGCAAAACGTAGAAAGGAGGCAGGGTAGAAATATTTTTACCCTCTAGACCTGCTTAGGGGGTTCCAGAAGGACCCCAAGGGCCCACAAAATTATTTATTCATTTTTTAAAAAGATCCAGCAGGTGCATGGAGGGCGCGTGGACTCTGCTGTAAATTATCCCCCGGGGCTACAAAAAAAATGGTTGGAGGGCTGCAAGGTCTCCAAAGCCCCAGGGACCACCACTCCCCAGGGCTTTATGTATTGTGGGAAGGCCGGCTCCTGCAGTGTCCCGGGGTGTCCATCCCGCTCTCCCACAGCAAGGAAATCTATTCTCTCTTTCAAAATCTAAATCAGAGTGCTTTTCCACATGGGGAGCTGCATGTAAGTAGATTCCCATGTGGAAAAGTAATGCCGGCTCCCAAACGCATAGAAGTTGTGCACCAAAGGCGCTGGAGTCACGCACCGTACAGATTATGAGTCTTGCATCCCGCGTGCACACCAGGGGGCCACACTGAGTGCTGCGTTTGGTGCGTGACTTCTAATTTTTTTTTTCCAAAACTGTTTTTATTGAGATCGCTGAAATAAACATCCACAGTGCTCCGAACCCCGGAGGGGCTGTGACAACAATCATTGTTCAAATTGTGCGATGCATTTAAGTAACATACCCTCTACTCCCCACCGCCCCCCCAACTACCCAGCCCTCCCCTCCTCCTGCAACACTCCGTCTCACAACACTGTTTAAGGTAAGCATACAATTGTCCGTATAAATAACTGTGCCTCAACATGCCCACTACAACTGCCCATCCTCGCCCCTTGGCGGCGGTGGAGGCTCCAGCCACAATCCCCTGTCGTCTGCCCATCTTTTCCATATTTTATAATGTTTTGTGGGACAGCCTCTGGCCTCAAACACCGGCCGCTCTAGTCCCATGCAAAAGTCCATTCCTTTCTTCCACCCGGCCACCTTGGGTGCGACTTCTAATTTTACCGTAAAAAGATAGCCCCTATCAATAATTTCCAATATCCCTGGGGACCCTATCCCCGGGTCTTATAAAAAATGTTGGGGACCGTAGGGGGAGCCACAATGCCCCTACGGTCCCGCCGGCACACCGCGTCCTTCGGGAGCCGGCATTGCTTTTCCACATGGGGAGATGCTAACTTGCATGTGGAAAAGCAATCTGGTTTGGATTTCGAAAGTGAGAACAGATTTCATTGCTCTGTCTTTCAAAATCCAAACCAATGTTTTTTTCTTTTTTTTGTTTTTTTTAAAAAGAAAAAAAAGTCAACAGGAAGAAAAAAACATGAACTTTGAGGGAATAAAAAAAAAAACTAGCATCGATGGTTATCAATTGCTCTGCAAACTAGGTCTACTGATTGCTCCCCATAACAAATTAAACTATTGCACTTTGCACAGTGCATTCTAACTTCCACAAATTGGGGAAGTATGTCTGGTGGTGATGTTGAAGGTGATGCCCCAGAGGTACTTAGTATTGTCAGTGGTGGAGGTGCATTTTGGCTAAGTATGAGCGAATTTTGAGGATTTGCGGTCCGCGAAATCTCGTGAAATCGCAAAAAAAAACACGAGTTCGCGAAAAAAATCGCGAACTCGCGGATTTCCACAAATTGGGTGAATGTATAGTGCTTTTCCTACACTACAGCTGCATAAAGGGCCAGAAGAGTTGTCTCCAGTGACCACGTGTGTCTGTATATTCGGTTCCATTTACTTGGTGATTCCACAAGCTTGTGCTGACAATTTATGGCCTAATGATCGTAAAATGAAAATTACTAGCAGTGTATCACAAGCACGCTCTTCTCATTCAACAACATCCAAAAGTAAGGAAGCTGCATGTTTGCAACGAAGAAAATCTTCTGTAAATTGGATCATCAGTTGCTGTCTCTCTTTGCTTGGAAAGTGCCATGCTAGGTTTAACTGTGCTTTTTATGTGTTTTGCAACCTCTATATTTGAACTGTTGTACGACTCTTTTACCTAGTTTTTGCATTTCGATTGGTAACAATTTATGGTGGTATAGCCTTCCTATTGCGGTATTTTAAGAAAGAAGAATCCTGAAAACGACTTAATTCTGATTCTGAGACAGCAATCAATCACCTCCGGCTCACTTCCATCTCTGACATCTGCTTTCCAGTTCGAATTATTATTTATTTATATAAGAGTCTCATAGCACCACCTACTGGCTACTCCAATATCATGTGAATGTCAAATACGCTGTAATGAGATAACCTGTACCTTTGCCACCGTGCCGATAGGCGCCGAGGTCCCTCGAGTGAGCTGTCCATCACAGTGGGGGAAAGGGCGGGAAGATGTTGCATACCCTAGTGTGTGTGATGCGGGGCCAAACAGGCGGGGCTTCTATGCGAGTTCACATGCCTCATGTTTATAAAGGGTCAGAGGCCGATCCGAGCAGCAGATGAGGAGAAAGTAGCCTCCTGGTCCTGGTCACAGATTGTGCTCGAGAAACTCGTGGATGCAAAGACCACCATCAAGGATTACAGCTAATTGTAGACGGTTAGATCTGGGGAGAAAGCACACCTGCCTAGCCTCGACCGTGCTCACTAGTTTTTTGGGCTGATTATAATGCGTTACTGAATTTGAGCTTCATCTCCGGCACCTGCTTTATTTATATCTGTAAGTGCTTCCTGTTGAGGTTTAATTTTTGTGACAGGAGCATCGTGCCAGAATAAATCCTGCCTGCATATTTATTCACGAAGATGCCACCGTGTTGTGCCATACCTCTACTCAACTGGAGTACTTTCTACTGGCTAATCAGTAAGTGCCACCTTGTTGGGTTAATAAATGTATGTAAAAAAAATCCGCCCACAAGCGGATTTGCGGATTTTTGGGCAATTTCGCGAGAGTCGGGGATCGTGAAATTGCCGAAAATCCACAAATTCTGTGAGCGGAACGGATTTTCGCCCCATACTTAATTTTGGCGCAGTCTTCTACATTCTTCGTGAGCATAGTTCACAGGATGCATGGATTTGAGGTGCTTGTGCATACTAGCAGTGCCACAGGAGTATTTCTTGTTTGCATCTCCTCTGGACAGTACTGCCTGGCAAATCTTGTAAGTAAAACATTTCCATATGATGGATGTGTATCTTTCGGGAGGGGGAGGTTCTGGTAGAAATTGTTCATCAACAAAATCATCAGAATCAGATGATTCTTGCAGTGGTGTAGCCATTTTTGTCTCCAAAAAAGGAATTCAGGTTTACAATGAAGAAAAAGTGACTTTTTTCAGGACAGGTCTTCTTCTAAGGAAGGTCTAAGAACAGTAATTAAAATGGGTAGGGTTCTTCAAAAGTTAAAATAGTAAGTGTTATAAACCAATCAAATCTCTTTTTTTGGTCACATGGGTTCCGCGTTGGGTGCGTACACGCAGCCCACGCAGCACGAACCTAGCACGACTTCGCGAAATTGCATTTAAAAGTAATATAAGTTTATTAAAACTAAAAGAATATTTTTTTCTTGCCTTAATATTTTTATTAAACACATAGATATATATCTTTTTGTATGTCGAAAAATGTTGCGGAAGTCGCGCGCCCACCACGTTGAACACGTAGATGACGTCATGCAGAAACGTTTGCACGTGGTGTGATACGTATATGTTGCATATGCGCTTGTAGTCAGGTACGGGTCGCATAGCGATTGCACATGAAAATATGCACCTGTCGCCCACCCTACGCGGATCCTGCAGAGCAATTGTAAAATGGCGGCTAAATTTCGTGCAGTAGTTGAGAAAGGTGCATTTTGCATGCCCGACTCTTCAAAAAAAAAAAAAAAAATAATATATTATAACAATATTTTACAAAATATAATATATATATTATATATATATTTTTTCATAAGAAAAATGTGTAATTAATCTAAAAAATAATATATCTAAAAATAAATAGATTAAAAAAATGTAGTAAATCAGTATCAAAGAAATAAATATAACAATTATTACATTTAAAAATTGTCATTGAAAAAATCTTTCAAAACCACAGGAAAAAAAATAGGTTTCAGGCAGGTTATACTAAGGAATTATCTTTTAAAAAACCTTTGAAATTCACTGAAAAAAACATAGGTTTCAGACAGGTTATAGTTAGGAATTATCATTTAACCCCTTGGGCACGGCCGCCATTCTGCGCCTGTGCGGCCCTTTTAATGAGTGGGCGGGTTCATGACGGCCCCCAGCCATCATCAGCACACACCCACCGTGGTGCATGACGGCCGGGGGCCGTCAACAGCATTGAAGGGGTTAAAAAACCATAGAAATTCAGTGAATAAAACATAAGTTTCAGGGGTGTTATAGTTAGCTGGACATTTCACTCATACAAAACCATTGAAATTCCACCGTTATAGTTAGTTCAGCTAACTATAACTCGCGCGCCCGCAATGCACTGCTGATGTCATGAGTGATGTCACTGATCACGTCATTAGTGATGTAATATGTGACGTCATCAGCAGTGCATTACGGGCGCGCGAGTTATAGTTGGCTGAACTAACTATAACGGTGAATATATATATATATATTTTCACTGATAAATCAAAGGTCACAGGAGCATTATAGTTAAGCTCAGATTGTTCTTGTACAAAACCATTGAAAATCAGCAGTTATAGTTACCTGAACTAACTATAAGTTGTGACCCCACAATGCACTGCAAATGACCTCAAATATTACATCACTCATGACATGGTCAATACCATCACTTATGATATCATCCTGTGAGTTTACGTATGTTCTAAGAGTTTATGATTGTTAAATATATATACTACCCTACTACAAAAGTTAAATCACTATACTAGGTGCACTATTACTAAGTGATACTGCGTGTAAACATATATTATGTGAGTGCCTGTGTGACTGTATGTATCCTTGTGTGTATGAGTGTGTGATTGGTTATATCGATGTATAGGCAGGTTTGTGATAAGCTGTGTGAGTGAGTGAGATGCTATGTAAGTGGCTGTATTGGTGAGTGAGTGGGTGTGTCAGTAGCTTTATGGGTTAGTGAGTGGCACTATGGGTGGGTGGGTGTGTAGTGACTGTATGGGTAAGTGAGTGGGTGTCTGAATGGCTGTATGAGTAAGCAGACAGGTGTATAAATGGCTGTATGGGTGAGTGTGTGGTTGTTTCAGTGGGTATTTGGTTTTGTTTTTTTGGAAAGCTTTATTCAACTACATTTTTTAATGATTATACAAGCTCAAAAATTCATAACATTTCAAACAATTCATAAAATTACACACCATCAGAATCACACAAATTTAAATTACATTAAAATTCAAGCGTCGTTGATAAAACCATCTAAAAATGCCCATACAATTAGAGTTCAGCATTTATAATACTTTTTCTTTGATGAAGTACTTTCTTCAAAAACATTGCTAGACGCCAAGCTACATGTTCATTCTCCAATAACTATGGTTTAATCAGTGAAGGACGGCCTTGCCTCAACCCTTGATATCTTAAAGGAAGAAGAATCCATACTTTTGTTAACTCTGTAAAAAATTTACAAAATAAAACTAAGTGACTGGTGGACTGGTCAGAATGATTGTCACACGGACATAATTGCAGGTTCAGTGAACAGTCATTCATTTTTGGTAAGGTCACAAGTTTATGGATAGTACCCAGCCTACATCTGGTTACTAGCCGCCTGTCAAGCCCACCAGTATAGATGTTAAATATGATTCCATGCCAAAAGTTGTTAAAATTAGTTGGTGTTGTTTAACACTAGGCTTTAAAATCTCTTCTGACTTTGTTATTGCGACCAGTAACTGGAGTCCCTCCTTTTTTAGATCCTTTCTAGTAATTACCTGCTTAGATCTTGGGTCAGAGAAGTATTCTGCGTGCCCTAAGTCATTCATGAAATCACGCACATACCGAATCCAGGGAATCTTCAGAACCTCCTCCAATTTTAGAACAATCCAATAAGATCTCCTTATTTAACTTGGGTTGCTCTTTTAACCATATCCTGTGCCACAGGAGAATGGGTTCCAGTTTAAAAAGGTCAAAGATGAAGGGAAGGCCCAACTCATCGTGGCAGGCATAAGAAGAGATACTGGCTGGGACTGATACAATATATCTTAAAAAAGAGTTTTCTACAACTTGGAGAGAGTGGGTATTTGCAAAACCCCAGAGCCCCACCCCATACATTGCAGTTGTAATGCATTTGGCTTTATAAATTTGGATGAGCTCATCTGGGGGTTTCCTGCCTAGCTTCCCATAGAAAGAAGCCAGAGCAGCTGTTGTCCTAGTAAACACCAGTTTTTTCGGAGATATAGCTTGAGCCCATGAATCGCCTTGGTTAAATAAAATGCTGAGGTATGAGAAACTCTTTGTCTGTGCTAACATTTGCCTATCCACAAACATACCTCTTGACCTCTGACTTCCACAACCACAGCTCATTGTATAAGTCTTCGATATACTAATAGAGAGACCTAACTCCTTCATAAAATCAGCAAAACTGTCCAGAACCCTCTGGAGACCAATTTGTGTTCTAGACATTAAAACTGCATCCTCCACATAGAGGAGAGCCGATGTGGGATGTCCCCCCACTAAAGGAAAATCTTGATTATTGCAAAGCAGTGCTTGGTCCAGTCCATTAATGTAAAGATTGAAAAGAAAGGGGGCCAAGAACACAACCTTGCTTGCCCCCCTTCTAATGGGAAAGGGAGCTGTGCATTTACCACCTAGTCCATAACGCACATTTGCTGTTGAGCCACTGTACAGACACCGTAAAAAGAGAATAATATAGGGATCAACACCTGCAATTTCTAAAACCTACCACAATCTGCAATGTCTTACAGAATTGAAGGCCTCCGTGAGGTCCACAAATGCCAACAAATGGCTTCCCTTCTTAGCTCTCGTGTATTTCCCCACTAGTAAGGCCAGGTTTACACTCCGCTCTATCGTTCCCAACCCCTCTCGGAAGCCATACTGTATGTCTGATAGTATTTGATTATCTTCTACCCATGCTTGTAGGTGCTCCAATATAACTCAGCTACTTTTACCATGGAGTCCAATAGCAAGATGGGCCTACAGCACCCCGGATCATTATGGTCCACTTTCTTAAAGATTGGGATGATGATAGATTCCACCCAAGTCTTTGGCATAAATTCCAAACACCTGATGTTGATAACTTGGGTAACTATGGGCCCCCAGAGAGGAATATTTTACTTGAACAGGTCCACTGGAACTCCGTCAGGTCGGGAGGTTTGCCTCCCTGGCTCACTGAGAGAGCTCCATCCACCTCTTCCAGCGTGAACCTCAAGTCTACACTATCAATATTATCCTCTAACATATCACTAACTGGTAAATTGAGGGACTCCTGCCCGTTGTACAGCTTTGAAAAATGTCTGACCCAGGACTCCTCAGGTATAGGAATTTCTACAGCAGGATCGCCCACAGGTTTTAAAAACTGTGTTTTCACCGCTCTCCAAAAAGCAGCACTGTCTTTCTGTAGTGCCTCACTATGAAGGGATTCCCAGGCTTCCATTCTCATTGCCCTTCCTCTTTCCTTAAGGGCCAGCCTATAATCCGTTCTTGCTTGCCTGACATTATTGGGGATTCTGGGTTCCTATGTAACTCATTTTAAGGTTAGTGTATGCTCGTGTACATTTACAATCAAACCACCCCTGTCTCTTAATTTTATTACGAATTTGAACAAATAATAACGTCATGACCCCTGTTGATAATATCCTAAAGGATAATAAAATGCTGTCGTGGGAGGCTAAAGCGCTTAAACAAGTATCAAAGGCGGATTTGTACTTCGTAACTAGTTGTTTTGTAACTGCATTGGGGTCCACCTTTGACCACCATAATGTATAACCATTGATTTTATCAAGTTTTACACTTCCTGTGGCTTTTGTAGTGTCATCCACCCTATCAGACCTTATTGGTGACAAACTAATCTTTAGTCATAGGGGAAAATAATCACTCATTGGGTTATCGGCAACATTGAAAGAGTGCAGCCTGGATGCATAGTTACGGGATACCAGTATGTAATCTATGGTTGAGGCTAAACCTCTTCCATTAAATGTATAGGGCATATGGATGGGACTGGCCAGTATATCATTCACAAAACCCAGCTCAGAGCTCGAAATCAAGTCATTAAACAGTTGCCCCGCCAATGTGTGACAAAATTAGTATTACATATGCCCCCATCGTCTTTAAAACCACAGATTCTACTGTCCTTGTATGGGCATATGGAGCAGTTGAAATCACACAGAAGGAGTATCATTGTGTCTTTTGCACTAGAATTACAGACGTAATTAAGGTCACTGCCCATATTTTTTACAACCTTTTCAAACTCCTCTGGTAAAATGTTATTGTAAAAATTAACCAGAATGATACAATGAGTTAAACTTTCATGTAGTTTGATCAGTTGATAATAACTGTACCCCAACTTTGATTCAATTTTTTCTATTGCTAATTTATTTTATATATATATGTGCAAAGCCCTCCCTTTGCTCTTCCCTTTAGTCCCTTCACTGCTGGCGTGTGAAATGTTCTATATCTATTGATGTGAGTTGGTTCTTTAGTCCATGTTTCCTGGAAACAGAATATATCATGGTTTAAATTGAAATCACACTAAGTTTGATTATTTATCTTATTGAGCAATCTTGCTATATTCCAGGTAATAATTTTACAAAGGGAACGCTCAAAGTTAGACAGGGGTCTAGTTGGGGCTTTAATAGGAGGAGTGGGATTGGTTATTCCCGTACTAGATACTACTTGAGTTAAGGGCTCACACAGTTCAGTGTGTGGGGGGAACTTCTAGTGCTAATCTCTCTCTTGCACGTTACCCTCTCACTTGTTGCAGGACGTAGCCTAGACCCTGGGTGTTGATGATCTGAGGTACTACTATTTAATGATGTTACATAACCACGATCCCTCATTAGGCCCTCGTCTTGGTTTGAATACCTCCTTGATGGTGCAAGTCAATCGTTGTCCTCTAAGGTGCTAAAAATATCATAATGATTGCTGACTGGAACAGTATACCTAATATGCCTTATCCCAAACAACCTAGCTTCCTCTGGGATATACTGCGGGATTCTTTGCGGTTGTTAAAAGAAGTGGTAGGATGTTTATCCCTGTGATTCTAACTGGCCAGTTGTCCCCCTTATCTAATATAGTTCGAATCAAATCTGGTGATCTAAATGTTAAGACTACACAGTCTCCAGCTAAAGTCTTATTAGAGCTTCCTACCCAACAAATCCGCAGCGCCATTTTGAACTCTGTAAATAACATACTTGTGATCCTGTCCTGTCACTTAGTAAGTGTAGTGACTTATTCCTCAGTGTTGACCAGTGTTCCATGTCCCCAGGTGACGGGGGAGACATTGCGCAACACAATTGTGAACGGAGTTGCTTCCGGAGGAAGATGCAGGTTACTTGGGCTTAACAGCTTGCCCCTGGGTCGATTCGGGCATCGTGAGTCACTTAGGGGCTGATCTTCCTCACTACGCTTATAGTTAACCCTAACAGAGAAAATATCTTTCTGGGTATATGGCCTGTGGTCATGCCCTCCGATTATACCATGTACAGGCTCTAATTGCTTGTTAGTGGTGGGTACTTCTCTTAAGTTCAACACACCCCTGCGCAATCCGAGTTGTTAGTTTTATGTGAAATATCGTGCAGAGGTTGCTGGGGTGCGAGCCCAGTCCCGTCACTTGCTATTAAGCCCACATTCCCACTAGGCAAGGAAACCTCAGTTCTGCATTGACACGTCTCGGGCAGAGATAGGGAGGAACTGCTGATGATACTTTCCATTTTGCTTAGGCTCGCCTCCAAGTGGAATAATTTATGCACCAATGGATTCAAGAGGGCTAAAAAAGTAATTTCCAGCTTTTTCCAGAATTTCACGTTATCAATGTCATCGGTTAGGCTTGAGGCTTTTTGAGCAGAATCCCTTTCGGACAAATTATGTCCTGGGCTAGGCTCCCTCTCAACAATCTTTTGTTTACGTCCCAACATCTTTGGGGGGGGGTGTAATTTTGCTTATTAGGACCCTGCCCCTTTCTTTTCTTTAGTGGTGGTGGTGCAGAGTTGCTCCCTTGGCTGATTTTAACTTTGTGTGCCCTAGTTACTACATTCAGCCTCGTTTGTCAGATGTATCACTAACATCAGCAGATTCTAATTCAGAAGCAGGTAAGTGTGATAAGTGCAAATCATTAGATGTAGGAGAGTTAGGTTTAGAGTTGATGTCTTCAGCGGGGACATTTATAACTTGGGGGCAGCTTGGCTATAATGATAATCTACGCTCAGTGAGGGCATTTCATGTATTAGAGCCAATTCAGCCCTTAGTAGGAAAGCATCTAAAGCCCCTACTACTCTTTGCCCCGTTAGTGATTTACGCTTACTCATGGTTTGCTCCCCTGTCACCCACTCAATACAATGTAGTACAAGCTTTAATTGTGAGTGGTATGTTAAACCCCAGTACCTTAATGTAGCAATTCAACAAACGTCCATGGGCATCCACTAGTCCTGTAAATGTCAATAACCGGGCCCAGCCCAGCCTCTTTCGGCCTTTGATGGGCTCAGACGGGCCCGCCCTTGGCCTGGGCATGCCCGCGCATCTCTTCTGCTGTGGGAGCCCTGTCTTCTTTTTAAGCGCCTTCTGGCACTTTCTTGTGGCATCGGTGGCGTGCTCGCTCCTAAGGCTGCTGGGGCTTGTGGTCCACTGCTGTTCTCCCTCACAGGACCGGGGCCATGTATGCTCACAAATTACTATGGCGGCAGTGGCAGAAAAATAACAGAGTCTCTAGAATCAGGTAAGAGGAAGGTATTTGGTTATATGAGTTGGTGTGTGAATGGCTGTATTGGAGAGTAAATGTCTGTGTGAATGGCTGAGAGAGCAGATGTGTGAGTGCTTACATGTATGTATGTATGGGTATGTAAGTTGTGTGGGTGTGTAAGTGAGTGTGTGAGTGCTTGTATGGATGAGTGAGTGGCTGTGTTGAGAGGCTGTATATGTGAGTGAGTGGGTGTGTATGAGTGTGTAGGAAAATAAGTGGATGTTGAGAAGCTGTATGGGTGAGTGACTGGTTGTATGAGTAGCTGTATGGGTGAGTGAATGGTTGAGTGAGTGGCTATGCAAGTGAGTGAGAGGGTATGTGAGTGGCTCTTTGGAGGAGTGTGTAAGTTTGTTAGTACTTGTATGAGTCTGTGAATGGTTATGTGAGTGGTTGTGTGGATATGTGAGAGGCTGTACAAGAGGTTGTATAGAGGTGTGAATGGGTGTGTGAGTGGTTCTATTGATGATGTCATCAGTGATGTCATTTGAGAAATCATCAGTAATGCCACTGACAATGTCATGAGTGATGTTATATGTGAGGTCATAAGCAGTGCATTGTGGAGGCTTAAGTTATAATTAGCTCAGGTAACTATTACTGCTAAGTTTTGCCGGTTTTGTATAAGGGAAATCTAAGCCTGACTATACCAGCCCTGTAGCTTTTATTGTTTTCAGTGAATTTCTAATTTTTTTATATTCTATTTTCTAATTATAACGTCCTTGTAACCTTTGACTTTTTAAATTAATTTCGATGTTTTTTTTAACTGGTAGTTGCCTTTGCAGAGTGGTAGAGAAAGGAGGCAGGGCCTCTGACCAGCTCTAAGGAATGCTGGTGTAAGGAAATTATTGGATGTAACAGGAGGTTTTCTTGGCCCCCAGGGTCTCTTAGCATCCAAGAGGACTTCATCCCCTAAGCAGAATTGTGCCAGGAGGCACATTTGCAGAGTGCTGGAGAAAGGGGCCATGGCCTCTGAAGTCCTCAAAGAAATCATACCCTATGGTACTAACTGGAGGTAACAGGATTGGTAGTTGGCCGCCAAGGACCCTCAGCAGCCAAGGGAATTCATCCCCCCACCAGCAGTGTGCCAGGAGGAGTGTTTTCAGAGGAGTGGAGAAAGGGGGAATGGTTTCTGAAGTTCTCTCAGCAATCACACTCTGGGAGACTTACAGAAGGTAACAGGAGGGCTTGTTGGTCCCCAAGGAACCTCAGCATCCAAGAGGACTTCATCCCCAAACCAGAAGTACCCTAGGAAGTGCATTTTCAATAGTGGTGGAGAAAGGGGATATGGCCTCTGAAGTCCTCTCTTATTTATTTTATTTTTATGGGGAGGAGGTAACATGGCCCCCCTTCCCTGGGCCAATGTTGTCCCGGGGACCCCATCCCCCTGTGCCAGGCTTTTTTTAAATGGGGGAGGGGCCTTGCTGCCCTCCTCGTAGAACAGTTTGGACTCCAGATACCCTATTCCCTGGGGCCCAGCCTCTAGTGTGGGTGCTCTAGTCCCACCTGGGGCACCCACTTAGCAATGTCGGGGAATGTGGCGGCAGCCTCAAAGCCCCAGTGGTCACTGCTGGCTACTTACCTCCTGCAGAAGTCAGCATTGCTTTGACACAAAGGGAGCTGCTGAACAAACAGCTCCCTCTCTGTCAAAGCAGTTGTGCTCGCTTGCAGCAAGCTAGAGCATTTTTGAGCTCTCACTTGCTGAAAGCGAGCACAGTATGCGATGACTTGGCAGAAGCAGTAAAGCTGCCACCAGGTCATAGCAAACAGCTATGTCCTGGAGGTGGGCAACCCAGGACATAGCAGGAGCTGGCCCTGGTTTGACTTTAGGAGGGTGTCAGCGCGACACCCTCCAATCTTTGTGGTGGTTTCTGGGCTGCAGGGGGCTGACCGGCCACCTGCAATTCTATGTTAATTGATGAGGTGGCAGTCCCCGGTGCTTGGGGGTCAGCACACCCATCAATTAATGTTAAAGTCAATGCATTTGTTTAGGCTAAAGCCACGGAGAGGTAGTGGTCCCTAGGGCTGCTGGGGGGTCTGGGTGGCCCATTGTTCAAATTTAAAGCCCTGGGGAGGTGGTGGACCCTGGGACTGTGGGTGTGTCTGTGTGGGCATCCCACTTTGTTTATAAATAAATCCCAGGGAGGTGGCAGTAGCTGGACCTGTGATGGAGGTCATATGGGGCCCCCTGCACTAATTTAACAGAACCCCCTGGGAGGTGGCGGGTCCAGGGCTTCAGGGGGGCAGTGTGAGCCATCCACATCAGTTTATTAATGTTTGCCCCGGTTAGGTGGTGGTCCCCGGGGGAGCACAGGGGTGCTCTAAGGAACTCCCCTCATAGTTATAAAACACTGCCCCCGGGATCTGGTCCACCTGGGGACTGCTTTAAAAAATATGGTGGAGTCCACGTGTCTTTTTTTTTCAATTTTTGCAGTGGATCTGCAGGTACACTCGTGAATTCACAGCAAAATTTAATTTAAAAAATACTTCCCCCACCATATCTGGGGGGGTCAGGGTATTCCTACCCTGTACCCTTTTCTTTGTTTTTTATATTTTTACCAAGATGGCTACTAACTTTTCCTGGTTGAAGTCTTGGCAGTCAATCAAATTTCAATAGGATCCGCGATTCCAGTGCAAAGATACGCGTCCCCAGATATCTATATTTTTTTAACTTACATTTATCTGAAACTACTGAATGGATTTACACCAAATCACAAAAAGCACACTTTCCGAACCAACATCTAACAATCTGCCAAATTTCATGTAATTCTTGCGTTTCTGGCTATACTCGTGTTAAAAAAATAAAATATCCCCATGGACATAACATGGGGAAAACTTGTTTTTGGACTCCCCTTTTTTCTTGGCCCCCACATAACGGGTCACCCCAAAACTTTCAACGCAGCAGCTGAACCAAAAAGAGGAAGATTTTTGAAAATTCTGTGAAGATTCATCAATCGGCACCAGTTGTTGGCAAAAACAAACAATGCTTTTCCTACAGAAACTTTGGTCCTAACTAAAACTAACTATTGGCTATTATCCTCCTGTATATCTGTAAAAAAAAAAAGAACCAGACTCAGACTCAGATTAATTTATTATTCAGCGAGAATCATTCCACCATTACATGTTTGACCGGGAAACTCCGCCTTTATCACATAGCCGATACGCGATATTGGATGCGTTTTTAAAGTGTTCATGTGACAAGTTAAGTCGAACAAATACTACATTCGAAAACATTGCACACAAGTTAATCTCGCCACTGTGTGCTTGTGTTAATAATTAAACAAAACCAATCAAAATAAAACAGAATCAAAGCAATCAAAGCCACATAGTAAAGGGGGAAGTGTCTCGGGTCCATGTGGCTATCACCCATTCCAGGAAGAAAACTCATTATCACTGGAATTTGGTGTAAGGATCCTGGCAGGTATCGAAGACTCCAGCCCCCTGGTATCCCTGCACCAAACTGAGGGCCTAAATTAGACTATCACTGTGATAGTCCAAACATGTGTAACCAGAGGAATGTCATTAATCACTAATAGGGCTCCCCTTTTCTAGAAGAACTGAAGCGAAATCTAAAGAAGAGAGGGGGTTTGGAAGTTTTATGGTTCAATAATCATCCATCGGTAGGTGATAGGGAATTTTCACATTGAGGTTTTATTTTTTTAATCACAATGGATACCAGGAACCAATATGTGTTTCACGACACATGTCGCTTCATTAAGGTCAATTTGTGACTACATACAGGATAACATATGCGATATCACCACTAATGTGCACTTTGAAAAACAAGTTTCTCGATTCCAAAGACCATATAGTGCGAACATTACTACAACGTATGTAGTTAAGTAGTATAATTCAAAGTGTGTTCAATACATCAAAATTAGATTTGATATTCTCTGCATGATAACAGCAATAGTGATAAATTGCGTCCAAAGTGATATTGAGAAACTTGTTTGTGAAAGTGCACATTAGTGTTGATATTGCATGTGTTATCAATCAATCAAGCAATGAAGGCACTTGTAAAGCGCACTATATACCTGTGAAGGTCTCAAGGAGGTGGTGGGGGAGGGGTGTGCTGCTACTGATCGAAGAGCAGTACATAGTACATAGTCATGAATTGGCCCTGATGAAGCGACGTGCGTCGTGAAACACATGTTGGCTCCTATTGACCATTTTGATTTGAGAAAATAAAAACTTAGTTTTAAAAAAAAAAAGAACATTCTCTATCACCTACTTATGGATGCTGATGGAAAACATAAGTCCCCCAAACGCAAGCTCTACTTTGCAATTTAATGCTGGACTTGAGGGATTGATTCTGCACTCTTATTTGAGGTCGTGTCATACCTTTGAAGAGCCTCTGTCTACCTCCAGTTTTTTAAAGCAGAATCAATTTGTGACACTCCTCTTTACACGAGCAGCAACACAGGAGTAAAAGAGCATTCATTTCATTTTTATACCAGCACAAAGAGAATTAAATCTGGCTCCTTGAGTGGAGGAAGGGCGCAAAGCCAGGAATCTACCTTCTATGGCAGTAATGCGCTTTTCATTAAGTTAAAAATAGTATGTCAACAGTAAATGATTTTACTGCCGCCAGTGTATTCTTGTTGCCCAGTAAGGAGCAGTGCAGGAGATGCCGTAGAGAGTCGTCTGTTAATTGCGTGATGTCAATATCCCGCAAGATGTCAGCCATCTCACATTCAATGTCGGTGCATGTGGTCTTCTTGTACCTAGGGGGACGGGGGCCTACATAGGACGGAGAGTGAAAAGCGCGTGTCAAATAACCTGGCTGAATCACGTTTCATTTTTATAGTCTTTGGAAATGGACGGCGCTTGCAAGCTACCTGATTGAAGGCCCTTTTTTCAGACACGACATCATCCCAGGACAATAGGATTTGTAATCTAATGGAGCCAGAAAGCATTAGCTAAGAGCTGTGCAAAGTGAGGGAAATGCAATTAGAGGATTCCTGGGGACAGATGCCGTCCTACGTAGGGGACGGGCGCATGAAGACGTTGACAGACGCCTAATGAAAATAAACGATCTGGACGGAATATTTCTCAAATCAATAAGCGTGCGCGCGCCACGCCCCCCGCTGACACCTACCTTTAATGGATGTCACTTGGGCCACCTGCTTATTTTCATTCTTTAATTTACAGTACCCAGGCATCAAAGTTGATTAGAAGTTGCGAACTAGTTGGTTTTGCTGAAATAAGTCAGACAGCCTGGCAGTGATATACATGCAGGTGCCGTTTCGCATTATTTAACCGCTCTGTTGCATTTTTGATTGTCTTTTAACGACCACAAATTGAATCCAGAATGGGGATCTTTTTTTCTTTTTGCGATTATTAGTGGTAAATACAGATTTTTCACACATGGTCAGACATAAAAACTCACAAGTTATTAGAAGGAGTGCGCACACTAGATAAAAACGATACTGATATGTTAAATGTGTATTTCCAAAACAATCTTCCAAATCACATGAAAAGTCATAGGCTTGACACAGTCCAAAAATGGAACTTACAAAATGTTTCAAGAACACCATATTACACGAGAAAACTATTTCACTGCAGAAGCACATAATTTATTCGCTCGTCATTAAATTGTGCGTTTAAAAAAACCTACGCAATAGTCAAATATTTGTGCCACATCCACAAAGTAGTGTCTGATGTAGCATGTCACTTCCCTGTTATACATACACACCGTCTAAGGCATGCCTGTATAAATTACGCCGAGGGTCAGACTGGGACAGAAACGAGGCATGGGCACCAAAATAAAAGTGGCCATCATTTGTGAATTAGACAGCTAAAAAAGTGGCCATGTTTACAAATTGGGGCAGTTTTGAACTTGGAAAGGCATGCTATATAAGAGTTTTACAAGGTGCAGAAGGCTGCGTGGATCTGGGCATACTGCAGGTAATGAGAGGCACCCCCCCCATCTAGGGGAGGGGTGCCTTTAGTGGGATTTTAGTGCCGAGGGAACGGTTTAGTTTCCTTGAAAGTGGGCAAGGGGAGGGACGCCGGAAATGCGATTAAAGAAGGAGGTGCATTGGCGGTCCCTCCCCTTAGGTGATAAAATAGCCGGAATCAAGGGAGTAGCCCTCTTTGTCCTCTCGCCTCGTGGAGTAGCCGGAAAGGCGCAGCAGGAACAGTTGCCCACCCACCCATCCCTAAGTTTTAAGTAGAGTTGGCGGGGTCCCGGACAAGAGGAAAAGGCCCGGGGACTTCTTTATGCGTAAACTGCCTGACCTTGCAACAGGGAGGCAGTCATTGGGGCTCTGGGCTGGCGGGAGAGGGAGCCGTCCTGCTGGTGGTCCTGGACTCTCCGGCCCTACCCTAGTAGCCGGTGCTTGGATGAAGCAACATGGTATCTCATAGGGATGAAGTGTTAAGGGGTTGGGTTGTGTCCTGCTGGTACAACACGCCTCGAGTGGATCTAGAGCTGACGAATCGTAAATACATGGTAACCTGTGGTGCAGATGGATACTGCGCCTCCTTATGTTCAGTAATGGTATTAAGAGGTAAGGGGTTGGGTTGTGTCCTGCTGGTACAACACGCCTCGTGGATCTAGAGCTGACGAATTGTAAATACATGGTAACCTGTGGCGCAGATGGATACAGCGCCTCCTTATGTTCAGTAATGGTATTTTGATGGTTAATAAAATTGGTCAAAAGTTGGCGGTTTAATAACAAATAAAGATGGTGTTATTGACAAGTAATAAAAGCTACGCAGTGAACACCAAGTTCGTGTAAAGTGTCTTTGTGGGGGGGTGTGTGTGGTGGACGAATGGCACGGATATCCCCACTATGTTTGTTTTTTAATGCCATGGAAATCAACAATAAAAACTGGCCCAACTGACCATAAAACAGGCCCACAAACAGTCAAAAATGTAGCCCATCCACAGACTAGCCCATTGGGCACTCTCTGATTGCCTATTGGCCAGTACGACCCTGATTACACCACCGTTACAATTGCGAGGCGATATACTATACAATCAGTGTTCAGTCCAGCAAATCGACCGCCAAAATTTAAGTGCCAGCAAATAAAACACCAGCGGATTGCTGCTGTCATGCTAATGCTCTTCCAGTATATATGAATATTCCAAGGTATTGCAGGGTGATTTGGAGATATTTCAGGGTGATATTACTAATATGATGTTCAGTGTCAGGGACGCTGCTCACATATGCCACAGATGTGTGTAATATGTAATTTGTTCAAATTTTGCATTGCCAGGCTAGTCTTTATACTACTGTCCCAGTTTTTCATCACCCCAGTCAAAAATATATTGTGCTGCAAGTTTCTGCATTGCCCATAAGAAACGATGACAATGTAATATTGTTCAAGTTAAGTACACAGATGCATACCTGTTTCAACACTCCTCTAGAAAGTTTGAAGACCTTTTTCTAATTACTATTCCACTTTTATGTTGCCTCTTCTCCGTTAAGCATGCACTCCGACGCCAGCTTATATAATACCCCCTCAAAATTGCTATACATCTGCCATATTCCTGTGTCTGTTTTTCATCAGCTCACCTGAACAGCCATCGATCTAGTTACAAAATGCATTTTATAATTCAATTAATAGTATTACAATAATATGATTCATGTGCTATAAAATTATATTCACTAACATACATCCATTTCTGTGTGGAAATCTCTGTTTTGACTGCTGAAAACTCCACACACATTTTCCTACATTTCTGTAGTAATGTGTGAGGGACGAGAGAGTTCCTGGGAAATGGGGAATATTTACTACAAAAAGCGAGGGGATTTAGGGAGGAATAAGGTGGGGTTTAAGGGGGTTAAGGATGTGTGTAGCGTAGAACATGCACCCACCCACAAAAAAGTAATCCCATTACTAATCACAAACAGCAATTCTAAAGTTACTAAAGCTAAAAAGGACTCAAAACAGTCATACATGCACTTCATCTCAGACCTGGAGTAAGTCCAGCACTGCACATTTGCCAACCAATGATACTGCAACACCTTCACATAGAAAATAGTGGAGTTAGTGACTTCAAACAACCACATTGTAAATAATGTAACAATAAATGCATCCATTTTGACAATTGACAAATATATATATATATTTAATTTGCAGTTACAAAAATTATAGATCAATAAAAAATGAATATTATTTTATATATAAGCACACCTTTATTATTATTATTATTTAAATAATTTAATTATTGTTAATTAATTCTATAATTAACTTTTAGTAATTTTAATACATAATAAATTAAAATAAACATTTTGCTTTAGGTGTTATAAAAAATGTTTTGGAAAATAATTTTAATTTAATATATTTTAATTACTTAAATAATTATTTCAAAATTCTTAATATTGCTGTAGCATTTTTTAAATTGTATTCTACTTGTTAGATAAAAATATAAACTTAGTTTATAATAATATATCACAATAGATATGTTTAATATGTTTTTTAAGTATATTAAACGTTCTTTACTTTTACCTACACTTTACCACAAGCAGATCTCCACCACAGTGCCAGAGATTTCTGCCTACATGTGAAAGGTTCCTAACAATAACTTTACACTTTTAAATTTGGCTCCACACTCTGGTTTCATGTGGTGGATACATGTAAATCTACACTTTTTAGTAAATGTACTCTTGTAAATGGTTCATAGCCAAAAGTAGTATATTTACTACAAAGTTTAAGAGTAAATTTGCACATGTTGAGTTACCCATATGTAAATTTACCTTTGTGAATATCTTCCTCCCCCATTGTTATGTGATTTTGTTCAGGGTTCCCAGCTAAGACCAGAATTCATGTGCCAAGTATTGCTATCATATTCTCGAGTAGTTTTTGCTACCTTAATTCAATAATTGCCTTATTTTGCTGACGTAATCAAATGTCAGGCATTTCCATCAAGTGGCTTGGTCAACGCCCTAACCATATTGCCGGAATCACATCATATAATCTATGTACTCAAAGGTGAAGTATTGCATGTACATTAGCAGCGAAACAACTGTCCCAGTATGTGCCAGGCATTCCCTTCATATGCATACTTGCACATCAGCCAAATAGAAATATCAAATGCCTTGGATAAATCACCACACTCCACCTTCAAGAGAGAAACAGGACATCCTCTCCTTTTACTTACATACAAGTAGAGTACCCAAACCACATCTACACAGAACCACACACACACAGACACAAGCAAGCACATACAAAACCAGATACCGATACAAGGTAACACTTATACATAGACATAGATAAAAACACACATTCAATCACTGACACACCTGCTTCCACTTTGTTAAATAACCAAACTGAGTCTACCACGTCTATGCACGTCTGTGCAAAACAGATTAATTTACCTTCAGTCACACTTCATCATGTATTGCCATCTCTTGCTAATGTCCTACTATATCCTGTCCTTTAATCATGCTGGCAGCACTTCCAGAACAAAATCACTAGAGAGAGCAAAGCAGGATTCCAGGATAGCCACTCATTCACAGACTAGGGCCTCATTTACATTTTGGTGGAGCAAGCGCACATGTAAATTGGCATTGCCCCCACTCTGCGGAACTTGTGGTTTTCCCATTTGATTTAGAATTGGGTAAAGTGCTTTGTTTACACCAGTGGAGCTTCAAATGACTCAGCTTGTGCAAACCTCTGAACTGGTGGCCTGTCAGCCAAAGGGCCACCAGGTCAAAGTGACAGTCATCTCACCTTTTGAAGGGTAGAGTGACTGACAATGATTTTCCTTGCCCACTTAGACCAGAGGATGACTACCTGCTGATCTGCAATTGACATTGCTGTACCATCTCTTCTCCAGTTATTGGGGGTAAGGCAGTAGGACCAGACCAACAATGCCAGCTGAGGGCTAAAAGCATGCCATGCTTTACCATAGGGGGAAGGTTGGTCATGTTGAAAGGCACCCAGCATGGAATACATTTATCACGCAGAATGGAAAGAAATAAAACAAACTGCATGCTAGCTGGAACTATGGCAAGACCAATGGTGGCCATCTTTGTTGAGGAAGATGAATCACTGTTGGAAATATATTCATAGAGTATGTTATCTGCTTTTACACTCATATTCTACTGTTAATCCTGTTGCCGACTGGCCTTTCTCCCTCTGTACCACACACTTTTTTGGCTATTTGGGTAGTTTGTGCTTAGGCCCCCATGAATTTTTCTCCACATAAGGTATCCATGCCAAATATACATCCTTTTTTTCAACATGCTGAGAATTCTAAAGGTACCCAGGGTTTGCGGATTCCCTTGGAGGAGACTGTAAAATTAAGCAAAATATTGAAGAAACTGAGATTTTTGGGTGAAAATGGGTATAAAGTTCTGCAGAAGAAAGCATTCTTTCCCCTGCAAATGGCATCAGTGAAGGGTTTGTGGTGCAAAAATTGCCTTCAAGGACAGGAAACCGTTTTGTCAGAAAAGCAACATTTTCTACTCAGTTTTGGCATTTTACTGGGACAGTGCCTATTTTTCCTGTTTGGTGTGCTTTCAACCTCCTTCCAGTTAGTGGTTGAAATGGTTGTGAAACCAATAATGGATCCCAGTAATCTACACATTTCTGGAAAGCAGACAAAATTCTAAATTCAGCAAGGCATCATTTCTGTAGATCCTTCAAGGTTTTCTTATAGAACGGCACAGTTGAAATAAAAGAATATTGAAATTTAGTTGAAAAAAACAGCCATTTGTGCCAACATTTTCACTTATAACTTCCTCTAAGTATGATAGATTTTTGAAAGCTATATACTGTCACGTCCATGGAACCCTTCTGGTTGTGGAGATATATGAGGCTTGTAGGTTCACCTAGAACCTGAGGTACCCAGAACCAACAAATGACTAGCACCTTGCAATGGTTTTTCATTGTGTACCGGCTATACAGTAATTCATTTGGTAAAATATAAAGAGTGAAAAATAGGTATCAAAGAAACCTATGTATATCTGAATTGGGAACAAGGTATGGAATTCAGAAGCAGTGGGTATTTGTTCATCTCTGAATTTGTGTGTACCCATTTTATCATGTAATTTAGTAGGTATGTTCTAAAGGACTTCTTTATTTACACACTGTCTTACATTTGGAAGAATAAAATGCACAGCAAGACCTAATGGTATTAACATTTGTTCTACTATTCTGTGTTCCCATAAGTCTCCAAACAAAAAATGATACCTCACTTGTGTGGGTAGGCCTTGTGCCTGTGACATGAAATGGCCCAAAACCCAACGTGGACACAGCACATTTTTCCACTGAAAGCAGACCCGTTTCACTATGTGCCTAGCTGTGGATTTCGGGCCCTAGCTCAACAGCTGGCCTCTAGAGAAACCTAGAAAACCTGTACATTTTTGAAAATTAAACACCCAGGTAAATCCAGGATGGGGTGACTTGTGTGGCTCTTACAAGATTCTGTTACCCAGAATCCAGTACAAACCTCAAAGTTTGTCAAAATAACACATTTTCCTCTTATTTCTGTGAAGAAAAGTTCTGGAATCTGCAGGGATCCACAAACTTCCAACCACTCTGAATTCCTCCAGATCTGCAAAACAATGGTACCTTAATTGTTTGGGTAGGCCTAATGCCCGTAAGAGGAAACGGCCCAAAACGCATCGTGGACAAATCACATTTTTTTCAGTGAAAACTGACAATTTGTTTGCAATGTGCCTAGCTTTGGATTTTAGGCCCTAGCTCAGCCGGAACCTGGGGAAACCCAGCAAACCTGTACATTTTTAAAAACTAGATAAGCAGAAGAATCCAGGATAGGGACTTGTGTGGCTATCAACAGGTTCTGTTACCCAGAATCCCTCATAAACCTCAAATTGTCTAAAAATAAAACCAAATTGTCTTCACATTTCTGTGAAGGAAAGTTATGGAATCTGTGAGGAGCCACAAACTTCCACTCACCCAGTGTTTCCCCAAGTCTGCTGATAAAAATGGTGCCTCACTTGTGTGGATAGGCCTTGGGCCCGCTACAGGAAACGATCTATAATGCAATGTGAACACATCACATTTTTCCAGTGAAAACTGACCCTTTTTTTTGCAATGTGTCTAGCTGTGGATTTTAGGCCCTAGCTCAGCTAGGACATGTGGAAACCTAGCAAACCTGTACTGTTTTTAAAACTAGACAGCCAGGGGTATTCAGGATGTGGTGACTAGTATAGCTCTCACCAGGTTCTGTTACCCAGAATCTCTTGCAAACCTCAAACCTTGGCAAACAAGACACATTTTACTCACATTTCTGTGATGGAAAGTTCTGGAATCTGTGGTGAGCCACACACTTTCACGCACAAAGCTTTTCCCCAAATCTCCCAATAAAAATGATAATTCACGTATGTGGGTAGCCCTAGTGCCCACAAGAAGAAATGGACAAAAACACAATGTGGACACATCACATTTTTCCAGTAAAAACTGACCCCTTTTGTGCAATGTGCCTAGCTTTGGATTTTGGGCCCTAGCTCAGCCGGCACCTATGGAAATCTACCAAAGGGGTAAATTTGTAAAAACTACACACCCATGGGAATCCAGGATGGTGTGACTTCTGTGACTTTTACCAGGTTCTGTTACCCAGAATCATTTGCAAACCTCAAACTTTGTAAAAAAACACATTCTCCTCATATTTCTGTGATGGAAAGTTCTGGAATCTGTGGGGAGCTACATACTTCCACAAACCCAGTACTCCCCCAAGTCTGCCAATAAAAATGGTACCTAACTTGTGTGGGTAGACCTAGTGCTCGCAAAAGAAAATGGCCCAAAACGCAGCGTGGAAACATCACATTTTTCCAGTGAAAACTGACCCTTTTTTTTGTTATGGGCCTAGTTGTGGAGTTTGAGCCCTAGCTAGGGAAATCTATCAGACTTATACATTTTATAAACTAGTCACCCAGGTAAATCCACGATGGGGAGACTTGTGTGGCTCTCACCAGCTTCTGTTACCCAGAATAACTTGCAAACCTCAAATCTTGTAAAATAAACACTTTCTCCTCATATTTCTGTGATGGAAAGTTCTGGAATCTGTGGGGAGCTACAAACTTCCACAAGCCCAGCACCTTCCCAAATCTGCCAATAAAAATGGTACCTAACTTGTGTGGGTAGACTAGTTCCCGCAAAAGAAAATGGCCCAGAACGCAGCGTGGACACGTCACATTTTTCCAGTGAAAACTGACCCTTTTTTTTTTATGGGCCTAGCTGGGGATTTTGAGCCCTAGCTCAGCCAGCACCTAGGAAAATCTAGAAGACTGGTATATTCTTAAAACTAGTCACCCAGGGATTCCAGGGTGGGGTGACTTGTGTGGCTCTCACCAGCTTTTGTTACAGAGAATCACTTGCAAACCTCAAACTTTGTCAAAACACATTTTCCTCATATTTCTGTGATGGAAAGTTCTGGAATCTGTGGGAATCCTCAAACTTCCACACACCCAGCACTCCCCCAAGTCTACCAATAAAAATGGTACCTAACTTGTGTGGGTAGGCCTAGTGCCGCAATAGGAAACAGCCCAAAACGCAACTTGGACAGATCACAATTTTCCAGTGAAAATGGACCCTTTTTTTGCAATGTTCCTAGCTTTGGGTTTTGGGCCCTAGCTCAGCCGGAACCTAGGGAAACCTAGCAAACCTGTACTTTTTTTTAAAACTAGACACCCAGGGGCATCCAGGATGGACTGACTTGTGTGGCTTTCACCAGGTTCATTTACCCAGAATCCCTTGCAAACCTCAATCTTTGTAAAACATAACACATTTTCCTCATATTTCTGTGATGGAAAGTTCTGGAATCTGTGAGGAGCCTCAAACTTTCACCCACCCAGAATTTCCCCAAGCCTGCTGATAAAAATGGCACCTCAGATGTGTGGGTAGGCCTAGTGCCCACGACAGGAAATGGCCAAAAACGCAAAGTGGACACATCACATTTTTCCTGTGAAAACAGACCCTATTTTTGCAATGTGCATTTCTGTGGATTTTGGGCCGTGGGTCAGCCGGCACCAAAGGAAACCTAGCAAACCTGTACATTTTTATAAACTAGACACCCTTGGGAATCCAGAATGGCGTGACATTTGTGGCTCTCACCAGGTTCTGTTACCCATAACCCCTTGCAAAGCTCAAACTTAGCAAAACAAAAACACATTCTCCACATTTTTCAAGTGAAAACTGTCCACTTTTCTGCAATCTTCCATAGATGTGGATTTTGGGCCCTAGCTCAGCCGACACCAAGAAAAAACCTAGCAAACCTGTACATTTTGTAAAACTACACATACAGAAGCCTCCAGTATGGGGTGACTTCTGTGACTTTCACCAAGATCTGTTACCCAGAACCCCTTGCTAATCTCAAACTTTGTAAAAAACACATTTTCCCCGCCGGTCTATCCACTAGGATATTCTCGAGAGGGCTTTCCTGTCCCATCATTCCTTTCTTCTTAATTTGAGTTCGAATCCAACTTCCTATTTGTAGATATACTATCCAGGAGAGTGGTGATGTTACTTTAAGCTTGAAGATATCCCAGCCCAAGATTGTTCCTTCCATCAGCAGATCCCCCCACTTTGTGATCCCTGCGTCCAGCAGGATTCTTTTGACTGTGTTGGCTTCCTGTGGTGCTAGTCCAGGTAGGTCCCAAATTGGGGCGTGTTCGGATAAGTGTCCTATCCCGATCTTAGATTTTATTTGGAACCATTCTTTTAAGCTACTCAATAGTGTCTTTAGTCTAATTTTTTTTAAAAACTTCTGGTGGCCGAACTTGAAGAGAAAACCATTCACTGGAAGGTCCGAACCCAATAACATTGCCTTGTACATAAGCCCATTTGCATTTTCCCAGGGGAGCTTAAGTAACATCCTAGAGTGGGTCAGATGAAATGCCCAGGCATAATATTCTAGGTCTGGCAAAGCGAGCCCCCCTTTTTCTCTTCTCCTTCTCAGCTTTTTCCAAGCTAATCTGCTGGATTTATATCCCCAAATGAATGAGTTAATGTTTTGCTGGCATTTTGCAAGCTGCTTGGTGTCAAAAATTAATGGAATGGAATTAAAAATAAAAGTGAATTTCGGGAGAATACTCATTTTTTTCAGGCTAGTTCTCCCATAAATGTTGAGCTGGAGAAAAGACCAGGCTTTCATAAGAATTTGGGATTCTCGGGAAATACGGGCTAAGTTGTTTTGAGCCAAGTGATCCAGATCTTTAGTTATTGTGATGCCAAGGTACCTCATTGAGGATTTTGTCGGAAGTTGAGAATTGTGAATGTTCCAGACCATAATTTCGGTTTTTCCTGCGTTGATTTCGTAACCAGAGAATTTCCCAAAATTTTCCGCTTTCTTTATAATGATGGGAAATGCCAATGTAGGATCAGTTGTGTATATGAGAATGTCATCGGCATAGAGGCCAATCTTCTTTTCCCAGCCCGAAAAATTAAAATGTGGGATGTTGGTATCCTCCCTAATGGATTGTGCAAACGGTTCTACATATAAATTAAAGAGAAGGGGGGACAGGGGGCAACCCTGTCTTGTTCCTCGGCTGATTTTAAAAGGAACTGTTCGTGTACCGTTTATTAGTAGAGATGCTCTGGGGTTGCTATATAGTAAGCCTATAGTCCTACAAAATTTGGGTCCCAAGTGAAATTTGGTCATTATTAAATTTAAGTATGCCCAATTTACCCTATCGAACGCTTTGGTGGCGTCGAGGGTCATGATAGCCAGGGGTAGGCCGAAGGTTGAGGCAATATCCGAGGCTCCCACCAAATCATAGGTTAAATCAGCCAATTGCCGACCTCTGATAAACCCCTTTTGATCAGGGTGGATGATCGAACCAATCTCGCTTCCCAATCTCGCAGCCAAAATTGAAGTAAAAATCTTGTAATCATTATTGAGAAGCGAGATTGGGCGATATGATCCACATTCGGCTGGGTCCCTCTCGAGAATATCCTAGTGGATAGACCGGCGGGGAAAAAAGAAGTTGCGCTCTTCTATTGGCATATTATAGAGGATGGAGAGCGAGACTTTAACCTCCCGGAAAAACTTTGGGGTGCTGAGGGAGAACCAGATAGGGGAGATATTTGGGAGGAATCTTTTATCCTCCTCTATAAAATCGTCAAGCCAGCATGGCTGAGGCGCAATCATTTCTTCACACTTCATAGAGCATATTACTCTCCTAAACGGTTGTCGAAATTCCAAACAGGGAAGTGCTGTAGTAAATGTTCCTTACCGGCAGCGTCAGACCTGCATATGTTCTGTGACTGTCCGAGTATTGCCACCTTTTGGCATGAAGTTAGAACAACACTCGAATCTATTCTTAGTGTCACTATCCCGTGGTCATGGTCTTTGGTCATCTTCGGATTAAATCATAACATCAAGGGATCAGAGAGAGATTTTCTGTTTTATGCCATCTTACTGGCTAGAAGAGAGATCTGTAGAAACTGGATTAACATAAATCCCCCAACGCATGCAGAGTGGCTGTCTTCATTATACGCAACCTCAAAGATGGACTTAATGAGAACATGCAGCCCTTGATCTCTTACATTTTGGCACCTTTTGATCGATTGGAGGAGGGATAGTTAGCCTACCCGGGGTTTGTTTTTTTTTTTTTTTTTTTTTTTTTTTTCCCCGGGTCCGATGATTAGGCCTAAAATCTCTCTGTCCAAAAGGGTGGTATCGTACAGCAACAGGACATCTGGCCGAACTGGTCTGAAGGGAGTACGTCTATTCAAGCTCTGCTGGAAGCATGGGGGCCGGCTCTCTGGGCACCTGGGGCTCAGCATTGGGCTCCTTGGTGCTATGGGGGGGACGGTCCTCGTGTCTGAGAGGCTAAGAGCATAGTTGGATCGACTTTATGGCTAATGAGGACAAAAAAAAAAAAAAAAAAAAAAACACATTTTCCACACATTTCTGTGATGGAAAGTTCTGGAATCTGTGAAGAGCCACAAACCTCAACTCACCCAGCATTCCCCTATGTCCGATGATAAAAATGGTACTTCACTGCTGTGGGTAGACCTAGTGCCCGCAATAGTAAACGGCCCAAAATGCGACGTGGACACATTGCATTTTTCCAGTGAAATCTGACCCTTTGTTTTTTGCTATGGGCCTAGCTGTGGATTTTGAGCCCTAGCTCAGCCAGCACCCAGGGAAATATGGCAGACTCATACATTTTTTAAAACTAGTCACCCAGGGGAATCCAGGATGGAGTGACTTGTGTGGCTCCCACCAGCTTCTGTTACCCAGAATCACTTGCAAAACTCAAACTTTGTCAAAAAACAGATTTTCTTCATATTTCTGTGATGGAAAGTTCTGGAATCTGTGGGGAGCCACAAACCTTCACTCAACAAGCATTTCCCAAGTCTACCAATAAAAATGGGACTTCACTTATGTGGGTAGGCCTAGTGCCCACAAGAGGAAATGTCCAAAAACGCATTGTGGACAACACATTTTTCCTCTAAAAACTGACCCCTTTTTTGTAATGTGCCTCGCTGTGGATTTTGGGTCCTAACTCAGCCAGCACCTAGCGAAACTTTGCAAACCAGTACATTTTTAAAAACTACACACCCATGGGAATCCAGGATAGGGTGACGTCTGCGACTCTCACCAGGTTCTGTTACCCAGAATCCCCTGCAAATCTCAAACTTTGTAAAAAAAAACACATTCTCCACACATTTCTGTGACAGAAAGTTCTGGAATCTGTGGGGAGTCACAAACTTCCACCCAGCCAGCATTTGCCCAAGTCTGCCTATAAATAGGGTACCTCACTTGTGTGGGTAGGCCTAGTGCCCGCAAAAGAAAATGGCCCAAAACGCAGCGTGGACACATCACACTTTTTCCAGTGAAAACTGACCCTTTTTTTGCTAATGGCCTAGCTGTGGATTTTGAGGCCTAGCCCAGTCGGCACCTTGGGAAATCTAGCAGACTTGTACATTTTTTAAAACTAGTCACCCAGGGGAATCCAGGATGGGGTGACTTGTATGGCTCTCACCATCCTCTGTTACCCAGAATCACTTGCAAACCTCAAACTTTGTTAAATATAAAACACATTTTCCTCATATTTCTGTGATGAAAAGTTCTGGAATCTGTGGGAAGACACAAACTTTCACCCACCCAGCATTACCAAAGTCTGCTGATGAAACAAATGGTACCTAACATGTGTGGGTAGGCCTAGTGCTCTTAATAGTAAATGCCCAAAACGCAATGTGAACACATCACATTTTTTCAGTGAAATTTGACCCTTTTGTGTGCCAGCGCAGTGATCCGACACATTTTCCACACAGAAATGTGAGGAAAGAGTTAATTGTTAGCTAAATTTGAGATTTGCTGGGGATTCTGGGTAATAAAATGCTTGAAGATCCACGCAAGCCACAACGCGAGCCAAGTGCCATCCACACACACCACCAGCCAAGCGACAATCCACTCACACTGCCAGCTAAGCACAAGTCCACACACGCTGCCAGCAAAATGCAGGTTCACACACGGCCAGCTAAACAAAAGTAAACACAGACCGTCAGCCGAACTCCAGTTCACACAAACACACATACTTTTGCTAGTATCTAGTGGTTTTCTGCCGCTCCCTCCTTTGGAGCAGATGTGCCTAAAAACATCGCTGATCTTCCCCCAAGGGGGGGCAGAAGCAGCCAAAGTGTGTTCACAAAAAAAAGGGGAGCAACCCTTGCCTAAGGGGCTGCTCCCTGACATGTTCATAAACATATCTCTGGTGCCTAGTGGGCATTCTGCCTCGCCATCTGCCCACAACACCAGGGGGGGGGGCAGAAAGATGGTCCTTTTTGTGTTGGTGTGGGGGCATTAACATTCCCATTATGGGCAGCCCCAACCCCTCTTTTATAAAAAAAACAATCATCCTTGGTGGTTAGTGGGATTTCTTCCCCCGCTAAGGGGGCAGAAGGGGGGCTACTGCCCCCATCTGCACCCTGGGGGTGCAGAAAGATTATGTAGTGCAATTTAGTGCAGCCCCCACCCCGGAGTACCAAAACAAATCCCTGGTGTCTAGTGGGCTTTCTTCGCCCCGGGGAGCAGATCAGTGGTAATAACCCTCATCTGCCTCCTGGGGGGGTGCAAAAATACTGTCCCTTTTGTGTTGGTGGTGAGGCCATTGGTATGCCCATTGTGAACAGCCCCCACCCCTCTTTAATAAAATAAACAATCATCCTTGGTGCTGAGTGGGCTTTCTGCCCCCCTGGGGGCAGATAGTGGGCTATTGTCCCCATCTGCACACGGAGGGCAGAAATACTGTGGTGATTTTGGAGAGGGGTGGGGGCATTATAGTGCCCATTTAGGGCAGTGCCACCCCTAAGTACTAACAAAAAAAATAATCCCTGGTGTCTAGTGGGCTTTCTTCCCCCCCGGGGGCAGATCGTGGGTAATAACGCCCATCTGCCTCCGGGGGGCAGAAAGACTGAATATGGCCATATAGTAATGGGGGTAGCAAAGGCCCTTGTCGATGGGGCACTACCCCTTCCTGGTGTCTAGTGGTGGATCCCTTCACGGGGATCGCCCTCCTTCAGAAATCTCCAAAGAAGGGATCCACTAGGGAAGGATATCATTGGAAAGGGGAGATTCTTCTCCTCCCAATGATACCCCTCCCATGGATTTCTGTGCTGAGGTAGCCCCACGTGCCCCAAAGAAGTCAGACTGAAATAAGCCGATCAGCTCATTTCTGTTTCAGTTTCATGGTAATGATGTTGACATTACATTGAAAAAAATGCCTCAGGAGGTTGTGGAAGCTCTTCCTGGATACTGCCCACTTAAATCATTACCGCCCTTTTTCCTGAAATTATATTAGTATTCTACTAGCCGTGCAAAACAGAGCATGAGAATAGCCATGCCATGAGTTTCTAAAAAGAGAAAGTGACAATTGTATTTTCCAAAAATCTCAGCATGAGCAGTTAAGCACGCCAAAAGGTGGGATAAAAGTAGAGCAATTGTGATCTCCTTCACTGACTCTGATGCATTGACGACAGGAACGATGGATTTAGGCCCAGAACTCTGTACTGGGGTGAATATATGACATTGTTCTGCATTCTGTCCATCAACTGTTGTTTTTGCATTTTTCACCCCGAGTGGGACGGGTATGCTCAGACGTGAGTCCCGTGCTCTCCACGCCACTCGAGTCAAGCTATCCTGGCTGATGACAGCTGATAGCCGGAAACCAGGGCCTAGGATGCTTGATTCCGGTTCAGGGAAGATATGGCTTGGCAGTTCGGGCTGGACTGTTCCCATGAGGCACAGGATCAAGGCTGATTTGCATATGTACATGTCTGAACTGGGGTGGTGTGGTGAGCAAAAAAACGATGGATTTAGGCCCAGATCTCTGTACAGGGGTGAATGTATGACATTGTTCTGCATTCGGTCCATCAACTGTTGTTTTTGCATTAACCAGAACATACCTTGACACTTTTTTGGGAAAATGTCATGAAGATTGGTCAAACTACGCCAAAGTTATTGTCAGGCAAAAGAAGTGCAGAAGGAGCAACAGAGGTACGGAAAGAGGCAAGAGGGCTATAGAAGGTGGCAAGAGAGGTGCTGAAAAAGGCAAGGGAGGTGCAGAAAGAGGGTAGAGGAGTGGAGAAAGAGGCAAAAAGGATGCAGAAAGAAGCAAGAGAGGTGCAGAACGAAGCAAGAGAAGTACAGAAGGAAGCAACAGCATTGCAGACAGAGGCAAGAGGGGCACAGAAAGAGGCAAGAGAAGTGAAGAAATAAGGGGGCTTGGCCAACTGCTGGACATGGCGGTTGCCTCTTGAGGGAGCTCCGGACCCGGGCAGTAAATTTCCTGTGTAACAGCCATATTCTGCAGTGCTTGCCGTCTACTGAGACCGGGCGCCGCAGAACGGAACTGGTGCCGTTCATCAGAGCAACATTTGGGCTCCCGTCTCCCAGCAGGCCAGCTGTGTACCACCAACTAACGCAGTGGAGACAACGGACAAGCTGTACTTAATCTTACAAGAAGTGTGAGACTCTAGGAAAGCTATAGAGACCCGAATTGGCGCCCTCACGACTGGTCTGTCGCTGCTCCGGGCTGATCATGCCAAACTCTCCGACAAGGTGAAGGACCACGCGGTGGAGCTGGATGTCTTGTCCACTCAGCAAACCCAAAACACCACCCATATCAAACAACTACAGACCCAAGTCACCACCCTAAGGACTGTGTGTAGGACGCAGAAGGGCGAGCGTGCAGAAACAATATCACGTGATTGGGTTGCCGGATAGAAGTGAGGGGGCTGATGCTGCCCGATATATGGAGGAATGGCTCAAGGAACACGTCACTTCGGAGGGTCTTTCAGGTCAATTTTGCAGTGAACTTGCACACAGAATTCCTGCAGGCCGTCCAAAACCGGGGGCACCACCGCGACCTCTCAAAATGAAACTGCTAAATTACAGAGACCGGGACGTACTGCTACAGAAATCAAGAGAGGTGCCTTATATCAACTTCGAGAACACCAAGGTCTCGTTGTACCCGGACTATGCATTTATGGTACAGAAGCAACGCTCCTCGTTCCTGACAGTTGAAAGGAAACTACGGGAAATTAATCTGCAATATGCCATCTTCTTCTCGGTACGGTTAAGGATCATTTATGAGCAGAAAAGATATTTCTTTGAAAGTCCTGGTGACGCGGAGGAATGGCTGGAGGTGATGGAGCCAGAGAGACAGTCGTGGGCTGCCTCCCAGACAAGGAGACAGCGATCCTTACGGTTTCTTCCTGCCGTACTACAGCGCAGATCGGCGACTTGACCACTTCTGAAGTGGACACTCAGAAATCGGATTGGATGGGAGCGTAGCTATGTTTCCCTCCATGACCCCACAGACGGCGGATGGGTTGATTCCCTAGCTGGGTGGACAGTATTGTGAACTCAGAACTGAACAGTAACATACATGGTTGCTCGATTCTTACCAATATACTTTTTATAACGGCACTGAATTGATTGAAATTATACACCGGGGGCTGTTAGAATACCATTGTAACCCTGAATAGGAGTGCGCGCTGTATGGGTAGGTTTGGCCACGTACCCCAAAATGCGAAGGCTTTATATAGATGCAATTTAGGTATCTATGTTTTCTGTTCAGTTGGGTGGTCCGGTATAGTTCTATGACCGGACCGAGTATTGGGCACTAATTGGGAGGGAAATAGTCCTGTGTTGTGCATTCTCTAGGATTGGCCCGACACCACACCTGTCTCACCGGCGAGACGGTGGCCACATCATAATACACGATGCATGTACAGAAGAAATATACCATAATAATATGGAATGTCAGGGGCCTGGGCTCGGTTGAGAAACGGCATAGGATATATGGGAAGCTACTGAGGCGCAAGGGGCAGATAGTGTACCTGCAAGAGTCCCATATGGTTGAGCTGGAAGTGGGTAAACTTCTGAAAAAGTGGAAGGGACAGGTTCTTTCTACCACATGCTCAGGGTTTGCGCATGGCGCTACGATTTGGGTCAGGCATGGAGTGCCCTTCACATCAGCGGAGCAAAGAGTAGATCAACAGGGGAGGTATGTTCTGGTGAGGGGTACCCTCGACGGCCAACCGGTAGTGCTGGGTTCAATATATGCACCAAACTCGGAACAGGAGAAGTTCCTGAGCACTCTCTCTGTCTGTTGCCCTAGCAGGGTGGGAGAGTTACCCATGAATAATCGGTGGCGATTGTAATGCTGTGATGAATGTTACACTTGATAGGTCGCATCCTCCCCTACATGGGACGGGGGGTTGTAAACAAGCGAGTGCAATATTGGAGTGGGTAGAGGGATGGGGTCATGTGATGTCTGGCGGATGAGGCACCCAACACACAGGGAGTACTCCTTCTATTCACCAGTGTACATGTTACACAAAAGAAATGATAAAATGTACTGTTCCAATAGCATTGCAATGTAGGTGCTGACTACTACATACTTGGCAAAGTCCTTCTCCGATCATAACCCATTGGAAATTGTGATTGGGTGGGGCAGGGTACCCACCCCAGTGCCAACATGGTGGTTGTGGCCTCAAATGCTAGAAGACTCAGTGTTCCGCACTACTATATCAGATACTATCCAGCATTACTTTGCAGACAATAGTAACACAGCATCTACCAGATTGATTGATTGGGACATCTTTAAAACGGTGGTCCGTGGGAAGATGATAGGGGTGACGGTAGGGGAGCAACAAGAGGTTCATAAGTCCCTTCTAGACGTACAAGAGAAGCTAAATAGGCTGGAGCAGGAAGCCCTGCTGAGTGCAGACAAACAAGCCCCCTTGCAGGAAGCTAGAATCAGACACGCCGAACTACTGGAGTCTCCCAGTGTCATAGACTATCAAAGATATACACAAGTGAGTCACACAGAGGCAGACAAGGCTGGGACCCTGTTGGCAAAATTGCTGCGGGACGACCCCCCTAATATTGTTATTTACGAGGTCACCACCCTCGCAGGAGGTAAAGTGTCTACCCAGGGTGATGTTAATGAGGCTTTCAGACAATACTATGCCATTCTATATAGCAATCCCGGGGAGGGCGCGAGTACACACATAGATGAGTTTTTATCCGAAACAAAACCCCTGGGTTGGATGGCCTGCCAGCCGAATGCTATGCTACTTATCCGGATATCCTTGTAGCCCAGTTGGAAATTTTATATAAAGCAGCACTAAAGGAGGGTTCTTTGCCCCTCACCACAGCGCAGGGGCTGGTGGTGTCACTCCCAAAACCAGGCAGGGATCCAACTGACATGGCTAGCTACCGTCCTTTATCACTGTTGACGACGGAGTATAAAATACTTAGTAAAGTCCTTGCCAATAGACTCCTGCCGACATTATACAAACTGATCCATATAAACCAGACGGGTATTTTACCAGCGCGCAGCACATCCTTAAACACTAGAAAGCTGAACCACCTCCTTGTAGAAGCCCCAAACCGATACGATTATGAAGGATGTGTTTTGTTAGATATGCGGCAAGTGTTCAACACCATTATATGGTACTACATATGCAGGGCCCTTTCGAGGTTTGGACTGCCGGTAGAGTATGTCAGATGGATCCGCCTCCTATATCATGCTCCTACAGCTAGAGTGCAGACAGGAGGGCATATATCGGCAGAATATCAGATAGGCAGGGGAACGAGGCACGGATGCCTGCTCTCGTCGTTTATTTTATATAATGAACCTTTGGCTTTAAAGATCAGGGCGGAGCTGACTGACATGGGGATAATGGTGCGTAACACAACTCACTTGCTATCGGCGTATGCTGATGATATTATTCTATACCTGCGTGACCTTCGCACCCCAGTGGATACCATGGCTGCGATGTTTGAAAGTTTTTAACGGCTGTCAGGTCTCGCAATCAATCCAGGGAAATCAACGGTCTTCTTCTTTAAAGAACAGGCGCCTAAGCTGGACTTCCAATTTGGCACACTACAGTTCAAGGTTGCACCTTACACGTTTAAGTATTTAGGCATCCATGTATACAGCACTAAGACAGACATGCTTGAGGGCAACTTGAACAGAGCTCTGAGAGCCTTAAAGTTGAGCAATAATTTCTGGACCACTCCACCGCTGGCAGTAGCGGGTGGGGCAGCAATCGCAAAAATGGTGGTCCTCCTGCGGCTGCTCTACTATTTTACAAACATACCACTTATGCTCCCGGGCAAAACTTTTAAACTAATGAACACATAACTAATTGAACTTATTTGGGGGTCGGGTAGGCAGAGGATTAGCCTAAAGAAATTGCAGCACAGTACATCTGGAGGGGGCCTATGAGTGCCCGACCTCAGGGCGTATTTTTTCACCTGCCAACTACAATGGCTGTCCTTTTGGACAGCAGGGTGTAACTTGCAGAAGATAGGGATGACCGAACAGGATGTAGGCCAAGGGACTCTGCACACCCTCTTACTGCCACATAGCAAGATCCCGCTGGTTCTTCCCCTCCTTTTGCGCACGGCTCTACAGTGCTGGAGGGCAGCTCTACAGTACACCAGAGCGCCCCTTGCATATACCGGGAATATACCTCTGCTTGGTATACCTTTACTGGGCGGACGCCTGTCAATGCATAGGCTTGCACCTTGGTTGAACGTGGCGGTCACTATGGTGGAAGACCTCTTCGGTGAGGGGGTGTTACTAGACCACGATCATTTTGTTCGATGAACGGGCGCACCAGCCCATCTATATCTTTTACATGCAGCACTACTACAGCATGTCTGAAAGTATTGGGCCCCACAAAGGCAAGAGCCCCCCACTAATGATCTAGTGAAAACACTGTATTAGATGGGAAGGCGGCCGACATCTTATTAGGTGGTTGTATGTAGAGTTGCGTTCCCACATACAAGTTGACCTGACACCGCTACGTAATGTCTGGGAGGGAGACATAGACAGGGCCCTTGGGGACAAGGAATGGGAGAGAGTGGTGGGACACCCTAAAAAGGTATCATGGTTCCTGCTACAGTCGAGGGCTGTATGCTGGGGTTAAGAAAAGGTACTTCCAAATATAAAGTGCAATATAGGTTTGAGAATCTCGTGCTACTACTGGTAGTACCGGCGATCACCATGCGGTGGAAGTCAAAAACACCGCCCACTACACATGCATGGCACAGCGAATTGGTGTGGTGGGGGGGAACAGAGAGTTTTGCGTTGAGACTGGAGGAGGCGAGAGGGTTACAAAAGACCCCGATTGCGATGGACTGGGTTATCATGCTGGAAGCGTGTAGATACTTGGATATAGCCTTTGACATCATTGCTAACAGCACATAAGGAGGTGATTGAAACTACAATTTAGATCATCATGGATCTAGACATAAGCAGAGTGTAATGTGAGGGTTGTAGGATGCAATTATGGTCGTGCTAATGACCAAACTTGGAGGGTTTGTCTGTACGCAGGATAAGAAAGTGGGCAAAGCACAGTTGTGGGTTTGTACAACATTTGTTGCGTTGTGACAGTAATTTAACCACATACAGGAGCATAGTGCACATGCGGAAAAGTTACCATGATGCCACTGCATAGATTATCTGGGTTGGCAATAGTTAAGTCATAGAGGAATTAAGGACTATGGATAACATTAAAAAGACAACCACATCGATGCTTGTAGAACAGTGAGCAGGCACTGTTGTTACATGTTGCATGTACTGATGCAAGTTGAATACTGAGATGCTATGTAAGACCGTGCCACTGTATGATACATGTAAACTTTGAAAATCAATACAATTATGTTTAAGAAACAAGAGAAATACAGAAAGAAGCAACAGAGTTACATAAATAGGCAAGAAAAGTACATAACAAGGTAAGAGAGGTACAGAAACAGGCACAAGAGGTGCAGAAAGGGGACAGGGGCAAGGGGGAGGCTAGAGAGATGCAGAAAGAGGGAAGAGGGGTGCAGAAACAGGCAAGAGAGATGCAGAAAGAAGCAAGAGAGGTACAGAAAGAAGCAAGATAAGTGCAAAAAGAAGCAACAGGGGTGCATAAAGAGGCAATAGGGGTGCAGAAGGAGTCAAGAGAACAGCAGAAAGAGACAAGAACATTAAAGAAACAGGCAAACCAGGTACAGAAAGATGGGACAGTGATGCAGACAGAGGCAAGAGAGGTGCAGAAAGAGGGAAGGGGGTTCAGAAAGAGGCAAGAGGGATAAAGAAATTTGCAAGAGAAGTTAAAAAATTTGCAAGAGAAGTGCAGAAAGACCCAACAGAGGTGCTAAAAGAGGCAAGAGGGGTACAGAAATGAGGCAAGATAAGTGCAAAAAGAGGCAAGAGAGATGCAGAAAGAGGCAAGAGAACTGCAGAAAGAGGAAAGAGAAATGCAGAAAGAGGGAAGAGGGGTGCAGAAAAAGACATTAGAGGTACAAAAAGAGGTAAGAGAGGTACAGAAAGAGGGAAGGAGCTGTAAAAAGAGGCAAGAGGGGTGCAGAAAGAAGCAAGAAAGGGGCCGAGAGAAGCAAGAGAAGTACAGAATGAAGGAACAGAGGTGCAGAAAGAGGCAAGAGAGAAGAAAGGTACAGAATGAGGGAAGAGGGGAGCAGAAAGAGGCAAGAGGGGTATAGAAAATGCAAGAGGGGTACAGAAAGAAGCAACAGAGGTACAGAACGAGGCAAGAGAGGCACAGAAACAGGTACTAGAAAAACAGAAAGAAGCAAGAGAAGTGCGAAAGAAGTAACAGAGGTGCAGAAAGTAGCAAGAGAAGTGATTAAAGATACAAGAGAGTTGCAGAAAGAAACACGAGGTGCAAAAAAAGCAAGCGAAGTACAGAAAGAGGCAAATGGGGTTCAGAAAGAGTCAGGAGAGGTACAGAACGAAGCAAAAGAGAGGTGCAGAAAGAGGCAAACGAGGTGCAGAAAGAAACAAGAGAACTGTAGAAAGAGGCATGAGAGTCAATGAAACAGGCAATAGGGATACAGAAAGAGGGACAGGCATCAGAAAGAGGCAAGAGAAGGGCTGAAAGAATTAACAGAGGTGCAGAAAGAGGCAAGTGATGTGCAGAAAGAAGGAACATATATGCCGAAAAAGGAAAGAGAATTGCAGAAAGAAGCAACAGAAATGCAGAAAGAGGTGGGAGAAGTGCAGAAAGAAGCAACAAATGTGCAGAAAAAAGCAACAGAAGTGCAGAACGAGGCAAGATAAGTGCAGAAAGAGACAAGAGAGGTGAACAAAGAGACAAGAGAGGTGTAGAAAGAGGGAAGACGAGTGCAGACAGAGGCAACAGGGATGCAGAAAGTAGCAAGAAGTACAGAAAGAATCAAGAAAAGTGCAAAAATAAGTAACAGAAGTACAGAAAGAGGCCAGAGGGTTGCAGAAAGAGGCAAGAGAAGTGCAGAAAGAAGCAACAGGAACGTAGAAAGAGGCAAGATAAGTATAGAAAGAAGCAAAAGAAATGCAGAAAGAAGCAATAGAAGTGCAAAAAGAAGCGACAGAGGTGCAGAAAGAGGTAAGAAAAGTGCAGAAAGACACAAGAGAGGTGTAGAAACAAGCATGAGAGGTGCAGAAAGAAGGAACAGGGGTGCAGGAAGAGGCAAGACAGGTGCAGAAAGAGGAAAGAGGGGTGCAGAAAGAGGCAAGAGGGGTGCAGAATGAGGAAAGGGGTATAGAAAGATGCAACAGAGATGCAGAAAGAAGAAAGAGAAGAGCAGGAACAGGCCAGAGAAGTGCTAAAAGAGCCAAGAGAAGTGCTGAAAGAGGCAAGAGAGGTGTAGAAAGAAGGAAGAGGGGTACAGAAAGAGGCAAGAGAGATTCAGAACAAAGCAAGAGAGGTATAGCAAGAAGCAAGATAAGTGCCGAAAGAAGCAACAGGGGTGCAGAAAGAGGCAAGAGAGGTGCAGAAAGAGGCAAGAGAAGTGCAGAAAGAAGCTAGAGAAGTGCAGAAGGGGGCAAGAGAACAGCAGAAAGAGGCAAGAGAACAGCAGAAAGAGGCAAGAAAGTTCGAGGAACAGGCAAACCAGGTACAGAAAGATGGGACAGGGGTGCAGACAGAGGCAAGAAAGATGCAAAAAGAGGGAAGGGGTTTCAGAAAGAGGCAAAGGGGTGAGGGAAGTTTCAAGAGAAGTTCAGAAATTTGCAAGCGAATTGCAGAAAGATCCAACAGAGGTGCTGAAAGAGGCAAGAGGTGTACGGAAAGAGGCAAGAGAAGTGCAGAAAGAGGCAAGAGAGGTGCAGAAAGAGGCAATAGAGGTGCAGAAAGAGGTTCATGGGGTGGAGAAATAGGCAAGGGGGTGCAGAAAGAAGCAAGAGAAGTACAGAAGGATTCAACAGTATTGCAGACAGAGGCAAGAGGGGCACAGAAAGAGGCAAGAGAAGTGCAGAAAGAAGCAACATAGGTGCATAAAGAGGCAAGAAACATACATAACGAGGCAAGAGAGGTGTAGAAACAGGTAAAAGAGGTGCAGAAAGAGGGGACAGGAGCAAGGGAGAGGCTAGAGAGATGCAGAAAGAGGGAAGATGGGTGCAGAAAGAGACAAGAGGGGTGCAGAAGGAAGCAACAGGGGTGTACAAAGAAGCAAGAGAAGTGAGGAAAGTGACAAGGGAGTAGCAAAATAAAGGTAAGAGTAGTGCAGGAAGAGGCCAGACAAGTGCTGAAAGAAGCAACAGAGGTGAAGAAAGAAGCAAGAGTAGTGATGAAAGAGACAAGAAGGGGCAGAAAAAAGCAAAATAAGAGCAGAAAGAACCAACAGAGGTGCAGAAAGAGGCAAAAGGGGTGCAGAAAAAGGCAGGAGAAGTAGAGAAAGAAACAAGAGAGGGTCAGGAAGAGGGAAGAGAAGTACATAGAGGGGCAATAGAGGTGCAGAAAAAAGCAAGAGAAGTGCAGAAAGAAGCAACAGATGTGCAGAAAGAGGAATGAGGAGTGTGGAAGCAGGCTAGAGAGGTGCAGAATGAAGCAACAAAAATGAAGAAAGAGCCAGGGGGAGAGTAGAAAGAGGCAAGAGAGGTGCAGAAACAGGCAAAAGAGATGCAGAAAGAGGGAAGAGGGGTGCAGAAAAAGCAAAATAGATGCAGAAAGAAGCAAGAGAAGTGCAGAAAGAAGCAACAGAGGTGCAGAAAGAAGCATGGGAAGTGCAGCAAGCAAGTGAGGTGCACAAAGAGGCAAGAGAAGTGTAGAAAGATGCACGAGAGGTCCAGAAAGAGGCAATATAGGTGCAGAAAGAGGGAAGAAGGTGCAGAAAGAGGCAAGAGAAGTGAAGAAAGAAGCAACAGAGGTGCAGAAAGAGGTAAGAGAGGTGCAGAAAGAAGCAGGAAAGGTGCAGAAAGAAGGGAGGTGCAGAAAGCGGAAGTGATGTGCAGAAAGAGGCAAGAGAAGTAGAGAAAAAGAAAGAAAGTTGCAGAGTGAAGCAAGAGAAATGCAGAAAGAGGCAAGAGAGGCGCAGAAAGAAGCAAGAGTGGTTAGCGCACCATTAGTACCAATGTAACACCCACATTTAGCAGAAAGTAACAGGTGACCTTTCCAGCTTCACAAAAAGCCTTCCACCACGCTGTAACACTTGTCGCTGCATTTTTTGTAACGTTTAGAAACAGGGTTATTTGGGGCAAATCTGCAGATTATGTAGCAGATGATGGATTATGTGGCAAATGGGGAAAATGTATAGTTATGCGAAAATCAGTGCAGCCGAACAGTTGCATAATTCCAGTGGCCCTGTTCATACCTCTGACTCGGTCCAGAAGTATTCCTCAGTGCTTCCTTCTTTTTTTGTTTAATTGAGTTTATATTTTAGCTTCTATGGGAATGAGGAAGACTAAACCTGAGGTTATCTCTCCACAACACAGACTACCATACCACATTATTTTTCTCCATAACACATAATCCCACTGCACATAATTCCTATACACTAAAAACTACATACTTTCTATCCACATAATTTCACTGCACAACATACTACATAATTCTACTACACACAATGCACATCCACTCCACTCCAAAAAAGATTAGTAAAAAATGTTACATTTACAACGTCAATGGCTCTAACTCTCGAAAATGTGAGGTCTATTACATTACAAATGCTTCTTTAACTAGTAGTCGCATTTGCAGAGTGGTAGAGAAAGGGGGCTGGGCCTCTGACCAGTGGTCAGGAATTCCACTGTGTAGGACTTACAGGAGGTACCAGGAGAGCTTCCTGGCCCCCAAAGTCCCTCAGGAGTAAAGTGGATTTCATCCACCAAGGCTTGTTGGCCACTAAGGACCCCCAGCAGTGAAAGGGACTTCAGTTCCCACCCAAGAGCATGTCAGGAAGCACTTTTGCAGTGTGGTGCAGAAAGGGGGGTGGCCTCCAAAGACATCATACCAATCCCACTGCGTGGGACTTACTGGAGGTAACAGGAGGGATAGATGGCCCCCAAGGACCTATTACCTCTAATAAGTCCCACACAGCAGGATTGCTAAGTTCTCATAGCAAGCCATGCCCCTTTGCCCTTCACTCTGCAAATGTGCTTTCTGACATGCTCTTGGGTGGGAATTAAAGAGCCTTTCACTGCTGGGGGTACTTAGGGGCCAACACATCTACCTGTTACCTCCAGTAAGCCCTCTCCGAGCCTTCTTCAGCCCAGGGGACTCCCATTCCCAGGGGCCAATTTCTGAAGAGAGGGGAGCATGTAGCCTCTTTTCCTGAGCTTTAATAGACCCCTGGCACCCCATCCCTCAGGGCCCAATGCAATCATAATAAGAGAGGGGGCTGAGCTGTCCCCTCCCCAGGGCTATCCCCAGTGGGACCACATGTTATTATAAAGGAGAGGGGGGACTGCTTAGCCCCTCAACCTGAGCCTATTTTGGCCTGGGAACCCAAACCCCTGGGGAGGGGACACACAGCCACACCTCCTGAGCTTTGTTTGGACTTGGGGATCACATTCCCTGGGGCAGCATGTTAATATAAAGGGGAAGGTGACCACCTGGCTCCTCTTCCCCGAGCCTATTTTATCCTTGGGTACCCCATTACCCACATTGTGGGCCAGAAGGGGAACCCCAGGGTCCTACTAGGCTCCCGCATGGCTATTTATGCTAGCTACCTCCAGGCATGAGCATGTTATGTTCTGTTGAGGACTGCAGGCAAGGAAAGTCCACTCCCAGCCATCGGGAGCATGTTTAAAGCTCCTGTCAGCTGGGAGGAGATGTGTATGTTTGTTCCCATTTGGTGGGAGATATAAAAATGCTCCTGTCAAACAGGAGCAAACACTTGATTCACTACTGTGGGTAGGGGAACTTCTGTGTCCCGGGGGAAGGGCTCCCCAGCACCTATAATTGCTCAGGGCTGGGGCTGTGATCTTCCTCCCCTTAATTAAAGAAAATGGCCCCAAGGGATGGGGTCCCTAAGGCCCAAAATTGACCTACACCCCCCTCCCCGCATATTTTTTAAATAAAGATGGACCACCATTTTTTTGTGCCACCATTCTGCAGGAATCCTGTGGGATTGTCACAAAAATTGCAGATTTTCTTTCAATTTTGGTCCCAGCGGTGTCTCTCTGGGTCCTCCCCACAGGACCAAGGAGGGCAGGGTATTTTTTAAACTGCAGGACAGGGGACTAAGTCCCTGAGTTCTGTACTGGTTGTCAGCAACACTTTCCCCATGTTTCTGGCAGCCAATCAGAGCAGTCGCTCCCATGGGAGCTAATTGGCCCAAAGGAAAAAAGCTCCCTGAACCAATCAGAGCACCCTATTTGTTTAAATTATGATTATATTTATGAAAGCGTTGTGTCATGCTTGCACCACGCAATGTGGTACATAAAAAACTAAATGCTCTAAGTCGTATTTATGAAGCCACACAAAGCCACTTTGCGTGGCTTTGAATGGCTTCAAAAATACAGAGGAACGCAATGCAGCACAAACTGCTGCATTTCATTACTTTGAATAAGGATGGTGTTCCAAGGGCATTGTGGTGGGTGTTACCACGCAAATCCCTTGAATTTGAACTCATTCCCAGATTTACCAAACCTGGCAATACATCAAAAAGATACACCTCCCCAGGTGAGGCATAATGAGGAAAAATATCTCTGTTTCTCCTCTCCGATTGGTGCCCCTTCCTGCACAAAAACAATCCTGCATCCAACAAGGCACTCTTGCACCATGGTGCAAGGGTGTCTGCATTGGCCCTAGGCTGCCAAAATGGCACCAGTACCGGGGAAAGGACAGGAATGCGCTGTATTCGATAAATATGGTGCATTTCTGCCCAGCGTGGCAAGGCAATTTGCTGCACTGCCCTGCACCGCAATTTCCATAAATATATCACTAGGTTTGAGGGACTCTCGCAAGAGTCCCTAGGGCTCAATCATCCAGACATACAAATATTTTGTAACCTTAATTTATCAAAAACTACTGAACAGCTTTACACCAAATCTCAAAAAGCATAATCTGCTGAACAAGATCTAAATTCCTGACAATTTTGGTGTAGTTCAGTTCAGCTGTGTTGTATTCCTCTATCCTATTCATTTAGAATTGTTATGACTCTTTCTTGGTACCACATTCCATATGTGGGAGTTAGGCAGTGTAAATCTGTCTCCTGAAGATTGTGGATGTACAAGCTGTTCTCCTTCATTAAATCTCCTATTTTCTACTACTTCTGTCTACTGGATTACATCAAGCAGTTTTTGTTAAAACACTTCTGGCACAAGCCTATGGAAAATGCATAATGATTTTGCGTTTTGGGATCCCCTTTTTTTCGGCACCCGCTTGACAGATCACCCTGAAACTCTGCATGCACAAACTAGGCACAAAAAAATATTTTTGGGCAACGTTTTGTGAAGTTTTGTCAAATGGTGGCAAAGTTATAAGCAAATGAAAAAAGACATTTCCAATAGAAATGCTGACCTAACTATAACTATCCAGTGGTACATTATTAAGATGTAATATTATATTCAAAGTTCATGTATGCTTTAAAATAAACATAGTTTATAATAGTGAAAATTCGATATACTTACCTATTTTTTTTATAATATTATGGTCTTCTATATTTTTATTGTTGTTATTTTTGACTTTACATACGAAGTACGTCAAGTCGATATTGGTGTCCTTGATATTTTATTTGGCAATATTGTTGTTGCCGATATCTTTGTTGGCTACATTTCGTCTTACAACCCAGCCATGTGTTAACTCAAATAAATGCTTCTATGATAACACGAAGATTAGTGTTTAATGTGCTAAGTGCACATGCATCCTAGCCCATGGCACGTGTCACCTATGACACGGCACTGTCTCATATACCAAGTATAGGTCCAAATAGCCAGATGCAACCATTAGATTCCAAGTGCAGCATAATATACCCAGGGACACATCATAAGTCCAGAGACCGTGTCACATGCCTGGCTACTGGCTGGCATGAAGCAAGTGGAAACTCACATACACTTTAGTTGCAACCTCAGCCACCCAGACTACGGATCACATTCTCAGATTCTGCCATGGATGTAGTGATATTTATTGCATAGCGCCACCTACCCAAGTACAGACTCATATACCCAGTCACCACCAGGAAGTAGCCTTACCCAGCTAGAGCAGCCGACCTTGAAGCTGGAGAACTGGGTTCGATTTTCGGCAACAATACTCAACATCCTGTGATTCTGGGCAAATCATTTAATCTCTCCATGCCTAACAAAAATGAATGTGTCCTTCTGTAAGGAAACTGATACTCATGTAAAGCGCTCCGATACCCGATTGTGGTCTAGTTCGCGCTTTATAAAACACTATAAAAAAAACCAACAAAAAACACCTCCAATACCAAGGCACAGCTGCATATATCCAGACACAGTCTTATATCTCCTCCTTTCTCTTACTTTAAGGATCTCTTCTACGTCAGTTTAAGAAGTGGGATACACTTAAAAAAATATATAAATAAATATATGCTTCGAAACAAGTGTTTCCCTGGGTGGCACAAGACAATAATGGCTATTGTCTAAAATCTCAGAGTGCCAGATTTGAACATTTCAATCGGAAACAAGCTCTCAATCAGCTTTCAATAGTCTGAAACTGATTTGACGTGTCCTTCGTCCAATAATACCAGCTGGGAGACTGGCATCAGAAGTCTCTGGCAACCATGCAAGAAAAGCCTGTCTGGCTTAGTTGTACCGCGAGACAATGCTCTCTTTTTTTTCAGATGTGTCTCTATTACATCCAAAGAAAACAAACATACAGTTGTTAAGATGTGGCGTTCAAAACATGTCTATTTATTTTTCTATACTGTAAGCAAATGCCAATTTTAAAAGGAAAAGGCCTCTTGTTGGCCCAGAATGTATGAATTGTGTCACCTACCCAGTCAGGATTGCCCTTCAGGGGCCATTCCACAGGTGAGAGGTCATTTCTGCCCTTTCCATGCCGGAATGAGTGTCTTGAACTGCCATCCTAGGAGGCGAGAGCTGGCTCTGTCATCCTGCCAGTAATGCATCCCGCTTCTCTCTGAGAGGAGTCAGAGAGCTGAAGAGGCTCTGTAAACAAGTCTTACATCTTGGTCTTACTCACAGAGCTTTCATGTCGAATGAAAGATGCTCATAAAAGGCAGCAGCGTGGGGCGAGCTTTGAAAGTGTTCCATTCTGTGGCGGAGTGTTCTTTGGGACAATGCAGCATGAAATCAAAGCACAAATGCAAATGTGCCCCCATTTTCTTAGAGGTACAGGTGTCATTCGAGGTTATAGCTCCAAACAAGAGGCAGTATATCTTCATTTCTGTTAGGTCTGGGAGAAATTTGCCAAAGTAATTACTCGTTACTTTTGTGACGTGAAATGGCCGAAATTATGCGATAACGCCAGTTTAAGTGATTAACATGTGGGGCAAAACTACTGCAGCAGCTCGTGAACAATGAACTAAGGGGCATATTATCAAGGGGGTTTATCTCCGCTTTTTTGGCTTTAAAAGCCAAGAAAGCGGAGATAAAATTATCTCCCTATTACCTAGCTGTCGCTAACACCAGTAAGCGACAGCTAGTAGGAGATAGCGACCATCTTGGGCCCCACTTTGCATGTCAGTGATATTTATCACTAATGACATGCAAAGTGGGCGTGCCAAGATGTTAGCGACTGGAAACAGTCTCTAACATCGCTATCTCCTATTACCAACTTTTGGAGATATTCGCGCTAAGCGCGAATATCTCCAAAAACTAACACCTGCCCTGAGCAGTTCTTAGCCATGTTATCCAATGGGAGGTGGATAACATGGCTAAGAGCATTAGCTCGGTAATGCATGAATATCGCTGACTTTTCAGCGATATTCATGCATTGCGGCCGATTTTTATCGCATTTGCGATAAACCTTGATAATAGCAAGGTTTATCTGCGATAATTTCTGACGATGCTTAGCGTTACAAAATTCGTTGCTAAGCATCGTTAGCAATAAATATCGCTTAACGTTAGTAATATGCCCCTAAGAGAGAGTGAGCGACTACTGGCTGCTGCTATTTATGTCCTGTAGCATTTAGTGATATTTTCTAAGTGCAGAATACACCCTCGGGCCAATTTTAGGTGTGACCAGAGCTAAACGCTGGATTATACTTCTCCTGTAGTTATGCATAATTACGAGTAATTTAGCAGTAATAACACTGGAGAGAATTACGCCAGTTACACCCAAACCTAGGGGCATATTACCAACAACTAGCGATAATTATCGCTATGTTGGCTTAGCGGCAATATTTTTATCGCCGTGCTGCGGCGATTTGTATCGCTTAGGAACCTTGCTATTATCAAGGTTTATCTCCTAAGCGATAAAAATCGGCCGAAATGCATGAATATTGCTGAAAAGTCAGCGATATTCATGCATTACCGAGCTAATGCTCTTAGCCATGTTATTCACCTACCATTGGATAACATGGCTAAGAACTGCTCAGGGGCAGGTGTTAGCTTTTGGAGATATTCGCGCTTAGCGTGAATATCTCCAAAAGATGGTAATAGGAGATAGCAATGTTAGCGACTGTTTCCAGTCGCTAACATCTTGGCACGCCCACTTTGCATGTCATTAGTGATAAATTTCACTGACATGCAAAGCGGGGCCCAAGATGGTCGCTATCTCCTACTAGCTGTCGCTAACTGGTGTTAGCGACAGCTAGGTGATAGGGAGATAATTGTATCTCTGCTTTCTTGGCTTTTAAAGCCAAAAAAGCAGAGATAAACCCCCTTGATAATATGCCCCCAAATTTCTACCCAAACCAAATTTCTATCAGTGACTGCTTAAGCCGCCTCAGATGCAGGCCTGATACATACCTACTTATTTGTTTTAAACAATCTTTATGTGCTATGTGGCTGCATAAAAACCGAAAGTTAACCATATAATTACTTTTTACTTCGTTATGTCGAGTTGTCTACATTTGTATTGATGTAGCTTGTAAAATCCTTGTGGTCTCAATTTTCTCATTATCCACATACATAGCACAGTTTAGAAAAAACGGTGCTAGATGTAGCACAGAAGAGATTGGAGAAGGTAAGACGACTTGTTGCAGTTCAGTAGGGCTAGCAATAACAAGGTAGGGTGATGTACAGCAGGATGAGTTACAACAAAGTAGGTGAGGTACAGCGAAAAACTGTGACATTAGTTAATTTAAGTTGAGGTGGAAATCCACAATGAGGAAGTCAAATAAGGGAAGCAGATTAGAGTGGAGCTACGTTTGATGTGGTAGAGCAAAGCAATGTGAGGAAGAGCGAAGCAGATTGAGGTAGAGCAAAATAGGTATCAATTGAGCCATAACTTTAGAGGTAGGGCAAACTATGGTCAAAAGAACAAGGAAGATGCACGCAAGATACAGCAACGCCAGGTGAGGAAGAGAAATGTAGAGCTGGATTTTGTAAACCAGAAATAGGTGAATCAAAACATTACTAAAGAAAAACATAGGTAGAAGATTTTGAGGCTAGGAAGAATAGGCCAGATCTATGCTGGGTAAAGTTCGATTTGGTAGAGCAAAGTGAGATGAAGTTGAGTGTTAGACCTGTCAGCCTTAGGGTGGTCTCCCCTACATTTTTGCCCTTTTTGCCTCCCATTTTTATCCTATATTTTGTTGGACTTAGGACTCTGGGCGCCTCACCACTGCTAAACAGTGCTGAGGTGCAGGTGCTCTTCCCTAAAACCTTGTGAGGCTGGCATATCTGCCACAAGCCACTGCTACCGCAGTAAGGTTTAATCCTCCAATAGGCCAACATTGGGAACCTCCCCTTATGGAATAACTTCTGACAGGGACCTAATAAGTCTATCATGTTTGGTCTTGTTGGACTCGGGGCGGGGAACCCTTTCCAATGATATATAGGGTTTGGGCATTACTACACTAGGGATCCCACTTTTATAAAGGGGACCTTTTCCTGCCTACACTTAGATTAGTCTGCAGACTCCCCCCTCCCCTCTGCGTACTGATAGCCTGCCTGGGTTGGGAGGTGGGAGTGGTGATTCACACCTTCTTCCCTGGGATGAGCTGTGACCGGCTGCCCACTGTAGCCTTAACGGCCTGTCTCTCGTCACTGTGACAGCTAGGTCAGGGAAGGCAGGGAACATACCAGAACACCCTGGACTCTTCCAGAAGCCCCTGCCCCCAGACCCTTCCAGAGACTTCCACCACTTTCTAGCCCTTAGACTAAAAAGATATATAAGGGAGGGTCCTGGCCTCACATTCTTGTTACACTGCTGGACCTGGAAGAATCCCTGCTGGAGTGAGGACTGCTGCGCAAGAGGATTGCCACTGGGAAGGAGGCTGACTGCTCCAAGGAACTGCTGCCCCACAACCTGCTGAGCTGCCCTACTGTCTGCTGATCCTGCCCTGCATGGGAGACTGCAACATCACCACCAGAGTGTCTGCACAACATCCCAAAGGAACTACTTTTCTTTGAACCACATTTTAAAGAGTCTTCAACCTTTTAAAGATTGCCTTTTTGGGACTGTACCCTTTTTAAGCTAAAGGAAACTACCTGTCCTTGGACCACAGCGTTTTAAAGACTGCCCTTTGGAACAGCAACAACACTCTCAAGATTTGCCCTGCAACGCTGTGCCTGTCCTCAGCACTGCTTGCCCCGTGATCCTCCCAAGGGCTCTGTGATTGCCTCTGCTTCTGGCGCAAGCCGACTGAAACTGGCCCTGAGGTCACGGCCACTGGGACCGGACCGCGCTGTGTAGCGCTGAGAAGCGAAGCGCTGTGTGGCAGGAGGCTCCGTCGTTGCCCCGGACTTGGAGGCACTGTTAAGCGCTGTGCTAAAGGAGCGCTGTGTGGCCGTGACCCCACCCGTGCAACGCCTGCTGAGCCTGAGGCCCCAGGGGGAGAGGAGCCTCGCACCCGCGCCCGCAACCACCACCCCAGGTAACGCCTCAGTGCAACCAGGCTGCTGCGAGGGGGCGGGGTGCGGGTTGGCCGGGTACCTGGAGTGTGAGCTTTGTGCTTGGCTGGGAACATCATTTCTATGAGAGGCACACTTATTACGCTACAAGGGAACTTTGGCCTAAGAACCTTCCCACAGTGAATTTTGACCATAAGAACCTACCTCAAGTGAACTTTTGCCATTCAAGGACACTGTGAGAAAGACATTACCAGCAGGAGCCCTTGGGACACATGAGGTTTTGGTGATTTGATCAGGCCTGGGAACTGGATACATTCTTATTGATTATTGATCTTGCTTGGAAACTGGAATCCTTTTTATTATTGATCAGGCCTGGGAACTGGATTCATTTTTATTGATTATTGATCTTGCTTGGAAATTGGAATCCTTTTTTTTAATGATCTTGCCTGGAGCTGGATTTACCTGCTTTTGGTTCTCGCATAGTTTTTAGATAAAGAAATTCTTATTCTTATACAAAACTGGTGTGGTGTTCCTTTTGTGAGTGTTTTTACTGTGTCATCGCCGTTGTGTGTTGCACAAATACTTTACACATTGCCTCTGAAGTTACGCCTTTGCTGCTCTGCGCCAAGCTACCAGGTCGGAAGCGGTGGTCCCTACTTGGACTAGGGTGCATACTCCTGCCAACTAGAGACCCCGGTTCTAACATTGAGAAAAAAGCATTACTTAGACAAATTGGGGGCAAGTGGAGCAAACACAGCAATGTAGCACAAAGAAGGACATATATGTTAGTAAGGATCAAATAACACAAGTTAGAGCAATGAGAGCCTGGTTCAGCATTCAGTAAAACTTTATTGTTTGATTAATTAAAATCATTACAATCATCCGTTTGTAGCATCACAGAATATTAAAAGTAGCATTCATTTGAGGTTATAAAAAGGAACTATATAAAAAGTATTCACATGATTGAGCAACTTATTAGTCATGTTAAAAAAGGACACTTGGGAGCGTTATTGTCCCGTATGAGTTAGCGTCTACTAAAAAATTAACACAAGGCGAAAGCCAGGGTTATGAAGATACATAGTAGGTACTGCTAAAAACACAAATCTATTGAAACAGTAAGAACACTACGTATGATGACTTAATGGTCCCGAGACACGTAGTGTCCGTAAATTGTCTATATAAAGAATGCAGCTATTTCACGGTACAAAGGGGTATATCGTCCCATTTAATGTTGACCATTGTTTACTTGTTGGCATTCCCGGTTGAAAATCTTATTGCTGCTCTTGTCATGAACTTGGTAAACCGAATATTAAGCATTGGGTTGTCCGGAATCATTGATGCGAGTATGGCTTGTCTGCATGTACGTATGCCCAGATTGTTCCATTCGCTTTTTAACATGGACTTCCGGTCGTCGAGAAGTACTGGACAGTGACATGCCACATGCTCGATTGATTCCTTGTCACTACCACACCCCCTGCACGCTACCTCGGAGTTTGCACGTTTCCAACTCGGCCATTTGCCCATTCTGAGGGCCATGAATCTTTTTTTCCATAACAGGGAGTAGGTACATGACAGGTATGGGGCCATGACCCCTGGCTTAAACCATGGAATGATTGTCCAGGCGTGCTTACGTTTAGCAAGTTGAGCTCTGTCCGAGTGAAAGGACCAGAGGCGAACATTCCTGTTGGTATAGATTTTGAGTGCCTGCTGTGATGGATTCAGATTTCAAATTTCCTCCGAGTCCAGAAGTTTTAATGAATTGTGTAAATAGCGCCGGTATGTTCCACCTAGCTGACCGACGGAAATTTCCTGCCACAGGAGGGCCTCCAGGCTTCCTTTTCTTGAACTACGCAGCTTATTGAACAGCCTAATGAATGCTCCTGCCCCTACCGCGTGGTGGTCTTGAAGGCCGAACTCATGGTGTATTTGAGCAGGGGATGAGGATTTCAGCAGGTTCAATGCTTGTTTGAATGTTCTTGTTGTTATTTTATTCACAAGACTGTTGTCCTTCCCTTGCATGATCTCCTGGCCGTAGGTGAGAAAGCCAGTGATTTTTGCCTTCATGACAGTTATGAGCGGGGTCAGGGATGGCCCAGAGAGTTGTCTGGCGAGTGTCTTGAATGCAACCTGGATAGACAGAGCTTTGGCTTCTACCTCATCTCTATGTTTAGAGCAGGAGCCCCTTCTGTCCATGAGGACTCCCAGGTACTTGTAAGTGGTTGCTTTTTCTTCCTTCTTACCATTGTATAACCAACCACCGCCTCTGTATTTCCTTGATCCAAAAGTGATTGCCCTTGTCTTCGTTAGATTCAGTTCTAATTTGTTTCTGATGGTGTAAAGGGACAATTGATCAAGGAGTCTTTGTAAGCCAACCCTGGTGTGGCTCAGCAGAACCAGATTGTCTGCATACAATAGATTACTAACTCTTACCCCAGTGAGTTTTGGTGGATGAGAGTTAACTTCATCGAGTGACTCTGACAGATCAGAAATGAAGAGGTTGAAAAGAAGAGGCGCTAACACGCAGCCTTGTTTCACTCCGCGTGATGTTAATACTTTCCTTGATGTGTGTGATCCGTCCCCAAGTTTTATGCGGATCCAGGTATTGGTGTGGAGTGCAATTATGGCTCATAGCAGTGTTGGAGGAATCCCCCATTTCCGTAGTTCAGCAATTCATGGCTACGGCTAGTGAAGATGTGTTAGGTGGAGTAAAGCATGTCCAACACGAACAAGGGAGCACTGGCTTGATCAGAGTGAATCTCCTATGAGCAAAGTTCTTCTGGATGCAGAAAGTAAAGTAGGGAGGGCACAACGGATAAAGAAAATCCTATCAGTCCAAAGCAAAGTAATGCAAGCATAGAGAAAACAATGTGTGTGTATTGGAAAATCTCTATCTGAAGGGACATATCAAGGTTTTTGCCTTCCTTTTTCTCTTTTTCTGACTTTGTTTTTGTTGGCTTTAGGACCCTGAGCACTTTATGACTGCTAACCAGTGCTAAGGTGCGTGTGCCCTCTCTTCTAAACATGGTTTCATTCACTTATCCACAATTGGTATATTTAATTTATCTTTAAGTCCCTAGTAGAGTGCACTGCCTGTGTCAAGGGCCTGTAACTGTAATGCTACTAGTGGGCCTGCAGCACCAATTGTGCCACCCACCCACATAAGTAGCCCTTTAGATATGCCTCAGGCCTTCCACTGCAGAGCCTGTGTGGGAAGTTGTTGGACCTGGCCCTTTCTGCAGTGTTATCCCTAAACATTTTGCCTTCCTCTTCCCTTTTCTTCGGGCCCTCATTTTTGTTGGCTTTAGGACTCTGGGCACTTTACCACTGTTAACCAGTGCTAAAGTGCATTCGCTGTCTCCCATAAAGACGGTATGATTGGTTTACACCTGTATGACATATTTTATTTACTTGTAAGTGCCTTTTAAGTTTGTAAACCATATTCCCAGGGCCGGAAAATTAAGTGCTATTAGAGGGCCTGCTGTACTGATTATGCCACCCATAGAAATTTATCATTTTATCATATATTGGACACCCCTAGGGTAGGGCCTAGGTAGCCATCTGTAAGTAAAATGTAGGACATGTACTTTTATGTTTTGCATGTCCTGGTAATGACAAACAGCCTATTTCACATGTTACTACTGTGATGCCCGTTCTTCTCACATGCTAGCATTGTGAATTCCCACATATACTTTTAAATGATAATTCCTGATTAGAAAGGAGTAGCGCTGCTATGTTTGGTATGTTTAGAATGGTAGTGATACATCCTACTTACTGGTGAAGTTGGATTTCACATTACTATTTTAGAAATGCCACTTTTAGAAAACGGGCATTTCTCTGTGCTTTTAAGTCTATGTGCTTTGCAGTCTGTCTCTAATTGACGTCTGGGCTAGGTGAGAGCTGCACGTTGTGTATTCTCTCTAAAAATCCAAAACTCAGGAAGGACTGGGTGTAACTGGGGATACATCTGCGAAAATCTGCATACTGATAGTCTTCCTGTGCATGTGAGCTTCACTTTGTGCATTCTTCCTGGGCAGGGAGATTTGGTTCACCCTTACAATTGAATAGGCTGTGTCCTGCCCTTACACAAATGGCTGATTTAACCCCTACTGACAGTCTGGAGCAAAGGTTGGGTTGAAAGGTATACTTGTGCACTTCAGAGAGTTCCTTTGAAGTTGGCCCCTATATCAAAGGCATTTTGGGGTATAAGTAGTGGGGCTCTGATCCCATCTAATCAGACACTGTGCAATACTTGTAACCAGATGCTGCTGGCTCTACATCTGCACACTGCCAGGAGGACTGCTGCATTCTCAGGAGAAACTGCCATTGCTGGTAACTGTTTTGCCATATTGGCCTGCCACTTGCTACATGCTTTTGTGTCGTCTTGGTGGTGTAGGTTAATGTTCCCTATGTGTAAAGTTAAACACTTCACTAGGTGTACCAGCCCTGGGTAGAAAATGATTACCATAATGTAGAAAACAAAACACCTCATCAAAATTAGCTGTACTATCATAAAACTCATCAGAAGAAAACACAGTTGCATGTTCTGGATCTTCTAACATTTCATATACTGTATCAATATCCCAATCACCAGAACTAGTACTGTGGGTGATAATATCAGTTAAAGAAATCTTAAACAAATGCAGAATTTACAAGAGTTCAATGGGACCATACACATCGAATGATACCCTGTCCTAAACAATCGCATCTGTAACTGGAACACAAGAAACGTTCACCAAGGACAAGTCTCTGTGCTCATGGTGTGATTATGCATGTGGTTTCAGAACCTAAGGCCAGCTGTATGACCATTCCGTTTTGCCAGTCACAAATTGCGATTTTTTGCAACTCACAATTTGCGACTCGCAAAACAGAATGTACTAATGTGTTTTAGACACATTTAGCAATTCCCAATGGGGCGCAAATGACCTGCCTCATCAAAATTCATGAGGCAGGTCACAATTTGTGACCTATTGGGAATGGGCAGGAACACAGGGATGGTGGCCTGCTGGGAACAGCAGACCACCATGTCTGTGTTTGCTTTTTAAATAAAGCATTTTTTTTCAAATGCAGCATGTTTTACTTAAAGGAAAATGGGATACGTTTAAAAGATAAAAATTAAAAAAATTCTTTCAATTTTTTAAGGACAGGCTGTGGTCCACTGGACCACTGCCTGCTCTTAAAAATATTTTTTCAAACATTTTCAAAGTCCCATTTGCGACTGGCTTACCACCTACTTGAAGTTTTGTGACCACATTTGCAGTTGCAAAATAAGCGTACATGCCAGTGTGACTCACTATTAGGAAAGAATGTCCTTGGCATGCCCCTTCCTAATAGTGACTCCCAAACCCTATTTTGCAAGTTGGTAATAGGTTACCAACTCTCAAAATAGGATTTGTACATACTACAACTACATACTACAACGCTTTTTAGCTGTGCAAACGGCCTGATTTCCCATTAGTGACCATTAAAAACAGTCCTAAATCTGGCCCTTAGTTCACGGTGTGTATTACAGAGCGTTCTGGGACAAAGTGCTCATTTAACAGGTGGAAGAGCAGTGTCACAAATCCAATCCAAAGGACTAGGGAAAGTAATGCATTTGTAATCAAGAGATGTAACCATGGAGAACAAAGTATGTTCTTTTCAGCCAACAATAGAAGATACACACCTTTAATTCAAACGGCAGGGCGGCACTGGAACCTTTGATTCATCGGATGACAAGTCATCAAAGTCAATTAAGTATCCAAATACCCTCTGGTCTATCTTGGGCAGCTCAGCAGGCTGGTTAGAATTGGATGAATACTCAATATGTGGTACATTGACATAGACTTTGTTGTTCTCTGGATTCTGAATTGAAATCTGTATTTCTGTACTTGTAGACTGCACATTTGTTGTTGCATTTGAAACATGTAGAATGCATACTTCATTGTTGTTTAATGTTGTCTCTTGTTGAAGAGAGCAGGCTTCATTTGTAATTAAAGCTTCCAACTGAACCTCCTGATTGGAAGCGAGAGGAGATTGGTGGCTACCTAGGAGTCCACACAGCTTACTGTTGAGAGTCCGCCACATAACGTGGTTTGATCAGATCAATAGAGACAAACCTTTTGTCTCGGCGTCTGACAAGGGGTGGGAGAAGTTCAGTTCATGTACCTTTAGCAGCCACGACAGGCACAGGCGCTCTGTAAAATCCTGATCCTGATCCAGCAGGTCCTTGCCAGAGCAGCCTTTGCTTCTCCAGTGGCAGTGCATTTTACTTGGAATTTTGCTTTGTACATCCTGGAAATTGCTCAGTTCCTGAAAAACAACCAAATGTTCATTGATGGCAAATGGGGTTTCTGACATCACTGTGCTGGCTCTATCGAGTTCTAGGACCGACATCTTGACCCCAAATAGTATCTCATAAGGAGTCCCACCACTCAGGGACCTTTGTGACATGTTATTCAAGGCCCTCTGGACCCCATATAGGCGATGAACTCAACTGCAACCAGAGCTCAATACCCTTGCTGTTAAAGACTGCTTTAAGTGTATTTACTCTCCACAACCTGGCCACCAATAGCATTACTATAATAATAAAATTTTAGCTGCCACCCCTGAATGTGCCGAAGTCAGACACTTATGCACAGCCAGAAATAATCACAGTCTGTGATCACTATTTGGTATTACTCTGTACCCCATCCTGGAATCTGAGCATATGGTGTGTTTTGTGCATCTAGCTTGTAGGAGTACGTGAGTGGAAAGCCTTTCGGCAGTTTCTTGTTGTTATGCACAGCATCGACAGCCACCATAATGTCTCTGGCTATTCTTGTATGTGAATGACTTATCGCAGCAATCGCGTAGGTCCTAAAAGTTGCTTTTGCGGCTTTGTCAGTCAATCAATTCCCTGCAATGAGAACTCCAACACGTTGATGATATGAGCCTGTGGCAAGCATTCTTTTAACTTCGCCACCTGTTCCTCAAAGGAACTTATGCTTCACTGTGCAGCCTTTTAAATCCCTGAATTAATTCTGGCGCCAATAACGAATATAGTCATTATATGACTGCACATAATAATATAAATCACAAACTATAAGTGTGGGGAATCCAGCATCCATACTCTGCAGTGCCAGTACTAGAGATAGATTTATGCCAGCTGTGTTGTGCCATCACCTAGTGACTGTGTGTAGGTTTTTTGGGGAATGGAAGGTACCGTGGTGCATACGGCCATTCACAACTGCGCATACAGCTGAATACTGCTGTTACATCCCTGCAGCAGTCTGAGAAGAACCATCAGTGTAAATGATGCAGTCATAGTGTTCTAGAAGCATTATTTAATTAGCGAGATGATATTCTTGTTCATACTAAAGAAATGTTTGTGTCTGTAATGTATCATCAAATCTGTAGTCTACATCTGTTGTAGTGAGTGAATGTGCCCATTGTATCCATCTTGGATGTAGAGCTTTAGCGTTAGGAACACTTGGTCTGGTAACCGCCACTAAAGTCGGTACTGGGGTCATGAAAATAATTTGTTTCCCTTGAGCTAAGGCATGCTCTCTCACTACAGCAGTCTGGACTGCTGTCAGTATTTTTTCAGTGGGTGCAAACACATTTCAGCATTTGTATAGAGATGGAACTTGCAATCTGTACTGTGTCACCTTCATTGAGAGTGACATATGTACATCCTGATGTACCCACAAATAAACGGATCACAAAGTTTGTTGTTTTTACACAATGTTTGGAAGCTATCGAATTAGCTTGTATGGAACGTAAAATGTCTGTGTTCTAGCGTCCAATGTGTACCTGAAAAGTCTGGATGAAAGAGGTCATAGAATGGATTTACCCATTCTGTGTAATCATGGATGTCCGTTCTGCCAACATTTAGAATTCCTAATATGGATTGCAATCTTTTCAGGGTCATCGGAGGTTGGAGCAACACACATTTTCTAAAAAAAATCATTGCCAGGCTCTTGACCTCACTTGACAGATGGTATCCCAGAAACAGGACACTGAGTTGGACAATTTTTGATTTTTGAAAATTGAATCTGTAACCTATGTGAGTGAACCCCAAAATTATTCGGCCCACTCTAGTCAACTGCTCCATTAGGTCATTGTCTGGTAAATGTATGTCATCGACATAAGACAAAGCCAGATCATCAAAATTCTCATGTTATTCTGTGACTCTGGGTGAAAACAGCCCGTGCTATTCTTTTACCTTTGGGGTAAACAGCAGAACTGTTTCTCAATTAATCAATCATAGCATTTATAGAGCACACTACCTACCCGTGAGGGTCTCAAGGTGCTGAAAAGACTACCAACGTGAAGGCAGTTAAATATCTGCTTCCAGGTTCTATATTTTGACAGAAGAATCCATTCGAGATATCAAGCGTTGTTTTTTATTTTTTCTGCACAATATTATTTATTTGTGCAACACTGTGTGCATTTTGTGCTGCTAATGTGCAAGTAGCTGTGTTCAAATGATTGTAACCTAATACTAGATGGCATGATTGATCTGGTTTCATTACTGGAAACAGAGGATTATTCATTGCAGAGGGTCAACTTTTAATCACAAGTTGATATTCAAGTTGTTTAGGATTTCCCTAACTTTCTGTTTTGCTTAATGTTTTGTAGGGTATTGTCTTTGAGGATGTGGGGTTGTTCTCAATGGTATATCATGATAAGGTGGAACCATCATCCCACCCCACATGGTTTCAGTATAACGCAGGAACGAGTGCCAAAACCCACACCCTGGCCTATGAGTGTTTAATTGATTTTGGAACGAGGTTGGAGAAGGCTGGTAAAATTATTGTTTCCCCTTTTGGGCAATCCATCACAGAGTCAGATGGCTAATCATTTTTGGCCTGTAAATTACCATAACCTTGAGTGAGTTCCTCCCAAAAGAGGACATTTATAAATCTGGGTACAAACCCCTTCCAACCGTAGCTGAACTTCGTATAAACGGTGTGGAGTGCTTACTCTGGTATCTGGCGATTCCACTGTGATATACTCACTTAGCACTACGCTGACTAAACAATTCATCAGGTTCTAGCAAGCTATTTTGACTTCTGCAATGCAGTCCAACTTTCTCAATGACTATGCCCTATTAAGAATCAGAGTCCTCAAAATCTGGGGCATGCCTGACTTTTAGTCAGGTTACCTTCTACTTTTAAAATTGAGATTTTTATATTTTAGGCTTGTCTTCTTGTTTAATAATGCATTCAGATGAGCGTTGTGAGTCCCTCAGTTGTTTCACATGCTCTTCTGCTCTTCCCTCTGACCATCCTCCTCTCTCCGAGCATCTATCGGATGTATCCTGAAAGGAACAAGAGGAATGTGTATCAGGATCATGATACACATTCAGGTGGTTTAACATTTACAAGGTTATTTAAATTGCAAAGATTTTCAATAGATTTCTGTGTGGGAGACTCACCCCATGATTTTATTGTTTCTTTATTTTTATTGTTGTACCACTTCTTTGTGGAACAATCGAGTGCGTGCTTAGACTTATCCTTTTCAGGATTACTCTTAACATGTGGCTTTCCTGATCTGGCTCACAAATAATGTCTACCCTGCGTAGCATAGGTTTCTTTAATAAATGTGCTCTCCTGTAGCACAAGAGGCAAGTCCCTTGGATGTTGGCATATGGCTAACACTGTTGCTTATCCTTTAATGTTACTCAACATTATGTCAGATACTGATGCAAAATTACCCATCAGTTTCATCTTTATATGCAGGGCAGGTGCTGCCTCATGCTCATTCTGTACCTGTTTAATACCTCAGGTAAAACAGCCAAGGAAGGGGTACCATGTGTGCTGGAGTATACTTCAGCAAAGAAGGTGTTCCAAGTGGCCCAATCTCTTAATTGCAGGGAGCTTTCCCCATTTTCAAGCAAATTGTTAGTATCCTGTGCTTTTCCTGCAGGCCCATATGGGGAAATACTGCTTCCAGCTGGTTTGTTTTTTGTGTGATCCAAAATGGAATTTCTTCCCTTTGGATGGACATTTTCCCCATCACTGCATTTAATGTTTTAGGGCTAATGCCTGGTGTAGCTGATTGGGGTGCTACTGCTTGAACATTCCGTGCAGGGGTGAGTGTTAATGTTCACTTCATGAATTGTTTAAGACTACTGTATATTGTTACTAGATATTATATAATCCCAGCAGCTGCCCTGTGGGCAAACGATCAACACCAGGATGTGGTATGTAACCGTCTAAGACTGGCCATGTTGTCCCCTGATTCCTGAGTGGATCCAGTCTCAAGTCTTGTATACTATTGGGGAGGGCACCTTTAACCTTTTCGGTGCGTCGGACGGCCCCTGGCCATCCGACGTCATGGTGGGCGTGTGGGGGGACGGATGGGGGCCGTGCGAACCATGCCCACCTTTATTTCACCCACACCGTGGTGAAATTCAAGCTGCAGTCAACGGGTTAAACCAATGACTATGTTTTTGGTAAGTTAGAGGTGTTTCTATCTCTGCACAAGAAGTGTATTCGTCTGGTATTTTGCCTACCACATATTCATGAAATACCTGTGTAACATCATTTGCAGCTGGGAATTTCACCCAGTAGTAAAATACTTCTGTTCTAAATGCCTCATGTGCCGCTACCACAAAGGTAACATCACCACCATCTAGTGTGAAGCCATGTTGAAGTAATTTTTGAGTGACTGCATGTTTGCAGTTCCCTGAAATATTCTGTGCCATGTTTAGTAATAAATGAATTTACAGAGTTCGGCTAATGCAGCAGGAACAATATCCTTTTAGGCTTCAATTTTTCAACAGCCGATACACAAGATATACCTACTCATCTTAGGAGGATATTCCCTACCACCACAGACATCTCTGGTTTAAAAGGTGTAGAGAGATCTCAGAGAAGCATGATTGAGCGACTCAGTTGATCCATTGAAAATTAGAAACCAACCAATGCTGGCGGTGCTATGCTGTGAACTTTCCACTAATCAGTAGGAACTGCACACTTGCAGAAAACAGAAACTTAGGATGGTGTCAGACTGATTCCATGCACCCAGCAGGATATGTTGTCCCTTGGACCAGCTAGCTTACTGTGCCCCCCTAAACATAGCCTGGGAGCTAACAGTTCTGGCAACTTCTTGAACATGACAACCCTGTTCCCTCAGGAACCGTGGTGATAGACCTGGAACTTTTCTCTCAATCACCCGAGCTCTCTTTCGCTCAAAGAAATATGCAAAGAATATACAAAAAGATGTTTTTCAATATGTATTGAACAATAGTGATTCTTGTATGCAATTATTAATAGACAGAAGTAGACAAAAGTTATAAGGCGATTCAAAACAGTGAATCAAACAAAGAGTTCCACCATCTTGTTGAGACAGCTTATATATGCATACATATACAGCATTATAACAATCTTGTGTACTCCTACAATGCAAACTCTAACTGTGTCTAGGGTGTGAATGTATGGTCAGCCAAGAAACCCACCTTCTGGATGATCTAACCCATTTACCTAGTGGGTAAGAATGTCACAAACTGGACACCCTTCATGGAGATGTCAGTCAGGTGCTAAGGGAAAGCTTCAGCATGCAGGGACCCCTTGAAGTCAGCAAACGTTATTCCTCTGATTGTATGTGGAAACAAAAGGATATATATATAGAAAAGGGCATTCTTGCCTGGGGCCATGATTGTGATCATGCTGCCTATTGTTAGTATTCCACAGACAGCTGCGTCACCATATGGACGTAATAGTAAACATATTTGTATCACGCACATGAAGACCTTGCACTTAATGCAGAAGCAGTGTGATGGTGTTCTCATGAAGTTCATTAGTGGCAGCAAGGTTTGTGTTTCTTAGAAACCAAAAGCATTGTAAATGCAAATGTGTGTCAAAAGTCAATGTGACACTGAGAAGGCAACTTTAGGAAAGAATCATGTACATGTAAATTGCCATTATTTCCTACACTGCCTAACTTGGGCACATGACAAACACTGTGTACTTTTTGAAGGGTGCACTGGGAATCAGCCGCAAAAGAGGACCAGGAGGGTGATCATTCTGGGGAGGACTCTGAGAGGGAGGACCGCGTTGGAATTTCTAAGGATGCTAAACCTTGGAATCTGCTGGAGGATTCCGAACCAGAGCCCCATGATGACAGTGGCCCTGAGGAGGAGACTGGGGAACAGTAATAAAATGGATGGGCAGAGCCTCCAGTGGAGAGAGGGAATCCATAGATAGGGAGTACCTTGTTAGGTTTTTTGCGAGGAGCAGTGTAACAAAGGTTGGCCGAGGGTCACAGTAACCCAGACAGATCCCAGTGCAGAGGGGAGTAAAGTGTCCTATGTCCCTACTTAGAGTAGGGGGAGAGGTGGGGTTGAGCAGAGGCCCAGGGTGCCCTATTCTCACTCCCAGAGCCTAGCTAGTTCCCAGAGGGAGCAAAAGGAAGAAAGTCTGTTCTGCTATCGGAGACAATCCACTGAGGGTGACTCCATTGTGTCGGAAGAACTTGGAGGGGGTGGATTACACAGGCATCCAACCAGTTCTGGAGTCTGAAAGTACCACTCCACTGAGAAGAGAGCAGAAGCTCAGATGGAGGAGTAAGGGGAGGAAGGACTTGCTCCTAACCCCTGTTCAGTCTAAGTATACATACCCTAGGTTGGAAAACCAGTTGCAGGACAGCACAGCTGAACTGGTGGGAGAACTGACCAAATACCCACAGTTGGTGCTTTGTGCTTTGTGGGTCTATTTTCACTAAAATATTTAAATTTGCATATCTCTGGTTCTACTGATTGGAATTTTGTTGTTTTGGTCTTGTATTATTTATTAGAAATTACCCTAGTTTTCTAATCTGGTGTGGGATACATTTTGTGCAGTGTTTTCACTAAATTGCTGTTTGAAGTGTTGCATAAATTCTTTACACATTGCCTCTAAGTTAAGCCTGACTGTTCTGCGTAAAGCTACCAGATGGCTGAGCACAGGTTAATTTAGGTTGGCTTGTACCTCACCCTAACAAGGATTGTGGTTGCTGCTTGACCAGGGTTCACAGCCCATTCTACCAACAACCCATTTTTTTACAGGCAGCATCACAAATAATTTTGTGGAAGATGTAAATTCTCCGGATGGTTGGTAAAACAAACCTTTTGGACAATGGGGAGAACATATTTCTTGTGAGGTTTTTTGAACAAGGCACATTACCTTAAATTGAATTTTTCACCCACCGACAATGGAGCCATTATGTGGTCCTGTTTAGTGCATTCCAGTATTATTCCTGCCGCTGTGTTCTGCTTAAGCTGCAGTCTTTGTGTAACTTTCTTGGAGAGCCCTAAATAAACACAGTACAGTAATCAACGCTGCCAGAAATAAAGGAATTTATAATTCAAGATCTTTTTCAACACTTGTAAATTATTGTCAGGATCAGAATGTGTATGAATCACGAGAGAACCTCAAGCCTCCCTTTAGATCAACACAGTTCTCAGATGAGAACAGTAACATATCCCCAGTGACAAGAAGGAAGGGGTGAAAACAAACAACAGAATTAAGTATGTTTATTCAGGAAGAGTACATCAGAGTTGGGTTTACTGGGGCCTTTTCTAGCTTTCATTTGATAACCTAAGGAGAGCAGGGCAGTGGCCCTCTGTTACAATATAGAGAGTCACATGCCCACAGTAGATAAATATAATGAAGAATGTTTTTACTGTCGTCACGCCAAAAGAACCTATCCAAGGTAAAGATGAAGGCAAAACCCAGTTAGTAGACCGGTATAAATCACAGGGCAAAGCATGCAAGGAGCAGCAGAACAATTTAGGGAAGGAATCCGAACTGAGGGAAGGAGAAAAATAACAAAACTGAAGGTATGGAAATGTCTTGAATAAACTAGAACAACAATAAACAGTTGTCAGACAAAGTCCATACACTGTTCTCTTATACTGACTACCTCTAATAACCCGGACATACACCACTGGTAATGTTCTTGTGAACCACTATAATGTCAACCACCGCCCCTGTGTATGGCCCTCTATGCCAGAGCCATCATGATGGTCTTTTATAGTGAAGCAAAGGCTACTACTGAAGAACTATGTGATGTGCCAAGGGGATACGCAACTTGTCTATGTAGGCTTTACATAAAGGCAACCTTCTAAAGCCTTGAATACAGACAACATATACATGGACATGTACTGTGGTAATCTGATCATAAATATCAAATGCATGATCCTTCTATAACTGTAGGTCTTTAACTTATCCTAAAGAATTTGGAACATATCCCAGTGTGGAAGGCCAGAATTTACTTTGCCAGAAAAATATGTACATAAGATACTACAGGATCTCTGTCTTACATCCATTCAATTTGAGATAGTGTTAACATATCCAAGCATTAATTGGGAGAAGTAGTAAAAATGTATTAAACTCTTTATTCACCATTATAACTATATAGGTTTCAAAAAAGATGAACCCAAAAGATTCTAATATCAGTGCCAATTGATGAAAGTACTAATTTAATAATAGTGAAGACAATTTGATCCTTGCAGACCACTACCTTTCAGACACTGAGTCAGAGACTTACTGTTAGACATTACCAGTGTTAAAGATCTATGATTCCGCAAATGTTTCAGTCACAGGAGTGCCTTTCCCTTTATACTGAGATCCTCAGACATGTTATTAAAATTTGGTGATCTTTTGTGGCAAAACCTTTGACAGATATAGCAGGATATATGCCACAGCATGACCCCATCCATCTGATATCTTAAGTTGGTCACAAGTTCCATCACTACTGTTCAGTAGACCAGCCTGCATTACCCTGCTTTCTTCAGAAATAAAATATTGTTAGATTCCACAAAATCTGCTAATTAGTTGTCAACAGTTCTTTCCAACAATTTGGACAGAAATTGAAACTGTGTAACGAACCATCAATTAACAGAATCAATCAGGTGTCCTCATCTGTGACTCACACTTCCTTGTGCTCGAGAAGCATGGAGGGTCAAGCAGGAAGGGCTGATAGTGTGCGTTGTGTGTTGACTCTTCTCGTGGAGAGACTTTGCTGCAAGAAATGCCTGAGTTCATGTGTTAAGATTCATGAAACTATATGGCCAGTGAAACCATATCACACTAGGTTTAAAAATGGTGGTGGCCAATTTGAAGTCATATGAAATGAAATGAAATGAAAAAGGATTTATAAAGCGCATGGCTGCCCGGGAGCGTCCCAGCGCTGAGAGTGCAATAGAAAAACTGAGGGGAGGCCAGGGGGTGAAGGGAGGGAATTTTTTAAAATTATTATTGTGGGAAAAGGTATGTTTTTAACAGCTTACGAAACTTCATATAGTTCGGTTTGTTTCGCATCCGGGTTGGCAGAGAATTCCACAGGGTTGCTGCCGTGACCGAAAAACGTCGCCCTCCAGTGCGGGCCTTCTTGACTCTATGAACAGTGGCCAGGTTGCCTTGAGATGAGCGCAGGGACCTGGTAGTTTTATAGGGGTAGAGTATTGTCCCTAGCATAGGGGGCCCTTTACCCTGCAAGGATCTGTGAGTGATACATAGAGCCTTAAATGTGATCCTTTCCCGGACAGGCAACCAGTGGAGAGCTCTGAGCGCTGGTTTTGCTGATGCTCTCCGGGCGGTGCCTGTCAACAGTCTCGCTGCTGCATTTTGCGTGCGCTGGAGGATGTTAATAGTGGATTCAGGCGCAGCCATAAAAAGGGCGTTGTTATAGTCTAATCTGGATAAGATGAGACCTTGAATGAGCAACTTTTGGGACTGTGTCGGGAGTAGGGGAAGAACCTTCCGAACCGAGCAAAGTAGGCCCACACAAGTACCAGCCGTCTTTTTGGCCTGAGTTTTCAAAGAGAGGTCTTGCTCCAACCAGAAGCCCAAGCTTTTGAGTTCTTTCTTAGGTTGTGGAAGAGCTCCTAGACACGATGGCCACATGGAGGTGGGAAGGGATGTTATTAGATGACCCAGAAGCATAAGCTCTGTTTTTGTGCTATTTAATTTAAGTCTCAAGTCACTCATCCAATTGTAGATTCCTGCAAGACAATCATGCAGATTTCTAAGTTTGTCTTTTTCCAGTGAGAGTGAGACAGCCATTTGGGTGTCATCAGCATATGTGACGGCTTTGATCCCAAAGGGAGTGACAACATCCTCCAGGGGGGCCATATAAATGTTAAATAGTGTAGGGCTCAATGAGGAGCCCTGAGGGACCCCACACTGGAGGGGGAAAGACTTGGATCGCACCTTTTCTTCACAAACCTGGAAGGTTCTGTCCTTCAGAAAAGATGCGATCCAACGTAATGCGGTGTCTCTCACCCCTAGATTAAGGAGTCCCTAGATCAGGATCCCGTGATCTACAGTGTCAAATGCAGCGCTTAGATCCAGGAGGATCAGTAAAGCAGATCCTCCTGAATCTAAGATGCACCTAGCCTCTTCGACCACTGTCAGAAGTGCGGTCTCAGTCCCCTGACCCGGGCGAAACCCCGTTTGCGAGGGGCGAAGTAGATTGTTGGTTTCTAGGAAGGCCGAGAGTTGTTGGTTTACGGCCTTCTCTGCGATCTTACTCAAGCCTGGCAAAAGAGAGATTGGTCGAAGGTTTGAAAAGTCTTGGGGGTCAAGTCTGTGTTTCTTCTGCAGAGCTTTAACTACTGCATGTTTCCAACTAGTGGGAACCACTCCTTGGTTAAGTAAGGCATTGATAAGGTCAGTGGCCAGAGGCGAGATGGTGGGTCCCACCTGCTGAAGGATGTGAATAGGGGCTGGGTCGTTCGGGGATCCACTTTTCATGCCTGTTAGAGCATTCAAGAAGTCTTCATTAGATATCTGGTTAAAAAAGTCCAGAGTGGGGCCCATAGTTGCGGTGGTAGAAGCTGCAGGGGCATTGCTGTCAGATTTTGGCGGAAGGGATTGTAAAATGTTTGTTATTTTGCTCTCAAAGAAAGCTGCTACTTGATTGCATCTGGTAACCGTGGATTCCTGCATCAAAGGGGGATTGGGTATTTTAAGTAACTGTTTTACTATTTTGTAGGTCTCCCGAGACGAGTTGGAGGCAGATCTAATTTTTTCTTCGAAGAAAGAGGCTTGGGCTGTTTTCTGAGCTGACTTATAGGTCCTCATGGCTATTTTGTATTTCTCTTTATTGAGGGGGTCCCAGTTTTTTCTCCATCTACGCTCCAGAGTTTTGCAGATTGTTCTTAGGTTTCTCAGTTCTTGGGAGTACCATGGGGATTTAAAGATTTTACTTTTTTTCTTCAAATTTTTCTTGGGTGCTACTGAATCAAGGGTGGTGGTTAGCCACTTGGTGAAGTTTGCGTCTGCTTTCACAGGGTCAGGGTCAGCGAGGGGGGCAGATTGTTCTAATTTCCGAGTCCAGTTCTCGAATGAGAGTTTGGACCATATTCTCTCCTGGGTGCGAAGCACCTGAACTTGGGGAATGTCTAAATTGGTTTGCCATGTGAACGGGATGAGAGAGTGATCAGTCCATGGTAGTGGGAGTGCGGGTAAGATTTCTATTTTAGGAATGTTAGAAAAAATTGGGTCTAAAAGATGTCCTTTAGCGTGCGTCGCCTCAGAGATTTTAAGAGAGAGGTCGAACGCCTTCAATTCTGATATAAGCTCGCCAGCAGTTTTATCAGCGAGGTCATCAAAATGAAGATTTAGATCTCCTAGTAAAATGAAATTGGGTGTCGCGGTACAGGAGGTAATTGTGGTCTCTAGCAATGAGCCTATGAATTCTCCTAGGCTTCCGGGCGGGCGGTATATAAGAATACCTGAGAGAGATTTGTTTGGCGTAATTTGAAGGTAAAAAAGGACGCTTTCGCAGTCCGCAATTCCTCCCTCTTGTATTCGACATGTGAGATTATCTCTGTAAACTATAGCTAAACCACCTCCTTTTCCCTGGGTTCTGTTCTGGAACTGTATTAAAAAACCATGGGGTAACATGTTAACAATATCTGCCTCGGAATTAGAGGTCAGCCATGTTTCCGTGAGGAATAATATGTCCAGGTTTGTATCTTGAATCAGCAAGTTGATTTCTGTACAATGTTTAGGTATAGATCTGCAGTTAAGCAGGGCCAGGCTTACAGTCTTTGGTGTCTGGCGATTAACTTTCCGACTAGAGCGCTGTCCACAGCCAGTTCCAAGATGGCGCCCAAAGTACTGCGCCTTGAGGGGGATTGATGTGGGTGACCGGGAGCCCTAAACACGGCTTCCTCTAGTGCAATTAAATCTGCAGGGGGAAGCTGCTCACTACGGTCATCGGGAACGAATTCAGAGGTAAAAAGCGGTATTACCCGAAAAGTACGATATTTATAACAGATTAAAAGCGCTAATTACATTTTTCCAACAGTGCTAAAATATTTTTTAAAACTAAATTCTATCCTCCCCGCTTCCGCCTCAGGAGTCCTTGCATTCAATGTTGAAGGTGGACAGAATGCTGGCTCTTTTATAGGGACTTGGCCCAAATCGCCCAGCCACTAGAGCGCTGTCCACAGCCAGTTCCAAGATGGCGCCCAAAGTACTGCGCCTCGAGGGGGATTGATGTGGGTGACCGGGAGCCCTAAACACGGCTTCCTCTAGTGCAATTAAATCTGCAGTGGGAAGCTGCTCACTACGGTCATCGGGAACGAATTCAGAGGTAAAAAGTGGTATTACCCGAAAAGTACGATATTTACAACAGATTAAAAGCGCTAATTAAATTTTTCCAACAGTGCTAAAATATTTTTTTAAACTAAATTCTATCCTCCCGGCTTCCGCCTCAGGAGTCCTTGCATTCAATTCATTGAGTATAAGTTCAAGAAACGTCCTTGCTAGGCTATCAAGATACACAATTCCTGCAGTTAGGTCCTGTTGCCCGAGTTAGGAGAAACCTTGAGAACTGTTTGCAATTACATATGACCTGAACAAAACTGGGTATGGAGAACTATTCTAGGAAACCATTTGTGTTTGAGAATTTCGACTGCATTTTAAGTACTGTTTAAGGAGTGACCTTTTAACCCCTCCACTGCTTCGCAAATTCTGCCGTGGTGCAGGGGGGCTAGGGGGTGGGCGTGATGCTTAGGTGCTCATGATGGCTCCACACCGTCATGCCTGCACAGGTGGGGAATTAGTGCCGCGTGGGAGGAGCGGCAGCGGCATATTGGCTCCACGCCATCATAAGCATACGCCTACCGTGACTCATGATGGCGTGGAGCCGTCATGAGCACTGAAGGGGTTAAGGATTATGAACTCATATTTTTGTCCACCTTGTTCCTCCACTTGAGGAATGGAAAGAATCCCCATTCCTTTACAGACTTTGATAATATTCGTTTTTTGTCATTTGTTTTGTAATAATAGATTGATACTGAATGGAGAAGTGATAGGTTTTTTCAGCCAAATTTTATAATTGCAGTTTGTGATTAATATATTTTCATCTATGGACAATCGCTTTGTAAATAATTTCAACCACCAGGCGTGTTCTGATAATACAGAAGGTAGGTGCTTAACATGAGAAAAGTATAATGGCTCTGAATTCTGTTGGCATGTATTTAATAGAACATTATTATGTTTCACCTCTATGACGTTTTATCAGGCTTTTAAGAGTTGCAAACAAAGACGTTTTCTTAAGGTATATCATATGCAATATTAGAAATTAGACACTGCAGTAAGATTAATAATAAAAAAATGTTGTCTTCTTGTGTTTGCATATCAGCACTCTTCCAACTGAAGTCAGTACCCTGCTTTGAAGTGAGAATGGCAGAAACCAGTTTCTCTGTTTTCTCGGTTATTTTATTCCCACATCCCTGGGCATACTTCTAACCAATATATTATTCTGTGGATTCGAAGAAGGGGAAGCATACTTCACTCCCACTGGATCTGGACAGACCCAAGGTTAGTACCTTCTGTATTTCATTGGCTCTAGACTACAAGTATAATAATATAAAAATGGTACATATTTTCTTAATATGCACTATATATATATATGTATATATATATATATATATATATATATATATATATATATATATATGTATATATATAAATATATATATATATATATACTCACACACACATATATATATACACATACAAACATATACATATATACACATTATATATATATATATTGTAAATGTATTTATACTATTTCTAAACATGAATGTATATACATATTTATATTTGTAACTATTTAAAATTATTTAACTTAATTTTAAAACATTTCATATTGGGTTGTATTTTAAATTCCTACCTTTATTATTTTCTATGGGATGCAGTTGCAGTATCAGTGGTGCACCAAGTGTACTGCTGGACTCACTTTTAAAATGTGAGGTACTACGAAAGTTTAACACCTTCACTGCGGCGGCTATTCCGCCGCAGTGCTAAGGGTGTGGGGCGGCCGCGCGGCAGCCGCATGCTGGTGACGGAACCGCTCCGTCACCAGCGTCGGTTGAGCTGTGCTCGTGATGGAGCGGTTCCGTTACGGCCCGCCCCGCTCAATAGAACCCTCAGCGCAGGCGCGGAATTCGCGCCGCGCATGAGCGTTCTATCGAGCTGGGCGGGCCATGACGGAACCGCTCCGTCATCAGCACAGCGCGACCGCGGCTGATGACGGAGCGGTTCCGTCATTAGCACCGAAGGGGTTAAGGTACTTGAAAAGTAAATACTGAAAAGTAATAAACCTGTTCAAAAGTGTAAACTTACTCAAATACCTGAGCTATCTTTGTGAATCAAGCCATTGCAGCAAAAGTACTAAAAGGCCGAAAGTGTCCTTTTTAGGCAATTGAGTTACATAACTCCTGCAGCCAGGCCGTGTCAGAGTTTTGAAGTTGTGCATACTTTGACACCTTTAGAAGTCAAAGAAATACTGAACTGAATAAAGGGAAGTATTCTAGGACAATACTTGTGTTTAAGGAGTCCATCACATTCATGGCAGATGCCTTTCCACTGTAATACAAGTATATTATAACCTTCAGAACTTGTAATATGGCAGACAGGGTGACCATCACGTTTTAGTGGAGCATCCTGCCCACCAAGCTCTAAATAAGGCCGTTATACCACCTGATTGAACACTATTAGGAGTCATCCTTTGAGGAATATTATTTTTTACATTGAGACTGATGTCTCTTTGAGAGGTGTGAAAAGTATTCTGACCTTTGTGCAGATTTTGATAAACCTTCCTTTAAGAAAGGTATGGTAGGTATTAAGGTACTGACTGAGGCAGGGATGTGGTTGCTTGTTGTTAGGTGCAATCTTTAGAGCTAATTTGCATGTATTATGTTGCTGTTTATGAACCTGTCTCATTGAACATTGAAGGTAGATGTCTATAGTAAGACACACATAATAGTTCAGTATACTCTTTGAAAATGTTTCATAGATTCCAATTGTGTTTCAGCTCTAGGAACACTCAGAGTTTCACTAGACCATAGAGAGCTGAAATACAGAGATTATTAAAAGGTGTATTTTATGCAATATTAGGGATTATGTGCTGGAGTCAGAACAATAAAATCCCTGAAGGCCTACTCTTGCCTTTAGCTTTCAGTGCTGTTGTGGGATTTTACTGCTGAACAAGAATATTGTGATACCAAAAGATCTAAAGGATATAGAGCAGTATTGATGTGGTATTCTTAATTATAAAAATATATATATATTACCTACTGCCAGTCGCCAGTAGGTAGATAGGTAGTTATAGGTAGGACCTAATTTCCAAAGGAAAAGCATTTTTTGACTTCCCTATATCTTTAGCACCGTTTAAGGAATGTTCCCAAAAAAGTGCTTTGCTGTGTATTGTCGTGTATGGGCATTTTTGGGGTGATCCGTCAAGTGTGGGCTGAGAGAAAGGGGGGTTCAAAAAGTGTGTTTCTCATGTTAATTCCCATAAGAAATGTATACACGACTCCAGCCTGAACTGCTGAATTGAATTACACCAAATTTGGAAGAAAGTGAGCTCTTGGTTCAGAAAGAGCCCTTTTTGTTATTTAGTGTAAATCTGTTCAGTAGTTTTGGAGATATTAAAGAAAAAAACACATTTGTATATCTAGAGATGTGGACACTACCTGAATCCACCCAATCTCGTGCAGATGTCTCACGGGCTGCCAACACTTCAACCAGAAAGCTGTTTTGGGACTCGATCTCAGCCGAATCACAAACAAAAAGCTGAAAAAGGGGGAAGGAGGCAGGGTGGAAATACCCTGAGCCCCCTAGCCCTGGTGCTGGGGTCCCACAGGGCAATAAAGCTTTTTATCAATGTTGCTGTCATTTCACGATGAATTCATGGTGAAAATGAAGAAAAAAAGCATGCACATTTTTCCGCACTTGTTTCTAGTTGAGCTTCTGGGTGGGCCAGGTCCTGAGGGCTTATTATTATAAATAATATAGGGAGGGGGCACATGCCTCCCCCATACCCATGGCCAATCTTGGCCCGGGGGCCGCCGCCTTCCTTTGACAGGCACATTCTTATTTTAATTGGAGGAGCCGTACAGCCTCCCTGCCTTAAGAGCCCCTGGGGCCACCACCACTTCATCAGACATGGGCTGCCCTGATCCCCTCCTCAGGTACAACAGAGTCCCAGGAACTACCACATCCCCTGGGCTTTAATACTTAATTGGAGGGGTGCCGCATGAAGCCCCTTCCTTGGCCACTTGGACCCTGTGCACGACTACCTCACCAGCACCACAACTATAGAATAAAGGGAAAGGGGTGCTGAATGGCCCCCTCCCAGACCAAATTCAGCCCCTGAGACAACCACGGGAGCAGGACCTAAAATAACAAAGGAGTGGGGCTGCCGGCCCCTCTCCTGGCACCATTAAAGGCCCTGTGGACTGTCATCAACCATGACTGTCTCCCTAAGACCCAGAGAGTCCACCTCTAGGACATAGCTGTTTGCGCTTGCTTGGCGAGTGCTTTGATAGATCCTGCCAAGTGAGCGCAAGCAGTAGCTCTGCTCCCAGCAGGAAGGAGCAAGAAAACTGTTCCAGTTCACTGGGAGCATCTGTTTTCCAGCCAGCTGACAAGCAGTCAGGAACAAAGATGAAAGAATTGCTCCCACATGCAGGAAGCAGCATTTTGGCTCCTGCTCGACATGTGGAGCTGGTAGCGACTGCAGGGGCTTTCAGGCTCCCCTTCAGTCCCCAACGCTGGAGACTGTGTACTTTGGGTGGTGTGGGTGGGCTCACAGATCCACACAACCACTCACAGATTCACTCACAGACCCATACAGACACCCACACATCCACAAAGGCACTTACTGACCCACTCACACAGCCACACAGGCACCCACAGCCCCTCGGACAGATTTACATAGGCACAGACCCATTCATAGACCCATTCATAGACCCACTCAGTCACTCATAGACCCAGTCACTGAATCACAAAGGCGCTCACACACCCACACCAGAACCCACAGACCTACTCACAGACCCACACAGGCACTCTCACACCCACTCACATGCTCACACAGGCATTTACAGACCTACTCACAAACTCAAACAGGCACTCACTGAATCACACAGGCACTCACACATCTACTAACAGACCCACACTGGCACTCACACACCCACTAAGATACTCACACACCCACTCACAGATCCATACAGCAACTCACACATTCACTCTCTGACCTACAAAGCCACTCACACACCTAATCACAAAGGTGAAATGCTACAGTTAGGAGATAAAATTAAAACAAAAGAAATTCACAGAAAAAAACCAAAGGTTACAGAGACATTATAGTTAGGGAATAACATTAAAAATACATAGAAACTCACAGAAAGAAACAAAGGTCACAGGGACCGAATAGATTTTTTTATAAACGTAGACATTCACTGAAAAAACCAAAGGTTACAGGGACGTTATAATTAGGGTCAGATTTCACTTTGTACAAAACCAGTGAAATTCAGCAGCTATAGTTATCTGAGTTAACTATAATTTACTACACAGCAATGCACTTCCGATGACCTCACACATTACATTACTCATGGCATGGTCACTGACTGATGACATTTCAAATTACATGATGAAATAATCCACAGAACCATTCACACACACATACACTCTCTCATACACCTACTCACATACCTACACAACTACTCACGTACCCATTCACAGACTCATACAACTACGCACACACCCACTCACCCATAGAGGCATTCACAGACCCAATCACTAATTCAAACTGCCACTCAATCAACCACTCACTCACACACCAATATAGCTTCTCATACACCCACTCACACTCCCACCTCGCTGTCTCAAGACCTGGAACACCCTCCCCTTCCACCTACAGCAGACCCAAGACCTGCTGACCTTCAGAAAACTCCTCAAGACCTGGCTTTTCGAGCAGTAGCAGCATGCCCCACCCCAGCGCCTTGAGATCCTCACGGGTGAGTAGTGCACTTTACAAATGATATGATTGATTGATTGATTCATTGATACAGCCACACACTCACCCATACAGCTCCTCAGACACCCAATTGTTCACCCATACAGCCACTCACCCATACAACCACTCAGCCATATAGTCTCTCAGCACAGCCACTCACTCATCCATGCCATCACTCACACACCCACACAACCACTTGCATACCCATTCACAAATCCATATAAACACTCACCCATTCAGCAACTAACACAAATACTCAACTCTCCAACTTACTTAACCAAAAACCCACTCTCAAAGCCACTCAGTCACGTATACAGCTACTCACACACCCACTCGCCCATGCATATACCTCCCACATAGCCACTTACTCACCCATAAAACTACTCACACACCCACTCCCACTCCCACACAGTCACTCATACACCCACTAACACACTCACACACCCACTCACATCCTCAAATACTGATAAACACAGTCATACCGCCACTCACATAATATATCCTAGAAGTAGTATCACTCATTAGTAGTACACAAATTATAGTAATTTTTCTTTGTAATAGCTTAGTATATAACTTTAAGTCTCAGAAGCTTTTACAAACACTAACACTCACTGGATGATGTAGTCAGTGATGTAATTTGAGATGTAATCAGTGATGTCACTGACCATTTTATGAGTAATGTAATATGTGAGGTCATAAGCAGTGCATTACTGGAGTAAGTTATAGTTAGCGCAGGTAACTATAACTGTAAATTTCATTGGTTTTATGAGTGAAATCTGAGTGAAACTATAATGTCCCTGTAACGTTTGGTTTTTTCAGTGACTATATATATATATATGTATATATATATATATATATATATATATATATATTATTACCTACTGGCGGTTGCCAGTAGGTAGTTATAGTTAGGATCGTTTTCCATAGGAAATCCGCAACATTCTATTGGGAATAACTTTGGCGACGAATGAGGGATCTGCCTGTAATTTTCCTTAACTTTGCCTCGCTGCGCTCCGCTCCTTCCCTGAAAGTTTCGGGGGGATCCGTCAAGCAGTAGCCGAGATAAAAGGGGGTCCCAAAACGTGTATTCCCCATGTTAATTTCCATAGGGCAGTTGGACTCACTTTTAGCCCGAACGGCTGAATGGATTTCCACCAAACTTGGCAAAATTGTAGGGACTGGTACCCCGATGTGTCTTTGCTATGTCTCAAGATATATGCTCCAGTGGTTTTTACGAAAATTAACTTTGAAAAAATATATATTGGGCTATATATATGTTAGAGCCCAAATGTAGCCCAATGTAGCCCAAAGATGGCCACCAGAGACAAAAAAAAACAAATGTAGCCCAAATATCAGCCAGATGTAGCCCAACTATAGCCCAATGACAGAATGTCCCAGAGTGTTCTAAAGAACAACTAGAGCGCTAACAGTCTTACTTATGACAAAAGTATGGCACACATGAAGTCATCTTGATTAGAATAAAGTGTTAACACTTAAAACATTTAATTTGCAGAGGAACAAAATGAGGGGGTTCATTTTGCCATAGAAATCATGATTAGTGCTGAAGAAAGAAAAATTAGGGCACATTTTGAGTGACTTCTCAAATCCTCTTATATTTCATTAAAAAAATTCTGATATGCAGTCTCCCAAGATGGCGACTAGAGACAAAAGAGCCCAAATGTAGCCCAAATATCAGCCAGATGTAGCCCAACTATAGCCCAATGACAGAATGTCCCAGAGTGTTCTAAAGAACAACTAGAACGCTAACAGTCTTACTTATGACAAAAGTATGGCACACCTGAAGTCATCTTGATTGGAATAAATGTTTAACACTTAATACATTTAATTTGAAAAGGAACAAAATGAGGGGTTTCATTTTGCCATAGAAATTATATATATATATATTCACTGAAAAAACCATAGGTTATAGACCATATATAGTTAGGAATTAGCATTTACAAAACCTTGAAAATTCACTGAAAAAACCATAGGTTATACACCATATATAGTTAGGAATTAGCATTTAAAAAACCTTATTTTACTCACACAAAACCATTGAAATTCCATATATAGTTAGTTGCACTAACTATATATCGCGCACCCGCAATCCACTGCTGATCATGTCACATATTACATCATTCATGACATGGTCAGTGACATCACTGATGACATCACTGATGACATCTCAAATGACATCACTGATGACATCACTGATGACATCTCATTTGACATCATTCTTGTGCTAATACGATAAACCTCTTCAGACTCTAATATAACCTTAGATACACTCAGTGTATACAGACACTCACACACTGCCACTCATCCATGGAGTTACTCACACACCCAGTCAGTCATGCAAAGAAACAATCTCACCTCCATTTCTTCAACTATACAGTTAAACACACCTTACTTATTGAAACATATACTAACACATATTTACTCTCTTATACAATCCCTGATACAAGTTCACAATGATCGATACAACCACTCACTCATTCAGTGGCTCTCATGCACAGTTATTTATATATGCCAACTCTCACATGTACTGTGTTTTACATATGTACTTACTATGACATGTAGCATTGAGATATCCATTCACTCATCAATACACTCATGCACACAGTCAACTGCCCATGTAGCTGTTTCCACATGCACTCTTGAACTCATACACCTAGTGAATAAACTGCTCACACATCTATGCATAGAGTCACACACCTTCCAGCCACCCCCACACAAACTCAATCTCCCATAGAAATACTTGGGCAACCAATTAATAACACATATAGCCTCTCGTATAGCTAATGATCAACACATGCAGCAGTTTACAGAACAACAGACATAATGATGCACAAATTAAGACAGTTTAGTCACTAACCCATGCATTCAGTGAGACACATTTAATCACTCACTCATACAGTCAGTCATGCACCTACTAAATCCTTTGTTCAGACACTTATACATCCACTCATTCTTCAATATGTAAGACATATTTTAACTTTACAGAAACATACAGTCACTGGATGTTGTCATCAGTGATGTCATCAGTGATGTCATTTGAGATGTCATCAGTGATGTCATCAGTGATGTCACTGACCATGTCATGAATGATGTAATATGTGACATGATCAGCAGTGGATTGCGGGTGCGCGATATATAGTTAGTGCAACTAACTATATATGGAATTTCAATGGTTTTGTGTGAGTAAAATAAGGTTTTTTAAATGCTAATTCCTAACTATATATGGTGTATAACCTATGGTTTTTTCAGTGAATTTTCAAGGTTTTGTAAATGCTAATTCCTAACTATATATGGTCTATAACCTATGGTTTTTTCAGTGAATTTCAATGGTTTTTTAATAGCAAATATCATAAGCTGTCGAATGTCAAGTACGTGGTAAGTAAAAACATTTTCGTGTTTATGCACACTGATCTGCTTTGAATGCTGCCCCCCACCCCTCATTTCTATTAGGAGTACTCTCTCTTTGCAGATAGTGAAGGGTAGTTAACGCAGCCCTTTGCCCCCTTTGTAATCCGTCGTGCCTGCTTCTCTCTCCATTTGATTGATTGTTCTCTTTGGTTCATTCTCTATTTACAAACAAGCACAGAGTCGCAATACTCTGTTTAGTCTTTGCAGATAGCGAAAAATCGTGTAAAAAAACAAAAGGAATCGAGCAAAATCAGTAGGCCACTAATGGGATCTCTTTTTGACCTCGCTAAAATAGAAACATTAGGAACAACCTGTTGAAAATAGCAATGCGTATGTACATAAGCGGCGTTCATTTGTGTTCACAGTACCCCTTGTTGATTGTTTCAATCGAGCATTGAATTGTTCGAAGTTAATTCTCTTAAGGATCTTCTCTACCTGCAAACGAGGAAGAATAGGAATATTCTCTCTCCCTTTGCAGATAGTGAAGGGTAGGTAACGCAAGCCTTTAACACGTCGTACCTATTTCATTCCTCATTGATTGATTGATTGTCCGAACATTGACTGTTTGGGAATTAGTTCTTTTTGGAGGTATTCCCTGTTTGCAAATAAACGTAGGAAAATCTTTGCAAGTAGTGAAAGGGTACGTAATGCGGACCTTTCTCCCCCGTTGTAATCTGTCATGCCTATCTACTCCCCACTGATTGATGCACCTTTTTCACCCGGACCATTTACTAGAGATACGTCATCTGGCCCGACCAGAGAGCACCCCTAGTGAAAAGGACATATGCAATAATAACGAAGTGATCACTGTATCCTGTTAACAGAAACTTTACCATGAAACAACCTGGAAAGAAAAAAATAGGAAAACGAAAATCAGTAGGCCACTGATGAACATGAACTTTTATTAAACAACGAACAAAGAAACGATAACATAACGTAATGATAAAACCTATTAATGTCCTAGAAACAAGAAAACGTTAAAATATGCCAGTGGTGAGAGACCAGAAAAACAGTAAGAGAAACCAAATCACCCCTCGCTGTCCCACCGCCTGCCACGCCAAAAAAATCGATAGACTAGGGAAAATGCAAGTCAGTAGAACATCCGCCCCCACTCTGGAAACTTCCAAGGTGGGGCAGGGTTCCGGCTACGCCCAGCCGGGAGCAGCCCATATAAGGCAGGTCCTGCTGCCACGCCTCGGCCAGGAGATCCTAACGTAGGGTGTAGCCGGAGGAGAGGCCGAGGCCAGCGGGACCCGGCCAGGGGATTGCCTTTACAACGCTGAACAGTTGCAGGGGGGGGGAATGTCTCCTCGACCCTCCCCTCTCTCTCCCAGTCCGGCCGCGGTGGCCCTTGAGAGTTGCAGGTAGTCCCGCCACATGCTCTTCCGGTCCGGCCACCAACGGTCGGGGGGCCGAGGCCGACGGGATCCGGCTGCAGCCGATAAACCAAGAAACCCGTTCATGGGGCCAGAGCCAGGGGCGTCCGGCCGACATCCACCGGAAGCCCGGCCCGAAGACGGACGGGACACTTCTTTCTTTTATAATGGCTGCGACAACACTGGGGGGGGATGTCTTGCACATGCCTCCGACCCCCCCCCCCCCCTCGTCCTCATCGCCTGGTCCGGCCATAACAAATCTCAAGCGAGACGCCGTGGGGTGCACTGGGAGGGAGAGACGGTGCGAACAGGCCTCTCCCGCCTCCCCAGGTGGAGGCTTCCCAGCTGCACCCTCAGCGCTCCAGGCGCCCGGAAAAGGGTTCTTCCACTGTGGCCATGCTGCAACGTCTCGCCCGGCAGGGTGGAGCCCGTCCGCTCATGTGACCCCGCGATCGCCGGTAGCTGCCGAACTCTCAAAATGGCGGTCGACCTGGCAAGAGCGGGCCCAGCATAAAGAAATGGCCCGGTCACTGGTTGACTCCACCACCGTAGTCCTCCACGACCTTGAAGATTCTAGAGGAGCCGTGGGAGTCTCCGACCCCCGATGGGGAATGACTGCCATGATCGCCCGTGGAGTGACGAAACTGTATCCGCGGGACGTCGGCGCTCCCATGCTGGCGCCAGCCTCACTTTGAATTACTAGAATCCTGCAGACCTCACTTCCGGTGAAAGCACAGTGTGACCCGGTAGGAAAAATTATTGCACCCCCTCCCCTTTTTGACTGATAGTTCAAACCACCGATCCTTTCCTTTGCCCTTTTAACGGAACTTTGGACTGCCTCCCCCTCTTTTACATTTTCTAGAGAAAACAAAACATTAACCACTACATTAGCATAGCAGTTGACACCAGAACTGTTTTCAAATTGAAAACCAACAACATCTTCAACAGAATCCTTTTTGTTTCTGCTGTGACCCTGCTACAGCACAGGCATTGTCCCCAGCAGTAATTCTGCAATGCCGGTAAGAATAGCTGTGGTGCCTACTGGACTCACTCACCCCCGCGGCGCCCCACGCCGTTTTTTGCTGGGCGGCAACTTACTAGACATCACTTTCGTGCCATCTAGATTTCAGCGCGTTCTGCTGCCTTGGAACTATTCGCACAACAGACCGCTACTGACAAGAATATTTCATTATTGGTGCTGTCAATTTCAATAAATCTATTGGATAATTCAAAAGAAATTGCCACGGTCTCTTCGTTGTTTAAATGTTTTTACTGTTTTTGTTTTCTTGTATATATTTATATGTTATTAAAGTTTTATATTCCTACTACTTTGTTGGAGTGCTATATATTTTTAATGTGACACATAATTGTAAAAACTTTGATGTACAAAGAGTCATTCCTGGAATCTTCCGCTTCAGGCTCGGTCCCCTCCCCAATCACAATACAGGATGGTTTTCAGATAGTAGGAACACGTGTGGTGTGACGGATCTCATCGGGTGTGGGCCTTGATCTACTATAACTCCTTTGAAGAGGGGTGATTCTTTACAGCTGGGGCCATAAACTACATCTGCAGGGCTAGCTGATAGCCTGGACAATCGGACACAGAGAAAGAGGAGTGTCAGAGGGTGCGGTAGTGAATAGGGCGAAAGGGAGGTGTCGGGCGGGCACAGAGTGTGATTCTCAGGGAAGAGCAGCGCAGATGGGGGGAGGTTTATTGCCCATGCATAAGACAGAGAGCGGTGGTGACCAGTGCCTAGGGAAGATGCTTGCATGGGTGAGGAGCCATGCTACGAATCGACAGCGTGCAGAGAGTGGGTCTGGTCAAGACATCTAAAATGGCTGCCGTGCACGACAAAAGTGTGGCATTTCAAAAAAGGCAAGATGGCGCAGACAATGTTTTTCAACACTTCCTCATTTCCTTCGAATCGAACGTTAACAGACGTTGGGGCATATTACCAAAGTTAAGCGATATTTATCGCTAACGATGCTTACCAACCAATTTTTTACCACTAAGCATCGTCAGAAATTATCGAAGATAAACCTTGCTATTATCAAGGTTTATCGCAAATGCGATAATAAACGGCCGCAATGCATGAATATCGCTAAAAACTCAGCGATATTTATGCATTACCGAGCTAATGCTCTTAGCCATGTTATCCACCTCCCATTGGATAACATGGCTAAGAACTGCTCAGGGCAGGTGTTACTTTTTGGAGATATTCGCGCTTAGCGCGAATATCTCCAAAAGTTGGTAATAGGAGATAGATATCTTGCATGTTGTAATGCAAGTTATTGTGGTATATGGAACTCATACCATAATCTCTCAGGAAAGCAGAAACTGATCCTTTTGGGACCGCCTAAAAAGGCCTAGGGGGTGAGGAGTACTCTACTTTGCCCCCTTTTCACGTTCCGAACTATTTTATTTTACTCTCTTCTGTAATTACACAAAATAGCAGCGATAAGATGCATCGGAGACACACAGTGAGAGAAAGGAGGTCGGAGATGAAGAAGAGATGTCAAATACACATTGGAGATAATATAGTGGCAGAAGGGAAGTAAATATGAGTAAACTTACCATGTAACATAAAAATGTTGCACTCTATACTATAAGTCTCATTTTATACTACAATCACTTCGCTACAACCTCATAAATTAAAAATAAAAATGAATAATGTCTCAAACAATTTTTGATTTCTAAATATAAATTTATTCTTCAGAATTTTCTAAATTTGAAAGAACTAGTAACATGTCCTCATCAGCAATGTCCTCATTAAAAGTCTCCAATGATGATTCTTGTAACTCTATGGTCTCCAAACACTCGATAAATTCGCCATCAAGAGATTGATCAAAAAAATCATTCAAGTCATCTCCTCCTTGTGACAATATTTCATTATTGGTGCTGTCAATTTCAATCAATGTAGTGGAATCATTCAAGTCATCTCCTCGTGACAATATTTCATTATTGGTGCTCTCAATTTCAATCAATGTAGTGGAATCATTCAAGTCATCTCCTCCTTGTGACAATATTTCATTATTGGTGCTGTCCATTTCAATCAATCTAATGGAATCATACAAGTCATCTCCTCCTTGTGACAATATTTCATTATTGGTGCTCTCAATTTCAATCAATGTAGTGGAATCATTCAAGTCATCTCCTTGTGACAATATTTCATTCTTGGTGCTGTCCATTTCAATCAATCTAATGGAATCATACAAGTCATGTCCTCCTTGTGACAATATTTCATTATTGGTGCTCTCAATTTCAATCAATGTAGTGGACAATTCAAAAGAAATTGCCACGGTCTCTTCATTGTGAGCCATTTTATTTTGAAATTGCTTGCTGTAAATTGCAGAAAAAAATAATCACTTTCATTTATCGTTTTTAGTAATACATAATATAAAACTAACTTTATCAAGTATTTAGTATAACAGAAGGACTGCAAATAAATAACAGAAAACATTTTTCAAATTATCTTCAAGTGTACAACATAGTTCCCCTTACAAATTAACAACTCACCTTTTTAAAAGTAGCAGAAGTGTTAGTACTGTGTAAATCAAACACCAGAAATTCACCACCAAAAATTCCTCACAAATGTACCTCAGACAGTAGTATCACAAAATGGCTGTGGTTTCCTCTCATTTGACATATATACATAACCAATTAACTTTCATCACACACAAATACAAAACCAAAGTAACATTTTAATTGGTTCTAAATTTCAACACTTTCAAATGTGTTTTCCCCATGCAATTTTCCATAGGACATTTACATACGTCTACAGCCTGAATGGCTGAACGGAATTACACCAAACTTGACAAAATGGTACATCAAACCTAAGAGGTCAGGAAGGATCTACTATGCCCCCTTATGGTCATTTCCCCCTTCGCTTTGGCCTCCTCTTGTCTCTCAATCCTACCGAGAGACAAGATGGCGGCCGCTACGGACTGTTTGGAATGTTGACAGACGCCGGAGAACCAATCAGCTTCGCAAAGCTCCGTAACGCGAAAAGTACGCGAAGCGGAGCGCTGTTACAGATATATATCTTTTTTTGAACGTTAATTTCTCAAAATCCACTGGAGCACATATATTGAGACCTAGCAAAGGCACATCGGGCTACCAGTCCCTACAATTTTGCCAAGTTTCGTGCAAATCCATTCAGCCGTTCGATTATTATTATTATTTTTTTTTTTTGCCCCGCGGGGCCCTTTTAAAACCTCCACATCAAACCTAGGGGGTCAGCGAGGATCTACTATTCCCCCTTATGGTCATTTGCCCCTTCGCTTTGGCCTCCTCTTGTCTCTCGATCCTACCGAGAGACAAGATGGCGGCCGCTACGGACTGTTTGGAATGTTGACAGACGCCAGAGAACCAATCAGCTTCGCTTCACAAAGCTCCGTTGCGCGAAAAGTACGCGTCCTGGGCCGCTGCCCGGTCCGCTGTTACAGATATATATCTTTTTTTAAACGTTAATTTCTCAAAATCCACTGGAGCACATATATTGAGACCTACAAAAGGCACATCGGGCTACCAGTCCCTACAATTTTGCCAAGTTTCGTGCAGATCCATTCAGCCGTTCGGGCTAAAAGTGAGGCCAACCGCCCTATGGAAAACTCAATGTTAAAAACACGTTTTGGGACCCCCCTTTTTTCTCGGCCCCCACTGGACGAACCCCCCCCAAATTTTCAAGGGCTGCTCAGAAACAAAATGTGCCATTTTCCTGAAAATTTCAGCCAATTCCGTCCACAAACGCCAAAGTTATTAGACATAGAATTTTCAAAAAACCCATAGAGAAAAAATCCTAACTATATATACCTACTGGCGACCGCCAGTAGGTAATATATATATATATATATATATCGACATAGCCTCTTCCCCAAAAGTAAAGAGCGGAGGCCAGAGGGGATTTCGTTGGAGGGGCTTTATTTCAAAACTGCATCGGTGAGTGGCGGCAAATGCATTTCGGCGTGGTTGTGCCTTTCTCAGTGCCCTGCACCCACGCGAGTCGTATATTCAGTCCATCAGTACTGCTCCGCCTTTGTATGGTGCTGACATCACTGGACTCCTCCCCGAAGCAGAGTTCACTCACGTGTTGGATGTCGGGACCCATTACCAGACTCCAACTCCCAGGGTGCATCATGTTTATGCACCTCGGTCGGTGGTGTGGGGGGCACCTCTTGGATTGTGCCGGTTCCAGTGAGTTGCAGGTAACGATGGTTTTGACTCCCTCCTTTGCAATCGAGGTCCAAAACTCCTCCTCGGGTCCCCTCGGGCTATATATATATATATTCACTGAAAAAACCATAGGTTTCACACCAGTTATAGTTAGGAATTAGCATTTAAAAAACCCATTAAATTCACTGAAAAAACCATAGGTTTCACACCAGTTATAGTTAGGTGGAAATTTTACTCGCATAAAACCATTGAAATTCCCACGTTATGGTTAGTTGGACTCACTATAACTTGCGCGTGCAATGCACTGCTGATGACGTCACATATTACATCACTCATGACATGGTCAGTGACATCACTCATGACATCACTGATGACATCTCAAATGACATCACTGATGACATCATCCAGTGAATGTGTATCTTTCTGAAAAATAAATATTTTTTATATATGTATATCTAAAGGTTGATGGAAGAATAAATGGGTAAATAAATGTCTAAATGGATGTTTTTTTTGTGTAAAATTGATTGGTTAACTGACTTATTAAATGTATCTTAGTGAATACATATATTAGCGAGTAATGTTTAAATATTTAAATATCTGTATCTGTGTCTCACTTTGTGTATAAGTGGCTGCATGGGTTGGTGAGTAGCTACATGAGTGTGTATATGGGTTATTAGTTGTTTTTTTGAGTATCAGTATCAGTGTCTGTATGGTTCGGTGGGGGATATTACTTAGAGCACAGATGCATGAATGAGTGACTCACTATTTGTATGTATTTTGAAGACAGCATGTGTGCAAGACTGTATGGGGGATGATTGTGTGTATGGGTGGGTTAGTGAGTATGTGTTTTTATAATTGATTGTTTAAGAGAGTAAATATGTTTCCGTTTCTGTAGAAGTATGTGTAGTGGTGTGTATATAGCAGTATAATCAAGTAAATGTTTTTTTGATAGTTTATTTGCATGTGTGAATTTGTGTGTGAGTAACTATATGGATGAGTGTTAGTGTGTAACAGGATGTATAGGTGTATGAGTACATATGATGAGTAAGTACATGCATGAGTGACTATATAGAACGGTTGGTGAATGAGTGGATGTGTATGTAGATGTTGGAATTACCTAATAAGTTGTTGTAATTGATATTGGTTTCTCCTTTTTTAAGAAAATGTTAGTTTCTATTTTTGAATGTGTGTGTCAAAGGTTATTTTATGCTGATAGGAGGTCTGCCACTTTGTCACAAGGATGTTGTCATCAGTGATGTCATTTGAGATGTCATCAGTGATGTCATGAGTGATGTCACTGACCATGTCATGAGTGATGTAATATGTGACGTCATCAGCAGTGCATTGCACGCGCAAGTTATTGTGAGTCCAACTAACTATAACGTGGGAATTTCAATGGTTTTATGCGAGTAAAATTTCCACCTAACTATAATTGGTGTGAAACCTATGGTTTTTTCAGTGAATATATATATATCAATCTTTTTTTGTGGTAATATTATCTTATTTTGCAATACAAAAAAAATCGAAATTCACTGATTAAAGTGTTGTTATATTGAAAATGTCAGTTAAAACATACAGTTTTAAATGAACAAAGCCACTAAAATTCAAAAGTCATATTAATCTTCAGTAATTCTAACTTGTGCCCTAAAGTAACTATAACTAGTGCCTGCACCATGCACAGTGTTGTTATCAATAATGACATTTCAAATGTTACAGTCATATTATCAATGATGCCATAGAACATGTCATGTGTGATGTAGTTGGGTAGGTAATTAGCAGTGCCTGGTGAGGGAACGACTTACAGCTACTTTCCCTTTTAGGGCCACCACAAGCAAGAACATTTTACTTATGCTTACTAGCAGTCCTTTAAATGGAAAAAAAGTGCAGTTAATCATCAGATTGAGGTGGGGGCATGGCAAGGAAGTACAACTAGGGGCAGGACTAAGGGTGGGGCTAATGAAAAACAATTAAAGGACACAAAAACATTTTGGGGTGCAAATGATGACAAATTGCTTCAATCTGTCATGTATTGTTGGTGCCCTTGCATTAGGTTCTACTCGTTGACAGACTGTTGAAAGGTAACTATAAGGTTTCCCTTTTTGTTAGAGGCTCCTGTATATTAAACAAAACATTAAAAGGTACAGAAACTTGTTTTACTGAAAGGTGAATGATCCTGTTCCTAATATATGGCATTGCATTAACAAGAACATTCCAGATTGCTTACATATGTGATGTTCTTTAACTCTAGAGTTATGAGACAGAGGAGGACCAAATGTAACACTATTTCTAAATCATCAAATCTGTAGTCAAGTTATTGAGGTCAGGGCCGGAGTGGCTACCGGGCTGTTGTGTGTGCTGCCGAGCTAGGGGCTAATTTCTCTGTGGTGGGGGCTTATTTTGTTGATGGGGACCTGCGTGCGATTTGAAATAAAAAAAGAAAAACGAATTTCGTTTTGCACACACAGATCCCCATCAATGAAATTAGCCCCCAGCACGGCAGCACACACAACTGCCCGGTAGCCAGTCCGGCCCTGATTGACGTACATTTTAGGGTGTTCTCATTTGGGAGTTTCCCATGCCCACACCGTAATGAAGGTACTTGGGTAGGATGGTTGGCACATGGAAGTTTCAGACTCAGGTGGTTGAGAAGTGTAAATGAGAGGAGGCATTCTATGTGGAGAAGAGTACCTAAGGGGAATAAAGGGATTGTTTAAGGAGTTGAAGGTTACCTATGGTGGGAGTGTATGGTTCAGGGCAGAGATTGAAGTTGCCCGCATGTGTGCAAAATATCTGACAGGTGTGACAGAAAACCTGTAAATGGAGTATACCTTTTGATGAAAGACAAGAGAGTGGGGGCAGAAGGCACCTGACAGAATGTGTTGAATAAATACTAAGGGAAAGGGATGAGAGTATTAAGAGTTGGACCTGATAAAGAGTGCAAGAGTAAGAATAGAGTAGAGAGTACCACTGATTTCCTCACAAATCTATGTACCCTGATACTCTTCTGTAAGCTTGTGTCATGCCTCTATGCCCCTTAGGTAACCTACCCATATGACCATGAGTGCCCCGTTCTCATTCCTTTCTTTGTACCTGAACTCACAGCAGTCCCTGACTCTGTACCCTCCAGTGGTCTTGGATATGTTCCGCCTGCACCATTCAGTGCCACTGTCCATGTGTTCTCTTGTACCCTTTGAAATCTCTCCTCTGAACCCTCACTGCACTGCATCTCTACCCTCTGGTAAATCCCCCTATGAAATCCCCTTATGTCCTTCAGTAGGAATATGGATTTTACATGCAAAAACATTTGCCAATGTGCTTAAGCTTCAAAGCTGGGTTAAAGGAGCAATGAGGCAAAGAAGAAAGATACGTGTCTGTAAGGATGAAAGGCCAGCAAACAGAGCATGCCTGACGTATGAGAAAAGAGCAGCCCCAGCACAACTCCACTACAACAAGCAATCAATTACAAGAAAAAAAGACTACATCCTAAATTGCAACTCTGATTCGCATCAGGTGGATGAAGCAGTCAGCTGTCATGATCCTGGGATAAGCAAGTTACTGGGGTCGCACAACAGAGCAATAATATTTCACACTTTCATTTGCTTTCAGATAGTGTACCACTCTGCAAAACCTAGTCCAAAATTCTGAGGAGCTAGTTATGGGATGGAGGCACATATAACCATGTTCATTTGAGTGCGGTGTCACTGCAGATGATGGTAGTCAGCAGGCCTGCTGTAGCCACTGTTTCTGATATGGGAGGCACCTCACATGTGTTTGATGCTCAAAGCTTCCCTTAGGCCTGCTCCTTCTCCTCAAGTCCAAACCTTGGCTTTCTCCCTTGGGTGTTGTGGGTTCCATGGTGCTCCCATTCCCACTGTTTGTCTCACTTTCATTCCCATGAATACCACATACAGCCAGTTGTTGTGTCATGTTCGTTGTGTTGTGCTGACAACCAGTTTGGTGCTACCACAGTGCATTGGAACCCTACAGATTTCTAAGCTGTTTTAGTGGAAATTGCAACTATTGCTCCTTTTACAACCAAGAGGCCACCATCACCACCACATTTGGGGAGGGGGCAGACATTTGGCACTTCTCAATCACATCTCTGTACTGCTCAAAACCTCACACTCCTGGATGCCTCCAAAGCAGTGTAGCAGGAAAGACATGGCTGTGATTCCCCGGCTAACCATGATCCTTCCTTCCTTTGAGTTCTCTGCCCGCTCCCTCCTTCCAGTGTAAGGTAATGTGTTCTGGCCTGTAGTGGTGTGGGCGGTTATTAGGCTCCCTGCCTGGCCTTGGCGGTCTAGCCCTCTGGCCACATCTGAAATGACAGCTACATTATTGGGACAATACCACTTTGCCAATTCACTGATCCAGTTTTTATATTATGCATTTGTCACAACACATTAGTTGCACCCTATGGGTGCAAAACTCCCAAGTTGGAGTGCAGCCAATGAAGGAGAAACTAACCTAAATAGATGGTTTTACTTTAATTAGTTGAAAACTGCATTTATTGTCCCTGAAAAGTTACTTGAATTTACACAAATTTGGTTTAACAGGATGTGTAGGGCTGGCTGTATGTGTCCCTCTTCCAACGCAGAGTCTTTGACATGCAGAAAAAAAACGCAGTTCCCTGTTTGTGATTATTGCAGGATGTCAGTAGCATTCACTGTTTGGTGGGTTGGGGGTTGGCTAGTCATATACCTGCCAAGCCAAGAAAAAAAACACTTCAGGTAGACAGTCCCACTTCCTCTACCTTAGTGTCAAGAAACCTTATGGTGAAAGTTCACTCTATAATGTCCCCCAATAACATTAGGTGTCAGGCCCCTGGCAGAGCAGCGAAGGAGAACAGCAAGAAGGAAAAAGAAAAATATTCTTTATCTCCACATCCACGATCTGGAACAACATATGAAAAATTGCTTCAACCTCATGCAAATCAGAAAAGAAGTGAAAATGCATTTCTAAAAGGATCACTATCTCCCTACTTAAGAGAAATGTAATTGTCTTATGCCAGATATTGAAACATAACCCAAGGATTTTGCACACCGTTCAGCATTTCGATTTCCACAGACAGGATACACAGCTTCTTTCTGGACTGCATGGAAGTAGCCGCAGTGAGAGTTAACACCATTTTTGAGTAGAACTTTTTAATAAAAACACTTCATCTTGAAAAAGCCAGCCACCTGCTCTCCTCCTCGGCCTGTCCCAGCTGCAGTATCCCGTATCGAGTAGAAGCCTGGAAGGCTCCATGGTGAAGCGCTGCATCTGCCCCTGCAGTGCGCACGGATACTTCATTTTTTTTAGTTTTAGGCACCAGTAGATTAGGGCTGCGCAAAGGGCACTCTCACCTACAGGGTGACAGAAAGTTCCCTGTTGCTAGGTCCTCAATCGAACTGGCATTGGTGCTGATTAGAATCCTGATACTTGCTTGCTGGTGGAATTTTATGGCCGGTTTTCTTTCTGCTGTGCTGGCACAGAAGAAAGGGAAAGCCAGAGCACATCAAGAGCGCAACTAGGTCTTAATTTCGGGGGGGGGGGGCTAACATGGCAAATGAAGGGGCGTGGCTAATGTTAATCAATGGGGTGGGGCTAAAATGGCAGATAATCAGGATTGATTAATGCTCAGGTCAAGCGGAGAAAACATGCAACCCTAAAATTACCCCCTCGCACCCCAAAACCCATTACCACCCTGAACCCTGAAATCATCCCCCTAGAACCCCAAACCGCCTACTCGCGCTGATCCCTAAAATTACACCCTTACCCCCCAAAACCCTTACCCACCCTGAACCTTAAAATTACCCCTGGCACCCCAAAACCCCTACCCACCCTGAACCCTAAAATTACCCCCTGGCACCCCAAAACCCATTACCACTCTGAACCCTAAAGTCAACCCCTGGAGCCCCAAAACTCATACCCGCGCTGATCCTTAAAATTACACCCTTGCCCCCCAAAACCCATACCCACCCTGAACCTTAAAATTACCCCTGGCACCCCAAAACCCATACCCATGCTGAACATTATATTCTCCCCTGGCACCCCAAAACCCATACCCACCCTGAACCCTAAAATTGCCCCCTGACACCCGAAATTCCACACCCACCCTGAAACCTAAAATGTCCCCCCCTCACACCCCAAAACCCATTACCACCCTAAACCCTAAAATGGCCCCCTGGCACCCCAAAACCCCTACCCACCCTGAACCCTAAAATTGCCCCCTGACATCCAAAAACCCACACCCACCCTGAACCCTAAAATTCCCCCCTCACATGCTAAAACCCATACCCACCCTGAACCCTACAAGTAACTCCATAGCACCCCAAAACCCTTAACCACCCTAAACCATAAAATTACCCCTGGCACACCAACACCCATACCCACGCTGAACGCTAAAATTACCCCCTGGCACTCCAAATCCCATGCCCACCCTGAACCCTAAAATTACCCCTGGTTCCCCAAAACCCATACCCACCCTGAAGCGTAAAATTACCCCTGGCACCCCAAAACCCACACCCACCCTGAACCCCTAAATTGCCCTCCTGGCCCCCAAAACCCATACCGATCCTGAACCCTAAAATTACCCCCTGACACCCCAAAACCCACACCCACCCTGAACCCCTAAATTGCCCTCCTGGCCCCCAAAACCCATACCGATCCTGAACCCTAAAATTACCCCCTGGCACACCAAAACCCATTACTACCCTGAACCCTAAAATTACCCCTGGCACCCTAAAACCCATACCCACTCAGAACCCTAAAATTACCCCCAGGCACCCCAATCCGTAACCCACCCTGAACCCTAAAATTACTCCCTGACACCCTAAAACCCACACCCACCCTGAACCCTAAAGTTACCCACTAGCACCCCAAAAAATGAACTCTGCAACCTTACACTACATTTGCATATTCGGAGGGAACTCTCCTCTCTGACGTTGGGCTGATCAGCAGCACTGTGTCCTGGCATCCAGCCCCTCCCGAAAATCTCACAGTGTGGACAGATGCGGGCCAAATGTTTCCTGGTTTCTCCTTACCAGGGCCTCCTCTGCTTCTGCGTGTGTTTTAGCGCCCTGGATGTGAATTCCCTACAAGTGCACGGACAGCAGGGGGAAAGGGATGTCCAGTGCAGGTGAAGCTTTTCCTTTGTAAATTAATTCCTGCTGGCGTCATAGCCCAGGGTGTGATGTCTGTGCACTTGTATGTAATACACATCCATACAAGTGCACAGACACACACCCTGGGCTATGACACCAGCAGAAATTCCTTTACAAAGGAAAAGCATCACCTGCACTGGCCGTCCCTTTCCCCCTGCTGTGTGCATCTTCCCACTCCCACCCCATGCTGAACACATCAAGTGATTAGGTGAAATCCCTGCCTTCAGGCAAGGATATCACCTCAGTGCCAGTAAAGGAAAACAAGAGGTGGGGGCTGGGGGTTCCCTGAAACTGCTAAGAGGCTGGCTGGCTCGGGCTGCTGGGCCTCTCAGAAAGCATCATAAAAATGACTTTCTCGGCTCCGATGCGCAGTTATTTCAGTGCGTGTCAAATTAGCCCGGGCTGAAGAAGACGACGGGGGGGTGGCTGAAGCCCGGTGAGCCCAATGGGTGTTGCGCGCCTGGAGCACATTGTGCTTTTTAAAGAGCTTCCCTTTCTTCCGCCGCACAGCTACCTGGAGGGTGACATCACACGTTGCTTAGCCGTGGAGCATCACTGTCCCCCTACATCCCTAAAATTAAATTAACATCATGTGAGCATGCGCCGGAGTGTAGAAATGCAATGCATGCTCACATGAGTATTTTTGACCTAAAATGCCGTCCTGATACAGTGAGTACCGGTACTCTCCTTGGTAACGGAGAAGTGCCGGTAATCTTGCGTGGGAAAAAAAGAAGTGGCGGTACTCAGTACCGGTGCGTACTGGCCCATTTAAAGCACTGCTTACTAGGGAATTATGGGGTGCACCCTGCCCAAGCAGTGAATATTAAATGAGCGTTACTGCTAATTTTAGTGACTCGCAATTTCCGAGTCGCAAAAGGAAACATAGTAATGTGTCTCAGACACATTTTGTGATTCCCAATGGGGTTGCAAAAGATCTGCCTCATCAATATTCATGAGGCAGGTCACAATTTGAGACCCAATGGAATTGGTTAATAACACAGGGATGGTGGCGTGCTGAGGACAGCAGACCCCCATGTCTATGTTTGCTTTTTAAATAAAGCAACTTTTTTCTTTGAAGTGCAGTCCATTCTCCTTAAAGGAAAAAATAAAAATTAAATGTTTCAGTTTCATTTATCAAGAGCAGGCTGTTGTCCGTGGGGCCACTTCCCGCTCTTAAAAAAAAAATTTTTCAGGCAATCACAAAGGGAAAGTGGTTCCCTGGGGATCACGTTCCATTTGCAACTGGCTTACCAACAATTTGAAATTGGTGGTAAATGCAATTGTTTTGCGACTGCATTTGCGGTTGCAAAACAATCGTACATCACCCTGTGACTCGCTATTAGGAAGTGGCACCCTTGGTACGCCCCTTCCTAATATTGACTAGCAAAACCTATTTTGCTAGGCGGTAACAGGTTACCAACTCACAAAATGCAAAGGTTTTTAGCGTTCGCAAACAGGCCGATTTCCTGTTTGTGACCACTAAAAAGGGTCATACATCCGGCCCAAGATTCCTCTCAAACAATACAGAACAATGCGGTTTAAAGAACAAACCCTTCTAATGACAGAAGCTGTGCACACTACAACAAAGCTGCTCGTACTGGAGCTATCCAGGAGAAAGAAGAGTTTTAGTAAGTGTCCGCCTGGGACCAGAGATGAGCTGGATTCTTTCTTTTTTTGTTGGTATCTATGTAAGCTATTTTACACTTCCAGCAAAAGTGCTCAAATAAGGAGATATTAAGTTCCTGCTTATGCAATGTGACGGCTGCATCTTAAACAACCCCTGGAGTTGTGGAGCGCAAAGGAGAGGCGCTGCAGTCCCCTCAGTACCCCCCTGCAGCACGGGTACTCACTGTTCACATATAATGAGTCCCAGCAAGGCTGTCTGGCTGCAGGAGTGTTAGTGACAGACGATCAGAGCAGGAGGCCGCGCATCAAGCACGGGTGCTTTCTGAATTTCATTTCCCTCTGATTGCAGTGCCATCAATCAACCTCCTTTCTCAGAAAACTGAACACTTATGCTGCTGTTCCTTCCATCATTTATTTGCCTAGTTTTACTCTTGAACAAAATCACACGAAAAGACGGGAGGACCTCAGAGACAACAAAAAAACATTGGCACAGCCAAAAGGTCTGGCTTAGGCAGAATGGTGCCACGGGTATTTTCTTTTATGTTTTTTTATTGCAACACTATCAAACAAGAAGAACACAAGACGCGACTCAAACATGGTAATTGTATGACTGCAATACAATTTTTTAATTTGAAAAGCATTCACCGATGTGGCTGTTTAACTAATGATGTGTATTAAATATCAAGTCAATTCAATTCAATTAACCTTTATTCGGCCAAATGCAAATCAATCGAACGTTAATCAGCATTTGTGTAAAGTGCAAGGTGCCAGAAAAAATAAAAAAACATTTTAAAACAAATGGTAAAATACATAAAATAAAGCATTTGAAAACCAGCGAGCAGATAAATATTTCATTAGGGCGGACCCTTCATAGTTTTCATAGTTTCTAACTGCAGCTTTTAAAAAGGAGCACACCCTATAGCAAATGGTGGGTGTGTTCAATAGTTGCATGTGGCCCAAAGATTTTAAAAGAGGTTTAACCAGAAGATTATGTTGGGATCTAAAAAAGTTGCAGAAAAACATGTAGCGTAACAGCAATTGTTCAGAACTTCATCTTTCAGTTGTTCCATGCTTTTCATTGTTATTATTTTTTAAAGAGACAAGAAAAATCACCACCGAAACAAGCACTCAATTCGCAGACAGCTACAATGTTATAATATAGCCTTAAAGCCTGCCATAGCGGGCTATACCGGCTATTAGAACATTGGAATGTTGGGAGCTCCATTGAAAACAATGGAGTGCTCTGTGCTTATAATGGCTGGTATAAGCCTGGAGCTCCAACATTCCAATGTTTCTTTGTTCACAGCTCTGTCTGTGAACAAAGGGTTCAGGGAGCCCGAGGGGATTCCAATCCCTCACGCTCCCAAAAGGCTTTGTTTTTTTGTTGAAACATTCTGTCCTCTAGTAACAGAATGTTCTAATAGCCTTATAGCCCTTCGTTGATGGGCTATACCGCTATTAAAGTCCCTCTCCCTTGTTAAAGGCCCTCGCCTTCGGCTCGGGGCCTTTAACGCTGGAGAGGGCCTTTAATAGCCGGTATAGCCCTCTACGGCAGGCTATAAGGCTATATTAAAGGCTCGCTGCAGCATTAAAGGCCCGAGTAGAAGGCGAGGGACTTTAACCAGGCAGCGGGACTTTAATAGCTGGTGTAGCCCAGCTATGGAGGGCTATAAGGCTATTAGAACATTCTGCCACTAGAGGGCAGAATGCACTAACAAATTAAACAAAGGCTTTAGAGAGCGCGACGGGATTGAAATTTCCCCACTCTCCCTGAAGCCTTTGTTCACAGCCAGAGCTGTGAACAAAGAAGCATTGGAATGTTGAAGCTCTGGGCTTATACCAGCCATTATAAGCCCAGAGCTTTATAATGGAGGTTCCAACATTCCAATGTTCTAATATAGGATCAAAAAAAATCAAAGACCCTGAAAGCACTCCTCCAGAATATCTTCAATTTAGAGACATTCTAAAGATCAATTGCCACCCATTGGTATCAACATAGCCATTGTAGACCAATATATATATTCTAAAAATGTTACATTTGAATATATGTTGAGTCACAATATATAGTGTTTACACTATAACTAAAAAAAGGAAGATTTTTGTACAGTAAGATATCATTCTTTAGGGGACTAATATGTATTTTGGTCTTGTCTGGTGGTCTATATTGAACGCTTTTTATGTTTTTTTTGCTGAAGAGTGAGTTTGTATGAAGTACAAAGGTGATACGTATGAGGGTATGGAGAATATTGTAGCATGACTGTGCTGTCAGGCTGAACAACTTTGAGAAAATATATTTTTGTTGAGTATATTGTGTATTTGCTTTGTTAATGAAATTCTTTTTGCATCAAAATTCTTATGACAAAGACAGTGTTATAAAATGTTAAGATGAGAAATGTTAAGAAGAAATACATTGAATAAATATGTTTTTTTGTTATCCAATTTTTTGTTTTACTTTATATGGGCTTGAGATCATGTTTTGATGTTCAATATTTGAGAGTTAAACAGATTTAAAGTAGTTGAGTTAGCAGATGTGCATGTTTGTTGAGCTTACTTTTCCTCTTTCTCCCTCTCTTTATTTTAATATTCATGGACCCTCATTTGTTTTTGTGATGGGCTTACAGTCTAAAGAAATGAATCGTAAATACCTCTCTCTTTCCAAGATCGCCAATTGCAGACTCTGGCCTTATAAGTTTGAGTGCTTCAACCATCTACTATGTTGCTGCCCGGCGCTTCTGTATGCCTGTCGCACATTGCTAAAACCACTCTTTCTCGCACACGGAACTTGAACCTGCAACAAGGCAATGAACTTGTGTTCACTATCACTGACCCTACAGATAAGTCCAAATCTGGCAAATACATTAGCCTCGGACAAGCATGCATAAAAGAGGTGAATAAATAGTGAAAGTCTACTCTGGGGAAGGACGACGTTGGAGTTGGCTTGCCACCGCCGGATAGTGGCGACCACACGAGCAGTGTATATCCACCTAACCATTTTCAGGGCATATAATCCAGGTGCAACCTCCCCCCTGAAACATTGCAGATCAGGCAGCAACTACTGTTGTGCATAAAGAATTACAAGGGTACCATAATGACATCAAATGACACAGAATGACTGTCCTCTGCCACTAACCTGCCAAACCATGCCACCCATTGCCCAGTGTGTATATAATCCTTCCTAAATAACTTACCTGCACTTTAACTTCTGATACCAGCATTGCATTTGATAGAAGCACTTTGTAACACTCGTGCCAGTATTATATTAATGACCAAGCACCTTATAGTACTGTATGTACGAGATTCTTTGCTGCTATATTCTTTTAGGCGTTTTTCATTTGTACCAACTGATGTTTTATTCTATTTTAACATATTTTTCAGCATGCAACAAAATGGACTCACTCCTTTATGGCTTGCATATTGCAAAGATTTGAATTAATCATACATGCCACTAGCACTTTATCTGCTAGAAGCACTGTGCAATGTTGAAGCCAATATCTTATTATTGATCAAGTACTTTTCGCTTTGCAGGTATGTTATTCGCAGCTGTTATATTAGACCAAATTTGTACATATTAAGCTTTATTCCAGTTAATGTACTTTGGTTGATCGTTATTACATGTATTTGATCTAAACATGGTCAGGACTAGTGGAGTTCTACTTCCCAGAATTCCGCTGATTTACCTAGAAACTCCACGAGATTCCGCGGACTTCTGCCTGTGGCAGAATGCCTCCTGGTCCTAGTGCTAAAGCATGTGTGTGTGTGTATTCCAGTCCCAGTGCAGTCGGGGTGACATGAGGAGGGTACGGTGAGTGAGTCCCTCTGCAACTCAGAGTGCAGCAGGGAGACCAGCACTGCCTGTGCTGGGACAGCACCGTTCTGCAAGTCTTCCACCTCACTCACTTTACCCATGTGGGTATCGAGGCTGATGTAGCACCCCGGCGCCTCATGTGGAGGAGGCTGGCACTCGCAGCTCACTTTAACCCCTCTAGCACCCCTCCCTCCCAATAAAAAGCCGATCCGGCACCTCAGACGAAACACCTAATAATAATAATAATAATTGCGTAAACCACATTTCGGCTTTTACAATTAGTGAATTCTTTATGTGCCCATTTTATTGAATTGAACTGAAAGTCAACCCTTTTTGCCCTTGTCCAAAACTTTATATCGGGAAAACCACTCAACAAATAAATCAACGAGTTGCCCAACACCGCTCCAGAATCAGACATAAAGTGTTGACTTCCCCTATGGTACAACACTTTGTACAGAGTAAACACACTGAGAAAGATTTTAAGTGGACAGTTTTATCTGCGATAAAAACTTCTCCACGTGGGGGCAATGTCAATACCATGCTGTTAAGAAAAGAAGCATACCTAATCCTAAAATTCAACTGTGTGGTAGATGGAATGAACGAGATATCCGAACTTCAAAGAACTATTTACTGAGTCCTCTGTTTTGATCACCACTTCGAAGCAATAAATGCCACAATGATTTTAAACCAATTCAACACGAAAAACATTGTTTAGCACTACAAGTTCCAGAATTCCTTATAACCAGGTGACCGGACAAAACACTTCCGGGTGCTCGTGAACACGATCAGTTGTTCCACGGAAATCAGGGAGTGAGTCCAGGAGCTCGACCAGAGGAAAAATCCGTTGAAATGCTTTGAATAATACGAGGTGAGAAAAGCAATGAGAATTTCAATGCCCCGTAGAACATGACTTTTGAAACTGCAGCACTGACATACATGCATACGTTAATGTTACAGGTTCATTAAACAGACATGAATAAATACGAGCGGACCCACACCCAGTGAGGACTTCCCTCCCCACGTACAAGTAAGGATAAACCTTTACCATACATAGGTTTTAACGTGCAGCCAGATGAATTTCCAAAAACTAAAATTCTGTCTTAAAATTAATTCTAACAGAATAAGCACCCGTGAAGGAAAGAGCCACAAAAACGATGTCGCGACCGTCCGGGAGCGTTAGAACAATTCTAAAAGTAAGTCCATTAAGGCACCCAACAAATAGTCGAGCATTCAGAATATTTGGAAATGTCTGATGCTTCCACACGAAAACTGTAATACATTAGTATGTCCCTTCCCTCTTTTTTTTGCCCAGGCATCTTTTTAAATGATTTAGCGAAAAGACGCCCCAACAAAAAAAACTGACGAAAGCAGTTGTTTTGTAATCAAAGGTAACTTTCCGATGATACGATCCAATTGCCTTTAATCTATTCGGGAAGAGGAGAAGTTAAAATCCCCTTTTGCTTTTTAAATCGTAGGTACCCAGCCTTGCCCTGAGGAAGAACCCGATCATTTACGAACGGGTTTGGAAACGCGTCGGCTTCTCCAAGGACACTAACACCTTGGCTTTCTCAAGGATTTTGTAACCTTAACTCACTAAGGGCTTAAAAAAATTTTCACGGGTTGTCAACACAATTGAACCCATAAAAAACAAAAGCCCCGTGAGGCTAGTCCTAGAATACTAGAAGAAACCAATATGTTAGGACTAGAATGTTAATAAATCCTGGTGTACCGATTTATTGTATATGGTTACAAATTATGAAATGTATTGAATGTTTTGATTTATGTATTCACACACAATCAATTTCAGTTTGCATTGATCGATTGTTAGTCACAAGAATTGTTAAATCAGTTGTTCAATGTTTGGATGTGTCAAAACCTCAGACGTGTATAATAAGATATGGTAACTCAATGAAATATTAGAAACAAATGTACGAATAAAATACAGAAGCTTTCTTCACAAAAATGGCACATATAGCTCAGCATGGGACTCAAACAGGAGGTAAGCAATGAATTAATTGAATAGTTGGTCAACATTCAGTATGTGTGCAAATTATTTATGAGGTAAAAGTCTCTTCATATAAGTACATAAATGCCTTGATGAACTGAATTACAATTTTACTAACAGGCTTTAGGAAATAACATTTGCATTTACTGGTTGTACAGTTATTCACTGGCCTTAACATAGTCCTTTGACTAATCAACTAACAGCAATACCTGCAGAGATGTGTACCAGCATTTAATGCAAACATTCTCAAAGGAAATATGGTCTTGAATTTCGCGAGCTAAGCAACCAATGAATGGTATCTGCAATAGAGATTTATTTCACTCTGTGCATCTGCATCACCACGTCAACTATTTTATCAAGTCTACCAACTTTCTGAGTCTCCTGAATCTTCTGTTTGTTGCCATTTTGTGAAGGGGAAGTTTGCCTTGATACCTCAGCACACTAGTCAAGAATACAGGATGAATGTCTGATAAGAAACACAGAGGCAATCCCCTAAACAACTTCTCTTTACAGAAGTTCTTAAGCAACCTAGCAAAATGCCTGTGAAAGGAAGTACTCCTCCTGCACCTAGACCACCTCAGGTGTTAACTACTGCTACTGACTTTAAACCAACAGACACCATGGATCGCATATTGCATGAAATTTCAAGCATCCGTCGTGGGTTAGAAGATATGAATGTCACTATAAGATCTCTGGCTACAGAAACCAAATCGATTAGGGCAGATAATGCATGCTTTCACGCCAGGGTTAAAGGATTAGACTCGTGAATAACAGAGATGGAAAGTCGTCTGGAATCATTGCACAGTAGAGACCAAGACCGCTTATTTCTTCGAAGCAAGGTAGTTGACTTAGAAGATCGAAGTAGAAGGGACAACATCCACTTCTTCGGTTTTCCGGAGAACATTGAAGGCCAAAATACTAGAGCTTTCTTCTGTGACATTCTCCCAAAACTGATTGGTTCCTCTTTCATTCTGCCTCTAGAAATCTAACGTGCTCATCGAATTGGTCCTACACGGAAAGAATCTTCAGTATGCCCAAGGGCACTTATTGCCTGCTTCCTCAGACATAAAGAGGCAAGGCAATTATTGGCAGCAGTTCGTTTGCATGGCTCTTTTCTATATGAGGGACATCTCATTCACATGGCAGCTGATTCCGCCAAGGAAACAAATGAACAGCGAAAAGCATTTCTTTCCATGAGACTTCAGCTTCAACAGCTTGATATCAAATATGGATTATTTGAACCTGCATGTTTTTGCATCACTAAGAATGGAGACTCTTTTTTATGACCCAGAAGAGTTGCAGAAATATCTAGATTCTATAAAACTGCAAGATAAAGAGGTACAATATCTACAAAAGGTTCTCATTCAGTCAACTCATAAACTCTCTCAACAGTTGCTGATCAACAGAAGTCAGAACCCTAGCAACTAAAAACATGGTGGCAGAGATTTAGAATGACCAAACCGTTCCCAAGATGACAAAAATTCCAATTACAAACTCCTTCTACCTCTGCACAGGAACCACAGAGAGACAAGTCTAGATATCCTCTAAAGTTCTCCTCAGATGCGGTTTGAAAATATTATTATCCAAATCGGCTGTTGATTATTATAGTTATTGCAACTGTTATTGTTAAAGAAATGCTTAAAATCAGTTTGCACTCTATCATCATTACTATACGTACTTTCAACAGCCTACCTTATATTACAAGTAATGTTGCTCATATTTTCCTGAGTTGAGTATTACTCTCTTTGTGTTCTGCTATACTATAGTATCTTAGGTTTAGATTATGTTAATCAGCTCTTAAATACCCATAAGACACGGTCTGAATATGAAGTTACCTAAACTAACTGTTAATTAATATAGTCATTTAACTATTATTGATAGAAGTAGATATAAAAAATGTTTCTAGTCCATTATTTTTAGAATAAGCATTCAGAACTAGTTGCATAATATCACAAGAATTTGTTGTGAATGTATCTAGGACCCTATTTGAATATTCCCGATTCATGCCCTTATGTGGTTATAACAAAACATATCCTTATAAAGGCATAAGAATCATTTCCATATTTAGTCATAGCCAATGCAGTCCAAATACGGCAAGGCTACTCCCATGGACTCCTAGAAAGTACAACGCGTTCTTTAAACAAACCAAGCCTCCAGCAGCCCGGGAATTACCCCTGCTTTTGTTTTGATTTGTACAAGAACTCCTGGAGTCCAGAAAGAACTGTAAGTTCTTAGTGACGTCTTATGTCCAACCTTACGTCAAACCTAGCACCTTCCAGGTATAAATATACCAACGTTTGCCTTAAGCAAAAACACAGTGGTTTGGAGCAGAGCGGCTATCTACTTGCCCGACGCCCAGCTGATGCGAGAGCCGAAGGAAGCCGACCCTCCCATTGACGCACTGAGAGAGACGCTGCCTTTTCTCCTGCCGAGAAATCCAGCTCCAGTGTTTCCAGTCACCCTTGCGGGTTGCTGGGAGATCGAGTCCTGAGAAATAGATACAAGACCTCCTTCATTCTAAAACCAAGGTACGGAGCTGATCCTTTGATCCTTAGAGTTAGATTAGATCCTTAGAGAATTCTTGATTCAGATTCTTGGCAAAAACTAACTAAACTTAAACTGCAGCTCACTTACTCCTTCCCACGTACTAGGCTTAGGTTAGGTACACCGGGGTAGGCGTATCTTAGAAGCACCAGTTGAGTACGTTTAGTCAATGATTTTATGTATGTATATATTTTATCCATTTTAAGTATCATATGGCTCAGAAACCATATCAATGCTTTTACAGTATTATTTCATAATACTCCTTTTACTGTACGCACTTTACTTCATGATAAGTATTGCAATTGTGGCAATTCACTTCTCTTGCATGAGAAAGAGGACTGCTCAATAAATAACAACTTTTATTGAAAACGCCCGTCTCTCTATTTCTCTGCACTCCTGGTGAAACTAAGCATGCACGATTGACTGAGTGAAATAGCTGTCTATTGTTTTCACACGACTCTGGAGATATACTCCTTGTTCTGGAGGGAGCAAAGTTGTCATGTTTATGCGATTGTCAGAAACGAATCCCTTCTTGTCTAAATCAGGAAAGTTAACTCCTTCCTGTTCATTCGAGAAAGTTTCTAGTGACCTCTGAGCTAGCTGGCATACCTAATTAAGTCTAACATATTCAGTAGAGACCTAGATGACCTCAGTCCTACGTCTAAACTATTGTTTATGTTATTCCAATGCGCAGAGCTTATGGGGAATATAGGAACTACACTACATGGCGCCCAACGTTTGGTAAGGCGATAATCTAACGCTAGATGCTATAGTAACTCATTTCGTGCTTTTCACACAGACCCCTTTTTTCCCGTAAAAACTCCAATAGACGTCTGGAGTGGGTAAAAGGTTAATATCTGCCGAAACTTAGTAGGAAGAGATTCCTATGTATTAGTTTTTGGTTTAGTCAACGTTGAAAGATACAGTGTTCCAAAATATTGTGCACCTAATCTTTGTTTCCTCGAAACTTGCTCTGCAAACAAAAAACTTTCTGTCCGAAAAATGGAAGAAAGTGACGATGAAAGAGAGAGAGCTAGAATAGCAGCTCAACTTATAGCGGATGACACAAATCTCCAAGAAGAAGACCTGAATGCTATAATCATTCCGGTAAATGTAAGAAGAACTATACCTCTTAAACTTATAGAAAATGGACTATCATCAAGAGGTGGTACAGTCATATTTGTTATAGAGGCCCATGAATATCGGCAGACAGAGGTATTCTATTCATGGATACATTTTCCAGCAGCACACACTTTGACACAAGATTTCCACTATTACAAAATAGAGGAATCTCCATCGAGGACGTTGAAATTCCACTAACATACCAAGAGCACCTGCTCTGGTTTAATGGCGCCCTAAAACATCAAAATCACATTACCAGGCTCGGTCCACTAGGAAGACCAGGAGTCACATGGCCGGTTCTAGCCAGCTACACACAACATCCCGACAATGAAAAAATTATAAGCGAGGGAACTTTTAGTTAAACTAAAAGAATTAACAGAGGCGTATAGAGAATTAGTTCAATTGGCAATTGACGATACCACATACCTGCAGAAATTGAAAGAAACAGATATAGCAGAACAACCTTCTGAACTTGCCAGAATCATAGAAAAATTCTATGAAGAACTAGGTAGAGATAGTTTGGGTGGGAAACCACTAAAAATCCTGAAAAAACCTTTATTAAGAATAATCTCAACACTTCAAAAAAGAGGTGGGAGGGTAATAAACAACCCACTCCCAGAGAAAAACAATTTCAGTCCAGAGGAAGGTCTCCTCAAAGGAGAGATAGATCTCGAGAACGAGGAGGCAAGTCTCCCCAAAGGGAGCCCTCTGAGAAAAGATACAACCTTAGAGATAGGCATAATTGAGAAAACCTGACAGATTTCAGACTTCCTCACAGAAATCGGAAAGAAGAGGACGGTCAGAACACAAAGAAGAGCACGTCAAGTCCAAAGACAAGGAACCTGCTCATCAAAGTAAAAAATTACACTTTCCAAAAAAGAAGGTAGCTAGTATTAAAATAAAACATGACGAGGATTCTGAGGACACAACTGAAAAACGGAGAGTGGGCCCGGACAATGCTAGACAGCGTAGCAGAAGTGACCATAGCTCGCAAGATCCTGATGAATCTTCCGGAGACAGTGGACAAGAATGAATACATTCAAGTGGAAACTGCAGACACCAGAGTTAGCAAACCCCATAAATTATATGAAATAACATTGCGTATAGAGGGGGACAAAACTAGGAAAATAACAGGTCTCTTTTGGGATAACTTATCTAAAGGCTATGATATCCTTCTAGCTGAGAAAGACTGGCCACCAGAGTTTGTCAGGGAGTGCCCACATGGCGAAGAAATGATTATGCCTGCCTTCTCAAATCACATTCCAATTCATAAAAAATACACATTTGCAATAAAATGGGCAGTAGCCCAAGCCCCTGCATTATATAAAAATCACGTAGGATGGGATGAGGATTCTCCTCACCACAAAATCCAGTTAAAAAATCAACCAACTGCACAGAGGCAGTATCCTGTTAAGCAAGAAGCTGAAAAGCAAGTCAGGGAGATCTTAGATCAACTTGAATATCAGGGGGTGATTGAAACATGCACCTCACAAATGAACAATCCTTTGTTTCCTGTCTCCAAGTCAGACGATTCATATCATCTAGTTTTGGACTACAGGCACCTAAACTCTTGCTGACAAACATTTGCAGTACAAAACTCACACAGTGCAGCACTAATGAATAACATTGTGAGCAAAAAATATAAAACGACATTAGATATATCAAATGATTTCTTTTGGGGGGAGGAGCCTAGCTCACGGCCGTAATGGTCGCCCTTTAGCTCGGCTCCCGCAGCCCTCCGTCCTGATTGCCTATCCTGTCTTCTATCCTGTCCGGGGACGACACATTTTTGGGGCATTGGAAACATAACGACTTGTTTGTACTTACCATCCGACCCCGGGGTCTCGGTGTGCAGTGGCTCCGGAGTTGTGGCCTCTGAGAGATCGGGGCCTCTGCGAGACTTGGACCGGGACCTGGCCGGTGGGATCCGACGGCTCTCGGCCCCGGCCGAGAGCGAGAACCAGTGTTGGGAGCCGATGTGCGAAGATCCCGGCGATCCTGACCCGGGCCTGCCCTGGTAGCCGTGCGGCCGACGTGGGTGAGAGGCCCGGGGACCTGAGTCTGTGAAGGGGTTTCTCCCCGCCGCTGCTTTGTCCGGCAGCCCTGGTCCTCGGGGACCGGACTCCGCTTGATTGGGGCACCGGTGCTGGTGCTGGCGGAGACCCGTCTTGGGCGGACATCCTTTTGGCATCGAGGCCGCCCTTGCTGGGACCCCCGGAGCTTGTAAAGTCCTACATTTGAGAACTGTTCTTTCCGGGGGTCGTGGTGAGCGGCGATTGGGCTGATTCACGAAATGGCGGCCGACCCTCTGCAACGAGAATCACCCTGTGGCGGCGGGCCCGTGTTGCCTATTGGTGTGGGGAGCGGATCTGGTGGACGTGAGCCGACGGTCAGAGATATCCTGCAAGCCCTGAGATCCCTACACGCTTCCCTGGCCCTGGGCGTCTCGGTGGGTACGCCACGATCTGCCGCCATTTTGGGCGGCCATTTCTTCTTGTCGCCCTCTTGTTTCGAAGACTTCATTGCCTCGCCCCCCTCGATTGACTTGAGTGTCGCCGCCACTGATCGGAGATCGTGCAGTGTGTCGGTGACTTTGGGGCGCCCTGCTTTTCAAGGTTCGGACCCCGGGGACTTGGATGCTGTACTGCGACCCTGTTCGACATTGTTGCCTGAAACTATTGGTGGACTGCCTCCTGTGCCTGCTTCGATGACTTTGCCTGTGTCTATAATTGGGGCCACCTCGCCCGCTCCAGTGGCGCAACTGGACTCCTGTTTTTCATTGCTCGTGCTGCGATATTTGATGCATCGATATTTTCTGTTCGGACTATTGCTCCCTTGTGGATCTATCTACCCCCCACGTAACTATGCTAGTCACCATTCCACTCGATTATATGCTGATTTCGTATTTAGTATGTGGTTTTACATTGCCATGTGGTGGGTGGGGTTTGTCGCTCGAAAGGGTTGGGGGTGAAATGTACGACTTCCGTTTGATTCCCGGTATACGATTTAGTAGCATAATTGTTTTTAATCGTAGCAAGGTGGGAGGTCCCCTTCTCCTAATGTTTTGTGGCGCGTGATGGGGTGTCGTCCTGGTCTGTTTTTGACTGTGCTTGTCTGGTTGGGCGGAGGGCTGCGGCCGCCTGTTCGGATTATGGTTATTCTGCTCCTCCCTCCTGTCTTCTTTTCTCCGCTTTTGTTGCCCTTTTTGTCTCTTTCTTCTTTCTTACTTCTCGCTATATTTCGGGTTCTGGTTTAGGGCGACAGGCACGCTGTTTGAAGGGTGGGCCATAGCCTTCTACAGGGGTGCAGGGTGGGACGGGTGGGTTGGGTTCTATTTTTTGTTTGTCTTCTGGTTCTATGGCCCTTTTGTATCTCTTTTTCGTGAGGCCGCGTCTGTCCCGACCTCCTATGGTGTGTTTCGGGTGGGGGTGTGGCGTCGTTAATCCTCCTGCTATGTTTCGGCTGTCTTTCTCCCCGATCGCCATACCCCCACTTGGGCCGCTACTCCTTTTGTCTCCTGTCTTCCCGCCACGGGGGACCTGTGTCGGCGTGTCTTCTTCCTTTCGTTTTTCATATTTTCTTATTTTCTTTTTATTGTTTTATTTTGTCTTCCCTCCATTTTCCTTTCCCTTCCTTTTCCCCTTCCCCACTTCGTCCCCCCCCCCCTTTTTTTTTTTTCCTTCCTGTGTCCCAGAGGTTCCTATGACGGGCTGGTTTTGATGCATTGTTTTTCGGATCCCTCTGTTCTGGCTTGGTAGTGTCTTGGGTGGCGGGCATGTTACGAGGATAATGCTCAGGGGCTGATTGTGTCTCACGTATCCTGATTTTCTTGAATGCATTGTATTATCCCCCCGATATTTTGCCCCCATGCCCCCTTATTAATGTTGAGGTTGGTTTGGGATATCGGATGCCTCCGTATTGAAAGTGAGCCTGTCATATGTCTTCTCCCCATACTATAAAATTAAGCCTTATTTACTCCTGTGTTTTAGCCCTTTGGTTTCTGTATCCCTTCTCCCCTTCTGCAATTCTACGGCCTCTGCTTTGTATTGATTGATTATGTAATATTTGCCTGGTGACTCCTGATTATTTTGCACATTGCGGCCGGCCAGCTTGGTTGTAGGCCTTGACTTGTCTCTCCTTTTGATGTCGATAAAGGTTTTCAAAAAAATAAATAAATAAATAAAATGATTTCTTTTGTCAAACCATTGCACCTGAAAGCAGGTATTTGACCGCTTTCTCCTGTAGGGGGGCATAAAAACAATTTTGCCGTCTCCCACAGGGATTCAAGAATAGCCCAGGATTATTCTCAGCAAGGGTAACAGAGTTACTACAAATGTACGATGATCAGGCATGATCTTATGTCGATGACATCTATCTTACAGACGACGATTTGGAGACACACTTGAAAAGAGTGAACACCATAATACTTGGGTTCGCAGCTAAAGGGTATAAATTCAACTTTAAAAAGTCATGAATTGCTCACCTAACTGTCCTGTTTTTAGGATATGAATTATCAAGTGAAGGCAAAAGCCTAGCAGACAACTTCTTAGAGAAGTGTGCAGTACTCCAAGCACCAAAAATGCTGAAGAACTTACAATCAATTCTAGGTTTCCTGCATTTTGGAAGAACATACATTCTAAATTATACAGAGAGGGTTAAACCTCTCTACGAATTAATAAAACCGGATTTCAAACCAATTAATTGGACTCATGAACATACAAAAATTTTAAGATCATTACAAACAGACATGTTAACTAAAACAAAACTGCAAACATGCGCAAACGAACGCAACCTTGTAATTCGAGTCATCCCAGGAAGATGCGGATTCATGTACCCGACCTCTAATGAGGGAGAAACGGTACCAATAGCTTATAAATCACACTTGTAAACACAAGCTGAAATAAAATTCAGTTCTACTGAAAAAATTCTAACTGCGGTTCAAACTGCTGTAGCAAAAGAAAGAGCACTAGCCCAAGGCAAGAGCATATCTGTTTTAACAGCAGTATCAGCCCTTGAGGCAGTAACAAGACCACGCATTCTGAATGCTGTGGCATTAGATCCAAAATGGATACAATGGGAAAATTCTCTTGCTGCAGAAGACATGAAACACGCATTTGATCCAAAAATGAAAAAATTAGAAAATATGGAATACGAATATGAATATCCTCTGCCAATAGAAATTCTGCTTCTAGAACAGTACACCTGTGTAATCTACAAGGACAGATTTGCACAACACTACGTTGTGGATAAAAAATCTTACAATGCAGCGTGCGCGATTGTTAAAGGTCGCTGGCGCCTAGGTAAATTCAGACCGATAATCACCAAAACTGAATCACTCAGAAACTGTACAGCTCAGCGAGCTGAAATAAGATCTTTAAAGATGGTGCATGAAAATGCTGATCGCGAATTCCCCACACTAATAGTGTGCGATTCGCATTATTGCGTCCAGTCTTACAATAATGACATGCAGACATGGATCAAAAACGGTTACAAAGATGAGACTGGTGCCACAATAAAGCATAAAAAACTTTGGGAACAGGTAGTTCTTTTGCAGAAAGAACTACGAAAGACTCACGTGATACATACACTGAGTCATCAACGTGATGGCGTTCACGTTGCGGGGAATTCATTGGCTAACAGAGCCACAGCGGCAGCTGTTCAATCGGCTTCCGTAGCTACAAAAAAGCGTACTAAAAAACAAATAGACGGTGAGACGCTACTAGCAGTAAAAGCCTCAATGAAAGGCAACTATGCGGCGTTACCTCTAAATTATCCACTTGGAAATAAATACATAATTGCTGCGAACTCTGTTCCTTTTGCTCAAATCCCTGGAGTGGGGGATAGAGTAATTCCAAACACGAACCGGAGGGCTTACTTGATTCAAGGAGCACACATGGGAATGGGTCTGCGGCACCAAGCGATCACAATACTGGTGGCCGGTAATGAGTGTACAAATTTATAACTTTGCAATGAATTGTCAGAACTGCAACAGAGATCGCAGTTGTGAACCAGACCAGACACCAGCCCAGACACCTCTATTAGAAATCATTAGGCTACCTATACGCAAACATCCAGAAGGAAAAATGTGATCCCATAATTATTAAGACAGGATTCATTTGGATGTGGCCCCAGCGCTCGGCTGACGCCAGAACTGTTATAAAAGATTTGCGAGTCTTTATCGGCACATACGCAATTGGCATGCTACATTCTGTCCAGGGTCCTGCATTTAGCTCTCGAGCTTACAAGGAGGCCATGGCCAGCATGGGCATTGCATTGCGGTACTCTAGTCCATTCCATCCCGAGGGAAATGCGGTAGTGGTGAAAAAAAAACGTGACATAAAGCAATCTATAACAGCGAGGGTATTAGGTTCGGGTGATGGGTGGGTCAAACATCTAACAAGTGTCCAGCGTAGTCTTAACAATCTGCCAAGAAATTCTCTAAGAGGTATCACTCCATACAAACTTTTGTTCGGTATTAGAGTGATAATCCAGGATTTAGATTGTCAGACTTCAGTGTTGAAAGAAAAATCCTTTGATATCAAAGATTGTTTGGCTGTTTTACAGGACTTAAATGAAACAAGAAGTAGTCTAAGTAACATAAAGCTAAAGCCAACGGCCACTGAAGAAAAACCATCTGTCCCAGCAAGACCTGTCTGGATTCCAAAGATTGGGGATCTAGTCAGAGAAAAGATCGTGGTGAAGAAGGAATTTGGGCCTTCTTACAGAAAAGCAGTACCTGTCTTAGCTGTCAGCGGAACAAGATCAGTAGTACTACCACCCCTTGCTGGTAAAAAGGAGAACTGAGTTGTATCAATCGACCTGGTAAAACCACAATCATGTGGCCAATAATAAGTAGTAGGCCCAGTGGACTACCAAGATTGCTACAATCCAAGAGGTTCAAACTGAGAGACTAATCACTTTTGATAAACCTGCAGTAAATAAAAAAGGACTATGCAACAAAGCCATGGAACTTGTGCCTCTTGAAACCCAAGTTGCAACAGTTCGTCAAGAAACACCTGTCTACAATGATGTAGCTTCAGACTATACTAATGTGACAAAAGAAGATTCAAAGACTAAAGAAAATCCGGAAGCAATTCTAACAATTGACAGAACTGCATCTGGCTACTTCATCAATTTCGATGACTTTTCTGATGATCCAAGTGAACATGAAGAAACGCCAGCAACAAAAACTTTCAAAGAAAAAATGACTGAATTCTTTCATCAACTCAAAGAAACATAACTGATTTCACCATGGATTGAATTATGGATTGTGTTAGGTGTACTTTTCCTCCTGCTTTGGCTCATCATGATTTTATGTTTGGGTAGATTTATTGATGGAAAATATAGTACAATGGACACAGCAAGTCAGAACATCAACTTGGTCCTAAAGCCACACAGATCATCTCACATCGAGAAAAGAGAACTGTCATCAGTAAACATCACAGCCATTCCTATACCCGGTGGGGTAGCATGGGACACAACGGATTACGAAATCTATGGCCCGATTGAGCTCTTGAAATATCCACACCAGTTCAGGGTTTCCTTAAGTGACTTTGTGACACCAAGTACTTTCTCTGATGATTGGGACTTTGAAATATTAATAACATGATGTCAGATTTAGAAATGTCAGCAAAATTCAACAAACATGATTATTTGCAAGGTTCATCAAATTATGAAGAAATTTACTGTTATAATCATTATGGTCATCACTATTTGCATAAATCTGCTAATCCTAGAAATGTTTTTACTTATAACCAATGGGAACATTGTCCCACACCGCCAAAAGGCAGCTCGAAAACATTTTATGAGAAATTCCCATACTTCTCAGGGTTTAACAACACTGATCCAGAAACGTTTTATTTCAAAATGTTAAATAAGACAGGAATGAAAAACATGTTGACAAATACTAAATTGATTTATTCTGAAAAATTTTATGAAAAAATGTCTACATTTGGTGTTGAATTTTGGAAAAATAATATTGAAACAAAAACCATCTGGGGTGCAAAAGACTGGCAGGTACAAGGTCTAGAATTATTATTTAGAGCCTGCATGATCCCAGAACAGATAATATTGACACCCTCTGAGGCGGAAGCCGGAGGATAGCTGCTCGCACTTCTTTTTAAAAACTTTTGATTTGTTTGTTACACTCTTTTAAAAACTGCTCGTGTTTCCTTGTTGCCAGGCTAGCACTTCACCTACAGCGGACCTAGCGCTGTCAGGTGTTTCAGTCTAATTCAGTCTCCTCACGAACGCTAAACCCTCGTGACACGAGGCCACGCCCCCTGGCAGGACACGCCCACAACCTCCGCCTATAAGACTGCGCCGACCAATTGCGCGTCTTACTGGTATTGACATCCTCTGAGGCGGAAGCCGGAGGATAGCTGCTCGCACTTCTTTTAAAAACTTTTGATTTGTTTGTTACACTCTTTTAAAAACTGCTCGTGTTTCCTTGTTGCCAGGCTAGCACTTCACCTACAGCGGACCTAGCGCTGTCAGGTGTTTCAGTCTAATTCAGTCTCCTCACGAACGCTAAACCCTCGTGACACGAGGCCACGCCCCCTGGCAGGACACGCCCACAACCTCCGCCTATAAGACTGCGCCGACCAATTGCGCGTCTTACTGGTATTGACACCCTCTGAGGCGGAAGCCGGAGGATAGCTGCTCGCACTTCTTTTTAAAAACTTTTGATTTGTTTGTTACACTCTTTTAAAAACTGCTCGTGTTTCCTTGTTGCCAGGCTAGCACTTCACCTACAGCGGACCTAGCGCTGTCAGGTGTTTCAGTCTAATTCAGTCTCCTCACGAACGCTAAACCCTTGTGACACGAGGCCACGCCCCCTGGCAGGACACGCCCACAACCTCCGCCTATAAGACTGCGCCGACCAATTGCGCGTCTTACTGGTATTGACACCCTCTGAGGCGGAAGCCGGAGGATAGCTGCTCGCACTTCTTTTTAAAAACTTTTGATTTGTTTGTTACACTCTTTTAAAAACTGCTCGTGTTTCCTTGTTGCCAGGCTAGCACTTCACCTACAGCGGACCTAGCGCTGTCAGGTGTTTCAGTCTAATTCAGTCTCCTCACGAACGCTAAACCCTCGTGACACGAGGCCACGCCCCCTGGCAGGACACGCCCACAACCTCCGCCTCAAATGTGCCTCCAGCGCAAGCGCAGCGGACGAGCGCAGCGGGAGCGCCGTTTGCGCGCCGAAGGCGCGCCTAAGGCAAGCCCGTCTGCGCCCGTCCGCGCCAAGACCGCGACAGGCGCAGGACACTCTGCCCCCGGTCCCCTTACTATGTGTTACAATGCCAATTCGCTAAAAATGTTACGCAGCAATTCGCCTTGTACCTGTAAAGTCGACATCTACACCACCACGGGGCCTTTTAGCTGCAGGCATTGCAGATGGACCTCCTCCCCAGCCATGACCCCCGCCCCACTGATCAACCTCAGGGAAAAAATCCCACCCTTCATCGGAGGGCTGATCAACGCAAGATCCATGACTTGCCACAGCCAAGACATAACTGATCTCATTCAGGAATCAAACATCGACTGTCTTTTCATAACAGAGACCTGGCTTACGAACAACAGTAACCCTGATCTAGCCACTGCCCTCCCACAAGGATACTCCATATACAGGCAAGACAGACCAAAGGGGCGAGGAGGAGGTGTAGCCCTCCTACTACGAAACTCCTTCAAATGCCACACCTTTACCCTCGACTCACTAAAGGGCGCCGAATCCCTAGGATTCTCCATCAAACTCAACGAGTCCACCTCTTTCTCAGGAGGACTTATATATCGTCCACCAGGTACCGCCACCAAATTTTTAGACTCCCTTAGTGACACCCTCGGACAACTTCTAATCAGATACCCGCATGTCACCATGCTGGGTGATTTTAACTTGCACCTCGACTCCACAGAGGACGCGCAAACACTTAACTTCCATCAAACACTGGAGATCTTCAACCTCCAACAAAAGGTCAAGGAACCCACCCACCGAGCGGGACACACCTTAGATGGGATTTGTACCAATCTCCCCTCTTTAGAAACTCACACTCCAGTACCACACATCTGGACTGACCACAATTTTATCCCATTTCTCATCAGAACCCCGCAGCATATAAACGCAACTAAACCTTGCCCTCTTCCAGAGAACCAGGTCAACTGGAAAAAGGTAGAAGAAGCCTTCAAACTTAACCCCATCTCTGAGTCCCAAACCCCCATTATGTTGGGAGATGTAGAACAAGACTCACAATCCTTCCACAACTGGATATCCCACGAAATTAAAATCCATGCCCCGCCCAAGCGCACCAAGAGAAATGATACAAAATCTAAAACTAAAACTAATGCCCCTTGGTTCACACCAGAAGTAGCCAAGGCGCACTTGCTCTGCAAAAAAGGAGAACGCAAATGGCGGAAAACATATGACAACATTGACAGGAGATCCTATATCCTATTAAGGAAAAGTTATCACTCGACTATAAAAAACGCCAAAAAAGATTTTTTCACCAGAACCATCAATAACGCAAAACAAAAGCAAAAAACTCTGTTTGCAATAGTGAGATCCTTTACCCATCCTGCAGCTCTACAGTTTGAAATACCCCCCTCTCAAGATCTCTGCGACAAAATAGCAGATTTCTTTGAAGAGAAAATCCATCTGATTCAGAAGGATTTCCCCACATACCAACGATCCCAGCCCCCAGTTAGACAGGAACCAGAAGACTATACTCCGGTTCATCTAAGGTCCTTCTCACAGGTCACTCTTGCTCAATCTAAGGAAGTCATCCTAGCATGCAAATCAGGCTCTCCCTCCGATTCTTGTCCTCCTAGCATCCTACATCAACTGATCGACACTGTCAATCCCATCATCAATGAAATAGTCAATACTTCCCTCAGGACTGGTATCGTCCCTAGTGCATGGAAACATGGCACTGTTAAACCTCTGACGAAGAAACCTAACAAACCCCCTTCTGATCTGACCAACCTACGCCCTATCTCTCTCCTCCCAGTTTTGGGTAAAATCACAGAACAAATAGTCTACAGGGAACTTAAAGCCCACCTGGAAGCTAACAATATCCTCCACCCCCAACAATCAGGATTCCGTCCTCAGCACTCAACAGAAACAGCCCTGATCGAGTTGACTGACTCCTTAAAAACCCTCCAAGACCAAAGGAAAAACGCTGTACTGATTTTGTTGGACCTCACGGCAGCGTTCGACACTATCTCCCACCAAATACTCCTAGATCGACTTAAGGACATTGGCATCGCCGACCGGGCATTGGATTGGATAATATCCTTCCTTTCTGAAAGATCACAATCCGTGAAACTAGGACCCTTCAACTCCACAGAGAAAAAGATTCGATCAGGAGTCCCACAGGGCTCCGTTTTAAGCCCCCTGCTTTTTAATGTCTATCTCATACCCCTCATCTCCCTGATCGAATCATACGGTATCACAGTTACATCCTACGCCGACGATACCCAACTTATAGTCCCTCTAGAGGAGAACTCTACAAGTGCCGAACAAAATTTAACTAACTGCCTGAAAGAGGTCTTCCTGTGGTTGGAAACCAACCACCTCAAATGTAATACAGGGAAGACAGAAATCCTCCCCATAGGGAAAAACGTCAACTTCTGTCCCCACCTCTGGTGGCCAAAGGACTCCACAGCCCCCCCACAGACCGTCACCACTGCAAGAAACCTTGGCGTCACCTTCGACACTAACCTGTCCTTTGACCAGCATGTCAGGACTGTCGCAGGAAGCTGTTTCGGAATCATCAAATCCCTCAAAATTTTTTTTGATTTCCTTCCAATTGAAGCCAGAAAGACGGTTACCGTGGCACTAATCCTATCTCGCATAGATTACTGCAACGGCCTCCTGGCAGGTGTGAAGAAATCCACACTCAAAAAACTCCAGAGTGTCCAACACTCGGCGGCGAGGCTCGTGCTCAAACTCCCCAGAAGATCTTCAGCCGCGTCCGCCCTGAGAACCCTCCACTGGTTACCCCTGCACAAAAGGATCCTGTTCAAGATCCTAACCGTGGCTTTCCGGTCATTCAACCATATTGGTCCCAAGTACCTAGTTAAACGCTACCCCCACTATAATCCTCACAGGTCCCTGAGATCCTCCAACAACAACCTTCTAACACTAGTTAGGTTCAACCTAAAAACCAAAGGGGGTAAAACTCTTACCCACTTATCCTCCAAAGCATGGAACGCAATGCCCCAGCATCTGAGATCACTGACAAAGGAAAGCCAATTCAGGAAACAACTGAAAACATGGATCTTCAGCTTATCAGACGAGTATGTGCGGAACGCCATCTAATCCTGCCTTAAATTCTCCCACCTCCGCTCACCTTCCAGTTAGCGCCAGGATGCTTCTTCCGAAGCGACAGTCGCGCTTTATAAATACCGATTCCAATTCCAATTCCAATTCCATTCCAATATTCCTGAATGACACCATTCAACAAACAACCTGTCTCGGCGTAGCCAAGATAAAAGACTTAAACAAACCGTCTATTCCAAAGCCCATACCTGATAGTAATAGCACTACAGATGTGGAGATAGACGTATCCCATATTTTGCACCAAAACAGAACAAATCCTGATTGGAAAAAAATGGTTGATCTGGCCCACAGACACAAATAACTGTCAAGATAGATTCCTGAACAAAATTCAGGGGTTCAAACAGAACAGGCCAGACCCAAGATATTCCCGGAGACAACATCCAGGGATAGTTACAACATACAGTGTAGGAAAGCTATGTCTTGAATGGCTACAAAAATCCACACTGGCTGAAATTAAGGAACACTTGACTTTACTTACAGAAGGTGCTGACTTGCGAGATTTCATAATGGGACCTCGCAAACAGCGTCAAAAACGTTTCATATATGCCGGTATATACGCTGCTTACAACGAAGCTTGGAAAGTAATGCAAATTGAAACTGCTGAAAAAATACGAGAAATTGATCGTATTAATTTGGGCTAATCACTGTCTGTAGTGGCCAATGGGTTAACGACTCTGTCCTCCAGAATTTATTCACTGGACAGCATTGTATCATCTGCTATTGATATAATAGAGCAGGACTTGCTAATGTTACAACATGGCCAGTCCCAATTACGTACTATTGTACAGCTAGGCTGGACATAACAAAATCTGCGTTCAGGCTACGTGCCATAGCGTCTAATCAACAGATGTCATTATTTTCTAACTTTAACCTTACTGATAAACAAATCAGTTTGGCACAAAAAGGAGCAGACTATACGATTCTGAGCATTGAAAAACTTGAGAGATTACCATTGACAATGTCAGAGAGACCTGTCATTGATTGGATAATACATGGTACAATTACAATTCCGATAACAACTTTTCAGTTTCAGTATTGCCAAAAATATATACCAGCAGGCCTGTATGAAAGGTTGGGTAAAGGATACATCAAGCCAACCTGGAATTTACCTTATACACATAAATGTTATAGTGAAGGGAAAAAAGAAGTATTTCTTAGTGGTAACAACTGTAAAAAATCATTAAGCGGTACACTTCTGTGTCAAGGTATTAACTTGCATGGAGCCTGCGAAGGTTCATCAAATAACCTTTCATGTCACCTGCATGGCACTCCTGCAACACAGATAGAGCCTTTTTTCAGACAGCTTTCCAACGGCAGCTACGTTCTAAAAAGTGACCACAGCTGTTGTGGCATGGTGCCAGGAAAAGCCTATCTCGTGAGCGTTACTTCCAGGGTCATTTGCTGTATGCAAGTATTGTATCCAAACAGCAAACCAGACATTGAGGCTACACTATGGCCTTCTCTGAATATCTCTTCTATTCAAATTGATACTTTAAGCAGAATGAAGTCTATTCTTTTACAGACAACTGTGCCTTTAACCTCGTCCAAAGAGACGTATGATCTGCAAGTTGCAAGGACAGCGGCAGAGATACATACCCTATTATCGACAAATTGCCCCATGCATTTCGTAGAAATGTTAAGCCAAATTTTAAACATGTCCGATACCAGTTGCATCGCACATGTATTTAAGACAATTTTTTCGGGACTGTTAGCACCCTTTGAAACAGTTCTGGGCATCTTCCCGAATTTTGTGCATTCTGTATTCGGCGGCCTGCCTCTTCTTTTGGGACTCGTAGCAGGAATTTTATTTTTGTTCCTTCTGCTCCGATATGGCAAGTCAAGCCACAGACAAAACTCAGGCTACGATGGAAGAAACGATCCTGGCCATACGTTACCGAGAACGGATCACTAAAGTCCTCGGCTTTGCCCGGCTAAGAGATCTGAGTACTACCTGGTTTCTTTCATTCAGACCAATCTGGCAAGATTGCATCTTACCTGTGCTTCGATGTCTGCTATGCGGAGAAGAATGCGTGTTGGACGTCTGTCTTACACTACCATCAGCAGTACCTATGGATATCGATACTTTGCTTGGGTCGGTAACGGCTCATGCAACGTGTTGTCCCCAGCGGCTACCTATTCTGATTCGTTGAGACTTCACCATTACGATTAGGTGGCGGTGAAGTACGAGATGAAAGCAGCACCACACAGGTACAACCTTCTGTGAGCATTGCTGATCCGGACATCGATGATGGCAATGATTCTCACATATGCACTATTTCAGCTTTTTCGAACTTGGTCGAACTTTCACCTACTGTTGTAGACCAATTTTTCGCAAGCCTGTCTGATATGATGTTCTCTCCTAACAACGAGAATAACTTTTAAAACAGCGAGCACGTGGCGTTCTCTGAACTCTGAATTTGGCCTTTAGTTTTTGATAAACAACACTACTGAAAAAAAATGGAACTATTTTTTGCCCTGAAAGCGAAATTATTTTTCCATTCCCAAAATATTTACCTTTTTTCTGGCACTTGGTACTCTGCTTAAAGTAGAACTATTCTTAGAGAACATAACTTCTGTTTTTAGAGACTCTAGAGACAATATTTTGACTTAGCCTCTAGCACATGTACAGTATTTTATAAATATGTGATGAAATGGTCTCGACCTTCCTTTCTGTATTAAGAGCCATTTCATAAATGTAATTTTCGCAATTCATTCAGCAACTATTTATGTATGCATTATCTGAATGATACCACTGCTTGAAAAATGTACAGTACAAATACTCATTTTCGTGTATATACCATATACCATTTCAAATGCAATTTATGTATTTTGGGGTGGGTTGGAAAACACATGCATCGTTATATGTTTAGTATTGCTTAGTATTTAGTAATGATGGATATTATACGTGGAGTGGGGGTTGTGAATGTATCTAGGACCCTATTTAAATATTCCCGATTCATGCCCTTATGTGGTTATAACAAAACATATCCTTATAAAGGCATAAGAATCATATCCATATTTAGTCATAGCCAATGCAGTCCAAATACGGCAAGGCTGCTCCCATAGACTCCTAGAAATTACAAGGTGTTCTTTAAACAAACCAAGCCTCCAGCAGCCCGGGAATTCCCCCTGCTTTTGTTTTGATTTGTACAAGAACTCCTGGAGTCCAGAAAGAACGGTAAGTTCTTAGTGACGTCTTTTGTCCAACCTTACGTCACGCCTCTGAAGAGAAGTGGGGACACTTCGAAACGCGTCAGGCATCCAGGGCAGTTTGAACAGTTAAACGATATCGTTGTGCTGGAGGCGTGCTTACCATTCAAGGCTCCTTGTGTGCAGCTGAGGTCCGGGTGCTCCTTTGTACGTTGGGTACCTCGGAGCTTGAATATTTACGCGGCGACCCATGCCGCGGAAAGGAGCACCACCCTGAAAGAACCGGGGGCCATGCGGTCTTGACTACGGGCCGAGAACATGGGACAGCAGCGTATGGATTTTGCACGAATTCCACACAGCGAGGCCCATCTGTGGGCTTGAAAAGATACCAACTGAACATTAGCGCAACGTGAGGCACTACAGGTCCCATAAGTCCCATCCAGGGCGTGCATCTATGCAAGAAGGGGGGTGGTGCCTCAAGCGCTCCTTCATAACTGCCAAAGCCTCTGAAGAGAAGTGGGAACACTTCGAAACGCGTCAGGCATCCAGGGCAGTTTGAACAGTTAAACGATATTGTTGTGCTGGAGGCGTGCTTACCATTCAAGGCTCCTTGTGTGCAGCTGAAAGTCCGGGTGCTCCTTTGTACGTTGGGTACCTCGGAGCTTGAATATATATATGTATATATATATATATATATACAATATATATATATTTATGGAAAAAAGCATTGGTTTCACACACGTTATAGTTAGGAATTAGCATTTAAAAAACTATGCAAATTCATTGAAAAAACCATAGGTTTCACACGTTATAGTTAGCTGAAGATTTCTCTCATACGAAACCTTTGAAATTCCTCCATTATAGTTAGCTCAGTTAACTATAACTTGCACGCCCACAATGCACTGCTGATGACGTCACATATTACATCACTCATAACATGGTCAGTGACATCACTCATGACATCACTGATAATATCTCAAATGACATCCCTGATGACATCACTGATGACATCATCGTTGTGGCAGACCTCCTCTTACTGTAATATAACCTTTGATACACACGATCAAAAATTGAAACTAAAATTAAAAAAAAAATGGAGATAACAATTCCAGTTAGAACAACCTATAGAGTAATCCCAAAATGTACATACACATCCACTCATTCACCAACAGTTCTATATAGTCACTCATACATGTACTCACTCATCATATGTACTCATACACCTATATATCCTGTTATACACCGACACTCATCTGTAGAGTTACTCCCACACATTCTCACACATGGAAATATCCATTTACTTGCATATACAGGTATATACCCACCACTACACTAACATCTACAGAATCGTAGACATAGTTACTCTCTTAAACAATCACTTATAGAAACACATACTTATGAATTCCCATTGTAGCCCAGGTTAACACCAGAACCAGGACTGCTATTGGAATTCACAACACCATATTATCAAGCCCATTATCGCCGCTTTAGCGGCAGTTTCCTGCCGCTGAAACGGCGATAATTTTATCGCCGTTGTTGATAATATGCCCCGTAATGCTTCAGCTCATTTACTCACATCTACATAATTCTAAACTCTAATTTTCTTTTTTCTTTTCCATATTACCAATCGGAAACCTTTTGGAATCCATTTCACACTTTGGTTATGAAATTGTTGAAGTTATTGTTCCAGTTCTAATATAGTTATAATTGAGTTTCGTTTATATTTATTGTTTAATAAAAGTTAATTAAAAAAAACTACATACTTCTTTTATTTTGTGTGGGGAGGGGTATGACAGCCCACAATAAAAATAATCTTGAAATACTATAGTAAGATATTCAAGACTAGGATTGAAAACTACTGAGTTCTAACTAACAGATATAATAAAAACAACGGTGAGAAACTACTAAAATGGCGGTGGACGGAGTACGTAATCAACGTTTGGCGCCTCGTCACTACCTTTCAAATAAACATATAAAAAATATGACTATTAATACTGTACAAAAGTACAGCAGCGAATGACACACACGAACCGGGAAAACAAAGTGACAGATTTACTAACTGATATAAAGAAAGGTTTGCTTGTTGAAGTTGAAGAAAAAGAAAACGTGGGCTTCGAAACGACGCTGAGCATGCGAAGAGAGAACAACTGCTACACCAAAGAAAGGAAAGCTTTACATACTATCATAGAAATGAAGGAGCATATTATCAAAAAAAGCGATACATTATCGCCGCTTTTATCGACAGGAAGCTGCCGATAAAGCGGCGATAATGTGCTTGATAATAGGGCCTTGTAACTTCCCATAGCAGGCCAGGTTCTGGTGTTAACCTGGGCTCCTATGGTTATTCACAAGGGCATATTATCAAGTTCATTATCGCCGCTTTATCTGAAGTTTCCTGCTGATAAAAGAGACGATAATGTATCGCCTTTTGTTGATAATATGGCTCATTGCTCTTTTTTTGACCAGTAAACTTAGGTGCATATTATCAAGGACCGGTGTTAAAATTATCGCCGTTTTATTGGCAGGAAACTGCTGATAAAACTGCGATAATGAGCTTCATAATACAGCCTTGTTATTTCCCATAGAAGCCCATGTTAACACCAGAACATAGGCTTCTATGGCAATTTACAAGGACGTATTATCAAGCCCACCCTCCCAACATTAATAAAAAACTCCAGACAATGCAGGTACCCGGAGCTGAAAGGTCATTTTACATATCACTGCCCCAGAAATGTGGTGTTCCCCGCGACGTGTACGGGGAGAGAGAGAGAGAGAGCTCAAAACATATATTTTTTTTTTAAAAGACCCAATGGGTGCCGCTCACCAAGACTGCGGGGAGTAGGGCCGTAACCCCCCCCGCATACTTCAAAATTAAAACCAAAGGAGTGCTGTTCCCCAATGCTCGGGGCACCTTACAAGCCCCCAATATGCAGAAAATTTGCCCCCGTATTTGCCCCCCCCGGGACCTAATGAATAAAACGGACTTCTACTTTTTTTAACCTTTTCCACCGCGTACAAGTACTGCACGAGTACCCCGCCATTTTCTATTTTTTTTTAAATAAAAATTGAGCCTAAAGATCCATGTACCACCCCCTGACCAAGACTATAGGCTCAGAATGTTTCTACCCTGCCCCGTTTCCTTATTTCTCAACTTTGTTTTACTGTTTTCTTCTGGCTCTGCTCTCCCGACAAACAACATGGCTGCCAACACTTCCTGGTTTGGAGTATTGACAGCAAATCAGCATGCAGCTCCTGCTCGTATTTGTACGTATTTCCATACGCGTACGCCGCGATTTTTCTTTAACAAAAAGAAATAACAAATAGAGCCTAAACAGCCATGTAAGATCTCCTGAGCCAGCCTAGAGGGTCAGAATGTCTCTACCCTACCCCCTTCCCTTTTTTCTGAACTTTGTTTTACTGTTTTCTTGTGACTCGGTTCTAGCGAGGCACAAGATGGCCACCAACACTTCCTGGTTTCGAGTGTTGACAGACAGTTCACAGCCAATCAGCATGCAGCTCGCGCTCGTAATTGAACAGATTTCAGTACGCGTGCTCGAATTCCGTCTCTAGATATCCCTATGATTTTACTTGCAATTTCCTCAGAAACTACTGAACGGATTTACACTATTTAACAAAAGCTCTCAGGAAAAAGGGCAACACAGATCCAAGGAACTGTCAAGGATGTTTAATCACAACGCGTTTCACCACACGGAGTGGCTTGGTCACGTGATTATTAGACACAAACTCCCCATTTTTGCCGTGGACATAGAAATAGGACTGACATTTCATATCATGCATCAGGTGACAGCCTGAAAAAATCATGCTACCTCAATTTCAGACACAAATGTAAAATCAGCGACATGCACAACACTACACTAAAATCAGATACTTGGATCATAGCATTTGCGCAGTGCATAACAATCTCGTATAATACATCCGATTATAGCGCTGCATCCCCTCTCATCCGTAGGGTCAAGTACCTGCACATAAATGTCTAGACACGTTGAAACATTGCATGCCGCATACCTGATATGCGCAGTGAAAGCATAGTATGAGCGGCATTCCTGATGGCATTCATAACAAAGTTCATGTCATCATGATGGAGCAAGGTGGCAAAACAAACTTTTGTGTACCCCTTGTGAATTCAATGTTCCATAACGTTAGTATTTACTAATGCTGTGTTGTGGTAAAATAACCAACCATAGTATAAGATGCACAATACATGAACATTTGGGGAATACTGATTTTGCATGCATGAAGCAAAATAATTAACTAATTTGTATTGTTATTGTGTTGTGAACTAATGCACAGCTTAAAGATAGGTAAACGCAATATGAATGATGTGGTTATGGTACACGTTATTGTGCTAAAAATCGTCGGATATGTAAGTATGAAACGCATTTATCTGGCTTACCTACTAGGTAATAACTAATAGGGAAACATCAGTATGGTGGGAGGTAAACAGAAGGGTTTCATTACCATAATTAACATGAATTTGTGTTTGTTTCTATGATAGTTCCAAAAGAGGCCTCTGAGGCCTACAAAATCCGGTTACTCTGGCTAACTGTGAGCAAGTGCTGGACTGCGCATGCTTGCATAAAGCCTGCCAGCGAGAGTGAGCTGCCTGTACTCGGATGGGAAGTTTAAGGCTGCTTTGCCCTGAAGTTAGGATGATTGCCAAAATATGGACATTCGAGTGTTCTAAACGTGAGGAAACAGGCCAACGTTGCGAGTCAAGGAAGTGACCAGGCCAGAGACTGTTTTAAACAAAGAACCATTATGATTCTGCTGATTCGCCGTGAATTTGATGATGTAATGGTGAGGAGATGCTCACCCACCCCAAATTGTCCATTTAGAACCCGAATTGGTGATGTTAGATACTTTTTAGATAGATTAAGTTAGGAAATTAGTGCATAAAAACCACTGATTTTTCTTAGAGGGTGTCGCTCTTTCGATTTCCTCTTGAAGTGCTGTCGGATTGCAGATCGATTCCTGGATGTAAGAGACTTTAACTTTTTCCTTGTTTGCTTTTCAGGATAAAAGGATAAGATGAGGGCGTTAGTTAGGGATGTTAGGAGAGAATGAATTTGGAACTATCTGTTCTTTGCTAAATTTTTAAACTGACTTCTAAATAAACGACTGTATTCTGAGCTCTAAATAAAATAATCATTTTGAAATAAAGATTAAGATTTTTACTTATTAAAGAATTAATTAATGCCTAAATGTCAGACATATTAAAGTTTTGCTTTTAATAAAATTGGGAAAATTGAATATTAGAGCTGATCTTGTGATTTTCCTACGCCTAATTTTCTTTCTAGCAGATCCATTGCCACTATGGTGGTGTGTCTGAATAAAATAAATGTTTGATTAAACCATGGTAAAGAGTATATAAGCTGTAGGTGTAAATAATAACTGATTAAATAGGTTTAGACACTCCGCCAAATGTTACAGCATTACTCCGATGTGTTTTACCAAGATCCTTGAAGCCGAATTAAGTGAATAGAGTAAATGTGCAGTGTTATGGGCCCCACTGACGAATGAATGTGTATTCAGAGGTTTTAGGGAAATGGTAAGTGCTGACTAGAAATGATTTCTGGAGTTCCGCTGTAGCAATCACGCGAACAGAAAGTCACGTGATCGGCAGACATTCTGTCCCGCCCTCAGGAGAGGTAATGCCCCCTGCCAGAGTTCCCGCATTGCGAATGCTGGCTCCAACCAATTGTGTCAATAAAGTCTTTCTTGTCTTATAAACGAAACCGCTTTCAATTAATTTTTCACTTAGATCTTTTTTCAGCATTTACATAACCGGACTTTAATGTTTTTGTAAGGCTACATCAAACCCAAGTGGAAATTGTTTGACTAGTCGTAATGATCCCAGGAATCCACTTTTATCAGCTATGCATAAATTTTGGCAACGAGCGCACCGGTTACTTAGTTCAAACTCTCGGATCCATAACAAGGCACCCTTATGGACAAATACAGGTTTATGGATTAATGGCCATACCTTATCCTGGCTTTTATGGGAAGAAGCAGGTATTCACTCTCTAGATCAACTTCTTCACAATGGCGTCTTTGAACCATTTACACAATTAAAAGAAGAATTTAACATATCCACACAGCAGTCTTCAAAATATCTTCAACTCCAACAGTGTTTGAAAAAACAGTTAGGATCACCACCATGGATATTACAACACTCACCAATTTTATTATATCTAAACACATGGGGAAAACATAAAGGAGTGACATCTGGTCTCTACCTAACTCTCACACTATGTCGCTTCTCACTAGTATATTCTCAAAACATTCAATTTAAAAGGCAGAACCGTTTATTAACTTCATTCTCATATGATGAATGGGAACAGATATAGGAAGATTTTCACTAAGGTACCCGGGAAGCAAGGCTTAAAGTCTGTTTACTTAAAATTCTTCATGATTGGCATTGGTCACCTACAAAATTACACAAAGCTGGTCTCCTTTCACATACTGTTGGAGATGCTCCAATCCTGGCTGTGATACAACTCATGTTATATGTGAATTCCCAAACATACAATCTTTCTGGAACTATGTAGGCACGTTTTTGCACTCCACCATGCATTTATCTCTCCCACTTATGCCTGCCAACATCCTCCTACATGATTTGCGAAACTCCCCAAAATTGTCAAAACCTCAACATCACCTTTTCCATACCGCAGTGGCTACAGCTAAAATATGTATACTACGCCATTGGAAATCATCATCCCCTCCTACACAGTAAGAATGGTTGATAGCAATGATACAAACGGCATCACATGAACGAGTGATATATAATCTACTTGATCAAACTGACATTTTTCTTCAGATTTGTTCACCCTTCCTAAAATCCAATGATGATGTTATTAACAATATTTCTACTGCTACCAATACAACACATTAAAACAAACTACCCTATATCTCTATACCTTTCTTTCTCCTCTTTAATCCTTTCTTGTCTCTAAGTATCCTGGCTCCAGTCTCCACTTCTCCACGTTTCCACATTTTTCACTTCTTTCACACTTTCACATTATTCTATTATACTTTACGTTATTCTCCTTTTCTTCTCATTTACACTTTTATAATTCATTGCGTTATATCTAGCTTATTTATTTAATAATGCTTATGTAATTATTTTATAATTAAGTTAATCTTTGTATGATAATACACTTTGTCAAGATTAGTAGGGTGATCCAATGTATTACTCCTTGATTGTTATTATATCTATTTGATTATTAATATAAACTGTATGAATTTCCTTTTTTTTCTATTTATATTAATTTCATGTATGGCTGCTCTCATTTTCCTTATATCTCACTTTCCCGTCCCTCTCTATTTGTTGTCTTTCTTTTTCATCATACGTCTCAATTATCACAATATTTAAAATGTAGTCAGTTATGCAACCTTACCTATATTTAACATATGTCAATTTATACATTTCTATTATATGTATTTCTATGTTCTTTCTTTTCAAATGTCATGTATGTATTGCTGTTATTTATCCTGGTCGTATTATTCATATATCTATCCAAAATCTGCTGATATGTATTGTTGTTTTTATGATGTATTTCCTTTTCTATTTTTACAAAACTTAATAAAAAATGTCAACACAACAAACCAATTGAAATGCAGGGTTGGTGAATATGTTTCCTAAACATTTGGGTGCCGAATCACATGCGATCTAGTCAATGCATGGGTATGGTGCATCTGTGCAAATCAAAATGTAATTCTGAAGTTATTGATGCTGACCACCATTCATAAAGGTGTTTGGCCCTATTCCCATGTCTTTCTAATTTGGCAGGCAGCCATCTGGTATAGCAAAAGTGATATGTTGCATACAGAAGATTGAGGCTGCATTCAAAGGATACACCAGAACTAGTGCACAGTTTCCAAAAAGGAAACTTGGAGGGTAGCATGGCTCGTATGTGTTAGTTGCCTCAGCTCCCAGATGACTGCAAAGGGGAAGAATGCAGCGGCCACATGCATCAAACGATTTTGGAGTCGCAAACGGTGCGAATCGGAAAATTCGGCCGTTTGCGATTCCAAAATCACTTTTTGGTATGCATGAAACAATTTTTCAAAAAACGCAATTTTTGAAAAAGGTTGACCCTTGTGTTAATTTGCGAAATCTTTCGAAAAAGCTCAAAAAAGCATTTTTGAAAGTGTCATGTTACACACACACACATGTCCTTTGGACATGTGTGTGTGAAACTTGCACTTAAAAAACATTTCAAGGGTGCAGGGGGGGTCCTTTGGACCCCCCCTGCACCCTTGAAATGCATCAACAAATTGCGATTCGCAAAAAAAATTGCAAAAAGGCATTGATTCCTATGGGCCACTAGGCCCATAGGAATCAATGTAATGCCATTCCTTAATTGCGATTCACAATTAAGGAATCGCAAATACAGAAAATTAAGAAATCCCAAGAACTTTTAAGATTTCTTGATGCATAGGATTTTGCAATTCCTAAATTGCGATTCCTTAATTTTCGCAATTTAGGAATCGCAAAATCCTACAATGATGCATGTGGCCGCAGGTGTTTAAATAAGTAGACTTCATGCCTTAAGCAAGTTTGCGCAGCTTAATATTGGACTGGCATCTGGATAGGCAGATGTGTCCGCATCATCTACCGTGGGATTCGTCAGTCTTTGCCCAGACCATTAAGCCATAAATAATCCACATTAGTATAAAAACAATGTCTCAAGTTTATTGTTTGAAAGACTTTGTGTTTTTATGGCCCATTTTTAATCAAGGAAAAATTAGATTCTCTCAAAAAGTAACAAGTCTCAAATAATATTAAGCATTTACATAATGAGTTTCATCACGGTTCAAAGTAAGCTTTTTGCTATAATGTAGATTGCAATGCTTTTACATATAGAATCCTTCTTTTCAAGATCGCTTCTGCGTTCGCTCAAGAGGCCCAGCCACAGGCTGAAAACAATGCACCTCATGCATTCCAATAGAAACACTCCATATGAGGTGGAATGATGCACTTAACAGACTCTGTAGCATGGGCTGGGAGAGAAAAACGCCTTAATCCCTCTCTTGTAGACAAGTAAAGTCAATAGCTGACTTGGCAGAAGCTGTCTGTAGATACCATTAAAATGGAGCAAGATATTCAGGATTTAAAAGAGACGTTTCAATCCAACCAAAAATTCCAACCTTTCCTTTTGCTCTAAATCATAAAAATGGGGAATGGAGCGGACAAAATAATTGCATGGTTCTTACATATTTCTGAAATAGCACACTTCTGCGGAGGTTAATGGTGGTCATGCTATAAATCAGCTCCTGTGCAGATTGGTGTTTGAGCTATCTTAATTTGTCAGTTGTATTAGTCACATTAAATAAACAGATCTGCGTCAGCCGAATTTGAATGCACCAGCAATATAATATGTGTTAATGGTAACTGAAATTAATGTTCAAAATGACATTTATTGAAATATCTTTGGCTGCCGTGCGATATAAATTTTAGCTGTAGCAATGTGGGGCTAATTTCAAGCACAACTAGTAAATTAAAATATCGTAAACAGCTTTAACCATGAACATATTCATATGCCACCAACTCTTATCCGTTTACTAGTGCCGCCATTACCTCTGAGAAATGAATAGACGCATTTAAACCCGGATTGTTTTGAGCAGTTAAACTCCTTTAAACTAGCACACATCTGAACAGTGTGGACTGCAACACGTACACAGTTGATGAGTGGGGCTGGGTGAATTTAATTGTTCCAGAAGCGTACAAGATAAAGTATAGGTAAAAAATCCGTCCCATAATGAATCTTAACAAGGGATACTGTTTTCCAGCTATTGTACAGAATGACAAAGCAATAGCCTTTTGCCTCCTAATTGTGTATTGCGCTTTCTACTGTGGTGGAAGTTTGGTTAAGCGAAATAATAAAGTATTCTTTGTATTTCATAATTGCGAATTTGAATGGATTTGTGATTCGTAGGTGACGGTTTGAGTAGTCATTTGTGAACCTGTTGACAATGCTTACGTGCAGCACAATCGCAAAATCCAAGAAGCTCAGAGATTTTTTTTTTTTGGAAAGGATGAATGGTATCCACTGATTTGCATCAAAAATCCGCAAGGGAAAAATAAAGGACATTCCGGCAAATCAGAGTGCTCAAATGGAGGTGTCGCCATTACTAACAAGCCTGGGCAGCAGCCATAAAAGCTCACCTTACTCAAAAAGCGAGTACAGGATAACTGTCAGCAGCAGTTTTGCAAAGGTAGCGGCATATGACAGCATGTGCGGCAGCGATACAAGGTCATCTCACTTACACAAAACAGTAATGTAATAGACTGCAGCATTGTGTGCTTGATTTTACCTACAGAGATGTACAGCAATACAGCAGCAGTTCAAGCTTCCCTCTATCACAGAACAGGTACAGCAGCAGTTCAAGCTTCCCTCTATCACAGAACAGGGACAGCAGCAGTTCAAGCTTCCCTCTATCACAGAACAGGTACATCAGCAGTTCAAGCTTAAAGCTTCCCTATATCACAGAACAGGGACAGCAGGTACAGCAGCAGTTCACGCTTCCCTCCCTCACAGAACAGGGACAGCAGGTACAGCAGCAGTTCAAGCTTCCCTCTATCATAGAACAGGGACAGCAGGTACAGCAGCAGTTCACGCTTCCCTCCCTCACCGAACAGTGACAGCAGGTACAGCAGCAGTTCAAGCTTCCCTCTATCACAGAACAGGGACAGCAGCAGTTCAAGCTTCAAGCTTCCCTATATCACAGAACAGGGACAGCAGGTACAGCAGCAGTTCAAGCTTCCCTCTATCACAGAGCAGGTACAGCAGCAGCTCAAGCTTCCCTCTATCACAGACCAGGTGCAGCAGATGTTCAAGCTTCCCTCTGTTACAGAACCGGTACAGCAGCACTTCAAGCTTTCCTCTATCACAGAACAGGTACAGCAGGCACAGCAGCAGTTCAAGCTTCCCTCTATCACAGAACAGATACAGCACATACAGGAGCAGTTCAAGCTTACCTCTCTCACAGACCATGGACAGCACACACAGCAGCAGTTCAAGCTTCCCTCAATCAATCAATCAATCAGTGACACTTGTAAAGCGCGCTACATACCCGTAGGGTCTCAAGGCGCTTGGGGGGGGGGGGGGTGCCGCTACTGCTCGAACAGCCAGGTCTTCAGCTTCTTCCGGAAGGAGAGGTGGTCTTGGGTCAGGCGCAGGTCGGACGGGAGGGAGTTCCAGGTCTTGGCGGCCAGGTAGGAGAAGGACCTTCCTCCTGTAGTCGCTCTTCGGATGCGGGGGACGGCGGCGAGGGCGTGGTTGGCTGATCGGAGGTGGCGTTTGGGAGCGTAGAAGTTGACTCAGCTGTTGAGGTAGCTCGGGCCTTGGTCGCGTAGGGCTTTGTGTGCGTGGGTGAGGAGGCGGAAGGTGATTCTCTTGTTGATGGGGAGCCAGTGAAGGTCTCTCAGATGTCCGGAGATGTGGCTGGATCGTGGGATGTCGAGGATGAGTCTGGCTGAGGCGTTTTGGATCCGCTGGAGTCTCTTCTGGAGCTTGGCGGTGGTCCCGGCGTAGAGGGCGTTGCCGTAGTCCAGTCGGCTGGTGACGAGGGCCTGGGTGACGGTCTTCCTGGTCTCTGTGGGGATCCACCAGAAGATCTTCCGTAGCATGCGTAGGATGTTGAAGCACGCCGAGGAGACGCTGTTGACTTGCCTGGTCATGGAGAGGGAGGAGTCCAGGATGAAGCCCAGGTTTCGTGCATGGTCTGTCGGTTTGGGTGCGGTGCCCAGGGCGGGAGGCCACCAGGAGTCGTCCCAGGCGGAGGGTGAGGAGCCCAGGATGAGGACCTCCGTCTTGTCCGAGTTCAGTTTCAGGCGGCTGGTCGTCATCCACTCGGCTACCTCTTTCATCCCTTCGTGCAGATTGGCTCTGGCGGCGGCGGGGTCGTTGGTCAGGGAGAGGATCAGCTGGGTGTCGTCGGCGTAGGAGATGATGCTGAGGTGGTGTTTGCGTACGATGGCCGCGAGGGGGCTCATGTAGACGTTGAAGAGGGTGGGGCTCAGGGATGATCCTTGGGGGACGCCGCAGATGACTTTGGAGGCCTCTGACTTGTACGGTGGTAGGCGGACTCGCTGTGTTCTTCCGTCGAGGAAGGAGATGATCCATTCCAGCGCCTTGTCCTGGATTCCGATGTTGCTGAGGCGCTGTATTAGGGTGCGGTGGCAGACCGTGTCGAATGCCGCGGAGAGGTCTAGGAGGATGAGGGCCGCTGTTTCTCCATTGTCCATCAGGGCTCGGATGTCATCGGTGGCGGCGATGAGGGCGGTCTCGGTGCTGTGTTTGGCTCGGAAGCCGGACTGTGAGGGGTCGAGGGATCCGTTCGTCTCGAGGAAGGCGGCCATCTGCTTGTTGACGGTCTTCTCGATGACTTTGGCTGGAAACGGGAGAAGCACAGAACAGGTACAGCAGCAGTTCAAGCAATCATTCTATCACAGAACCGTCATTGCATGCCAGCAACAGTTCAAGCTTCCCTCTCTCATAGAACAGGTACAGCAGGAACAGGTGCAGTTCAAACTTCAGGCTTCCCTCTATCACAAAACAGGTACAGCAGGCACAGCAGCAGTTCAAGCTTCAAGCTTCCCTCTATCACAGACAAAGGACAGCACGTACAGCAGCAGTTCATGCTTCGTCTGTCACAGAACAGGTACAGCAGGCACAGCAGCAGTTCAAGCTTCCCTCTATCACAGAATAGATACAGCACATACATCAGCAGTTCAAGCTTACCTCTTTCACAGAACAGGGACATCAGGTACAGCAGCAGTTCAAGCTTCCCTCTCTCACAGAACAGGTACTGCAGCAGTTCAAGCTTCCCTCTATCACAGAACAGGCACAGCACGCACAGCAGCAGTTCCAGCTTCCCTCTCTCACAGAACAGGTACAGCAGCAGTTCAAGCTTCCCTCTATCACAGAACAGGTACAGCACGCAGAGCAGCAGCTCCAGCTTCCTTCTCTCACAGAACAGGTACAGCTGCAGTTCAAGCTTCAATCTTTCCTCTATCACAGAACAGATACAGCAGACACAGCAGCAGTTCAAGCTTCCCTCTATCACAGAACAGGCACAGCAGCAATTCAAGCTTCCCTCTATCACAGATGAGGTACAGCAGCAATTCAAGCATCAAGCTTCCCTCTATCACAGAATAGGTGCAACAGGTACAGCACGTCCAGCAGAAGTTCAAGCTTCCATCTCTCACAGAACAGGTACAGCAACAATTCAAGCTTCCCTCTATCACAGAACAGGTACAGCAGACGCAGCAGCAGTTCAAGCTTCCCTTTATCACAGAACAGGTACAATAGCAGTTCAAATGTCCCTCTGTCACAGAACAGGTACAGCAGCAGTTCAAGCTTCCCTCTATCACAGAACAGGTACAGCAGGCACAGCAGCAGTTCAAGCTTCGCTCTATCACAGAACAGGGAGAGCACATACAACAGCCTGTGAGAGTCACAAACTATATTCTATACTTAACAAGTGCTGGCACTTGCTTAAAGCTGATAAAGATCTATTGCCATATGTGAGTGACAAACCGAGTTTGACGTTTAGGAGGTGACTGACTCTAGCAAATGTAGAAAGTCCCAGTTATCCAGGCAAGCGAGAGAATGTGACTTGGCTTGGTAACCGATTAAAAGGATTCTACAAATGTGGGCGTTACAGCTCATGTAGGTGGGACATGAATAAGATAACATCTTTCAACTACAATGATACAGGGACACATAAGATTAAAATGTTTATTAACTGTGATACCAACTACGTTATTTATGTGATAGTGTGCCCCTGCAAAATGGTTTATGTGGGTAGTACTATTAGATGACTACGTGATAGGAAGACGGAACATTTTCGAGCCTGGAAGAATGGAGATACACGTTACCCAATTGCTGCTCATGTGGTGCAGAATCATGATAATAGAGAGAAGCATGTAATTAGTTTTCAGACAACTTCAATTAAGATGGAGAGAGTTTCTTTGGATAATGAAACTTAAAGCGGTGTAAAAGGGAATGAATATTGATAAAGAATTTCAATACTACCTAGGTTATGAGTAACCTTGGTGGGGACAATTCATTCACGTGTTATATAAATGTACATTGTAATGATCCTTCTTGCTTTTGAGTAATCATGTTACTGTCTAAATTGCTAAGTGTCTATAACACTGTGAAATAATGGATTATGTTAGAATGACATACTTAATCATGTTTTGGATTTCTGTTTGATTCGAGTTGGGTTATAGTGAGCAATACGGACTGGCATAATCTTAATGTTGATAATTGAGTAGCAGAGTGTTCCTGTTAAAGTATACCATATGTGGGATAGTGACTCTATCTATCAATAATATTGTCAATTTATTTGAAGTGTCTCAGGACTAAGAGTACAGGAAATAATGTAAATAATGTTACAAGAGATATGATAAAATTGTACTTTTATTTTTTTACTTTAGTATTCTCTTTCCGTTTTCCGTCTTCTTTATTTTTTCATTTTTCATTTTCCTTTTATTTTTCTTGGATTTTAATTGGAGTTTTACTTTGGATCTATTGATTTACTCCTTACACTTACTTGCAAAAGATGGTAATGGTCTCACTCCACGATTGTTTTTTGACTATAATGAATGATACGTGGATCACGTTTTGGATGCAATAAATAGCGAGAGGTAGCGGCTTAATAATTGAGGTAGTATTATTATTGGATAAGAATGTGAAGATATGAGCTGAAACTTGTTGAGTTTTTATATAGAAAATGGTATAGACTTATTATATTGGATAACGTTTACAGACTGGCTTGGAGAAAGTTTATTGTGGATTTGTTGGATAGTATTTTTATTACAGTTGCGTGCATGCTATTTAATAGAATTTTAATTTACGCTATCGTTAAGAGTATGGAATGGTTGACATTGACCTTTATATCGAGTGTTACGGTATGGATTTGATATTACGTATAATTATGTACCAAAACGAATTTGATTGGGTGCAGTAAGAACGAGGGTATCGAATGAACCTACGAACTAAATTGACATATGAGTATGAATAGTTATTTGGTTAGGCGATATACTTACTATATGAATATTTATGCGCTTTAGACATTTAAAGATGGCGCCCACTAAATCTACGTTAAATAGGAATACCAATAAGGCTCCCAAGTAGAACGCTGTTTGTGGTATACAGGGTGAGTTGCTTTTCTACATTTTTTAGATCACGTACTCATGAACTGGATATTATTATTGAAATGAGAACGACTACCTTAGAACAGAGCACGAAGGAAATGGGGTGAGACTGTCGTATATACGTGCAATACATACATATTGTCAGAATAAGCGTCTTATGCTGTGTATAAGATCCTGAATATTACGTTGTATATTAGCATACAAGAAGCTGGTATTTCTTTTATTACAGATTACTGTACAGTTTACGAATGCCATAATAGACTTTGAATGACGGAAACAAACTTTCACATCTGGACGCATTTGGAAGGGTAATGCCTATATTATTTGAATTTTTTAAAGAATCTCTTTGAATAAAGCTGGGTAGGTAATAGTACAGTATTCTGTTCTATTACATGTATATCCTTTGTGTTAACTATAGTAATTGGAAATGGGACGTTTTTAACATTGACTGAATAGGATTATTTTTGGGAGACTACATGAGGAGAGAGAAGGAGATAACGAAAACTACACAGGGTACATTTGTGAGATTATTCATTGGTGACAAGGTTTTTTGTTTGATTGGGGCTGTCCAAGCGTTGCAGCAACCCTGAAGTCTGTTATGGCCATTGTGGGTGCATTTTATTTATCTATATGTCAGAAGATTACTTGGAGGTGTATTTCGGTGTCAGAGTTTGTATTGTAGTGTAGTTCCTATCATCCCAATAGGCTCTGCGCATTGGAATAATATCTTCAATAGTACAGACGTAGGACAGAGGTTAACTAGGTCTTCTACTGTCGATATTAGACTTAAAGTTTAGTGTTTGCCAGCTAGCTCAGAGTTCACTAGAAACTTTCTCGAATAGACAAGGAGGAGTTTAACTTCCCTGGATAGACAAGAAGGGATTTAGTTTCTGACAACCATAGAACATGACAACTTTGCTCTCCCCTAATCAAGAGTGTATCTCTAGAGTCGTGTGAAAACAAAAGACAACTTATTTTACTCAGTCAGTTCAGTGCATTCTTAGTTTCACCAGATTGTAGAGAAAAGGAAGAGACGGGCGTGTTCAATAAAAAGATGTTATTTATTGATCAGTCTCTTTTCTCATACAAGAGAAATGAATCGCTATTATTGCAATACTTAGAGATAAGTAAAGTGCATACAGTAATAACAGAATTATAAAATAATACTGTAAAAGCATTGATATGGTTTCTTAGCCATATGGTACTGAAAATGGATAAAATAGATACATACATATATACATTGACTAATCGTACTCAACTGGTGCTTCTAACTACGCCTACCCCAATGTACCTGACCTAAGCCTAATACGTGGCGGGAGTAGATAAGTAGCAGTTTTAAGTTAAGTTTGTTTTGCCAAGGGTCTGCTTCAAGAATTCTCTACAAAGGATGATTCAGTTCAGTACCTGGGAGTTTAGAAGGCTGGAGGGTTGGTATCTCTATCTCAGGTCTTGATATTCCAGCTGCCTGCGAGGGCTGCTTGGAAGCGCCGGAGCTGGATTTCTCGGCAGGAGAAAAGGCAGCGTCTCTCTCTCAGCGCGTCAGAAAGGAGGGGCAGCGTCTGTGGGCTTCGCTGTCAGCTGGGCTCCTCGGCAAGTCTCGCTGCTCCAATCTTGTCACCACCTCATGTGTTTGCTTAAGGCAATGTCGGTATTATTTATACCTGAAAGGTGCCGGGATTGACGTAAGGATGGACATAAGTACGTCAATAAGGATGTCATACGAACTGGTCGTTCGCACATTCATTACTGAAGTTCTCGGCTAAATCAAAACAATGGCTGTGGGGATTTCCCAGGTCGTGGTAGGTTTGATTTGTTTTGAGAACACCGTATGCCTATTAGGGGGCTGGAGGAATAGTGCTTGCCTAATGAGATGGCATGCGCTATGATCTAATCAGATAACGGGCTTCTGTGCCGTTGTATGGCTAATCAGATAACGGATTTCTGTGCAGTTGAATGGCTGCTAGTTACTTATTAACCAGACAAGGGTCAGAAACAGGGGGATCGATACAGTACCCATAATAAATACACCACAGTATTTATGTTTGATTTTGATCTTCCAAAGAAGGAACTGTTAACGGTGTGGACTCAAGAAATATTAGCAGATATATTGCCTTATGCACTATGTGTCAGGTGATTATATTGATTTTAAATTATACTATTACACTCACACTAGTAGATGCAAGATAAATGAGAATGACTTAATCATTGCTCTAGGGCTGTGCTGTATTTTGTTGGTTTTCACATATCTTTGGTGGGGTTTTATTGGAGACTTTTTTCTGTTATTCTTTAAGACCACCGGGTGTTGGTTGCATTGGAGCCGTCTCTGTACTTAATTTGTTTTAATGTTCTACCATGCATTACTGTATATTATGATGATTATAATTTGTGCTTATATATTGTTAATTTGGGTTTGCAGCACTGAAGAAGTCATAGTGCTTTATTATAGCATGACGAAACACGTTTTGGCTGCTGCTGCTTTGGATTTGTGTTATGATGGATGAATAATACAGATTATGGATATACGGATTATATGAACTGTTCCAATTGGAGAATATTTCCGTACTGGAAGAAGAATAAACATATGGAAACTAACTAACTTATTGTGAATTGAGTGCCCGGGGAGTGCATTTTGTTTATATGTTATCTGCATATGTGGATTGGGGTTGGGTTGTTTGGTGACCAACCCCTCTTCCTCCTAGAGCACCGACGGAGACCTGCAACATTTAATGGACCCCGATGTTTGTTGAGCGCCTTTTGTTCACCTGGTTACCAATCATTAAGAGTTTCAGCAGTTCAAGCTTCCCTCTATCACAGAACAGGGACAGCACGTACAGCAGCATTTCAAGCTTCCCTCTGTCATAGAACAGGTACTGCAGGTTCAGCAGCAGTTCAAGATTCCTTCTCCCACAGAACAGGCATTGCAGGAACAGCAGCAGTTCAAGCTTCCCTCTATCACAGGACAGGTACTGCAGGTACAGCTGCAGTTCAAGCTTCCTTCTACCACAGAACAGGTACTGCAGGTACAGCAGCAGTTCAAGCTTCCCTCTATCACAGATCAGGTACAGCACGCACAGCAGCAGTTCAAGCTTCCCTCTCTCACAGAACAGGTACTGCAGCATTTCAAGCTTCCCTGTATCACAGAACAGGTACAGCAGCAGTTGAAGCTTCCCTCTATCAGTTCAAGCTTCCCTCTATCACAAAACAGGGATAGCACGTATAGTAGCTGTTCAAGCTTCCTTCTATCACAGAACAGAGACAGCACGTAGAGCAACAGTTCAAGCTTCCCTCTATCACAGAACAGGTACAGCACATACAGCAGCAGTTCAAGCTTCCCTCTATCACAAAACAGGTACTGCAGGTACGGCAGCAGTTCAAGCTTCCCTCTATCACAGAACAGGTACAACAGCAGTTCAAGCTTACCTCTGTCACAGAACAGGTACAGCACGTACAGCAGCAGTTCAAGCCTCCCCCTACCACAGAACAGATAGTGGAGGTACAGCAGCAGTTCAAGCTTCCCTCTATCACAGAACAGGTACAGCACATACAGCAGCAGTTCAAGCTTCTCTCTATCACAGAACAGGTACAGCACATACAGCAGCAGTCAAGCTTCCCTCTATCACAGAACAAGTACTACAGGTAAAACAGCTGTTCCAGCTTCCCTCTATCACAGAACAGGTTCAGCATGTACAGCAGCAGTTCAAGCTTCCCTCTATGACAGAACAGGTACTGCATGTACAGTAACAGTTCAAGCTTCCCTCTACCACAGAACAGGTACAGCACGTACAGCAGCAGTTCAAGCTTCCCTCTATCACGGATCAGGTACTGCAGGGTACAGCAGCATTTCAAGCTTCCTTCTACCACAGAACAGGTACTGCAGGTGCAGCAGGAGTTCAAGCTTCCCTCTATCACAGAACAGGTAGAGCAGCAGTTCAAGCTTCCCTCTCTCACAGAACATGGACAGCACGTACAACAGCAGTCAAGCTTCTCTCTATCACAGAACAGGTACAGATGCACAGCATCAGTTCAAGCTTCCCTCTATCACAGAACAGGTACAACAGCTGTTCAAGCTTCCCTCTATCACAGAACAGGTTCAGCATGTACAGCAGCAGTTCAAGCTTCCCTCTATGACAGAACAGGTTCTGCATGTACAGCAGCAGTTCAAGCTTCCCTCTATGACAGACCAGGTTCTGCACGTACAGCAACAGTTCAAGCTTCCCTCTACCACAGAACAGGTACTGCAGGGTACAGCAGCATTTCAAGCTTCCTTCTACCACAGAACAGGTACTGCAGGTGCAGCAGGAGTTCAAGCTTCCCTCTATCACAGAACAGGTACAGCAGCAGTTCAAGCTCCCCTCTATCACAGAACAGGTACAGATGCACAGCAGCAGTTCAAGCTTCCCTCTGTCACAGAAGAGGTATAGCAGGCACAGCAGCAGTTCAAGCTTCCCTCTCTCACAGAACATGGACAGCACGTACAACAGCAGTTCAAGCTTCCCTCTATCACAGAACAAGTACAGCAGCAGTTTAAGCTTCCCTCTATCACAGAACAGGTACAGCAGCAGCAGTTCAAGCTTCTCTCTATCACAGAACAGGTACAGATGCACAGCAGCAGTTCAAGCTTCTCTCTATCACAGAACAGGTACAGATGCACAACAGCAGTTCAAGCTTACCTTTGTCACAGAACAGGTACAGCACATTCAGCAGCAGTTCAAGCCTCCCCCTACCACAGAACAGATAGTGCAGGTACATCAGCAGTTCAAGCTTCCCTCTATCACAGAACAGGTACAGCATGTACAGCAGTAGTTCAAGCTTCCCTCTACCACTGAACAGGTACTGCCCGTACAGCAGCAGTTCAAGCTTCCCTCTATCACAGAACAGGTACAGCACATACAGCAGCAGTTCAAGCTTCCCTCTATCACAGAACAGGTACAACACGTACAGCAAAAGTTCAAGCTTCCCTCTATCACAGAACAGGTACAGCAGCAGTTCAAGCTTCCCTCTATCACGGAATAGGTACAGCAACAGTTCAAGCTTCCCTCTATCACAGAGCTCATACAGCATGTACAGTAGCAGTTCAAGCTTCCCTCTCTCACGGAATAAGTAGAGCAGCAGTTCAAGCTCCCCTCTGTCATAGGACAGGCACAGCACGTACAGTAGCAGTTGAAGCTTCCCTCTCCCACCGAATAGGTGCCCTCTATCACAGAACCCTCATTGCATGCCAGCAGCAGTGTAGGCTTCCATCGGAAGCAATACACGTATGGCACAAAAGTCACACGGTCTGATTCACAAAGGTAAACTTATGCTTCTGTGTTAGTTTATGCCTTTTCCTTGGTGGACTGTGGATGGTGCAGGGGGCTGCGAGGCATCTGGTGGCCAGCAACAAGGCAACTGAAGGCTGGAGCAGACGGTACTCCCCTGGAGTGCCTCATGGGCCCTGCTGGAGGTACGGCGGAGAGTGAGTGGTGGCGGCGCCCGGTCTGAAGGCAGACCGGATGGCAAGCGGGTACCCATGGTCATACCTACACAAGGCCGGGGATGCGGGCTGAGCCCGACCGGTGACGGCTCCTGCGAAATTAGTTGTTGCTGGGGAGGTGCTAACTGTTATTGAAGGCCTCCCCGGGAGGTGCTGACTCCTGCGGACTCCTGCTTTGCGCTGAGACCCTGGGGACTGTGATATGGTACTAGTGGCATGGTGGTAGCGCACCTGAAAGTCGGGATCTGTGATACTGCCCCCAGGAGAAGGCAGCATCCTGGATCGGGAGTTTCCTGGTGGGAGTGCCTCGTGTACCAGAGAGACGGTGGCCTGCTGCAGAGGCTCTACAGGGAATGTGTTCACCCATGCTCTGTGGTGAATGAGATGGAAGGGAGTGGAGGCGGCGCACTGTGCTTGGGCCCGGGCTCTTCCCCCATGGGACTCCTGCAGAACTTCCTCTGGCTCGCCGGTAGGGCTGACATATTGTGAGCAGTAGACCTGGACCACGGAGTGACCCCAACACCATGGGTAAGGACAGACTGCCCCGCGCCTCTCCACCCAACACCATAACGCAATATACCACACAGCGCCTCCCCTCGCAGCGGATCACGTGGCAGACGGGCTGGATGGGGAGAGTGAGGCGGCCGACAAGCCCTCTCGAACAGAGCTCCTGCAGGTGATACAGGGGTCACGCACCACCCCGGAGAAGCAAATAGAAACAGTCTCCATTGATGTAAACCTGATGGGGGTGGATCTGAGGAAAGTAGCAGATAAAGTCTCCACTGCGGAGGGGGATATCGTCCAGCTGTAGGGAGAAGTAGCTTCCCTGAGGAAAATAGTTTTGCAGCTCACCTCTGCGGCAGGAGCACTGGAGCGCAGAGCGGCGGAGGCGGAAGAGAGGGCCCTCCACAGCAACATCAGGGTCCTGGGTGTCCAGAACACTCGGAAATGGGGAATGCAGAACGATTCTTGGAGAATTGGATATGCACAAAACTCTGCCCCACATGCCTGTCCGAGGTCTTCGTGATAGAGTGAGCCCACAGGGCGCTGGTCCCGCCACCGCGGCCGGGCGCTCCTCCGAGGGCCCTTATAGCTAAAATCCTAAATTATCGGGATAGAGACTATATCCTGAAAGCGACTAGAGAAACAGCGAACCTCACCTTTGATAATGCCAAAGTATTCATCTACCCTGACTATACCCGCCAGGTACAGGAGCAGAGGAAATCCTTCCTTGCTGTTAAGCAGAAGCTCCGGTACTTAACATGCAGTACATGTTACTCAACCCAGGCAAGCTCAGGGTCATATCCCAAGGAAAGGTGCATTTATTTGCCGCCCCGGAGGAGGTATGGGAGTGGCTTGAAATCAGGGGAGATGCCCTCCTGCAGGGTGAACGTGGGGGAGCCCGGAGTACATAGGGGTCCAGGTCGCCGAGGAGGCGAAGTAACAGGTGCAGGAATCAATCAGTGGATGCCATCCAGGGGGAGAGACAGCGAATCACGGTGGGATACGACTGCGCCCTACGCCTGGCATCTTCAAAGACCGACAACGCCTCTGTGCTCTCTGTGGCAGCCCCTCAGGATGGGGAACTGGTGCCGGAAACTCTCCAGCCAACCACTGATACGGTTCCTGAAACGGTCAGGGGCTCACTTACAACCTCCTCGGTCCTACATTGAGGAGGATATCCTTCTCTGTTTTCCTTAATCATTCTGCTGTGGCAGGGGGAGGGTCTGATGTTTCAGAGATCGGGGTTGTTGACCGCAGGGGGGCTTGGGGTGGTCAAACTGCTGCAAATAGCCAGCGGGGGATAAAGCTCACGGGGGTGGGGTGCTGCAGTCCCAAGTCAAGGATGGATGACCCTCAATACAATATCCAGTGGACCTCAGGTGAACACTCCTGGGCTATTCAAAACAGTACGATATGCATTGAGGCAACTGAACTGAGCTGGGTGCTGGTCCTGGGGGTGGGGGGGATGGGAGTTCCCCTGATGCTTACACAGATGGCTCGAGACCCTGCATAATGCCTTGAGACGGCTGGGTTGTGTTGGGAGCTGGATTTGTGGAGGGAGGTTCTCTTCTCCACTTGTTGGGTAGTTCAGCCCGGTTGGGCTCATAGGTTGGCTGTGCACGTCCTGGCACCATCATGGGAAGGGCATTTCTGCATGTTTTGTTGTAGTCAGTAAATTGCTCGTGGGAGGGGGAGGGTGTTCTTAAGGGGGGGTTGTTGGTTTTTTTCCAGGCATTGTATGTATTGCATTCCGGGCACAGGATCGGGGTGGCTGTATGGGACGTGGATTGCGGCAAGTTCAGTCACTGCACCTTACATGGGGCCTAAATTTCTAAGCTGGAACATGAGAGGGCTCGGTACTTGCACCAAGAGATATAGGATCCTGTCCTTCCTTCGCAGGCATAGGGTCTTGATAGCATGCCTCCAAGAAACCCACCTCACACAGACGAAGGGGCTCAAAAATTGGGGAAAAAATGACGGGGACAGATTTTCCACTCTTCGTTTTCTTCATATGCCAGGGGGAAAAAAAGGGTTAACACAGCAGAGCAAAAAGCCACTCCGTGTACATTAGCACACATTTGTGATCTCTGCTGGAACATAAGTTCAATAAATGAAGAAAACTATAATGCAGTTCAGTGGTTATCAATTTTTGTTTAATAACCGTATATACATCAATATTTAATTTTATCCATATTACACATGTGCATGTCACTTCATCATTGAAATTCTGAGTATATAATCAGCATGTGTTATTCTTTGAAACAGAGCCATTTGATATCAGATTGTTGTAAATTCAGGGCTGGAAAAGAGGGAGACCCAGCCACATCCTGGATCTGGAAGTTATCACTAAGCATGATCAAGGATCTGAGCCAAACGAAAATGTGCTGAATGCGTCCCCATGCAATTGGTCGACACCAAACACATTAAGTTGTGCCCACAACTTGTTGTCTTTGTTCAAATTAGCAACCTAGATCAGGAACATCTCTTATTTTTTTAGTACAGTTGCGTCCAATACAAATGCCTCACTTAAAGGGCCATCAGCATCCCATTTGTTGGAGTTTCATTCAGGCTAGGAACAAATTCTTATACAAATAACGAAACAAAGACGTTCACCTTGTCAATTCACAACAGCTTAAGAGATAAACTATGGTTGACATCAGTTTTTTTTTTTACTTTTCGAGCTTGGAAGGTAAGAGATATGCATGTAATGTAGGAAGGTCGCCTTTTCTGTCTATGTGAGTAAAAATACAAATAACCGGTTACATAGCACTTACTGATAAGTGTTTATATTTATATAATTAAAATTCATAATCCCTTTTAGCAAACTTGGAATACAAAGATTGAGAAAAAGACAGTAATGTTGTAAACATGCCTTGAAGTTTGTATGTTTGGTGCCGGTTCACAAATCACTGAGGTCTATTACAATGAATTATACCTTGTGACCTGCAAGTAATACACTGATTTAGCTCTGCAGCACAAGAAGTAACCCACTGAGCTGCCTACATAAAATACAATCTATGAACTGCATATTATTCCGTGGGTATTGCAGCATGCACATTAACCCTCTTTGCTATTTTATGATGAGAGAAACATGTGACTAAACAGCAGATAGATCTCTCTAGAAAGTGCATTAACCTCAGAGGTTTCTTACAGCTAATATATCCTAGAACGTGCTGGGTACACAACGCTCTATGCTGAATGTGCCTTAACCTTGTAAGATGTTTTAGAATGAATGTTCGTGACCAATTAAGTCATCCAGACTAGAATTACTCTCATGTTTATCCTTGTTTCCAATCTCTTTGGCCCAGAGTTCTTTTTTTCAAATAAAATCAATGTATAAACTGGAATTAAGAGATTTGAAAATATTTTAATCTATCATGCCAGATTCGTAGGTGGATAAAATTAGTTTGTCATGTCAGGTTCAAAAGTGCCAATAGAGACATAAACGAAGATGCAATATGTTTAATGTTTTTCTCACAGCATACTGATATAAAAATGATTTGTTTACAACTCGTGGCATCAAAGATCCTATTTACACTCTTTTCTATAGTTGGTTTCCACATAATTTGAATGTCGTCCGATAATGGAAGTAGTATGAGTGTGGGTGTCTTCAGAGAAACATCTCACAAAAGGGAGAACTGACCAAATCGGAGAGAACCCTGAAGCAGACATGTTTGATAGCTCATTGGTCGCTATCAATCAGTTTACGATGGGTATTTATAAAATTGTATATGTATTGTTAGATCCAAATCTGTCTTCTCTTTAGGAGGAGCTCAATTTTACGCCTAGGTGTCAAGGACTGGAAACGCAAAACACAGACATCTTGAGAAATTGATGCTGTGAGTGGGATTTGCATGGTGGGCGGAGTGAAGACATTTTAGTTCAGGTTAAAGATAGGAAGCTACTTCCAAAAGCCTGGGGGAAGTCAGCCTTTTCTCTTTACTCCGACTGCCATCAGGCTACCTGCAGCCTGATGCGGCATAGACATTTTAAATATCATCCCCTTCACAGAAAGCTCACTCTCTTTTTAAGGTGAGCAAAAGAAGTATGTGGCAGAGAGACACGCAAACAGTAAGAGGCTGTCACAATCCGCTATTAAAAAAGATGGAGTTGACAAGCCTTTAAGTTCAGTAGGGGTTTTCAGCGTGACCACCAATATGCAAATGAGAAACTTCCCTGGATTGATTGATACTCTTCAATCAACCTAGGTGTTACCTGAGTATCGAGAGTTGCGTTCGTTTCTCAAGTAGGCCTGATGTTCCCTCTTTTATTGTCCGAGTACAGCCTGACGAGGGTTCTTCAATGTCTACCATGGTGCCCTCGCTCATTTTTGGCTTGGTACAAGAGAATACATGCACCTTCTGACCTCAAGCAGTGCATCTTCTGGCCTGGTAACATTATTGACCAACTGGCTCCCTTGTATTTCTAGCCATTGCTCTAAATTCACCCAAGCTTGTTGTGCCTTATTTATATTTTCAATGTCAGTGTCAGTAGGCACCAAGCCTGTAACATATATTCAAAATTAAGTGTCTCCCAGTCTTTGACTTATGGAGTTGCTATTTGGGGGTACTGTAAGTGTAAAGGACTCCATCTGGAAGAGGACCAGTTTGGTAGGAAGCTTCTGGGGGTGGGTCCAAACAGTTCCTGATTTGTCACTCACGATGAATTGGAGCTAAATTATGTGGAGGACCAGGTTAAACTGACTCCACTGGTAATATGGATTTCTGCTTGGGCCAATGAGAGCCTGTGGTTCAACAGGAGTGTGATCGAGGACTGCATGGAATGCACTTATGGTCTCAAGATATCGTGGATTAATTACATTAAATCGGTTGCCCATTTCCTCGGTCGCACGGACATCTTTGATAGGCCACACCTCCTCAAAAAGGGTGTTCGCAGAGCTCTAATGGATTTTTTTTTAATAAAGCCAATAAGGAAAGGGAAGCTCGGGTGCTGATTAAAAACTCCACCAGATCTTTCCTGATGATGAAAACTGTTAGTGGCCCTGAAAACTATCTCACAACAGTTAAGCACCCCACGGATATATCCTTGCTTACCAAATTTCGGTTGGGCACTATCCAAACGATGATTTGCTTCCCGCCGGGCCAGTTCGATATTCACAATCCTTTAATTTGTCCTTGTGATGGTCGTTCCCCCAGACCCTAATATATCTGGTCCTATTCTGTAAATACTATGGACTTCTCCGTAGAAGATATTTATTACCACTTTTAAAAGTGAGGGGCTTCACCCAACATTGTCCTGCCTTCTTATTTTTACAACTTCCACAGGATCAGGTGGTGATGTCGGCAGTCATCGGTTATTTAAAAGGTGCCTTATATTGGAACAAAATAATGTGTGCATAGTAATAACGATGTGTATGCTAGGCCGGGGTCCTGATTTTAAATAGGATTTTATGTGTCTATGTATATTTTAAACTGGATGACTGAATCGGTATGTGCTCCAAAATGGTTTTAACGTTTTTGTGTTCCTTTATAATAAGTACTATTGTGCTCCTTTTTAACGTTTTTATCTTTCCTGATTGTTGTGTATAATCGAATAAAGATTCTGTCATTCATTGCTACTTAGAATAATTTGTGACAAACAAGGAAAAGCTCCTCAAGATATAGGCATAGATGCATCAAGGTAAAATCCTCTCGTAAAGGGGCAGATTCTCAGAATCTGCCCCTTTGCGACCGGTATTTTTCCATTTGGGATGCATCATCCCAAATGCAAAAATCGCAAATTAAGAAATCACAAAATTGTGATTACTTGCATTTAAGGAATCTCAAATTGAGATTCCTTAAATGCAATGCATTAAAGTTAAAAAAAATAGCGATTTCGCTAATAGGGATCGCAAATTACCATGAAGTTGAACTTCATGGTAATTTGCTAAAACTTTGAAAAATGCACTAAAGTGCATTTTTCAAAGTTTCATGTTGCCCTCAGGGCATGTGTGTGCGCAACATATCTGCACATATCAATTTCAGGGGTGCAACAGGGTGTCCTTTGGACACTCCTGCACCCTTGAAATCGCATTCTCAATTTGCGATTCGCTAATTGCGATTCGCAAATTGAGAATGTCTTCCCATTCATTTCCATGGGCCTCCTGGCCCATAGGAATGAATCGGGAGGTATTCCTTAATTGCGACTCGCAATTTGCGAGTCGCAATTAAGTAATTTTAAGAAAACGCTATTTTTTTAGTGATTTCTTCATGCATTGCATTCTGCTATTCCTTAATAGCGAATCGTTATTTTTCGCTATTAAGGAATAGCAAAATGGGTTCTTAAAGCATCTGGGGGATAGAGTACAATACAAGACAAAATGTCATACCGGGACCGGCGAGTCCTTCACAATAACAAGCACCAAAAACACCACTGTGGTTTAGCTCAAGCAATTCATGTGATCTTTTAGGGGGATCCAAAGAAAATCACAAGGCCGTGCGGCAACCTCTGATGTTCTGTACTGAAAAGAGCAGGAAGTATGAATTCCACAGTTAATGTCACCCAGCATGCCTATTTCTTTCCCTTACAGATGGATAAAACTCAACTGTCATTTACATATGCCTTTTCAGTGATGGACTGAGAAATAAACTAAACTAAACCTCCCACAAATAGACATATATGCATCAATGCTAAACCTGCCTTGGGTGTCTGTAATTGCGATAACCCTGCTCTGGGTGTCTCTAATTGTGCTAACCCTGCTCCGGGCGCCTGTAATTGTGAGTGTCTGCACACAAGACGACGCCTGCACACAAAAGGTGGCCACTTTCTGATTCTCTTTACCGGCCTGCCGGAAAAGATTGCCTTTCAAACGCATATTAAGTGCAGTATAATACATTCTTCCTATTTTGTAAATGCAAGGCACATCTAAAACATTACTCTGTTGGCATGGCTACCAGGAAAATAGAACCTTCCTCTGGCATTTTCCCGCTTTGTGTCATTCACGAGGCTGAACACATATTTTATCAAAGCGTCTATTGCATTAGCAGGTCCCATTTGGGCTCGTTGTGCAATAGCCCACGAGAGCTAAATTGCCGGTTATCTGATAAGCCGGGGAAAAATCCAAGTATCTGCAAAGTGTTCATTCAGCAGAGAACTCATTTCATACCTCACCCGTCGTATGAATGAGCTATAAGGCAGCCCCCCTCATCCAGTAAGTTATCAGTGCAGTCGTGCGGCCCACACGGAGCCATTTCCATCAAAAGTAACGGGGCGAGCTCATTCCCGCTATCATTTTCAATTATTTGCGCCTCTGTAGGCCTCCTCTCTATTCAGGGGAACGGATTTCTGAGAGCAGCCCCGGCGGTGGTGGTGAAACCAAACAGCCCCTTGCAGCAGCGGCCGATCTCTTCAGTTGCAGGAATAATTAATGTGGGGTTTCAGTTTCACCGCCCCCGCTCCCATACCAACCTCCTCCTTCAGTAATAGTGCTTTAAAACAAGACGGATCCTGACATTTCTCACAGGTTTAATTTAGCTTTTTTGGTCATGCCTCTGTTTGCAAAAGACTTTAGTGGACCATACCAAAACATTTGAGAGGTTAGAGCCCTCCCATTACTTACCATTGGTTGGCATTATTGTCACTCTCAAATGCTTGCTTCTTATTCAATAGCTTGCCTTCATCTTCTTGTGTTTATTTCTCTCCTGGAACTTTAGGGCATCATTTATGAGGAACTGCCGTAAGTCTTCTTGCTGCGCTGCCCTATGCCAATGTGAAACGGCAGGAATGCACCGTATTTTTGAAATATGGTTCATTCCCGTCCTTTACCCCTACACTGATGCACAATTTGTTGGTTAGCTCCAACGTAGGTACCCTTACACCAGGGTGCTTCCATTGCAGGCAGGATTGTTTTTGTGCAGGAAGGAACACCTTCCTGCACAAAAACAATTGGGAGTGATGTTTTCCTCTTTCTATGTTTGCTGCTGAGGTTGTATGATAGAGGCACGCATGGCTAAACCATGCATTATTTTACCACACATGCCTTTACCACGCAATTTCATGGTAAAGGTATGAATGTTAATGGGGTCGGCATGGCTAAGGTCACCACTACTCAGAACCCCCTCCCCCTGCCCTAATCTACATATCCCCTATTTGTCCCCCGTCCTGAGGCCCAAAACCTTCCCCCAACCACCTCCCATTTCCATCACTACCCCAACACATTCATCTGCCCTTTGACCTAAAAGCTTAATCCCTAATTAAAAAAACTATCACCCCTCAGCCCTAAAAACTGCTCTGCCCGCCCCTAAGCCCTAAAAATGACCCCAATAACCCATTCCCCTCCCCCTGCCCTGAGGCATAAAAACCGGCCCCTTTACATATACTACCCCAATCCCCTCCCACCCTGGACTGTCCCTAAAACTATCCTGCCCCCCCCACTGCCCCTAGGCCTAACACCCTAACCCCTAATTAAGAAAGTGACCTGCCCCCTGTCCTAAAACCTACCCTGACTCCCAGCCCTAAAAACTACCCCGACCCCCTGCCCTGAAAACTATCCCAACACTCCAGCCCTAAAACTACCTTGACCCCCTAACCTGAAAATTACTCAACCCCCATCCCTGAAAACTACCCTGACCCCAACCCTAAAACTAACCCCAACCCATACAAACTTACCTCATTGTTTCATCTGCTTCCTTGTCTGTGGTCTCCCTGCTTCCGAGTTCCACCACGCAGAAGCCAACAGCCAACCTGCGCACTGCCTGTTTAAGGCATATGTGTGGCTAAGGCAAGCGTGGTAGCGCCGGCATAGTCGGAACACAAGTGGCTGAGGCTACAGTATTCTGACTGTTCCCTTCTGCAGAATGCAGCACACATAGAAAGAGGGAAAAACTAGCACAAATAAAAAGGTATTTCTCCTCGTTACGCCTGCTTTGGGGAGGCGTAAGGTTTTGGCACTGTCCTAGGTTTATGTGATTACGTAAATCTGGGGCAGCGTCAAAACCCATGAGTGTTGCATGAGAATACCCACCACAACACCTATGGAACCTCTCCTTGGAGCAGGGCAAGGCAAGGCAGAGGTTTGCACTGCTTTGTCTCTCTAAATATCTGAGGCCATGGAAAGCCATGGAGAGTGGCTTTGAGTCACCTCTAAGTTATGGTAGCGAGGCTTTTATTTTTATTTAATCCCCCAAGTCCCTTGCTCCCCCTTCTCACTCTCCAGTGCTTCATCCACCCCCTCCACCTGCCCACACCTTCTTTGCACCCCCACCTGTCACTGTCCTTAAACAGTCATTTTTACATTGTTTGAAGGTCCCAACATCACCCATTTGCTAGCCAGGTCCACTTTCACAAATTCGCTTTTGAGCGAGTGGAAAATATTTTGTTAATTTACCCCTCTAAGGAATGTCCAAAATCTTCTATAGGTAAGTAAAATAAATTGCACCTACATCACTCAGTAGGCGAGCTCATGCATGGTGACCTATGCATGTGTATATATCATCATCACTAGTGATTTGCATATCCACATAATTTCCTTTTGCTAAATTACAGAACAATTGCACATTATGCAGAATGATATAAAAGGCAAATCTGTCGTTTTATGCTACATTTTTAATGAAAATGCATCCGCACATCAATTTTGCATGTGACGTTCCATTTCCCTGAAAAACATGGCCTGCAACAGCCAAATGAGAGGACTACTCCAGCTGACAAGCTTTTCCTGGACTGCACAGGTGCATTGTGGGGGATGGAGTCCTAGCCCCAGGTGGCAATCAGGAGCTTTTGAACCCTTGGCCAGCGATAGAAGACACTGCTCTCTCCCCAAAGGAACCAAGAACCCACTGAATTGCAGCTCTTGGACCCGTCTTCAACAAATTCCTAACTGAGCATAAATGCTGAACTACCCTCACACAAGAAAGAGAGTTTAAGATGCCAGAGCAACATACCAAGGTTTCAGTTCAATACAGCCTTCATACACAAAATAGGTTTCCCTGAAATTGAAGAAATGTCTGTATTTTCCAATAATAAACTTGATTTTGATTTTAGCACAGCTTTCCCTATAATTTCCTGGCAATAGAAAAAAGCAAACAAGTTAACTCACTGAGTTTACTAGCGCCACTGACATCTGCTGTAATCAGAAGGTCTCGAGTACATCAAACTCAATCCAACCTTCCATCTTTACATTCTTCCTGGATCAGTACATAGTTTTGGGACCACTGTGTTTTGTTCATGACTTCATTGTGTTAATGTTGTTTTGTGCTGTGGTCAGTTGACTGTCTTCATTTTTGACAGTTTTGGTGTATTATACATTGTTACATGTTTGTTAGGTTGTTAATTTGCTTTGTGCTTTTATAATGTTGTACTCTGAAATAATTTTAGAAATGTCAACAAATGCTGCTTCATGTCCAGCCATAAACAGTACATTCCTTAAAGTTTCCAATGGCAAACAGTGCTTATTTGAGCAGGTGGTTCAGTTTGGGTCCCCAGCCACTTCTTTTTCTTTTGACTTTCACCCAGAGCAAAAGAGAGAAAAACACAAAAGGGGGCAAGAATGAGGAAACTAAAGACGTAATAACAATGTAAAGAGAAAGCACAGATAAAAAAGAACCTGTAGAGTGAGATAACAGTTCAGGATGTGTTTGGTGATGAATGAAAGAGGCACACTGTGAAATTGAGACTGCACACTGTAGATATTCAAGAACGCTTGGGCCCCAGAACTTCCAGTTTTACAAATTAAGCACATGTGACAAAGAACCACTTACTACTGCCTATGGTGATAAACTGTGACTGCTTCATATCTTTAGCTACTTAGAGACATCAGTCACCCAATCCTATCTAAACGGATGGAGTGCTGATGGGCCATGTCTCAGGTTGCCCTGGCATATCTGTGGCAGAGCCCAAGGACTTTATTAGTTCCATGGCATCACCTCTCTTGCAAAAAATATGCTTACATATGGATCCGCCCTCTGACACCCCTCTAAATGTGTGGCACTACATTGCAGCTGTTGCAAGAGGTGCCCACTGGTGTAGCTACAGCACAGCTAAAATTGATTGATTTTATTGACTCTACAATTAATTAAAATCATTACAGTAAAAAACATAAACAGAAGCAGATAAAAGAATAGTCACAGTAAAGATATAGAGGCTACTGATAAAACATTTTGTTAATGTGCTATTTCCCCTCCCGCGGCTCCCGCTTGGTCTGTCAGCGAGGTGGTCATTGCCATTAGTCCTTGAACAAAGTTTCTAAGACACCTGCGTAAACCTTGGTGGTTTTCTACTTCGGCAGATTGTAGGTCGCCAGTCTGTGGGTCATTCTCCTTGGCCCTTACATTTGGAGCCATTAATATGGTACGGTCTCTGTAGGACGGGTGAGTAGGGTCAGGGCCCTGCACTTGTTTGGGGGAAGCTGCTTTATCCCCCTTGTTATACTGTGTTGGATACCCTGGTTTGATTGTGATAATTTGCAGCCTTTAGAGCCATTTTAATCAGATGGGTAAATTCCCCCAGTCTCGGCAAGGCCATCATGGTTGTTTTAGAAAAGCACAAGGTTGATGCTTCACTACATGACTTGCTTCCCTTGGTGATAGAAACTGGGCAAATAAGTTGACGGTGTTCATTTCTAAGGGCGGGGTGGTAGCACAGGAGATGTAGACAGGATTCCCTCTTGTAGGAGCACAGTCTGCAATTTGTGAATTCCCCCTTGCGAGCCCGTGCAGGGTTAAAGTCGGTGATTCCTAGTGTGCATAGCCTCGTGGAGAGAATTTTAGTTCGGATTTGTGGTGTCAAGGACTCATTTAGGTAGGGTTGTGCCTTGCCTACCCTGTAGGAGCTGTTCAGTGGGACTAGGTGGGGGCTAAAGCAAAGAGATTTAGGATCCCAATCAAATAAGGTTTCACGGACTTGTCTGTTTATGGCTTTTTTCCATTTAGTGGAATTTCCAGCAATGGTCTGCTCTTTTCCTCGATCTTTAAAGTCTTGAGCACTTTGCCGACATTGGTGTGCCATACTGAGCTTGGCCCCTCAAAGATGACTCTAAGTTGATGTCTTAAAGAATTTGTTGGGGCCCTTGTAATCCTTAAATATAGTTTTATGATCTCCCCTTGGCACATCAGGTCTGGCCTTATTAGGCCTAGCTCCAATCTTAGCCTTGACTTCCTTGCCAACCTTTGGAGAGAGAAGACTGATTTATATGCTTTGGCTTTGGTTGCGATGAGAAGGCCGTCCTGCGGCCCCGTAAAAGTCTGGTGGCCATAACTAATGGCTGACAGCAATTTTGCCTTTAGGGCAGTTAGTATTGGGCTAGTAGTGGGGCTTATCAGGTGTAAGCTCTAAAAAGAATGTCACCTTATTGGCCTTAGTAGACTGCTATTTCAGGTGAACATTTGCCTTGGCCCGTTCCGTGAACCAGACCCCTAGGTAGTTGTATGCTGCCACTGTACTGATTTGCAGATCTCCCATTAGCCACTGCGCTTTATTTTTAAGGTGGTAGCTCCCAAAAATGATGACCGTTGCTTTCCCCTGGTTGACTGTAAGATTGTTATCTTTATTGAATTGGTTGTGTGCGTTTAGGGCTCTGTGTAGGCCCACCCTCGTGTGGTCCAATATGGCAGTGTCATCGGCATATTGTGGCACCGGCAGCCTCATTCTGCCTAATCTCGGTACTACTAGGCTGGCTCCTTTAAAGGCATCCCCCAAATCTGCTGAATACAGGTTAACGAGGATGGGGGTCAATACACATCCATGTTTCAGCCCGTTATTCGTTGATATTTTGGGGGACACTGTGCCGGAGCTGGTTTTGACCCGCACTCAGGTGCCTTTGTATAGTGATCTGATTACCTTCAGTAGGTTTGGTGAAATGCCCTAGTGTTCTAATTTCTGCCATAACCTATTTCATACCACTTTGTTGAAGACTGTGCTGTAGTTAATTGAAGCCGCAAAAGAGTGGTAGATTTTTCTTTTTTGCTGCTTCAGTTGCTAGGTGCGCTAAAGCCAGTATGTTATCCATTGTCGATAACTGTGGTCTGAAGCCGGTCTGGTAGTAGAGAATGATGCTTTTTTCTTTAGCCCATGTCTCCAGGTCCTTCAAGGCATAAGCCTTGGCTTCAAGATCGAGCAGAGCAATGAGCATATAGTTTGATAGCTTTAATCGATCCCCTTTTTTGAAGATTGGGACTAGTATGGAGCCCCTCCAAGAATCAGGGGGGTTGCTGTCATTAGAGAATGGTTATAAAGAGGAGTAAGGATGGTTTCTCAGAAATCAGGGGCCTTTTTAAAAACTGGTGCGGTTATCCCATTTGGCCCAGGGCCCCATCGTTCTTCATGTTCTTAAGTATCATGGTGACCGTTTGAGGGGTTTTCAGGGCTGACGGTGTACAACGCATCTCTGCATGGTTTCCCTGACCCTCAGGTGGGTTTTCGGAGGCTAGAGGTCGTTGCTTCGATCTTTTTAAATCTTTATTTCGGCAGTTTTGCCATAAAAGATAAGCATAAAATTGATACAAACAAAATCAAACATCAGTGTTACATCAATAACGGAATAGCACATAAGTACAAAGAGAGAATGCGTCACCTATTCAGTATAGCAATCCAGTAACCCACTACTAATTCTTTAAAACAGTCTAAAATATTACAAATTAGCAAATAAAAACAATTTTAACAGTAAAACTAAAATCTTACATATAGTAACCTAACACAGAATTGTAGCACAAAATAGCACAAACGGAGGCTCAGGAATATGGTACCCTAGGAATTAGGAGCAATCTCTTGTGCCATGCTGCTTCTAGAAATGTGGCCATTGCGAAAACAGTTACTTTTGATAGGTCAGTTTTAAGGATTCTGAAGGTCTCAGAGCATTTGCGAAACCCTAGATTTTTACATAAAGGAATTACCCAAAAACTTCTGGCCGCAGTGTAGGCAGGGCAGAAGAAGACTAGATGCAGTTCATCTTCAAGCCTACAATTGCAACCAGGACAGTTTTCCAGGGACTGCTGCTTCCATTTACTGGTGAATGCTCTTAGCGGAAGAGTACTGTACCGCCATTGGAGATATAACTTCCTGGCCAGATTTGGAAAGATGTCATCGAAGACTGACTCGAACTTATAGAAGTGTTTCACCCCGAGAAAAATGTTAGCCAAAGAGTCTGGACGTGTACCCTGTGTATAGGATGCCAGGTTACATGCATAAAAGGTTGCCACCAGATGTTTACGGGACAAACCCTGGCATGCCACTTCAGGATCGCTCCACAGGGACGGAAGGCCCAGCCGGGCAGATTCAGTTTTTATGTATTTAAACCACGGAATGTTCTCTATAGCAGGAAGAGCTAGGATTTCCTGCAATTACTGCCTATAATTGGCTAACTCAGGAGTGGACCATAATCTTCTCCAAAAAGTTAGAGGTTTCACACCCACCACTTCGTCCAAGGGCTTCAGACCCAGGTCCAGCCTAAGAGGCAGAAGTGGTGTACTTACCGGTAACTTTAGGAGTTGTCTAAGAAACTAGTTTTCTAAAATGACCAACTCTTTTTTACAGGCATATCCCCAGAGTTTGCTACCATAGAGGATCGCTCCTCTGGGCTGGAGTCTATAAATCTCCAACGAGGGGGCTAGCGGCCTAACAGATGATCTATTGGAATTTACTAGCCTAATTATTCCCCCTGTTAATTGAGCCAATCTGAGCTGGGACTTTGCCTGGTGATCACCCCATTCCAGTTTATCATTAATGGTCACGCCCAGGTACTCAAACGTAAAGACTCTTTCTAATCTATTCAGGCCTATTGATGGATTAGGTCATGTTTTTTTGGGGGGGATTAAAGATCCTATACTTAGTTTTCATGGCATTTATTTCGAGACCATGCTCTCCACAGAATGCCTCAAACCCCTCCAGGATACGCTGAATCCCCATAGGGGATTTCGACAGCAGCAGGGTGCCATCCGCAAACATAATTGCGGGCACCCTGCTGCCGCCGAGCCTAGGTGCATCTGTGTTGGTGACATTGTTTAAAAAGTCGATTACCCCGTTGACAAAGAGGCAAAACAGGGTCGGTGCAAGAACACAGCCCTGCCTTACCCCTCTGCCAACGGGAAATCTTTTAGAGAGGCAACCCATCCTCCTGCACCTAACCTGTGCATAATTATGTGTATGTAAGCGAACAATGATGTCTAGGAGAGCGGGTGGGATGCCGAGTTTGGCAAGTACCGTCCAAAGTTTGCTCCGCGGAACCAAGTCAAACGTTGCATGGAGGTCGACAAAGACAGTATACAATGTACCCCCCTCCACCCGCACCGTCTTCCAGAAGAGAAGGGCCAGCCGAAAGATTTGATCCGTGGTTGACACCTTACTCCTAAACCCCGCCTGGAATGTGCTTAAAATTGAGTGGTCCGTCATCCATTCCTGCAGGCGGTCAAGGATCAGCCTCGCAAAAACTTTTTGTGAAACATCAATGAGGCTGATTGGCCTGTAGTTGGCTGGGAGCAGAGGAGAGCCCTTCTTAAAGATAGGTACAATCTCTGCTCCCAGCCAAGTACTGGGGACCGCCATTCCCCCAAGGATTGCATTAAAAACTACTAGCAAGTAGGGAGCCCAAACCCTAGGTTGGTGCTTAAATAGATCACCCGGGATTTTATCTAATCCGGGGGCTTTTCCTGATGACAGTTTGGATATTGCGTTAGAGACCTCCCCTAATGAAAATTGCAATGGCTCAGCGCCTTCCAAAGTTAAAACTTGAGCATTTGACCCACCGGGGGATAAAAGATGTTCAGAAAATGACCCAGCTTGGTGCTTGTGCAGGCCCGGGCCAACCTCTTCGTAAAGACTGCGGAAGTGATCTTCCCACATCGAAGCCGCTATGTTGGCCTCCACAGCTTGAGTCGGCTCGGCAGACCCTGTTCTCACTATCTGCCAAAATTTACGAGCATCTCTAGCCTGGAGGGAGCCCAACATATTTTCCCAATTGGAATAGTCCCAATCCACCTCCTCGCAAAAACTCTAATAGTCCTCCTGCACACCACCAGAGGTACACCTCCCGTGCAAGCTCCTTAAAAAAAACTCACACCAACTCCTCTAGATCAATACACCACTCATCCATACACTCCCCCCCAGACTGGTGAGACAGTTCCTCACTGCCCCTGACTCTCAATCTGTACCCCTCTTACTGAGCACCAGGCACCATACTCTGGGAACTGGGAATGCCACTTCACGCATTGGACACATTTTAGCTGCCACCACTGGAACCTACCATACTGGGGAATCCACACACACACACTACACTCAGGGGATAACCACCCTCCAGAGCAAGCCATTCCTCCTCCACACTCCCTCTCTTCCATCTACCCACACAGGGACAGGAACAGGGATGGGGCACTGGACCCAGCAAGGGATTCCTGATCTATGGGAACCTCCCCCTCTACTGGCGTCCCGCCCTGTCATTTTCTCTCATCTTCCACTAAACATGAAGCGCAGGAACACCATTTGAAAATGACACTCTTGATTAAAAACAAAATAATAAACAATAATCCCAAACATGTGACTGTCTAAAATGCAGAGTTTTGTAATGTAGCCAGTTGTCGCTGTGGCACTACGCAAACACAAGTCCTAATCCTCACCGCTGTCCAACAATGTTAGAACTGGCTATTTCTGGCAGGCTAAGGCTGACGCCAAAGTCAGGCAGAAACCACCATTCTAGTCAGGGCAAGGGAGTCACACGCCAAGATAACCCCTGCTCACCCCCTTGGTAGCTTGGCGTGAGCAGTAAGGCTAAACTCTGAGGCAATGTGTAAAGCATTTGCGCCAGCACACAACAGCAACAACATCCTAGGCACACCACAAAAGGAACTCCACACAAGGTTATATAAAAATAACTTCTGTATTGTCAAAACACATCAGATAGAAATCACACTGATACATGTACAGGTGGTCCTAGTGAGGTCCTGGTCCCCTGCGTGACATTCTCCTAAGGTGGTTAGAGTTGCGTAGGTGATACTTACCTGTTACCAGTAGTTACTGGTTGTGTGCTATACTTGCTAATTTGTGTTACAGTGATTTTATATCCTATTTTCTATGATCTACAAAGTGCTATTTCTAAAAGTGTTGATTCTGACAGTGGCCCATGTGGCCCTGTCCTGTACATAATCCCTTGTGAATATTGCCCGTGCCAGTTGGCACAATGTACATGTGTGATTTCTATCTGATGTGTTTTGACAATACAAAAGTTATTTTTATATAACCTTGTGTGGAGTTCCTTTTGTGGTGTGCCTAGGATGTTGTTGCTGTTGTGTGCGTGCGCAAATGCTTTACACATTACCTCCGGGATAAGCCTGTCTGCTCGTGCCAAGCTACCAAGGGGGTGAGCAGGGGTTATCTTGGCGTGTGACTCCCTTGCTCTGACTAGAATGGTGGTTTCTGCCTGGCTTTGGCGTCAGCCTTAGCCTACCAGAAATCTCAGTTCTAACACCACCGAAACAACCATCAACTAATTGTGGCTACATCCCCTTTAGTCCTCCTGTATGAACAGACCTCTCAAATCTAGCCCATACCCCCCAGGCAACCTATGCATTGCATGACTCTTGTATCCATTCAATCAAATGTGGCAAATCCAGCTCATAACCCACATTTACCATATGCAATGCATTATGCATGTATCCATTCAACCAACGCCCCACCAAATCCAGCTCATAGCCCACATGTAACCTATGCATGGCCTGCATGTATCCTATGTAATAAATGACTCATATATGAAATCAAACAAACCTGCCAAATCCAGCACATGGCCCACATGTAACCTATGCAATAAATTAGTCATATATCCAATTAACCAAACCTGCCAAATCTAGCCCATAGCACTTATGGAACATATGTAATGCATGACTCCTGCACCCCCTAAACCACAGAATTACCTGTGTAAAAGTCTTTGCACACCCTATTTTACCAAATACATCTAGGTTTGTAACCACAAGTCTGTGTAAAGCTCTGTTAGATGTTGCCTACCTGCCTTCCTCCATATTTCTGACCTCAGCTTTGCTGGCTGAAGGACTCTGTCCACTTTACCTCTGCTTACCAGTGCTAAAGCACTTGGGCTTCCCCCCTAAACATGGTCGCATTGGCTCATACTCAATTGGCATATTTCATTTCCTTATACGTCCCTGGTAACGTGCACTTCATGTGCCAGGGGCAAGTAAGTTAAAATCAACAAGTGGGCCTGCAGCACTCATTGTGCCACCCACTTTAATAGCCCTCTAACCATGGCTCACATTTACACTGCCACTTTGACCTGGCAAGGTAACCCTATATAAATATTTCTTATTTGGAAATTTATTATACATGTTTTAGAAATGCTCCACTTGATTTTGCTTTAGCAAAGTTTTCCTTTGTGAAATCACTAATGGAATTGTCAGCTAGATATTTCACTTTATTTGTTACTTTTAGAAAGTTGGCATTTACTTACTTTAGCTATTTGGGGCCAGATGTAAGACTCTTACATTTTGCGACTCGCAGATTGCGTCGCACTGCGACTCACAAATTGCGACCCGCAAATGTCTTAGACACTGTTAGCTATTCCTAATGAGTTAACAAATTGCCTGTCTCATTTATATTCATCAGGCAGGTGCTATTTGCATCCCCATTAGGAATGGCCAGCACTCACAGGGATGGTGGCCTGCTGGGGTCAGCAGACCACCATGTCCATGACTGCTTTTTTTAATAAAGCAGTTTTTTTAAAGTGCAGCCCGTTTTCCTGAAAGGAAAATGGGATGCACTTAAAAAAGAAAAATTCAACTTTTCTGTTTCATTTTTTAAGAGCAGGCAGTTGTCCGCGGGACCCCTGCCTGCTCTTAAAAAATATTTTTGCACACACTCACAAACGAGAAGGGTTCCCCTGGGGACCCCTTTCCAGTTTGTGAGTGGTATACCACCTACTTGAAGTAGGTGGTAAACTGCAAATGTCTTGTGGCCCAAATGCAGTCGCTAAACAGTGTTGAATTATATTGTGAATCACTATTAGGAAGGGATGCCCCTTCCTAATAGCGAGAGTCACAAACGCTATTTTGCGAGTTACAGACTCGCAAAATATTGTGTTTATACATTATAAATAGTGTTTATACATGTCAGGGCCCTTTTATGCGGTTGCAAACGGACCGATTTCCTGTTTGCGACCACAAAAAATGGTCGTACATCTGGCCCCTAGTTTCTACTGCCTGGCTCTGTTCATTCTGGGATGGGTGACAGCTTGGTTTTGTGTATTCTCTCTAAACAGCCACACACAAAAAGAGCTTAGGTGTGTCTTGATGGGCCTTCCTGGGAGATGGGTGGGAGGAGCTAGGTACAGTCTCACACTTACATTTGAATAAGCTGTGTCCTATAAAAAAAAATGGGCTGTATACCTGTCTGTAGTGAGTCTGGAGGCAGGGCAGGAAGAGAAGACCTCTATGCACTTCAAAGCTTTCCTTGAAGTCTCCCCCATGTCAAAGGCACACCTGGGTATAAGTACTGGACGCCTGACACATTACTTGAGTACACTTCTGGGCCAGTGAAGACTTTGCCAGGAAGAAGAATTCTGTGGTGCTGAAATGACTGCCACTCTTCTGGACTGCTCCTTGGCTGGACCTTTGTCTTGCTGAGCTGCCTTGTTGCCTGCTGTTCCAATGCCTGGGTGAGAAGGACTGGACCTGCATCACTTGAGCCCAGAGTGACTCCAAGGACTTTGGACTCCTGTTGTAAGTCTCAGGGAAATCAAATACTTCAATTCATCCTGCTACTGCACCTGAACTTTGCTTAGGCCAAGTCTTGGCCAGCGAAGTGGTGTCAACCCAGTCTTGGGCCCTTGGAAGTGGGTCTAACATGCTGCTACAATCAGAACCCATGCTTCCACATCAGAACCGGTGCATCTTCACCTTTGCGTGAACCAGCGCATTGTCCGTGGAACCAATACATCGCCTACTTCGGAATCATCAGCTGCGCTTTACATTCTGAACCAGTGCCTCACACTTGGAAATGATGCATCGACGCAGGGTCTATATACGGCCCGTGCTCCATCACAGTCAGCGGAATTTTTGACTTTGTCCTGGTCCAGCACAACCAGCTCTCCCATTGAAGTGCTTATTGCTTCTAAGCATTATGTTACATTTATTCTTTGAAAATGCATACCTCAACTTATACTTGTTGGATTTTTGATGTTTTGGTCTCGTTCTATTTAAAGAATTGGGCTCTATTTTTCTAACCTGGTGTGGAGTTTTGTGTAGTGATTTTACTGTGACACTGTTTGAAATTTGCTATAAATGATTTACACATTGCCTCTTAAGTTAAGCCTGACTGCTCTGTGCCATGCTACCACAGGTTGAGCACAGGATAAATGTAGGATGACTTACTCTAACTAGTTTTGTGGTGCCTGCTTGGACAGGGTGCCTAGATACAAGATATTTAAATATTACTAATAAAATAAATAACAGCGTAAACTAAGACTATATACATGATTTGCGGGTGATCAGAGAGCGAGACTGGTAGGGGGTTAAATGAGGAGAGAGGGGAATTAAATGTTGTTATTGCTGAATTTCCTTGCTGTTGATTGACTAGCATTGATTACCAACTGTGAAGTAGTCAGCTAATTGTAATGATGAAATAAATCTGAAACTAATAAAAAGTCTTAAAATCTAAAATAAATTACAACATATTGTTATGAACATAATTCGAAGTACTAAAAATAACCAACCATAACTAAATTAGGTAACAACATTTCTTGACAGGGGTAAACTTGTTTGTATTTTCCCACCCGCCACATCTCATACTTCCCCAGAAATTCAGATCAAGTCAAAAGTCTAAATTTGTTTTTTTAAAACAAACCATAAAAACACAGAATAATAAAATATGAGCACATGAGGAAAGAAAGAAGTAAAAAAGAAAATAATGCAATAATTATTATTAGATCAAAAACGTTGGCATTCAATCAATGTGGCCAAATAAAATTATATACACAATAACTGAAGTGACTCAGTGCATTGAAATATATGGTGCAAGTCATTTTCTATTGCTTCAAATGATTATCCATGTATTTGAAGTGTAAAATGAAGCAACCCCTCTGCTACTTTTTAAGAAGATGTTGCATATCATCTGCTATCTAATAGGTGGAGCCAAACTGTTATACTTCGCTAAAAAGAGGCTCAAGAAATGTGTGTGCTTATTTCCACACAATTCTCCTGCATTTGACCACAGAGACCATAAATCTATAGATAGTGTTGCACTCTGCATCAGTTTGCAGCAGGTGCAAATAAGCCAATGCCTCTGCATTTCCGGCTTTTTTTGATTGGGTTTCACGTTTTTTAAATCAGGCTTGTAACCAGCCGCGGCCGGTAGTGGGAGTACCAGCCAGGCGGTGACGTGGGGAGGGGAGGGGCAGGGTGGGGGGTAGTAATGTATGGATTACGGACTTTAAAAGGTAAGTAACCATAAAAATAAATAAAACAAATTTCGTTGCACACACTGCATCGCATTTGGTGATGCAGTGTGTGCAACGAAATTTGTTTTATTTATTTTTATGGTTACTTACCTTTTAAAGTCCGTAATCCATACATTACTACCCCCCCTGCCCCTCCCCCTCCCCACGTCACCACCCGGCTGGTACTCCCACTACCGGCCGCGGCTGCTTGTAACATCGACATCTTGGATGTCCCAGAATGTAAAGTTCGTAAACCAACAAAAAAAAAAAGCACACTGATGACAGGCACACACACACTGTTCTCAACAGGCACCGGACAGTCGCGCAGGCTCGTTTCCATCGAAACGGAAGCTATATCCGGGTTCCAGGCTCAGAGTCAGGTTCTTCACCGCACGGCCAATTGCAGGGGGCGCGTGCCACTGCGCCACGCCCCACAGGGATGACAACTTATGGGAGGGACGGCAATTGTTCTTATAAAGCTGGACCATGGCAAGGGCAGGGCCCAGTGGATCCATTATTGAGGAGCTGGCAACACCTCAGTGCATATTTTTACTTATATATATATAAGTGTACATTACCTACTGGCGGTCGCCAGTAGGTAGTTATAGTTAGGACCTAGCTACCATAGGAAATCCGCAACATTCTATTGGGAATAACTTTGGCGCCAGTTAAGGAATTTGCGTGTAATTTTCCAGAATTTAGGCCAACTCTGCTCTGCTCCTTCCCTGAAAGTTTTGGGGGGATTCGTGAAGTGGGGGCCAAGAAAAAAGGGGGGTCACAAAACGTGTTTTCCCCATGTTCATTTCCATAGGACGAATAGACAAGGCTATAGCCCGAATCGCTGAACGGAATTACACCAAACTTTGCAAAATTGTAGGGACTGGTACGCAGAAGTGCCTTTTCTATATTTGGTGAAAATTGCTCCAGTGGTTTTTTCGAAAATTAACTTCAAAAACACATATATATCTATAGGCGCGCTCCGAGCGCGTACCGGGGAGCGCACCCGGCGCACTACGGGAGTGCGCGAGCGGAAAGCTGATTGGCTCTCGGATGTCTGTCAACATTCTAAACAGTCCGGAGAGTCCGCCATCTTGTGTCTCGGTAGAATCGAGACACAAGAGGTGAAAATAAAAAGGGGGAAATGATTAAAAGGGGGCAGGGTAGACACCCCCTGACCCCCTAGTTTTTCTGAGGGGGGCCTAGAAGGACCCTGAAGGGCAAAAAAATGATTTCTATATGTCGCGGGGTAAGCGCTGGGTGTGTTCCCATGTATGCTTACAGGTACGCGTACCCTGAGCGCACCACGGGGAAAAACAGTATAAAAAATTAGAGTAAAAAAATAATTTAGAGTGCTTAGAGGTAGGGTAGCTCTGAAAAGAGCTGTTGTGTTATGTGGGTGTTTTTTGTACCTACAAGTAGGTACCAATGCAGAGACTCAAATTCAAGAGGAAGACTCTATTCCCCTCATCTGTAAAATGTACACCATCTCTCCTATAGATGCCTTGCATGTTGTAATCCAAGTTGTTGTGGTATATGGAACCCATACCATAGTCTCTGAGGACAGCAGAAACAGATTTATTCACATGTTTCCTTGCTTTCTCAATCTGTGGACAAAATTGGTTGGACCAGTTTCATTTTTGCCTTTGACATATATTAGAAAATACCAAGGCAGTTTTTGGAAAAAGTAAATGTAAATTGATACTTGTATAGCGCACTACTCACCCGCAAGGGTCTCAAGGTGCTGGTACGAATACCGCTGTGGAACCCATCCTGGGTTTCCCTGTGAGGTGTCCACTCCTGGGCACCCCCAAGATGGAGGCCAGGCATTCTTAGCGTTGTGGGGGCCGTTGTGGAGATTAAGCAAGCTATTGCCCAGAGTTGCAGAGTGGGACTCCATGATTGGAATAGGCACTGAGGCGAGAATCATCAGGTCCGTGGAATTTTTTTTTTTTTAGCCCAAGACCCGCCGAGGCGGGGAATTGAACCCTGGTCCCGGGCTAGATCTGCATCAGGGTCTGCCGCTCTAACCATTGAGCCACACTTCTCCACGTGACATCAATTGCCCAAAGATGTCCTTTAAAAGCATTTCCAGACCTACCCCAGTCAAAGTGCCCAGGTCATTGCCACCACAGTGCACAATTATGAGGTCGAGGTGTGGTAGATGCATAAAGGATTTTACCAATGGTATCAATTGGTGACTTCTCAATCCTCTCTGTCCAATCCACACAATGTCCACATTTGGTAAATCAAGGTTAGAAATACCTCTGTTACTTGCAAATTTTTCACTCCAGCAAACAAAGCTATGACCCCCAAACCAGACTTTTGGCATCTTGAAGGTAGATGTGCTTGTATTCAGATGAGTTGTGGAAATGAAATGGCAGTTTGAAAGTAGGAGTTATGAAAAAAAGTGGTTGAGATTCAGTGCACTTGAAAAACAAGAAATGATTGGTGGTTTCTTAAAATTTACCACTGAAAATTAGGGTGCATGCTTAAAGAAGTCATTTTAATGGTTGAGAAAAAGTCATTGAAAGAAACATTGCACATGATTAGCTACTGCATTGAGAGGTCAAACACCCTTGCTGGATTTTTTTTGCAACATAGTATGATGAACTTTTCAACTGTGTGCTGAGTTAGGTGGGAGTTACCATGGTAACAGGGTTAATGAGCACTGGCAGGATGGGTGAATATTATGTGAGTTTCAAAGTGTTGAAATGTAGAACCAATTAAAATGTTAGTTTGGTTTTGAAATAGTGTGGGAAGAATTTTGATTGGTTAAGTCCATGGATATGTGTGAAGAATTACAGGGAATCAGGGCCATTTGTGGTTGCAGTGTTTCAGGTGCATTTCAGAGATTCTGCTTAAGAAAATCTGGTGTGTGTGTGACTGACACTGTTCTAAATCTTCCAAAGCATTTTTAAAGGTGAGTAATGATTCTTTTAATAAAGATAGACTGCTGTATGCACTATGGGGAAGATTAAGAAGCATATTGTGCTTCTTTATTCTTGCATTGTGTGTCATGTTTTTTAAAAAAAATATAATGGTGCATATTGGAAATGTATTTTGGAAATGAGTTAAGTTTCTGCCTTGTTTTGTAGTGGTCATTTAAATGGGCTGTGGTCTGTGTCAAAAACGATTTACTATGGAAAATGTTTTCTGGTAAAATGTCTGGCTTTTAACTGTTGGTCAAGGATTACACTGAGTGTCTGTGTGAAATAAGGAACTATATTTTCACATTTTTCAATAATATCACCTGTGTCTGCTGACAGTTTGCCTCTCTTAGCTTAAAGGGTACTCTGTGCCTGTGTCTCATGTCACTTTGCACATGCATAATCTCTCTTTTTCTGTGTGTCATTTCTCTCTTTGTGTGTGTGTCATGACATGTGTCTCATGTGCCTAAGATCACACTGTGAGTCAAGCTTGATTTTAAATGGATCTGGGTGAATAATTTGCTTAATTGATGTGTTTAAAAATATGGGAATACATGTATTCTTGAAGTTAGTTAGGCTTTAGGATATGTACTAGTAGGGAATCTTAGGCAGCATGTCTGTTAGGCCTCTTACTTCACAAATAGGGTCTAAGCTGTGCAATCAAGATCCAGGGTGTGTTGTTAAAATGAAAAAGGCATGTTATGTCTTGCTTATATATATGTGGTCTGTTTTTTGCCAGTATAGACAGTGAAATAGTATGAGCAGAGACACACATATTGCATGCAGAGACAGACATGGTAGATTACATGTAACATCCTGGTCATGTGCCTAAGATCACACTGTGAGACAAGCTTCATTTTAAATGGATCTGGGTGAATAATTTGCTTAGTTGATGTGTTTAAAAATATGGGAATACATGTATTCTTAAAGTCAGTTAGGCTTTAGGATATGTACTAGTAGGGACTCTTAGGCAGCATGTATGTTAGGCCTCTTACTTCACAAATAGGCTCTAAGCTGTGCAATAAAGATCCAGGGTGTGCCGTTGAAATGAAAAAGTAATGTTATGTTTTGCTTATATATATGTGGTCTGTTTTTTGCCAGTAGAGACAGTGAAATAGTATAAGCAGAGACACACATATTGCATGCAGAGACAGACATGGTAGATTACATGTCACATCCTGGTCATGTGCCTAAGATCACACTGTTAGTCAAGCTTGATTTTAAATGGATCTGGGTGAATAATTTGCTTAGTTGAAGTGTTTAAAAATATGGGAATACATGTATTCTTAAAGTCAGTTAGGCTTTAGGAAATGTATTGGTAGGAAATCTTGGGCAGCATGTCTGTTAGGCCTCTTACTTCACAAATAGGCTCTAAGCTGTGCAATAAAGATCCAGGGTGTGCCGTTGAAATGAAAATGGAATGTTATGTGTTGCTTATATATATGTGGTCTGTTGTTTGCCAGTAGAGACAGTGAAATAGTATGAGCAGAGACACACATATTGCATGCAGAGAGAGACATGGTAGATTAAATGTAACATCCTGGCCATGTGCCTAAGATCACACTGTGAGTGAAGCTTGATGTTAAATGAATCTGGGTGAATAATTTGATGAGAGTTATAGAGATGGACACTGTGAGCAGACACAGGTGACATTATTGAAAAATGTGAAAATATAATTCCTTATTTCATACAGACCCTCAGTGTGATCCTTGTCAAAAATGTTAAAGCCATACTTTTTACCATGAAACATTTACCAGAGTGAGATGAGACACACGCATACAGACAAATGACACACAGAAAGAGAGAGAGATGGGGCAGGCACAGAGTGAGATGACACACAGGCACAGAGTGAGGTGAGACACAGGCACAGAGTACCCTTTAAGCTTAGAGATGCAAACTGTGAGCAGACACAGTTGACATTATTGACAAATGTGAAAATATAATTCCTTATTTCATACAGAGACTCAGTGTGATCCTTGTCAAAAATGTTAAAGCCTTATTTCATACAGAGACTCAGTGTGATCCTTGTAAAAAATGTTAAAGCCATGCTTTTTACCATAAAACATTTACCAGAATGAGATGAGACAGGTGCAAACATACAAATGACACACACAAAGAGAGAGAGATGGGGCAGGCACAGAGTGAGATGACACACAGGCACAGAGTGAGGTCAGACACAGGCACAAAGTACCCTTTAACCTTAGAAATACAAACTGTGAGCAGACACAGGTGACATTATTGACAAATGTGAAAATATAATTCCTTATTTCATACAGACACTCAGTGTGATCCTTGTCAGAAATGTTAAAGCCATGCTTTTTACCATAAAACATTTACCAGCATGAGATGAGACAGATGCAAACAGACAAATGACACACACAAAGAGAGAGAGATGGGGCAGGCACAGAGTGAGATGATACACAGGCACAGAGTTAGGTGAGACACAGGCTCAGAGTGAGATGAGACACAGGCACAGAGTGAGATGAGGCACAGGCATAGAGTGAGATGAGACACGCAAAGAGAGAAATGACACACACAAAGAGAGAGACGGGGCAGGCACAGACTGAGATGAAACACAGGCACAGAGTGAGATGAGACACAGGCACAGAGTGAGATGAGACACAGGCACAGAGTGACATAAGACACAGGCACAGAGTGAGATGGTGCAGGCAGAGAGTAAGATTAATAATGAAACTGTACTGCACAGTTGCTGTGACACAGTTGCTGTGGTATAAACTAACTTATTTTGTAAACTAGTGTTTATATTGTTTACTTATTGTAATTGCTATGTAGTATATTTGTAGTGGTCTATAATATGTTATTTTTTCTTTACCACAGATTGTAATCATCTATAGAAAGATAAAAGAATATGCCGTCGAAGGAAATACTTCAAAAGAAATATAAACATGATTTATGGTCCAAGAAAACAGAAATACAAGACTCATCCAAAACACAATCTTCAGTGAAAAAAATAATAATGCTCCTGGTAAGCAAACTAATGACTTTTTAATCAAGTTAATGAAATGTAAAAAAAAAAGATGTTGTTTCAAAGAAGAATAACCCATCTGTAAATAGAAAGAAAAAACTGTGCCGCTCAAAAAATGTTAGACTTGTATAAGGAGATAATAATGTATATAGCAATAGAAGGAGAAATCAATTTATTGAAATTCGTAGACGAATGGTTTATAACAGAATAGTTTCAAATTCATTAAAAAATGTAAAGATGTATCAAAAGAAGACTGCTTTTTACAAGAAATAAAAAGCATTTTGAAGATTGTGGATCAAGCATTTAAAGTGAAAAATAAATTATATGGTTTAGTAATCAACAGAATTCATACACTAGATAAGGTAATCAATGTGTTCAAATCAAAATGTAAGTGGAAAAGAGTAATTAACCAGACTCATTTTTGTGATGTTTTTTCTGGAGAATGGAAGCATAGTTCAAGTTGTGAACCATTTTTTAATGAAGAAAGTTACTTTCAGAATAATGATTTGGTGCATCCAGTTGACACCAGTGGTCGAGCATATGAGGTGAAGGACGGTTGTCCGGTTGAAAAAGAAAAAATTGTGCCTAGAAATACAGAAGAGGTGTTAGCTGATGAAGTTTTAGGGAGATGTCCTAAGGCTCCAGTGTATACTTGGAATTGTAGTAGTATTTGTAGTGTGCGACAGGATTCAATTGATTTGTTTCTCAGTTTCTTACGGACATATACAAAGAAAAGTCTAAAACAAAAGATGAAGATTTTGCAAGAGTTAGATCCTTGTAGAGTGAGAGAAAAAACAAGTTTGCATGGGCATTCACAGGCTTGTCTTTCAAGAAAAGTATGTCAGCGTGTTTTTCACCATTTTAGGATGTTAGCAGTGCATCATAATAAAGTGAAGAAATTAGTGAGAAGGTTGTATTATGCAAAAAGTCCAGCACTTAAGCTAAAACAGTTAAACAGTGCTCTTATGCATGGAACTGAATTAGATATGAAGAACATTTGTGAAGAAATTGAGTTTTGTTACTTTGGTGAAAAAGAGGACAGTGCAGAAACTGATACAGTAATAGAAGGTAATGTGGAAGAGAATGTAGAGATTTCAAGTACAGAAAAATGTGAACATGAAATTACAAAGTTTAAGGTCAATTCAAGTGAAAGGCCTAATTTTACTTGTGTGTGTTGTCGACGAACTCATTATAAGAATCAGACTAGATTAGCTGATTTATATGTAAAAAGTGAAATGGAAAATAATAATGAGTGGAAGGATTTTGCAACTTATTTGTTGGTGGAAAATTGTTTTGATTTGGGTTCTGATCAACGTATTTGTAAATATTGTTCTAATAAATTAAATTAAAACAGAATGCCTGCTAGAGCTGTTCATAATAATCTGGAGTTGGTAGACATTCCTTCTGAATTGATGGATTTAAATACCTATGAGTCTATTCTGATTCAATGTGTGCATCCTTTTCAGGCTATTGTTCGCATGGAGCCTAAGACAGGGAAATTGCCTCCTTCAGATTTACAGACAGGATTAAAGGGAAGAGTTGTTTATTTGCCTCTAGAAAAATATTGATACAATTGGTGTAGAAAAAGTAGAAGAGGAACCTCTGGGTATTCTAGTTAATGATGTTCTGACAAAGAGTAAGAAAATCTGGCAAGAATTAGTGGATGTTAGGAAAGTCAAAAAGGCAACGTATTTGGCAAAAAATAATTACTACTACAAAAATGTATATGTAGGAGAAGAGGTAACAACTGTAGACGAGGACAGTGATTTCTCAGATGGGCAAATTGAAAAAGTTGATGTCTCTAGAAGTGAAGAAATTTATGAACATTATAGTGTTCATCCATTGCATTCCAAAGAAGTAATGGGGAATGCTATTGACTTGTTTCAAATGAAAGAAGCAAAAGGAAGTCCCATTCGTGTATGTGAAGAAAGTTTGGAAGCTCGTTGTTTTCCACAGTTATTTCCAACAGGTCAAGGTGGACGATATGACGGCCGACCTGTTCAAATTCCTGCATCTGAATTCCGGACTTTAAGATTATATGCAGAAGATCCAAGGTTTTGTCAATGCATTCCATATTTGTTCCATCTACTGTTTGAGAGTGACTTGTCTGGACTTTCTTATGCAGTGAACTATATACTGAAAAATGGAGTACATCTACAAAATGATTCGGCAAGGGACTTTATGGATAAAGTGAAACTGCAAGACAGTGTTTTGGAATCTCAGCTAATTAATCTCATGGCATGTCAGCGTGGTACTAACGAGTATTGGTACCGTCGTCATGGGGAACTGAAATGTATGCTAAGAAACTTAGGAACTCCTACATGGTATGCTTGAGAAGACTTACTTCAATTTCTACGAGAGGCAAATAAAAACATTGAAAATATTGAATACAAGACACCTGGAGAACTGTGCTCTTTGGATCCAGTTAATGTATGCAGGTATTTCAATTATAGGTTTGAAGCTATGATGTCTTTTATTACAAACAAACAAAAATCCTCCGCTTGGAGAGGTTTTAGATTTCTTTTGGAGAAAGGAGTATCAAGCAAGAGGTGCTCCTCACATACATATGTAGCTATGGATTAAAGATGCACCAAAATTTGGAACAGATTCAGATGAGAAAGTGATGAGTTTCACTGAACAGTATTCTACATGTGCTGTTCCGAAAAGTACAGAAGAAAACAATTTAAGACATCAAGTTTTACGCTTTCAAACCCATCGTTGTGGAAAATAGTGTCATCGAAAATACAAATCCAAGGACAAATTCTACACAAAATGTCGTTTTGCATTTCCACATCCAGTAACATCGAAAGGAAGAGTGAACAATTTTATGTCTTCTCTGCGACATACTGTGACAATAAAATCACCTAAAAATACATACAACCTAAGAAGAAATGAGGAGTCCAAATACATAAATGACTACAACCCAGTCATTTTGTCCATGTGGAATGCTAACATGGATATTCAATATGCTGCTGACAACTCTATTGCTGTGGCTCGATATGTGACGTCTTACATCACAAAATCAGAAAAGACGGAACTGAAGGAAATGTAGGAGGAAATTTCACATGAAAAGAGTCTAAGTAAGAAATTATACAGTTACAGTCTGAAGATGTTGTCGCATCGAGAAATTGGAGCATATAAATGTCCCGATCGGTTATCATCAGCAAGTCTATATGCCAAATCTAGAATAATCCTTTGGGTGAGTCTAGGTCTTGCTGCAACACGAAACCGAGTTTTGAAATCTGTACAAGAAATAGAGTATTTGGCGGAGAAAGAACCAAACAGTACAGATATTTTGAAGACAAATATGTTGGATACATACTATCCAAATAGAAGTAGTCATCTTGAGAACATTTGTCTCTATGAAGTTCTGCAAACCTATACTTTGAAGAGGAACGTCACAAAAGATATCAATAAAGGTGTATATGCTGTAATTGGATGTGAAGGCTGTCTGGTGAAACAAAGAAAAGGCCATTTGATTAATCATCGAAAATTGAGTTGTGAATCTCCAGACTAAAGGGAATTTTATTACTTAGCTCTTTTGCAACTCTTTAAAGCATGGCGTACAGAAGAGGAACTACTTGAAGATTCGTTCAATGCAACCAAGGACACCATAGAATGTCCTGTTTTTTCAAATTATCTGCAAATGTTGAAAAAGGAAATACAGCAAGAAGCTACAATTGTAGCCGAGATTGCTAGAGACAGTTCTAAAGACAGTCAGAGTTCTGCATCATTGAGTTGGGATCCACTAGGAGGACCAATTATACAAAATGAAGCTGCCACTGCCATGGATGAAGTGGAAAGAGCCACAGAACAAGCTCAGGAGAATGTTGTTAACTTAGAAGATTTGGAATAATAACTAAACGTTGAGCAGAGACAAATATATGACGAAGTCACAGAACAGATTGAGCATGGTTTATGTCATGAGAAAAAAGAGTGCTCATATACATCATTTATACCTGTCCGACTGTACGTGAGTGGAGAAGCAGGAACTGGAAAAAGTTTTGTGATTAAAGCAATTGCAACTTATCTGCAGAAAAGAACGGAGCCATCGCTGTCTTGTGTTGTTACCGCTCCAACTGGGTTGGCAGCACATAACATTAAAGGGATTACTTTACATCGTTTATTGATGCTGCCAGTAGAGCATGATAATAAATTACAATACCACAAGCTATCTGGAGAAGCTTGTTGTGAAGTTGCAGGAGTCCTAAAGAAAATGAAACTTCTTATCATTGATGAGGTAAGCATGGTATCAAATGTAATGCTTGCTTTTGTGCATTTAAGAATGCAAGAAATTCTTAAAACAGAGTATGATGTGTTATTTGGAGGCAAACACATCATTGTTTTTGGAGATCTACTGCAGCTAACTCCAGTGAAAGGACAACCAGTGTTTAAAATGCTTACACATGAAGATACAAGGAAGTGCCTAGGAAGCATTGGAAATGTTAACATATGGTTAAATTTCAAATATGCAGAACTGCAACAAAATATGCGACAGGCAAAGGATGAAGATTATACAAATATTCTACAAGATGTAAGAATTGGAAAAGTGAGCATGGGAAAGCAGCTTTACATGCACGATTAATTTCAAATTTGTTTCCAAACGAAAACATTCTCCCAGAGAATATTTTTAAGAAAATTCCTGAAAACTAATCTGTCATATGCTTGATGCCAACTCTGCAAGAATGTTCAATCTTCAACAACAAACTGTTAAAGTTAGAAAATCAAGAGATTGTGAAACTGGAAGCTATTGATAAAATAGAGCATGAAGGAACAACTATTATTTTGTCAGAAAAGTTGAAATCAAAATTGGATTCTTGAGAGAAGACAATATCTAAAACTGCTGGTTTGGAAAAGACTCTGTATGCATCTTTCAATTGTCGTAAATTTTACGACGTAATTTACATGTGGAAAGAGGTTTGATACATGGAGCAATGGGTCATGTTGTTGATTTTGGGAATTACCAAAATAGAGATGGAATTAAATTTATAAAAATTCAATTTGATGGTATTGAAGAAGTACAACAAATCAGTCGTTGTTCTGCCCGATTTTTGCTTGTGAAAGATTTATATGTCCGCCGAAAACAGTTTCCTGTTTCTTTGGCATATGCAGTGACTATTCATAAATCTCAAGGTTTAAGTGTAGATAGTGCTTTGGTGAATATTGGAAGTTCTGTGTTCAAGGAGGGTATGGCATATGTTGCTTTATCTCGAGTCAGAACTTTATCTGGATTGTACTTGATTGATTTTGATGAGACAAAGATTAGTGCAGATGTAAATTGTGTAAAAGAATATAATAGGTTAAGAAGAGAGTCTGCTCCAAATTGACCTCAATATCCTCTATTTGAAAAGTGTGTAGTACACCAAAAAAGTAGAAATGAGAAAAATTGTAGTGAAGTTGTAGCAAAAAGAAAAAAAGTAGATGAACCAGTAATTGTAAGCAGAAAGGAAAAGGATTCAGTTAAAGATGTTGTTGGATTTCAGTTTGAAAACAGTTCTGGTGTCAACTGCTATGCTAATGTAGTGGTTAATGTTTTTTTTTTCTCAAAACTGTACAAGAACAGATTGTTGAAAATCGGGATCAAAGATTTTGTTCTTTGTTGAATTCTGTGTTTGAGAAATGTAGCAGTGATAGAACAAAAATACAAAGTGTTTCTGAAATTCGAAATGTTTTAGACATATGTTCTGGTCTAAATCAATTTTCCCAGAATATTCAGCAAGATTGTCAGGAATTTCTAATGTATATGCTTGTTGTATTGCAAGATGAAGGTGTAGATGTAGAAAATCTTTTTGGCCTTTCTTATAAATGGCAGCATAACTGCGACAATTGTTCCTTTTCAAGTAGTACTACAATAGACACTGAAAGATTTATATATTTGACTTTACCAGACTGCAAATCAGTGACTTTTAATAATCTAGTTAGAGAAGCAAATCAAAACATGGTCTGTACTCAATGAAAATCTGCAATGCATTTAACATTATTTATACAAAGATATGGACAGTATGTAATTTTAATGTTCCAACGATGTAGACCTGATGGAACTAAATTGACAACTTTAACTAAAATTTTTGTGGCTTCTCAATTATCAATTTCAGGAAGAAACTTTGCAACTGCAGCAATTATTTACCATGATGGCCCTTCAACAATATCAGGACATTACACAGCTTATTTAAAATGTCAAAAAGGCTGGAGTAATTGTAATGATACTCAATTGACGTTTGCCTTGTGACTTACAAAATTCTTACCTAGTGTTTTTACAACCGAAATTTTAGGGAAGGTAATTGGCCTATGAAGATTGGAGCAGTTAATAAAACTTAGTTTGCTGTTCAAAATTACTTTGCGAGTGAGAGTGATCAAGATAATAAAAAACTTGTGGTTGTCATAGAGGTAGTGTAAGTGTATCACGTAGTGTGTGATATGAGTATTATAGGAAATATTAATCATAAGTAAGCCAGAGGTGGAAATATAACTATTGTTTCATAATGTAAAAGATGTTGGAGCTTTTCTTTCAGAAACTTGGGTAAATGGAAGATTAAGAATACTATTGAGTAATTTCCAAAGAAAAGGACTTTCCATATACTATTTGGCCTTGTGGAAAAGTATGTGGATCAAAAGTGATATGTTTTTTCTAAATTTTACATTATTTATTGAAACGTTGTATGTGTTTTGTAAACACAATCATTGTGATTGTGGTTTTTTTGGCCGCTGTCATATGATCATGAGTAGTATTGAAGTCACTGTTTTAAGTGAAATTTAATATATTCTGAGAACAGCAAAAATAAACCATATAACATGTACAAATTATTTTGTATTTTGTAGTATCAAATATATATTATTCTCCCCTTGTCTTACGCTCACTCACCTTTTTCCACCCCTTATCACTCCTCTTAACTTACCCTCACTGGCCTTTTCTCACTCTCCCTCACCTCCCTTCCCTTATTCCACTTCCCTCACTTATCCTTATTCCCAATTCCTTCACTGCCCTTTCCCTCTCTCCCATCCACCACTTTCCAGCTGTCAGTCACTCTACTTCACTCCCCTTCCCCTTCTTTCCTTTCTTTGCTCCCTCACTAATTCCCCTTCCCTTACTCACCTTACTCCACTTCACTCACTCCTGCTTTCACTCCTTCTGTCCTCTCACATCCTCACTCCTCTTCTCTCACTCTCTCACTCTTAGCCTCACTCTTTCGGTCCTCTCACTCTCTCACTCCTCTTCTATCACGCTCACTCCCTATAACTCACCCACACTCCCTCACTTACCTTTCTTTGCTCCCTTACTCAGTCCTTTTCTCTCACTCTTTCCTTCACTACCTCTATGTCCTCACTCCCTCAGTCCCCTTGTCTTACAATCACTCGCCTTTATCCACCCTCTATCACTCCTCTTTCCTCAACCTCACTGCCCTTCTCTCAGTCTACTTCACCCCCATTCCATTACTCCACTTCCCTCAGTTATTTTCATTCCCCATGTTTACTGCCCTTTCCCTAACTCCCCTCCCACACTCAACTTCTTTTAGTCTCCCTTCTTCACTTCCCTTCCCCTCTCTTTCCTTCCTTCACTCCCTCACTCATTCTTCTTCCTTTACTGACCTTACTCAAATTCTCTCACTCCTTAATCACTCCCTCTGTCCTCTCACTCCCTCACTCCCCTTCCCGCAGTCCTTCTCTCTTAGCCTCACTTTCTCCGTCCCTTCAGTCTCTCACTCCTCTTCTGTCTCGCTCACTCCCTATAACTCACCCACATTCCCTCACTTACCTTTCTTTGCTCCCTCACTCAGTCCCTTTCTGTCACTCTTTCCTTCACTACCTCTATGTCCTCACTCCCTCACTCCCCTTGTCTCATGCTCACTTGCCTTTATCCTCCCTCTATCTTCCCTCTTTCCTCAACCTCACTGCCCTTCACTCACCCTCCCTCACCCTTGTTCCCTTACTCCGGTTCCCTCAGTTATCCTCATTCATCATCCTTAACTCCCCTTCCTCTTTCTCTCCTCATGCACTCACCTTTTCCCAGTCCATTTGCTTCACTCCTCTTACCCTTCTTTCCTTCCTTTGCTCCCTCAGTCATTCCCCTTCCCCCACTCACCTTACTCTCCTTTACTAACTCTTTCTCTCACTCCCTCTGTTCTCTCATATTATCACTTCTCTTCCCTCACTCCCTCTCTGTTACCCTCACTCCTATTGTCCCCTCACTGTCTTACGTCCCTACATTCACCCTCACTCACCTTCCATCCCTCATTGTCATGAATCCACCTTCACTCACTCCTGCTTCCCTGTCACTCACTCCCCTTTCTTCCTTTAGTTTTCCTAATGCACATTCCTTTAGTATCTTACTCACCTTCACTTCATTTCTCTCTCCTTCTCTTCTTCTCTGTCACTGAATATATCCATCTCATTATCCTCTTAGTAATTTGCTCTCCCTCTATTTCTTTTTCACTCTCTCTGACCTTCACCATTCCTTTGTTTTCCTTTCTGTGTCCTTCACTCCTACTTTATCTCTTACTACCCTTTTATGACTTTTAATCTCCTGCTTTGTCTCTTGTATTGTGAAATATATATTGTAAATATTATAACTTATTTTTTTTCTCTTTCACAGATATTAAATTTACTGAAAATATGTAATTAAGTTTACATTACTTATAAGGTAAGTTTGACATACAAAATTTACTTTCTCAACACTCTTTTCCTTAACCTCACTACTCTTCTCTCACCCACCCACACCCCTGTTCCCTTACTGCGCTTCCCTCACTTATTCTCAATCCCCATGTTTACTCCCCTTTTCCTCACTCCCCTCCAACACTTACCTTCTTTCAGACCTTCTGCTTTACTTTCCTTCCTCTCTCTTCCCTTCCTTCGCTCCTTCACTCTTTTCCCTTCCCTTACTCTCCTTACTCCACTTCACTAACTCCTTCTCTTACTCCCTCTGTCCTCTTACTTCTACAGTCCCCTTCCCTCATTCTCTCTCTGTTAGCCTCATTCTCTCCGTCCTCTTAGTCTCTCATTCCTCTTCTGTCACGCTCACTCCCTATAACTCAGCCCCACTCCCTCACTTATCTTTCTTTGCTCCCTCACTCAGTCCTTTTCTGTCACTCTTTCCTTCAGTACCTCTATCCCCTCACTTCCTAACTCCCTTTGTCTTACCCTTACTTACTTTTATCCACCCTCTTTCATCCCTCTTCACTCATGCTCTCTGCCGTCCTTTCACTCCCGTTCTCTTAGTCTGGTTCCCTCACTACCCCTCATTCCCTATCTTTCTCTCCCTTTCCCTTTACTTTCATCCCCCACTCACCTTCTCTCAGTACCTATGCTTTGGTCCTCTTTCCCTCCATTCCCTTCCTTCGCTCACTCACTCATTCCCCTTTCCTCACTCACCTTACTCCACTTCACTCACTCTTTCTCTCACTACCTCTGTCCTGTCACATCTTTATTCTCCTTCCCTCACTCCCTCTCTCTTAGCTTCACTACCTCCGTACCCTCACTCTCTCACTCCTCTTCCATCACGCTTACTCCCTATAACTCACCTACACTCCCTCACTTATCTTTCTATGCTCCCTCACTCAGTCCCCTTCTCTCACTCTTTCCTTCACTCCCTCTGTCTCCTCACTCCCTCACTCCCCTTGTCTCACGCTCACTTGCCTTTATCCACCCTCTATCACCACTCTTTCCTCAATCTCACTGCTCTTCTCTTACCCTTCCTCACCCCCGTTCCCTTACTCCGCTTTCCTCACTTATCCTGATTCCCCATGTTCACTCCCCTTCCCCTCACTCACCTCTCACACTCACCTTCTTTCAGTCCCCCTACTTCACTTCCCTCCCCTCTCGTCCTTTCCTTTGCTCCCTCACTCATTTTCCTTTCCTCTCACACTGTACTCCACTTCACTCACTCCTTTAGAATATGTAAAGAATATAGCTCTTTTTGGAGAATTGAAGGTAGTTCTAAAAAGAACAGTTTTTTTTCTTCTTTTTTAGTTTTTAAATTTTTTTTTACTTTTTCCGAACGTTTTTAAATTTTTTGGGGTATTTTTATCAGAACAAAAACAAAACTGGGGAATGCCAAACTACTCAACAGGAGCAGAAAAAAGGGGAAAAATTAGGGCTGAGGGGCGCAGCGGTGTTCTTCCCTTTTTTTAACAATTAGTAGAATACTCTGCTCCCCATAACAAAGCAGTTTGTCACACTGCTTACAACGAATTGTTATGTCAGAAAAAACAGGCTGAATTTTAGGTATCATGTCTACTGGTCTTCCTCTCACCGATGATGTTGATGCTCCGGTGGAAGTGGAGGGGCCATCTCTTGGGGGATTGCGTGCCAGGTCCCTGGTGCTCTCCCTTGCGAAATTATTTGGGTGCCTCCTCTGTACATGCCGGATCAAGTTGGCATTCCCAAAACTATATTTGCTGGTGGGATTCCCATGTGACAAAGTTGGTTCACATATCTTGCAGGTCACTTTTGCTGCATTACCTTTTTTTTGCCCCTCTGGGACACTAAAGAACTTCCAAATAAAGTGCTCTTTCACTTTTCTCTGGGGGGTGTCCTCAGGTAGGAATTCTAGATCAGAATCTGAAGAGGGCTCTCTGGAACCAGACATCTTTCCAAAAAAACAAGTTTTTCCAAGAAGAATGGAGAAGAGGTGTTCTCTGAGCAGTTGCAAAGAGGTAGTGAGGGAAATGGGTGGAGACTTTCCATAGTTCTGTAAAAAACTGTTATTAACCAATCAAAAGTGTTGTTTTAAGGTCACATGGCTTGACGCGCACTTATGCTACGCGCTCCGGGGCGCTTACGCGGCACGTACGTAGGCGCTCACGGAGGCGTTTCCGGAGGCGCTTACGCGGCGCGAATGAATGACGTGTTGCTCGATTTTCGGAAATGTGTTTAAAAGTCAAAATACGGTGATTAAAAATCAAAAATACAACTTTTGTGAGTATGCCACTGAATGTCTTGCATTACTATTTACTTTAAATACATACATATTTTTTTTTCGATCGTGGGAATAACGCTCACGCTACGTGTATAGCTGCGCTTACCAGTACGCGCTCCGTGAGCGCTCCAGGGTTTAAATATAAAAAAAACAGGGAAAATACATTCCAAAAATAATATTATAAAAATATAGAATCTTGGAAAAATTTGAAAAAATATAATAATTAATAGCTATAAAAATTAGCTATTACAAAACTTAAAAAATCACTTAATAAACCATAGGTTTAACACTCGTTTTAGTTAGGAATTAGCATTTAAAAAACCTTTGTAATTCACTGAAAAAATCATAAGTTTCACACCAGTTATAGTTAGCTGAACATTTTACTCATACAAAACCATTGAAATTCCCACGTTATAGTTAGTTGTACTCGTTATAACTCGCGCGCCCGCAATCACCTGCTGATGATGTCACATATTACATCATTCATGACATGGTCAGTGACAACACTGATGACATCACTGATTACATCTCAAATGACATCACTGATGACATCACTGATGACATCATTCATGAGCTAATACAATGCACCTCCTCACACTCTAATCTAACCTTTGATACACCCTGTATTAAATACAGACTACCATTCTTGAAACCATTGACACGCCAATACCAGTTACTACATACACACTGACTGATTCCTAAGTCTACACACACATCCATTCATTCACCCATACAATCACTCATACATACAGTCACTCATCAATACAACACTATCATATGCACTCATACACCTATACAGACACTCACACATTGCCACTCATCCATGGAGTTACTCACACACCTAGTCAAACATGCAAAGAATCAATCACACTCCCATTTCTTCATCTATACAGTTATACACACAAAACCTTACTCATTCAAACATATACTAACACATACTTACTCTCTTTTACAATCACTGATACAAGTACACATTGATCCACACAGCCATTCGCTCAATCACTGGCTCTCATGTGTAGTCATTTATATATGCCAACTCTCACATGCACTGTGTTTTACATATGTACTTACTTGGACATGTAGCACTGAGATATCCATTCACACACCAACACAACCATGCACACAGTCAACCGCCCATACAGTTGTTTCCTCATGCACTCTTGAACACATACACCAAGTGAATCAACTGCTCACACATCTATGCACAGAGTCACACAACTCCCAGCCACCAACACACACACTCAGCCTCACATACAAATACTTGGGCAACCAATCAATAAACCATATAGCCACTCATATAGCTACTGATGAACACATGCAGCAGCTTACACAACAACAGACATACTGATGCACACATTCACACAGTTTAGTCACTAACCCATGCATTCAGTAAAACACATTTAATCACTCACTCATACAGTCAGTTACGCACCAACTAAATCCTTCATCCAGACACTTATGCACCCACTCATTCTTGAATATGTAAAACATATTTAAACTTTACAGAAACACACAGTCACTGGATGATGTAATCAGTGATGTCATTTGAGATGTCATCAGTGATGTTATCAGTGATGTCATTTGAGATGTCATCAGTGATGTCACTGACCATGTCACGAATGATGTAATATGTGACATCATCAGCAGTGGATTGCGGGCGCGCGAGTTATAGTGAGTACAACTAACTATAACGTGGGAATTTCAATGGTTTTGTATGAGTAAAATGTTCAGCTAACTATAACTGGTGTGAAACCTATGGTTTTTTCAGTGAATATATATATATATGTATGAATATATATATATATATATATATATATATATATATATATATATATATATATATATATATATATATATATATATATATGTATATTTAAACTAAGTATATATTTAAGCTTTTTAATAGTGGTCTCAATATATGTTTACGCTGCTCTAGGTACAATTCATAGAAAAATACCATATGTCATTTTGATTGAGACATTTTGGAATTGCACGTACATGGAGACAAATCTTTAGTAGTATATACATTGGGGGATATGACATAAGACAAGCATTTGGAATGCAATCGGTCTCGCCTTTGGGACCTTTTATGTATTTAGCAATGCAGCACATTAGCCTGGGTGCTGAAACATCTACTGTCCCTTTACCTGGAGGGAAAGTAAGCACCAAACTGCGTGACATGCCAGGTATGGGAACACATGGAGAGAAATATTGCCTTTCAGTGGGAAATGGTATAGTCCAAAGCACTGTTTTTAATATAAAAGCAGGGCTTTCGGTGGTCACATCACTGAAAATACAATATTTGAAAAAAATATTCGTGTCTACGGGTGTTCGTGGAGGACAATGCCGATGCGCTTGAATTTAGAGGATGCTAAAGTGATTCTGGTATTGTACTGACCTCTGCTGGTCGTTTTCTATCAAGACAATTAATAGAGGCAGTTGAACCAAAAAAAAGGCCCTAAGCGGAATCAGACAAGTCCTAGGGCTGATCTCCAGAGCCCACAAAGTGCATAAACATATAAGTATATACCAAATTGTATATACCAAAGTGTATATACTAAAGTATATACAAGAGGTCTCGAATGCTCAGCTTAAAAATGGGCCATTCCCAACCTAAATGTGGTCCGATAGAGCCTTTACTTGCATGGAACCTTAAGCAGATACGGCTCAATGGTGTGGGTTGTACTCTGTGGAAGGTATAGTGCAATCAACCTCTTCTTCAGGCCAGCCTTCCACCGCTTCTCTACTATGATCTTTAAAAGATACTTTTTCGCTGAAAGATTGTCAGTGCGTCTGATATTGTACACATCTGCATCTTGAAATAGGCTTCTAGAGATATTTAACCATCTCCTGTTATTACACCTTAAACTTTATTTAATTCAAAAGACTTTGTGGGTCATAGAGAACACCCAAGGCCAGAGTTAATTAATACTGCTGGTAGCCAACAGTGAAATCTAGTGATCTTTATGCATACATCTAACACTTTTGTTAATCTGGAATTGCAGGCTCTTTCTGTGAAAACTGCTAAATCAGTCTGTTCTTTTTCACTCTAGAACAAGTCTCCACCCACCCTACTTGCTCTTCTCCATTTCAAGGCCCTTTTTACTTTGGAGAAGAGTGACTCCTGACTCTTTTGGTATTTTTTTTATTTGGAAGGAAGCAGATCTCAAAATTAAATGAATACACAAAGGACCTTATTACGAATACAGTGGTCCATAGGAACACCATACTCGATGTAGTAGTCTGACCACTGCCTCACTGCGGGCCTGCCCACAGTATTACGAGTGTGGAGGTTGACTGCCACAGGACCTCTGCGTCAACTGGGATCCAGGATCCCACGGCAGTGGCACAGCAGTCAGGGAACTACCATATGCTGCCTGTGCAGCTGCAGCACCGCCAAGCATATTACAATGTACTTTTCTGCCGCCCCTTTATTGGCAGCGAGCCTGCCATGAAAAGGGTGGCAGAGAGGCAACAGAGGGGACCCAATGCTTTCCACATGTATCATGCAACAATGATGATGCCCTCTTTTCATCTAAGCCCAGCAGCTGGCTGTACCACTGCATATTCACATGCTACCCTGCCTATATCACAATGGAATGGTCACTAATCCAGGTCACCTTCCTTTCAGCCTGTGCCACGACCCTACCATCCTTTTGTCGGAACACACATCCTAGCCCCTTACTGTCCTCAATACATAGTCCCGATAAGCCAATACTGCGCATATCTCCCTGTTGCTTAGTTACCATAGTGTCATTTGCATCCGCTTCCCCTACTGCTCTGTCTTCTTCCTACTCACTTTAATCTGTAGTTTATTTTCTTCCGCTGCTAGATTTTCCCTCTCTCATACTCTCATAGCCACTAGCCCTTTCAATTCAGATTTTTTCGGTGCCTCAAAAGCAATACAGCAAAAATTGCCCAACATAGCATGTCCTCTCAGGTGGATGTGCGCATGAAACTCACTTGTATCATACTATCTCCCAGAACTTACACCATTATATCCCCTTTTTCTATTTACTACCTTTCTCTCTAGTCAAGCTATCCAGTAACCTCTCCCAAAAGCACTTTTTGGAGTACTTTCCCCTCACAGGTTCCCTGGAATAGTCACTTGTTGCACATCTTTATCAATCATTGTCATTGCAGTTTGTCACATCTGGCTTCCTAGCCACAATGCCAATAATGTTGTTGTCCCTTCTGTTTGCGCCGCTCAAGGTCTCCAAGCCTGCTATTATGTATTCCTCGTGTATGGTGCCAAAAACCTTCTGCCAACTGAAACATCTTTACATTCCTGGATTTCTCATCTCTACTGGCACTGCACCCCCATGCCTGTCCACTTCTGGAGCTAATCCACTGATTTTCAATGCACCTATCACAGGCTTATTACTTCATCACAAGAGTGGGTCAACATTGATGCAACCATACCACTGACTCTATTCCGTAAACTACTGTGGGTCACACTGGTGTTATGTGCTGAACATTTAAAACCCCTAACTAATTTTGACGTGATTACTTTCGTTATTAGTTTTTCTTCATTTGTTGTATTAGTAAAGAGTCCCTCTTTTGTCCATCCAAAAAATATTTGCCATTGTATTTGTTTGTTTGCATACAGTATATGCTCTTATGAATAAATGTTATATTTACTAGATTTTTTATTGATCCTTGTGAGAAAATGGGTTGTTGGTAGAGGAGGGTGTTAGTCCTTCTCAAGCAACAGCCACACTTGTCGTCAATGTGCCCCACAAAAGTCACTAAATTCACCGGTGCTTACTCCTCTGGTAGCTTGGCACAAAACCAGTCAGGCGTAACTTAGTATTTTTGCAGTTAAAATGTAATAAATTATTTGACATCAAAATAACAAAAATCGAATCAATAGAACCGCAGATATGCAATTTCAAAGGTTTTATGTAAGTATTGCACCTACAAGCCCAAAGCGTCCCTCACGGTTATCTGGCTGTGCTGGACTTGGGGAAAGCCACAAATTCACGCCGACCTTGATGGGGCGCAGGCTTGATGCAGGGGACAGGTTAGTCCCACTGAAAGAGTTACCTTCTCAAAGTCAAGCACGCAGAGTCCGGTTCATGGTGGAGGAGGCTGCAAGGAGGAGGGGGAGTGTTGTGGATGGTCATTGCTGTTGCACGAAGAGCATGCTGGGCATCATGGGCATTGTCACTGTAGTATCAACAATCTGTTGGGCATCATTGATGGTTGGTTGTTGCTGGAGATTCACTTTGGTGGTCACCGCGGGCTGTCAATGGTGTAGCGCAAAGTACAGATGTTGCATTGCCGGACATAACTGTAGGTCATTGTAGTGCAAAGAGCTGTGTTTGCTGGACTTCGTGCTGGCAGTCTGCAATAGCAGTAAGATCTCGGTGTGAATGGGCCGGTTCACAAAGAGCCTTAAGCCTCAGGATTTCTCCTTTGTGTTCAGAGGAGTGGTGGGCCTTGTTTTTACCCGGTCCCAGGTCTCCTGATATAGGGATATTATTGCCTTAAGGAGCAAGTACAAGATCCCCATGCCATTAGTTTTGCCCATAACCGGCACCGGTTCCCCTGGTTGAAAACAGAAATCTATAGTAGATAAATCAGTAGAACGGGGGGTTGCTTGCTCTTTAGGGCTTGATTACATAAGTGGGACAATGCTATGACGTTCTCCATCGATGAGCAGCCAGGCCTGAATCCAGATTGGTAAATTGGAAGGATTCCTTTTTCTGAGGTCCAGGTTTCCAGATCCTCCAAAAGGATATAGGAGTAGGATTTAGCTTCGAGATCGAGGAGGGTGATGAGTCTGTAGTTTGTCGGATTGGGGCAGTCTCGGATTTTGTGAATTGGGATGCGGATTGAGCCCCCCCAGGAGATCAGTGTTGTTGCAGTGACAAAAGTCTTGTACGGTTTTAAACACAGAGGCGGGGTTCCCATTTGGCACTGGTGCCCTGTCAATCCACATTGTCTTGATGTTAGCCTTTACTACGCCTTCTGTGATATAGATGCCATGTTGGCCCCACAGATCTGAGGCAGTGTGGGGTGGGGAAGTTTTGTTACTGTAGCCCGATCAATTGTGTATAACTGCATGACATAGCTGATCCAGCCCCTTTCTGCCACACCATTCTATTTGGTCGGTGCTGAATTGCCCAGGCGATTTATGTACTTCCAAAGACAGGAATGTTTTTTGTAATTTTAGTTGGGAGAATATTCTGAGCCACTCTGCTTCAATGTGCTCCGTTTTGTTTTGCCATACTTTCTGCTTCTAGTCTACTCTAAGAGCAGCGAGTGATTGGCCAGATTGTTTGTTGTCACCTCTTCTTCTAGAGGCCAAGACTCTCTGAAGAGTGCGGTTGCAGCCTGTAAGTTCCTTGGTGTGGCTAGGGGTGAGTGTTAAAGTAGAGGGGCTGCTTCTTGGGGGTTTCCGTTGTCCATTCCCCAGTGCGAGTTGGAGGTTTTCCACAAGTTCCTACCAGTATCCCAGCGGTGGTATTGTGCTCAGCGGCCTGTTGCCTGACTTTATTTCCTCAGGCTAGGAGTTTGCCACAAAGATTTACTGACCATTTAATGCTGTGGAGGACCTTGTGTCACTCTTTCCCAGTTGTTTCCCTGAGCATTAGTTGTGATGGTGTATCATTAGAAGCTAATTGCAGGATTGCACATAGGGTTCTATGGTCAATTTTATCCCTATCATAGACTTCGAAGTCTTGGAGTTTAGAAGCCAGCACTTCACAGACCAAGATGTAATCAATGGATATATTCCTAAAGGTATGTTTAGTGCACCAGTGGGGAGAGTGAGCTTCTTTTAGGGTTTGAACAGAAGGTATTTTGTGGAGATGAAAGAGAACATGTAGGGGAACCACGTCGCCTGTTTAGCAGAGGGGGTTTGAAGGCTAGCCCAGATCCCTGGTGTTAAAGTCCCCAACAATAATTGCCTGGTGGGAGTCATATTTGTTCAGCAGTTCATCAATCATGTTTACTAGGAAGTACTGGGCTTCTTTCTTTTGATGCTGGGCAGGGTTAAGGTAGCAGTTGATTAGGAACAGTCATTGGGTTTGGCAGTTAGTTTTTTGGCTTGGAGAGAGTGCAAATTGATGGTTATTTCTGTGGCTGCTGTTTTGGGGCATGCTTGGTAAAAATGGAACCCCTCCAGAGGGGTTGCTAAATATGATTTTCTTTGTGACAGCGACAGAAAATTCATAACATCCAGTGAGCGGCATGGGTGCTGTAGCTTATGTCTCCTGTAAGCATAATAGGTCACCAATGCTAAGGTAATCGAGGGCTGAGTTTTCATCAGAAAGTTTCTTGAGGTCTGGCACATTCCAGGAGATGATTGTCAGTTGTTGACTGAAGCTTTACTCTCCAGTATGTTTCCTTTGCATCTGTCTCGGGCTAGTATTAGGGTGGTCAACTAGAGGGACTTTGGCCTGCATTAGTGTTGGCCATGAGGGGCAGGGCTTACATGGCCCTTTGGTCATTCGTGCATGTTATTCTATGGGCCTTGGGAATCTTAAGCCAGGGTTGGTGATTTCTGTTGCTGTTGGAGCTGTTTATACCATATAGGACAGAATATACCCCTTCCTCCCAGGAGAGGTGTAGAGGGTGTAAGGGTATTTCTCCAAGTGGGGAAAGTTTGATGTCTATTCCCCATTCTGCCATCTGTGGCACTTCCTTGGGCACTGTCACTTCAGCTGCTGGTGGCGAAATCCTACTAGAGTTGATTCTCTGTGGCTGTCCCCAAAGAGATTCTGGAATCCAAACCAGGCAAGGCCATCTGAATGGATGGGGGCCAGGGATGGTATGTGTTTTATATAAACAAAGTATATTGCCACTGCTTAAGATGTTGTATAGTTCTTTAATGTGGTTTCTGGGGGTTAATACTAACTTGTGAGCACACAGCTCCTAGTTTACAGCTTTGGGCACAGCAGACACTGCACTGTGTGCTTGTATTGAGCTTGATGGGCCAAAATCAAGCGTGTCAGTTGTAGAATGCTCATTTTGGGTAATGCACAGGGTTGCCAGGTCGTAGAGCTGACTGTGAAGCTGTAAAAGGGAATGGGGGGGGGTCTGTGTGGTATGCTTTTTAAGTACTGTGCTTGGATCATTGGCAAGGAGGGCCTATGTGCTGGCCTCCACCATTTTCTTGTTATTCAGTTGTACAAATGTAGACTCTGGGGCCTGGCTTGCTATGCCAGGGGCCTGATCTTCCCGTGTATATCTGGAGGTGGGTGGAATTGTAGAGTCATGTCCTGAGCCCTCATTGTTATTTGATTGTTGGGGCCCAGTTTAGACGTGAAGATTGGGTATAGCGGTGCATGATCATTTGCTGCAGGAGGGCGATGGTTCTGGATGGTTAACTGTAGCGCAGATCTTTTTGTTTTATTGGCTTTTTTGTGCAGCTTTGTCTTTGCCCTCTGGGAATAAAGGATCTCCATGGGGCACGGGCTGGGCTGGGTCTCCTTGTTGTCCTTGCCAATAGACTGGGCAGCCCTGCAATAGCTGGGCCCCATTGGGGGGGGGGGGGATTCCTCCCAGGTGGCAAGACCAGTGGGGGGCAGGATTTGGCTGGGGGCTGTTGGTTAAATTTATGATTGAGCTGAGGACAGATCCCTCTGCCTTTGATGTCTCCTGGACTAATATACAGTGGGCGTTTGGGCTGCTAGGTGCAGAGGTGCTGACTTTACCTCTGACTGTGGCAACAAGCTTGCCTAAAATCTCTGGAAGAGTTGCTCATATGTCAATCATGGCCAAGCATGAACATGTGCACATCTTGCTATCCAGGCAGTCTTGGATTTTATCTTCAGTAGAGTCAGGGGTAAATAAACAGGTGCAAAAAAAGTTACAGATAATAAAACATGTGGCTGCCTTCCTGGTGCTGAAACTTCCTCACCGCTTCTTGGCCTCCGCAGCCCTTAAAACCCTTCACTGGCTGCCTATTCATAACATATTTCTATTTAAGATTCTCTTAATTACTGTTAGAGCTTTCAGGAAAGCAGGGCCTGTATATTTAACTGCTAGGTTTACTCCTTATGTCACTGCCAGGACACTTAGATCCTCCTTGGCGAATCTGCTCAAACCCCCCATATTTAGATACAAAATCCTTAGCAGCTCTGTTAACCAGAGTGTGGAACCTCTTGCCCTCACAGCTAAGACAGTTAGAATTAGAAACCCACTTCAGGGAAGCCCTTAAGACCTGGATTTTTACAGCTTCTGATGCACTTTGCTCCTCTCTGGTGTAATTTATTATACAAGCTATGCCTGTCTGATCTTTTCTGCTTATTCCGCACAGTGCTAAGATGCTCTTTCTGGAGTGATAGCTACTATTTGGAAATATATAAATCAAATCAAATATTTCTTGATGCTCAAGTTCAATAAGTTCTGCAATCAACTGGAGGAGGCCAATTTGAAGCTCCATTTTTGTGGACTGCTATATCAGTGCCCTGTTATGGAACTATGTGCTGCACTTATGGTGCTCGAGTGCTGGTCCTCCATCCTGTTGGTGTTTTGTGCATCTAGGAGTGATTCCCTTGTCACTTCAGGCATTCTAAACAACTTTTGGGTGCGCTCCAGTGTTCCTTCTATTTTAGACTCCAGGGGGCATATTATTAAGAACGACGTTAAAATTATCACCGCTTTCTGGTACGATAATGGGCTTGATAATATGCCCTTGTGAATTCCCATAGAAGCCCAGGTTCACACCAGAACCTGGGCTTCTATGGGAATTCACAAGGACATATTATCAAACCTATTATTGCCGCTTTAGCTGCAGTTTCCTGCCGCCAAAGCGGAGATATTTTTTAAACCGTTGATATTATTCCCCCAGGTTGTTAAAAAAGGAAGCAGAGAGCTCACCCATATCAAAATTGTACACATTTGGGCCAGTTGTGAGCAAGGTAGTTGCAGGTGACACTGGGGGTAAACTGGTTTTGCAGCGGAAAGCTGGGTAAAATATTGTATTTCACCTTTATAATTTTATAATCATCATCTACTGAGCTAATAAACATCTCACCTTACTTCCTTTACAAATTTACCCTCATGATTATAATCAAACCTTGGTCCTCCAATGGATCTTTTTGTTGAGTGGGACTTGGATATTTTAAAGGCAATTCCTTATGAGGACCTGCAATAAAGAAATGCCAAATACATACCTATTTCATCATCATCACACAGTTACCCAAAATTCCATAAACCTTTAATTAAAAAGTTTACTCAAAGATTGATACAAATATGATAATGTTGCTCATGGAAATCATTTATCTAAAGCATCAATTTGAATGGTCACAATCATGAAATAGAATGTCATAATCACATTTAATTTAGCCACAGAATATCGTACAGATTCAATAAAAACATTTGCTGGACTGCCTAGCAAAGTTATGAGCGAAAAACATGGAAAAAAAAGAGATTTAGTATTTAGATCATGCAAACCAAAATATGCAAGAATGAAGCACAGTGTGCCACGGAAAGGAGTCAGTCAACCCTTCAGCCGAAAGGTTATTCCCTGCCCACTTTAGCAGTCAGCAAAGTGCAGGTTCCAGATCAGTCGGGAAAGTTCACTTCAATGGTTTGGAATTAAAGGGAAATCAGACTTCAGTCTGACAGCATTCCAGGCGGGGAAATAGAAAAATGACAGCCAGCCTGACTCCTCCTCAAAGGGGCAATTATATTTCCAAAAGTTCACGGTTTATGCCCGCAAAGTATCCTTTCCAACATCACATATGATTTCAATTGGTTGTTCACAGTCGGCTGCATCTGGTGTGATCAATACCTCATTAAGAAATCCAAAAGCATTTAGTAATCCTTTTGCAAATTCATGAAATCCAATTATTTTATATTTCCATCCTTTGCTCTGAAGTAAGAAAAGTTCACTTTGCTCACAGTCTTTCGTTCCCTTGTTCTCTCCCTGGGTCTGCAATAATATTGATACATTTCTGTCACACATTTTGCTGAATCAAAAGTGAGTCCATTGTTATAGGATGCAGAAAAGAAACTTCATGAAAAGTTCTCACAGAGTCTAGAATGACTACTTCAGCTTGATTCTGTCTTTTGAACAAGGAAGGAAAAGCATCTGAGGCCTACATGTAAATCCGCTGAATCATTACCACGTAATGATTAATATAAACATGCATTAATAATTGTATTTCAAATTTTCATAATTAATTCAATCATTATTCTTGGTTAAAGGTTATATATCAATATTAGGCATTACTTAACTTTTTTGCATGATTATCATTTTCAAAACAAAATATTTTGGTGTTACTCTGAAGTACAAGTTTTTGTCACACAATATAAGAATAGGCTGTAAGTTTTCATACAGGTTATTTCTGAATTAAGCCCTTTTAATAATTTCATGGGCTTCATTATGCAAACATTATTCAATTTTTTACACGATTTTAGAAGTTATCGTCACCAGATTTTCTATGTTAATTATTTTCAATTTCTCAACTCACGTGATTACATGCATAGATAAATAATATTTGTTTCTCTCTTTGTTTACGTTTTCACACTTCCATGTTTCAAACACTTATGCATATGTTTACGAAGCAGTAGGAAACCTCACGTTTTTTGTCTCAGCCATTATACATGATTATCATAAATCTCTTTTAATGGTGAGAATTGATAGAGGCAAACTGTCATTTTACATTTACGCTCCATCAATTTCACCTTTGATGGTGAATCAAGCATCACACCATCTTATCTTATCATTTGATCATATTATGATGTCACATTAGAATGCAGTTGTCTTTATTTGTTTCAGTCTCACTTGTTCCAAATTTTTCATATTGTCATAAAACCACATTTTCTATCTTCTAATTCAATTTCTGCTTTTTCTTTTTTGCCCTCTATTTTCTTCATTATTTCTTCTGCATTTACAATATTGATACATTAGTACTATGATTGATAAGCCAATTGCAATTGTTATAAATGGTGTCAGTATTTTTCCCACTGAGCTTTTTCTCAATGATGTACACCAATTTCCCACAGATGAAAATCCTTTCCCAATTTTCTCCCAAGCGCCATCTACTTTTAGTTCAGTTAGTTCTTTACTTAAATTAGTAATATTGCTTATATATCCCCTCAAATCTATACTTTTGCCAGGGATATAAGTGCAACATTGTTGAACTTTCAGCATCCGACATACTCCGCCTTCCTTTGCTAATAGTACATTAAAGCAAGTCGATTTTGTAAAGACATAGATCTGATACCAACCATTTCTGTATCAATTACTAAAAATCCACCAGCAATATTTGTTGATAGACGACCCACTACTGTTAAAAGCTTTCAAATTTTGAGTGAATTCAATATTACCCCAACTGAAGGTATTGCTGCTCCAAAAATATCCTCAATGATTTCAGCAGCACTTATTCCTCTCTTAAAACATATATGTTTCTTTTCATTGGTTTCTACTGTTTTCATTTACGTGATACATTTTTGGAAATACCATCCCCATATACCAACTCCCATTCCATTGTTAAGGTAATTTATAATAAGCATTTTTACCACAAACAAAATATATTCCTGGAAATACAGGATTTAAATCAGCTAAAAATAATCCCCAACCTCTCATATGTAGGAAGCTATATTTATATTCACTGGAACCAATTCATGTATTGTTAAGGTCTGTTTAGCGTCTCAATATGGAAAGCTTTCCTTTATGTTGCCAATCTAGAGTCATTGCAGTGTATGTCTCTCTCTTTTTATAGTCACCTTCTCTATGCGCCCATGGAGGTGTTATCACTTGGTTTTCAGATTTTCTTTTTATCTCCTCCCATCTATCTTCCACTGAATTTATAAATTCCTTTTCTACGCTATGCAAAGCACAAGTTAGGTTATATCGATGTGCATACACAGTATCTATAGGTGATGTAGGATGGAAGTATTCCCCCATTACTTCCACATCTCGTGCATCTGGCACTATATTCAGATTTTTCTTCACTGGTACTTATTAAAAAATCTAATCATAATTTGAATAATAATATTGAAACTTATCTTTACAATAAAATAATCTTGTTAGTATGTTACAAGATATACCATATGTTAAAGGAAGATGATGGTAACTCATCCCCTCAGACACAGAAGTAGGTAATTGCATGCACATATAACAATCTCTCAAATCCACAGTATCAGCGTAGTCATATAACAATTTGGTAAACACATTCAGTGTTAATTGAGCGATCATGATGTAAGCCGTGTGTTAAATCGTTAGTTATCACTACTCATTTTTGCTCTTTTATCATCTCGGTAGTTGTAGTCACATGCAAATTAGTATGTTTATTTGCATAAATATGATGAGGTAAATTTAGTATTATCAACAACATGATAAGGATTAGAACGAAACAAATAAAAAGCAAGCACTGATACGCTTTCGCCTTAGTGAAACTTGGGGGCCCATTAGGATGGCGGGCGGATCACCCCCGCCAGGCTGGCCATAGCTACCGCCGGCCTGGCGGGGGCGGTCTGCCCGCCATCCTTGCTCTGAAAACCCCCCGCCATATTAGGATGGCGGGGGGATCGCAGCATAATAGCCAGTGGGGCTGGCGCATCCTAATAGGATTTGCGGGACCACCGCACATATAGAGGGCAGTCCCATTTGCCGATATGATGGCGGCGGGCTTTGTCTGCCCGCCATCGTAATAGACCCATTAATGTTTTAATTTATTATAGAATGTTATTTTTAATTCTAAATGATTGATATGTATATATATATTTGTATTTTTATATAATTTCAAAGTTTAAAAATAAAAAAAAATAATAGTTAAATAAATATATATGTATACATAATTATGTTTGTGTTTATATTATTTAATTAAGTTTATTTGTTATATTTAGTTACAATGTATATTAAATGTAATTAATTTTGTAAAATCTGAAATTAATATTTAATATATTTAATATATTTTATTATATATATGTTTAATCAATATTTTTTACATCTATATTGTTTACTTCGATATTTTTGATTCAATATGTTTGTACTTACCTGTTTAAGTATAGGGAGTTGGTATTTTTAACATCGATATTGTCAGTGAGCCTATAAACAGGCCTTGTGCGGTAGCTTTATAGCAGTGTCTTGTCACTTTGTTTTTTATCTCTTTGCTTCTCTTTGGCCTTTATTTTCTCCAGCACTCTTTCACAACAGTTCTCTATGGGTGGCTCGTATGAGGTGCAATCTTTGAAGCAAAATGCGTAATATTCTTTCTCCCAGTCGTTTGCAGCAGCAAAATATGTCCACTCTGGAGCTGCATGTCTCTGACTTGGTGTTCATGCTCTCTTTGTTCTGCGAACTGTAGATTCTTCTCTGTCTGTGTAACTCTGCTCAGATTGACTGGAGACTTCAATCACAGTGGAAGGTATTTTTTCTGCAATCAATATTGTAATGAATCTTCCAAACGCAGTATTTGTCAACTATATGTATATTTTATTGGAGATCAATATCCCTGTTACATCAGCTTCTAGTCCATACTCTGAACTGCCTTGATGTTCCTTGAAAGACCCCCAACCTTCCTTCTTAGAACTTCTGCCCTCCTGCTTCTAAATAACATCACAGTGTCATTACATCATTACAAATATATGTCTCAATCTTTGTGTGGGCTGCATGCAACAAATTAGGTATACCACCACATTTCACAGCAGTTGTGGTTACAAGTATTACTTGTTTAGGCCCACGCCAATGAGGTTCCAAAACTGATTTTTACACATGCTTCTTTACGAGTACCCAATCACCTGGGTACTGCTCCTGCTGAACAATAGTTGTGACAACTCAAATCTGGTGAGACACAGAATGTACCACATCAGCCAATCCTTTACAATAATCGAGTACAAATTCATCAGAAATAATCACAAGCTAATTTGCTGGGACTGTAGGCTGCCTCATAGCCCTCCTCATTATTATTTTGTGAGGGGACAGTTCAGTTTATCTGTATGGGAGGCTTCGCAAACTCATCAACACCAGAGGTAGTGCATCAGGCCATTTCAGGAATGTGGACCCACACACCTTTGCTAGTCTGGATTTTATAGTTCCATTCACTTGTTCAACAACACCAGATGCTTCTGGTTGATAGGCACACTGTAGTCTTGGCTCAATTTGAAATGCAGCATAAAGCATTCGTACCACCTCATTACTGAAGTGGGTACCTCTATCCGATTACAATAAGACTGGAAATCTAAATGTAGGTATTAATGGCCCATTAGGATGGTGGGCGGATAGCCCCCGCTGGGCCGGTGGTAGTCACCGCCGGCCCGGCGGGGGCACTTCACCAGCCATCCCCGCAGAAAAGCCCCCCGCCATATCACAATGGCTGGGGGGTCCACGGGGGAAGGAAAGACTGTCCGCCGCTTTTCCGCCCGGTCGACATGTCGACTGGGCGGAAAAGGGTTCAATATGGTGGAGGTGTCTGACAGACACTGCCAGCCATATTACAATGTGGCCTAGAACAGGTCTTTCCGTGGAGGCATTGCCGCCAAGGAAAGGCATGCAGAGTCTGCTTGGGGGGCCCATTGCGGGCCCCCAGTGACTCCAGGGGGGTGGGTAGTGCATATGGGGGGCACCTATGGTACCCCCTGCCTTTCAATGAACAACGTAGGAGGCTCTCTGCACCGCTCACCGCAATGTTGCAGATGCCCAATGCGCCCTCCAGTGTGGCGGGCGCTTGCAAATTGGGAGTGCGGTACCCCCGGACCCTCAGCTGACGGTCCCGGTTCCAGAGGGTATGGCGGGCCGACTAATGGGGACCTAAGTCTCTAAGAAGCAGTTTAGCTACTGTTAAGTTATTATTGCATCTTGTGAGGTAAACCTCTACCCAACGAGAAAACAAACAGACAATCACAAGGACATATTTCAATCCATTACATCGGGGCATTTTAAAGAAGTCAAGCTGCATGCGGGTAAAGGGACCTCCTGATTTCCCAATGTGACTCATACTGACCACGGTTTTTCTTCCTGTATTTTGTTGTTGACATACCACACATCTTTGACACAGATTCTCTGCAATAGCTCTAAACCATGGGTTGTACAGGTCTGGCGAACGATAAGTAACATAGCATCTCTTCCCACATGAGCAGGTCCATGGCAAATCCTCGCCATTGGAGACAATAGGCTATCTGGCAACACAGGTCTCCCATCTGTGTACACACACACCTCATCTTCCTGTCTACGGTTACATCCTGATTTAATCCACCCTTCTCTTTCTGCTTGTAGTTCTAAATCTTGTAATTCTCTGATTTCTTCCCAGGTTTCCACAACTGAAAACATCAATCTGCATTCTATCATCAGACTGTTCCTTCAAAGATTCCCCATTAAATACATCAGAATTTAGAGTGCAATAAAGCGCAGTCTCATCCACATAGCGATTGCCAACGGTCACATAATCATGACCAATCTGGTGGGCGGAACACTTTATCACCGCAATCTGAGTCGGCAGCTGTAGTGCCATCAGTAGGTTTGTCACACACTTTCCTTTTCGTATTGGTGAACCCGAAGAGGTCATGAATCCACATTGAGACCACAACTGCCCAAAATCATGGACCACACCTAAACCATACTGACTGGCCATAAATACGGTTACTCTCATTTGTTCTGTAATGCTGCAAGCCCTGGTGGGTGCGATCAATAGAGCCACTTGTGCTGAGTACGCTTCTTTCAACCACGACACTTCAACTACACCCACCACAGTGCATATTGCATACTCAGCTCCCATGGTACCTCCTAAATCTCTCAACCAGGATCCATCCACAAACAAAACATTGTCTGACTCAGGCATTGGAGTATCTTGGATGTCAGGATGTGGGTTGGTACACAATTCAGTCACTTGGAGACAATCATGATCAGCTTCTTCCATCACAGCTTCATGTCCAGGCAACGGCATCAAGGTAGCTGGATTCAAACTTGTGCATCTTGTCACAGTCACATTCTCTGCACCAAGAATCACTTGTTCATATTTTGTTAACTGACTACTCGTAAGGTGCTGTGTGCGAGTTCGGGTCAACAACATTTCAACAGAATGTGGCACATACACCTTCAAAGGAATATCCCTCACAATGTTTTCACATTGCTCCAAACTCACACATGTTGCAGCAACAGCTTTTAAACATTCAGGTAGAGCAGCAGCTAAATGATCTAATGTAGCTGAAAAGTATGCAACAGGTCTGCTACCTGATCCGTGCATTTGCATTAGAACTGATTGTGCACAACCTTTGTGCACACTGCAAATCAGAGTAAAGCTCTTGTTAAAGTCAGGCATTCCCAATGCTGGAGCTAGACACAACCTGTCTTGCATTTCAAGAAAAGAGTGCATGCATTCTTCCTCCCATGGAACAGGATCTGACATGTCATTGTGTGTCATTCTCTTAAGTGGCTTGGCTGTCAGAGGAACATTTGGTATCCATTGCCTGCAATAGCCAATCATTCCCCAAAGCATACAAACTTCCTTTTGTGTACTCGGTAGATTAATCTGCAAACTAGCAGTGATTCGATCTTGTGACACTTTCCTGACTCCTTTTTCAATATGGTGTCCCAAATAGAGAACTTCTCTTTTACAATACTGAAGTTTTGATGGTGACACCTTATATCCACTCACTGCCAAAGATTCAGTGGGGCAACAGAATCAGAAACACAGGCTTCTTTCGTTCTGATGGAATTAATAAATTATCAATGTTATGTCTGTACCAGCACATAGTTATTCGGCATTTCCAAATGGATTAAAAATTAAGGGGCTTTCCATATACCCTTGTGGAACTCAGCACCATGCCAAATCACAGTTTCGGAACCATAATAGAAACACATTTTGGCTATCCGGATGCAAGGGAATGGAGAAAAAGCTTGACACAAGTCAATCACTGAAAACCATTCAGCTTCACATGGAATTTGATATAAAATCACAGCACGATTTGGTACTGTTGGACTACAAGGAATGACATAGGTGAATTAAATGGGCTTCCCAAAATCTCTCTCTAAATTCCTAGTACAATTAGAGTCTCGATCTATGGGATTATTCCAGCAACAGTTTTGGGGCTTAAATTATATGCTGCAGTTCTTGGGTGTTCTGCATTTGGCTTTACTGTAATTCGAATTGGAGCTACTCCTTTCATTAATCCAATATCTTTTCCTGAAAAATCCCACACTTCAGGTAAGACTAACAGCCTGATTCATGAAGCGAAATAGCGCCCGCAATGGCTGCGAAAACGCAAATGCGGGTGCAAAACACGGAATCGGCATTCAAGTACGAAATAGCGAATTCGCAAAAAAATAATAGCGATTGAAATAGCGATTAAGCTATAATAGTCGCAGACTCCGGGAAGTCGAGCATTAGCGATACGGAAATAGCGACCAACCACGGAATCTGCGAAATGAATAGCGAAACGCAATATTGTCTCAATCGGCATTCATGAAATAAATACATTAGCGAAAAAGCGCTAATTCGCACGTTTGCGCGGCGCAATTTAAGGACAACTCAAAGCAGGTGGTAACCATAAAAGCCATGATTAAGTAAAATTTGAAAAACTGTTGGCCAATCACCAACAGGTCCAGGCCTGACCAATCACACATAAGGACATTCAGCAGCAGCATTAGGCTTTCCACAATGCCTGGGATGTACATGGTGGTGAGGCGGCGAAGGCTACAGCGAGCAGCACGGAGGAGACGCATGAGGCAGGCAAGGATTTACCGGCAGCGGGTCACCTTGCTGGGCCAAACCAGAGAACAGATTTATGCAAAATACAGGCTGAATGGGGAAATGATCACCTGGCTGATACAAGAACTCGACCCCATCATGCAGCACCCAACAAGGCGAAACAATTCTGTGCCCACACATGTGCAGGTATTGTGCAGCCTGCACCTCCTGGCCTCCGGCAGTTTCCAGGGCATAGTAGCCGCTGCTGGGGGGATATCCCAGCCCACCATGTCACGCTGCCTCCACACTTTTGTTGACGCCATGCTCAGCCAGCTCCACCGGCACATCACATTTCCCACGAGCCAACAGGAATTGGACCTGACAAAATTACAATTTTATAATGTCGCCCATTTTCCCCATGTCCTCGGCTGCATAGACTGTACCCACGTCGCCATCTGCCCACCAGCTGGCACGGAGTATATGTACCGCAACAGGAAGTCCTACCACTCCCTCAACATACAGATGGTCTGCAATGCCAAGACCATCATCACTGACATTGTGGCCCAGTACCCAGGGAGTACCCATGACTCCTTTATCTTCAGGCACAGCGGACTCCACACACGACTGATCAGGGGAGAGTTTGGGGAAGGACACCTACTTGGTAAGTACACTTTGTCGACAATGTCACATTGCTATGAAGTAACTGCGCTGCACAGGCAATCAACATCTGCTCCTCTCATTCAGGTGACAGTGGCTACGCCCTACGGGAATACCTCCTGACCCCTTACCTCAACCCTGCCACACCTCAGCAACGGCGCTACAATGTTGCGCACATCCGGACAAGGAACTGTATTGAAAGGACATTTGGGCTGCTCAAGAGCAGGTTCCGTATACTGCACAAGACAGGTGGGGCCATGTATTACAGTCCTGCAGCGTGCTGCCGCATTGTGGCTGTCTGTGCAATGCTTCATAACATTGCAACCAAGCGCCGGATACCAGTTGACATCTCAGGCAGTGAATCTGAGGGGGACGACCGGCCACCAGCACATGCGCACCATGCAAGCGGGGAGAACCCAGCTGAAGGCCACAGACGTCGCAACCACATCACAGCTAACAATTTCTAGCCCACCCCCTTCCCCCACCCCACATATCACAATTGCATGCAAAATGTAATGATTACACAAGGCGAATGTGTGCAGCAAAATAAATGTATTTGTTTGATTCACAAGAAAAAAGGGTCATGGTATCAACTATTTACAAATTACAGTATTCCTGCATACTGCATGTGAAGGTTCATGGCAGGCTTAGCGTCAGCCTGCGCCAGTGTCCCTCACACAATGTCATTGGCGCCTCCGGCGCGTAATGCCCAGGCGCCTGTGAGGCTCTTCCTCATCCTGGGCAGCTGTACCAGGCGTTGCCCTGGTGCTGCGCCTAGGTGGCGGGACCTGCGTGGCAGAGTGGCTGCTCACGCTGGAGGCACCCTCACTCGCATCGTCTCCCCCTACAATGGCCGGTAGCACAGGTGTATGCAGTGCGGTCACGGCGGTGGTCAAGTGCTCCAGCACCCGGGTTATGTCCTCGCAGCACTGGACCAGTTGGTGCTGCTGGGTCAGAGAGCGCCGCGACAGCTGGGTGGTGGCATTTGCTGCCACATAATTTGACCTACTATAGGTCGACAGCCGGCTCATCAGCTGGTAGTGGCGCCTGCTTGCAACACTGCGGTGCTTCACGAGCGCTGCAGTATTGTCCTCCATTGCCGCCGTCATGCGGTCCATGGCCGCCGTCATGCGGTCCATCCGCTCTCCGACTCCGGCCACATTGCGGCCAATTTTATGCAGCTGGAGCTGGATGGCTCCTTGCTGCTGCGACTGGCGCTGGTGGATTCGGAGCATGCGCCGCTCCACGCTCATGCAGGCATGGAGATGCCCATTGCCCCTCCTGCTGTTCGGCCGCTGTGTTGCGGATGTGGCTGGCCCAGATCTGGTTGCACGAGCTGCAGGTGGTGTAGCAGCTGGTGTTGCTGGTGCGGCAGGCACTGGAGGCACATTGGTGGGGTGCCTGGCTCTGGCAGCCGGTTGGCCGGCAGATGTAGGAGCAGGTACGGTGGGGGGCCTGGCCTTGGCAGCCGGTGGGCCGGCAGATGTAGCAGCAGGTACGGTGGGGGGCCTGGCCTTGGCAGCCGGTGGGCCGGCAGATGTAGCAGCAGGTACGGTGGGGGGCCTGGCCTTGGCAGCCGGTGGGCCGGCAGATGTAGCAGCAGGTACGGTGGGGGGCCTGGCTGCTGGTGTTGGTGCAGCGGCAGATGCAGGAGCAGGTACGGTGGGGGGCCTGGCTGCTGGTGTTGGTGCATCGGCAGGGGCTGGTGGCTGGGTATCGGGTAGGGATTCCTCCTCCTGGGCCTCCTCATCAATCAGCAGCCTCTCGCTGTCACTGCTATCATCGCCACCTGTGAGGGTAAGTGGATACTCATTAGGTGCATGTGACTGTCAGATGTGCAGATGTTACATGCATGCTGGGTGTCATTCCCTGGATGGCTGTGGATTTGCGCACTTTGGAACCTTTCTGGCCGCATTGTGGTACTACTACATTGTGGACATACTACGTCTCCCACAATGCTTCAGGGCATTTCCTGATGCACAACATAGGAATGACTAAGGGCCAATGAGTGAGCCTATTTGGTCAGGGACGGTCATAGGGGACAGGGTCGCAGTCGCATGCCACTTACCTTGGGTGTCTTGGGTGGGGCGGGAGGAGTCCAGAGGGGTCACGCCAACACACGCCTCCCTCTCCAAGGTGTCCTCAACCTGGTCCTCCAGGGGTGTGTTGGGTGGGACAGTCGGTCCGCCACCTCCAGTGCCCGATGCCTCACCAAGGCGCTCCGCCACCCTCTCCTTGGCACGCCCTCGGAGGTCGTACCAGCGCTTCTTCAGCTCCTCCAACGACCTGTCCGCCACGCCCACAGAGTTTTTCGCTGGAGGCTATCCCCAGCCAGATCCTCCGCTTCTCCTGCTCTGGGACCCTCCTGGAGTTGGCACCAAAGAGCCGGTCGTGGTTGGCCACCACCCCTTCAATCAGGTTCTCGAGCTCCTGCTCGGAGAACTTGAGCTTGCGCTTGCGGCCAGCGCTGTTGCTGGGGCCAGGGACAGGTTCCTCGGACATGGCGGTCGCTATTTCTGCCATTTCGGGAGTCGCTAACGGTGGTTTAGCGTCTGCTTTCCCTCGTGCACACTCGAAGGATGGCGTCACTGTGGTGTTTGGGGGTGGGAACTGGCTGCTTCCTGGTTGTGATGTCATCACGGTGCTCGGAATGCGTCTTCCCGTTTTCCAGATCCCGCGAGAATGCGACTCGCATTCCCGATCGCACGGGATTGCGAGTCGCAATCCCGTGCGATCGGGATTGCGAGTCGCAATCCCGATCGCAGGTAGCCGGAAATAGCGATTTTTCTGCGTTTTTTGTAGGTCGCTAACGGCTTTAGCGCCCGCGTGCGAGTCGCTATTTTTTTCCCGAAAAGTACATGAATGCCGTTTTGCGTTTCCTCAATAGCGAGTCGCTATTAATCGCTATTAGGGACACGCAAAACGGCCCGTACATGAATCAGGCTGTAAATCTTGTAGCACAGGTGGTAAGTCATGTTCAGTAAGCAAGGGATACAAACTCTTTACTTCTGTCTGCTGTCTGGACATTTTAGACACTACATCCTCATCTTTGGTATGAAACTCTATTCCTTCAGGAGTAAAATAAATGGAACAATTCATTTTGCACAACAAATCTCGCCCTATCAAATTAATTGGACTGGAATACCACACCACAAATGTATGTAAATCCTCAAACGTTCCACTTTGTACTTGCATGGGTTCTGCCACTGGGGTTGATATCAATTGATACGATACTTCTACTACTTGGATTCTTTCTCCCGAGAGGCATTGGTTGGGAATTTCCACAGTTCTCTCATTGGTTCCGGGAGCACCAGTATCTACAAGGAATTAAATAGGTGTTCCATTTACCTTGTCATCCACATAAGGACCAGTCTGATCTACCTCTAAGGTTGATCAGACTGGTCTACCTTAGAGGATCAATCACACATTCCTCTTCCCGTCTCAGGCACTGTCATTGGCTTGTATCAAAGTCACTGCCCTCCATCTGCAACAAATATTGTAAGGCCACTTGTACATCTGGATTAACTTGATCATTTGTATAAAAACCCATATTCACATTGTATTTCTGTTCCTGTCATTACATTTTTGTGTAGGAGCTTGAGGCATATTATTTGATTCTGACCCATTACATATAACATCGGTTGATTCATCATACCATTATTCATCTGTGACTGTACTATTCCATCTGCACCTGTCACCATTGTCTGTCCATTTACCTGATTAGCCAAATTAGACTTACACTCATGCTTCCAATGTCTGAACTTGCTGCAACTTTGACGCAGGTATGTCTTTTTCAATGTCTCTATATTTGATCCTTGTCCCATTCCTTGAGGCATCACATTTTGCCTGGGATTTACTATCACACCTTTCATTCCAGTGGTGGTCTGACCATTTCCCTTTATAAAACCTGAAAGATCAGAATCAAAACCCACATTTCCATTCTTGGCTGCTCTCATCTGTGCTAACATCAATTTCTCTTTCAAATTTTTGTAATGCAAATCGATATCATCCCCACGATGCTTAGCATAACAAACTATTTCATCTATAGACCTACTCTGCTAGCAAATTACATGCTACTGAATCATGGCACTAATCTCAGGCCTCAAACCATATACGAAACAATACTCAAAATGTCCCATATCTTTTTCTGGCACATCCTCAATTCCACTGTACTGTTTGAACGTTTGTAATAGTCGCTCTTAATATGCATGAACTGACTCTTTCAATTCCTGAGTAGTCCTATCTATTTTTACCCAATCCATTTATTTTGCTGAAATGTTTATTTTCAAAAATACATAACGTCTTGATTGCACTTTTTCATCACCTCTGTTAATGGTGCGCCTGTTTTTGGATTGGAACCACAATGTCAAAGCATCAAAATCTTTTAGCAAAACCTTAGAAACCTTCACAAATCTTTCCACCTGTTCATACAACTCGACAGGCTTTTATCTCAATCTCAAAAAAATCATTAATAAAGGACAATTTGTCTTGTCTAACCCAGGAAACATGGACATTCCCTCTTCTTGGTCCTCCCACATTGGATATGCAATTATGTCTGCCTCACCCTTTTCCTTTTCCATCATTGGGTATAAGGGCAGAAGAATTGTTGCATCTTCTTTCTTTTTAGCCCATCTTTCTACTTCTCCCCATCGCATCAGAGTGGTTATTAACTCCTTAATCTGTAGTCTTTATCCAGAGGGATTTAGACTCGCCTAATCTCTGTCACTGAAATCCAAACAATATGTTTTCTGTAAAGCTTTTGATTTTTGTACATCCACTCCATATTTCTGTGCACATTTCTCATGAGTTAAACCTTTACACATAAATAGCAATTCGTCATCACGTTATTTTGATAGTCTTTCTGGACTAATTGTTCCCAGTATCATTTCTTCTAATTCCACTTTTAATTTGCTTACATCTATGTTCATGCCTTGATTTGCATTACTCAGTGCTCTACCCGTAGGCGCTATAACTCTAATCCAATCATCAAGCTCCTCTGGGGATGGCCCTATCAATATACTTGTTTCTGATCTCTGATATTATCCACTAGCTTTTCCTGGCTTTTGCATTACTTGTGAATTTGCTTTCTGGTTTCCCATTTGCAAAACCCTCCCAGTAATTATTCATTGACCCCTACTCGGTGTTTCAAGACTCTTTTTTGTAATACATATTAATGACTCTTTTCCCCCCTTCCATGGTGAAATCATTCTCACTCACTCTAATGGACTTCATTTATTTCTGATGTTGATAATAATCTTTGATTTCTCACACTTTCATTCGTATCATGTAAGGAATGTGCTTCACCGGTAGTTGCAGTTGCAACAGTTATTGCCTGGGATTGCGAAACTTCTCACCCTATTTGATATAGAGGAACAATTGGACCTATAGTTACGGGAACTGATAATGCATTAAAAATATATGTCATGACCATATCGGAAACTCTTTCTCTTTCAGGAGTCTGATCTCCATCCAAGAAAATACTTTTATGAGCTGGATCTAAATACGCTGGTGGGGCTTCTGGTCTTAATCCTACAAACGGATTGGCCCCTGAACTACTCTGTTCTTCATGATAAGGTAGTGGTATATATAATAATAATTTGTTCAGTAATTCAAAATCTATATCCTCTAAGCCCTCATCTATCTAAGTGATTTTTTGAGCCGTTGGCTCTTCAGTATGCTTCTTCATTTCCTTACACTTTTCTCCTTCCTTATTTTCAGCTACCATTACAGGGTACATTCATTCTCCCAAAGCAACATCTTGTCTCCATAACTTCTTTTGAGAATCCCATTTTGCTTATGCATATCGATTCAACGTATTTCTATATCTTCCTTGACATTCCTCCTTTACTTTTTGATGGGATTCACGTTCCCATTCTTCAAGGGCTTCATAATATATAGGTCTAGGACAAGGTTTTAGATCATTCATCTGTCTCCTCAAATTTTCTAGAATCCTCACATTAAATGTTCCGTACTGCGGAAATGCTAAAGGACCACCCTTCTCAGTATATGTTACCCAAGTCTCTAACCAAGTACATGTGTGATATCTTCTCTCTAATGGCATCTGTAAAGCAAGTGTGCCTTCCGGAGCCATAGCAACTCTTTCCTTAGTCGGTATAGGCTCATCTTTGCTTATTAAAGCCTTTAATAGCTCAAACAGTTTCATGATTTCTTTATTTCAACTCAATCTGTTTTAATCCTAAGAACTATCTTCTGTATTATTGTTTCTTCTTCCAATCACTGTTCGTTCTCAACCACCAATGCCAGCACATCTTCACATCAACCACCAATACCAGCACTGCACTTGTATGACATCAGCCTAATTCCTCACTGCGACCGACCCTCCCTTCACAAACTGTTCATCGTCCCTTTTGTCTTCCGTATTTTCAAAACAAACTCCACGAAAAAACAAATACAACATAAAACAACTTTGTCTGCTCCACTAAAGGAATTATAGTTAACCACTCTTTAAGAAAATTTTGTCTTAAGTTAAACTTAAGACACACTTAAGTTAAACTTAAGTTTAAGTTAAGACAAAATCCTAATTTAGGACAAAATCCTAACTTAAGACAAAATCTTAATTTAAGACAAAATCCTAATTTAGGACAAAATCCTAATTTAAGACAAAATCCTAATTTAAGTGAACCATGCCATGGGCTTGGAGCTATGATGGTGGCTCTGAAATGCAGAGGTCAGGGCCCCGGGCTCTGGCGGCAGCCCCGTTTCTTGGCCTAGACTATAGCTGGAACATATAGAGCACACTGGTACCTGCCAGCCTGAAGACCCGGGGCCCGACGGACAGACCGGGAAGAGGTTGCATGATGGCTGCTGCGTCCCAAGCTCTGGAAAGGAAGGGCTCGCTTGTCTGTGGGGCAGCAGTCTGGACCACCAGTGGTAAACAGAGGGTAGCTGACAATAGATCCATCCCAGCCAAGAAGCTACCTCACCCGAACACAACGGGCCTTGGGCCGGAAGGTGAGGTGAGAGCCGTTTCTGGAAGCAGAGGTGCCTACCTGACTTAAGGAGGAGGAGGCCTGAGTTAAGGCCTTATAGTATCTGTCCAGCCCATAGTTGGGCTGGTGAGGTGGGACCAGTGGTGGCCCCGTGTCAATACCGTTGACCATCAGTTTTGACTCTTGGGCACCCCTGCACATTGTGGGGACCGCCTGGAGCACTGCCCAAAGGTAGGCAGAGCGCGTAATGCTGCAGAGGAGCCTGGGATTGAGGATGGCAGAAGCGTGAGGCCATAATCCTGAGCCGGCCCACCTCTTATCTGTTGTACCCTGTGTGACTCGCCTTGGGGATGGCATCGCCAAGTGGTGGAGGGTCGGTATAAAGACTTCTTTCACCCTGGGGCTGTGAAGATAGGGGGGACTCCCCTGAGGAAGAGCAACCCCTGGGCATCAGGGCAGAGGACATTGGTCCCAGAAAGGTTTAAAATTAGAACTGGCAGGTGAGAAGGGCCCAGAGAGACTGTGCAATTGACCAGTCGGCTGCCCCAATTCACGCCGGCCACTGATAAGCTACCAGCTACTTTGGAGGTCAGTGGGTGCAACAATGGCTAAACTCCGGGCAAGAACGACAGGCCAGGTGGCAGACCTTGAAGAAGATGCAGCTGCCCAGCAACTGGGAGCCCAGTCAGAAATAGACCCAATCCAGAATCATCTGGAAATAATCATGGAGTCCATAGAAGATACAAAGTTCACCCTTCACCAAGACATTAGTACAGTCTCTGTTGACCTGAGACTGCTGCGTGCGGAACACCAGAAACAGATGGAGAGAGTGGGGACAACGGAAGCCTCCATGCAGAACTGCAGCCAGTGCAACGAACAATGAATAAAACAGTGGAAGAGCTTGCGGACCAAGTGCATATACTGGAATGTAGGGCAGAAGATGCGGAAGGGCGCAATTGCCAAAATAACGTTTGTATAGTCGGGCTGCCGGAGGGAGTTGAGGTCACCAACATGCTAGCATTCCTGGAACTATGGCTCTGCACAGAGGTGGCCCAAGAGGGCCTTTCTGCCTTCTACTCCTTGGAGAGAGCCCAAAGAGTCCCTGCTCAGCCACCTACACCGGGCGGCCCCCCACAACCCGTGGTGAGGTGGCTCTTGCACTTTTTAGACAGGGATACTCTACTACAGAAGGCCCCTTCGCGATCAATAATAGCAGGCTGTCTATCTTCCCAGATTACACCCTGGAAGTGCATCACAAAGGGCGTCTTTCTTAGAGGTGAAGAAAGCCCTGTGCGAGGAGGGCTTGCAATATGCCCTCATGTTCCCGGCTAAACTTCGTGTAGTTCTGGATGGGAAGACCCACTTTTGTGAAGACCCTGAGAGAGCATGGGAGTGGCTTGAGGCCTATAAGTCAGGAGCCCCCCGAGCTTGAGCAGCCTGAATGGGAGCCTAAACTCCCTTCCAAAAAGGAGGGCCCGAAAAACATCATTGTATCTCAAGAGGTGGACCTCACCTCACTCGGCACCAGCTTGGGTATAATGAGGCCCCGCTCCCTCCATCGGTAACCTCTGGCAAAGCCAAGCTCCAGCTTGGCTTTGGCATAGGGGTACCGACGGAGAGAGTGGGGCCTCATTATACCCAGGCTGGAGCTTGGCTTTGGCAGAGGGGTACCAACGGAGAGTGAGGTGAGGTCCACCCCTTGAGATACAATGATGTCGCAACACATCATGTTTCCAAGGATGATTTGAATCACAGTCAGAACTGTATGTATTTTTTTCTATGAAATAGCAGTCACAATGGTATTGTATGTTAAGGTCCTGAAGAAAGCCAGGGAAATGTGCCTTTAATTGCTGAAATATGTCGACCAATTCAGACAGTGATTTATTCTTAACTGTCTTTCTTTTTCACTTGCTTCACTATTGTTTTTAGTAGGACGACACAGCAGAGAGAGCGCTAAAACAATTGTGTGCGCCATCTGTTTGGTGTCTATCGCTTTTTAGATAAATACATTTTACACTTGTTCATTATTTTTTTTGCACTGCACAAACAAAAAAATTTAAGAAAAAAAATATCCCTTTGCACTTTTTCCTTATGTGAGCTACACTGAAGGAGACAACTACATCTATTTGTTCCTCTGTTGAACATCAAGGGAGGACATGAGACGGTTGTTTTTGGAAATCCCAGATGATGACACTGGGCACGTGAATGTGCAAATGATGGGATACCAATTATCCTAAGGTGGCTCTAGTTTGTCTTTTTCACTCATTTCTGTGATGTTTTTTGGCTTCTCTTATACTGAATCTTGATAGGGCCGAATGTGGCTTTGTTTTCTCTGATTGATTATTTTGGGAAACATTGGGGCATATTACCAAGGGCCATTATCGCTGCCTTAGCGGGACTTTTTCCCGCTAAAGCGGCGATAATTTTATCGCCCTATTACCTAGCTGTCGCTAACACCAGTTAGCGACAGCTAGTAGGAGATAGCGATCATCTTGGGGCCCACTTTGCATGTCAGCGATATTTATCGCTAATGACATGCAAAGTGGGCGTGCCAAGATGTTAGCGACTGGAAACAGTCGCTAATATCGCTATCTCCAATTATCAACAAAGCCTTACTTTTGGAAATATTCGCGCTAAGCGTGAATATCTCCAAAAGCTAACGCCTGCCCAGAGCAGTTCTTAGCCATGATATCCAATGGAAGGTGGATAACATGGCTAAGAGCATTGTCACGATAATGCATGAATATCGCTGATTTTTCAGCGATATTCATGCATTTTGCAGGATTTTTACCGCTTTTGAGATAAACCTTGATAATATCAAGGTATCTCAGCAGTAAAAATCGTCGGAGCGCGGCGATATAATTTTAGCCGCTAACCATGCATAGCGATAATTATCGCTATTGCTTGGTAATATGCCCCATTGTTCTTAAGACCAGGGATTCTTGTAATGTTACTGAGCATTGTCACCCAGGTAGCTCCCATCGGCAGATGCCTAGGTCTAAGACTTTGTGCCCACTTCTGGACTAGACCCACATCACCTCACAAGACTTCCCGAAAAGAGCTCAAAGTGAAACACCACCCTGCATAGTTACTTGGTTTATTGTTTTTTCACTTTTTACTTCTTTGTTGTTTTCATCTTCCTCCTGTGGTATTCATTCTCTGAGATTCTTCAAGAGACATATATTTCCAGGCACTGGGGTCTCCTCTCTCCTAGTAGACTGTATTCACATAGCATTGGAGCTTTGATCCGTTCTTTAACTAAAATCTACAATTCTAACTGGAGCCCTAAATGTATAAATGTTATTGATGGTAAAATCATGCACAGGTCTGTGGCTTACCAGCTTCTTGATGTTATATTCTGGTTGTGAGAAATACATGAACATCTGATAACCGATTACAGATATCTTACATGCCGAAAATGTACTGGTAAAAATATTGATTGTATACCCAAATGCTAATAACAATATGCTATTCTATTTCTGTCAAAAATGTTCCTGAATCAAAAGTGAGTCCATTGTTATAGGATGCAGAAAAGAAACTTGATGAAAAGTTCTCACAGCATCTAAAGTGACTACTTCAGCAAGATTCTGCCTTTTGAACAAGGTAGGAAAACCATCTGAGGCCTACATGTAAATCTGCTGAATAATTACCACATTATGATTAATATAAACACAAATTAATAATTGTATTTCAAATTTTCATAATTTGTTCAATCATTATTCTTCTTTAAAGGTTACATGTCAATATTAGGCATTGCTAAAAAAAATGTTGCATGTTTATCATTTTCAAAACAAAATATTATCATGTCACTCTAAAGTACACTTTTTTTATTAGAATAATCTGTAAATTTTAATACTAAAGGTTATTTCTGAATTAAGCTCTTTTAATCATTTCATGTTATTCATGATGCAGACATTGGTCCATTTTTGACACAATTTTAGAAGTTATCATCACCACATTTTCTATGTTAATTATGTTTAATTTCTCAAATCACATGATTACATGCATAGGTAAATCATTTTTGTTTCTCTTTGTGAACGTTTTCACATTTCCATGTTTCAAACACTTCTGCATGCTTTTACCATGTAGTAGAAAACCCCACGTTTTTCTTCTCGGCCATTTTACATGATTTCATCAAAAGTTATTATCATAAATCTCTTTTAGTGGTGCGAATTGATAGAGGCAATTGTCATTTAATATTTACGCTCCATCACTGGTTTGGAGTCTGAGTTGGGAGAGGGGTGTGGTGATGAATCTGCGCAACGGTTACCTGTACATTTTTCAAAAGCTCTCCTTTACACGCTGCTATTCCCAGATTCATTGGTTCCAACTTCGAAGGCTCCAGGGCCAGGGAGTTGAGAGAGGTCTTAGGAGACTGCTGAGGTTTTAATGTACGTGCCCAGATGCACCATTACGCTTAGGGCATGAATGTGACCTTCGCTTCATGGTTGGCGCAGTGGAATTGTGATGGACTGAGCTCGTACTCGGGCCAGCCATGGAAGAGACCACTTCTTCGCCATCTGGGTTGCTGGCTGTGGATGGGTCCAATGGAGCCCCAGAATTGGAAGGAGCTTGGTAGAACTGCATTCTAAGACCTGTATGGTGCGCTGAGTGTTTCCTCTCAGTGGCTGAGTTGGAACGGGTGGTAGGTCTCCTTCTGTCCATTTTAAGGATAAATCTATGAACTCCCCTGTTTTGTACTTCACAGGGGATTGTTTCAGTGGTGGTCCAACAGTCAGGGGGGCTTGGGGCGAATCTGGGAAGGACTTTTCCTGGTTGAGCCCACAGCCGTAGAGACGGACTGGGAGAGGTCCTAGTAGATTATGTGCAAACACAAGCTAGTCTTTTTCCAGGTGAGGCCCCGTCCTGACTTCTTGCTTACACCTGCTGATATTCTTAGTAAATGCTAGGGCCAGTGGCGCTGTTGGCTAAGGCTGTGAGCTACTGTAGCTTGGACCTGCAGCAATCCTTTTAACCCCTGGGTAGAGGGGTACAGGTTTGCAGGCTTGAGATTCATCTGGCAATGGGGAGAAAGTGGGACACCGAATAAGTAAGGCTCACCGGGACATCGCGAGTCACACCCAGCCTGAATGGGCCGCTTCTGTGAAATCCTTTTAATCCCTGCGCAGGCTTGTAGGCTTGAAAACTCTGCTGGCAAAGAAGAAAAATTGGAGTGAGGGCAAGTAGGGCTCACCGGGCCCCCGCAAGCCGCACCCAGCCTAGCTCGGCCACTTCTGCAAGGTCTGGGGGCACTCACTCAGCTGGGGCTGGATATAGCCACTGCTCTTGCCCCTCAGGTGACTCTGGTGTTTTCAGAGAGCCGGGTAACGCACAGGGGGCTCTTGGATGCAGGTCCGGCTCAAGACACTGGAAAATTCTAGAGGGACAACGGAGAGAAGCAAGACCTTTCGGAGCTATGGTGTTGCTGCACTTCTGTAATCCCAGTCACGGTCCCGATTGCATCAACCTTCTCAGGTCCTTTTTTTCTCGGCCCCTTGGGAGCCACTTTGGGAGGAAACCCTAAGACAGGAGTGGACGCAGAGGAGTGCGCTGAGCCCGTAGCACTCTGACTCCCCCCTCTACTTGCTCTTCCTTCCGCCTTCACTAGCACTAAAGTGCACGTAGTCCTAAAAACCAACAAAAGCGGGTTTAGAAAACAGGAGGAGTGAAGCGAAAGGTATGGGGTGACCCTGCAGAGAAGCCCATATCCAACAATCCTACAAATAGTATATTGAAAGTTTCCTTGTTCGCAACTTATTATTGCTGTTTATATATACACAAGTCCACTACTTGTTATTGAGTTGCCCTTATCTGTTCTCAACTGGGTTACCAGCAGTGGAGTTCAGGTGGGTGGCAACCCGATGATGAAGTATGCTAACTAGGTGGGTGAGTGTTCATGTCCTTGAAAGAGTAATACCTAGGAAAGTAATGATTGTTCCATCATTTTCTAGTGCTCTCTACCTAAATAATTAGCAGATCGTACTGTGAGGTTCCATAGGTCTGACGTATTCTGTTTTTGGGTACATTATTAACAAGACCTGGAATTCAGGAATGAAACTAGTTCCCTCAACAGATACATTTCCAACAGTCATTGGCTGACAACTTGTTAATCACTTCCACTACTGCCTTTTGGCAATGACAACAGTCCTTTTTTTATTCTCTAATTTTTGTCCCCGCTATCTCACACCAATGTCGTTTCCAATACAGGCCAAGGTCACTAATGCTTGAGGCGTCAGAGAAAAGCTCCTTTGCTCAGGAAGTCAGATCTATCTGCAGTCACATTGTCACTGCTTTGTAGCTTTCCAGGAACGGTAATCCAGGTCATTCTCTGATATGGTTTCACAGCTCATTTCATAGCAAAAACCATGCATCTGCTCACCGGTCTCTCTTCTATCCTACACCCTTCCTTGTGACAGTTGTCTCTTTTCTCTTTTTGCACCATCTGCTTCCCTCTTGTGCTATAGTTTGATGCTTTCTCTCTCAGCTGTCCCTTCGAACCTCAAACGCCTTTTCATCATTGTCACCACTTGTTTTCCAAGGCACAGCTACCACTGATGCCACCATCTTTTTATTACCTACAGCTCTGTCACCAGTCCCTTACACCTCATCCTCAGGCTGGCTCACCTTCTCCAAGGAGGACTATTCCATCTCCCCAGTCGCATCTATCCAAGCTGACACTTTCTATGCTGCACTCTGCCAAAAACAATCTTCAAGAAGGGAGGGTATGCTCTTGCCATCACTCAAGGGTGTCTTTTCTGAGTTTTGACACTGTTCTCAAAGGGCTGAAGAGATATGTGCTGGGTACAAATGCCCCCTCATTGTTATCCTAGACAGGAACAGGGTGAACGCTCCGCCTAAGGTGCCCACCCTTGTCACCATGTCTTCCCCTTTCATCTGCCGTCCATTTCTGGTATCTTTAATTCCTTTGCTTCAAGCAGATCACGATCCGCTCCTTACCTGTTTTTCTTCCAATCCCTGACTGCGGTTCCAGCTCCTGGACCTTACATACATGCTCTTGGTTGCTGTGCTCATCTCAACTGCTGACTGCCCTTTATTTATATGTTCCTCTCAGGGGGCAACACCTGTTGCCCTTTTTGAACCCTTCACTTCCTTAGCTCCCATTCCTGTACCAGCTGTAGGAATCCACCACCCCATCTCTTGAGGGTCTCATTGGCTGTGGGCTTCCATATTTAGTGCTGCCCCTCAATTTGCAGTTATTTAGGTGGTCCATCGCTCCCTTTATTCATGCCCAACCTCCTTGATCCCTTCTCATTCATGGATACCCCCATCCATGCTCCTTGGAGGGAGACATGTGCAAGGACTGCTTGAAGACCCCAGTGGACATAGCACTCTGGGTCCTACCTTAGCCTCCATGCACTTCAGGGGACCCCCCTCAGACCCAAGCGCCAAGCATCATTTCTTTTAGTTTCTTTGGTGTAGGGACCAAGCACAGATTGATTCAACTTAATTAGTGCCTGTCCGCTGCTTGCATTGTCATTATTTCTTCTCCCCTCCTCCTACTCCCCCTTGGACATGATACTTCATTCCTCTCCTACCAACTCCTTATCCATGTTGTTACCCCATATGGTGCTCTCTTGTGTGACTTGCCCCTCCCCTCTTTTTTTAACATATCACACAGCAGCGCAGGCTGCTGTGCAACATGGCTTAAAATAAAGCACTATGATCCAGTCAACGCTGGCCGAGTCAAGCACTTTTTTTGACTTTCTTTAAAGCCATGTTGTACAGCAGCTCAGGCTGCTTTGCAACATGGCTACAAAACATTGACAACCCCAATAGATGCCACATAAGGAGGGACATATTGGCTTTGCCAATGTTTGTTGGAAGGAGCATTTCTTCTCATCCTTGAGCAGAGGGATCAAACTAATCCCTGCTATAGATGAACAGCAATATTGTACAACAGCAGTGGTATGCCTGACAACCTCCTTTGCAGCTACATTATACTCTGTGATCCCTTGCGTGTCGAGCCTACCTTCCCTCCACAATCCCTCTGGTCTCGTACCACTTTGTATTATTTACAAATTATGCATTTTTCTGCCTTCTCATTTATCCCTTGATATTAGACAAACAATTCAAAATTGTAAACCAGTCATCAAACTGACTCCCACTCCTCAAAATGCAGACAGCTCTAATTCACATGTTTCTGACACTTCAGAAAATGCGATGAAAATGAACAAGGCAAATTTTAATGGAGAAGAGAATCAGGCCTGGAACCTTTTTTTTTTGTTTAAGAAATTTTTATTAGCATTTTGGATTAAATACAATACATATGTCATAAATAAGTGGAAAAATAAAAACATTAAGAATGATTACAAAACATATGCAATGAGCGATAAACAAATAATAAAATGGATATAGAGAGAAGGAAAAAGGAAAAAGGGAGATACATATGGAATAGAAAAGAAGAGAGGAGAAAGAAAGAAAAGAAAGAAAAGGCAAAAGAGGGAAAGGGAGAAGAGGAAAGAAAAAAAAAAGGGGAAGGTAAGAATAAGTGGGAAAACTGAGAGTCAGTCAAGGAAGAGAGTTGGAGGAAAGATAAGAGGTAAAAGGGAGCCAAAGGAGATCGGATTTAATTTTCAGAGGGACAGAAGAGGATGAAGCGATAGCAATCCTATGTTCATCGCAAACAAAATTCCACCAAGTGTGAACTGAGAGTTTAGAATTATCTTTCCAACATAATAAAATAACTTTAAATGCAAGAGAAATAAACAAGTCCAACAATCTTGCAGAAGAAGAGATAATATCAACGTCAGATGACAACGATCCCAAGAAAATAGTCTGTAAAGATAACTGAGCAGAACAACAAAATATTCGCATACATATCTTCCAAACTTCCTTCCAAAATGAGAAAACAGGGAGACATTCATATAATAGGTGTTTAAGTGACCCAGTTTCTTTAGAACATGACCAACACAGTAAAGAAGATGTTGGGGAAAACTTATGAACACTTACAGGGGTGATAAGGACTCTGTGATATATGAAAAGTAAAGATTGGGTAATACGAGCAGCAGGAGATATTTTAAAAAATTTGGACCATATACGATCCCACAATAGAACAGAGAAAGAGATATCAAGGTCATTTTCCCATGCAATCTCAACAGCTGATTTAGAACGATCTGTACCAGTGGACATTAACAATGTATAAACAAGGGCAGCCTTAGGTTGTTGATTGGAGAATAAGGGATAACGTGAAGAGGTAGGAACAAAAGAGGGTAAAACATCAGGCATTGAAAGGGAAGCTAAGTGTGACTGAATGGTAGACGTAATAATGGTATATTCAGTAACATAAGATGGAGGCAAGTTAAATAAAATTTGCAATTTCGGAAACGTAATGAGAGAGTCATTATCAAAAAATTGATGAACAAATAAAATATTCTTTTCTTTCCAGTGCTTAAAATAAAATGATTTGCCATTATATCGAAGAAATTTGTTAAACCATACAACAGATAGTAAAAAACATTGTACAGGGGATAGGTTGGAAGAGAAGACATTATGTAACACTGTTTGAGAGTATTTTAAGATAGGGAATTTGGTTAAAAAAGAACAGTTTGACATAAAAACAATTTGCTGAAAGGAAAAATCTTTCAGAAGAGAGCGTTCTAGGAGAACCCAGGTAGGTACAGGAGTATCATTAAAGTCATAGGCCAAAGAAAAGGATTGTTTAATCAGGAAAGCGGAGTGATACATTTTAAAGTTGGGAAAGCGAACTCCACCTTCAGATTTAGGGCGACTCAGCTTATGCAGTGCTATTCGAGGATGCTTGTCATTCCATAAAAATTTAGAACAAATAGCGTTTATGCGGGAGAAATATGAAATGGGAATTTTGAAAGGGAGCATAGAAACAATATAAAGAACATGGGGGTAATCTTCATTTTAATCGTATCTAATCTACCCCACCAAGAAAGAAATAATGGGGACCAGATTTGAAGAAGGGAGGGGATTTTCTTTATGAGAGAATCAAAAGTAAGTTTATGGGTATCTCTCAAGGAGGGTGCGAACCAAATACCAAGGTACTTAATTTTAGAGGGACACCAAGCAAAATCAGTACTATTAAACATGAATTGGTAAAAGAGCGAATTAAGTGGGAGGACTTCCGTTTTGGATAGATTCAATTTATATCCCGATATAGAGGAATATAACCGGACCTCATCCATAAAAGGTGGAAGGGAGGATTCAGGATTTGACATGGCAACCAGCACATCATCCGCATATGCAGATAATTTAGTTTCAGTGGAGGACAATTTAAAACCAGTGATATTAGGATTAGATCGAATTCTTTCTAAAAAGGGTTCGAGACAAAGAATAAATAATAGGGAAGAGAGGGGACAACCTTGACGAGTGCCTCTAGATAAGGAGAAGGACTTGGAAAATTGGTTGTTAACAAAAATACTGGCACGAGGAGATGAATAGAGGAGTTTGACCATTGAAATAAAAGAGGGACCAAAGCCAAACCAGTGCAGGGTACGAAACAGGAACTGCCAGTTGATACGATCAAAAGCTTTTTCAGCATCTAAGGAGAGTGCTGCTAAAGGGACTTTAAGATGTTTGCTCTGGGCAATGACATTGGAGAACATACGTGCATTGTCCGCAGCAAGCCTACCCTTCACAAAGCCCACCTGGTCCGTTTTGATTAGACAGGGGATAAGGGAATCAAGGCGTGAATCAAGAATTTTAGCAAACATTTTGCAGTCATAATTAATTAGGGATATAGGGCGATAATTTTTACACTGAGTGTGATCTTTATCAGGTTTCGGGATTATGATAATTAGCGCATCCAAAAAGGACCCAGAAGCCTTCGCATCTAAAATAAAGGAATTGAAGAGTTGAAGGAGTTTAGGAGAAAAAATGGTATGAAACGAGGAATAAAATTCAACAGGTAGGCCATCCGGACCAGGAGTCTTTGATCGTTTGAGTGAGTTAATGGCTCGAGTTACCTCCTGAAGAGTAATTTCTTCTTCTAGGAGAGCAAAATCATCCGGTAAGGACGGGGGAGAGGGAAGGCCCTCAAAAAAGGATGTTAAGTTTACATTAGAGGGGTGTGTGTCGTCAGTATATAAGGAGTGATAATAGGAATGGAATACTTCAGCGATGTCCTCATCTGCCGAAACCAATTTATTTAGAGAGTCATTAAAAATTGGGCCTACATTTTTACGTTCAGATTTAATTTTCAAATAGTTTGGCAACATTTTCCCGCTTTATTTTGGCCACCATGGAATTTGGATTTGATTTTAAGGAGGGTGTTACAAGCCTCATTAGTAATAATCTTATTGAGTTCTGTTTTGGCTAAAATTAAATCTTGAAGGGAAGAGGAGGATTTAGAAGAGAAATACAAATGTTCAAGGTTTTTGATTGTCCGAAGTTGGTCATCGTATTGTTTCCTATTGATTTTTTTTTCTTAGCAACATAGGATATGGTAAATGCTCGGAACGCAGCTTTAAAAGCATCCCAATTATTTGGAATGGAGGTGTCGGAGGGATTATTAAAGGAAAAAAATTCATTGAAAAATTCCGCATTTTCCTTCAAAAAAACTGAATCAGATGAAAGAAAGGTGTTAAATTTCCAACGACTAAATTTAGAGGAGATAAGGAAAAGATCAAGTGTGGTAGAAACAGGGGCATGGTCAGAAATAAAAATGGAACCTATTGCAGATTTATGAATGGAGGGGAGTAAAGATTTACTAACCATAATGTAATCAATCCTGGAACGGGTGTGATGAACAGTAGAGAAAAAGGTATATTCCAACACATCAGGGTTACACAATTTCCAAGAATCGTACAAAGGACGCAAGGCAATGGCAGATTGGAAACTCTTATGAGATTTGTCAGGTTGAAATTTACTGGAGGATAATCTATCAGAGAAAGGGTCTAACCATTGGTTAAAATCACCTGCAATCATAAAATCGGGGCAATCAATGGAAGAAATCAGGGCTTTAATAGCATTCCAAAACTTAGGGTCAGGACGTACCGGACCATAAATATTTAGCAGAACCAGTGTCTTATTATAGATAATAACCTTAGCCATTGCCCAACGTCCTTCATCGTCATGTTGAGAGGAGATAATTTGTACATTCAAAGCTTTGTGAAATAAAACAGCAACCCCCCCTTTTTTAAGGAGAGCAGGAGAAAATACAACCTGACCCACCCACTGTCTCTTTAACTTGAGTGATTCAACATCAGAACAATGCGTTTCTTGAAGAAAAACGACTTGAGAACCAATTTTGGATAAGTGAGACAATACCTTTTTACGCTTGACAGGGTGACCAAGACCTCGCACATTCCATGAGACAAAATTACACACCATTGAGGAGAAGGGTGATGGGCGACATGTGGAGAGAACACATGGCAAGGGAATCACTACAGAAAAGGAAACAACAAAGACATAAAATACGTGTAAAGAGAGCTCTCAAAATACTCATAGCACAAATGTAGAATCTGGTCAAGAGAACGAAATACACCATGAAGAAGAATAAACGAGAAAGAGACTGCAGAGGGAAAGAAAAATATAGAGCAAAGGAAAATAGGGAAAAAAAACAGTAAGAAGAGAAGAAAAAAAGAAAGAAGAGGCGAGGAAGAAGAGAGAACAGATAAAAGAGAGAAAAGAGTAAACAGATCAAGGCATAGAAGCCTGATCGGAGAAGCAGAGAACAACAAAAACATCAGGGGCAAGGATACATCAGGTAGGGGACATATCCCCACAAGCTACCGAGAGAAAGGACATATATAGGGACAGAGAAAAGATTGTACGAGCAAAAACAGTAGAATATGAAGAAAGACGAAAGAAAAGAGTCAAGGAAAGGCCGAAGAAAGAGGAAAAGAACCACAGTGAAAAGAAAAAGAGCTACATGGAAGAATATTTTGAAGAGAAACAGTAAGTAATATTAGGTAGCAGTGTCCATCGTTGAAGGAGAAATACTCTGTAGAAAGGCATGAAGTTTTTGAGGCTCATCAAATGAGCGGGTCCGGCCATTATGAGTGATCTTGCAGAAGCACGGATGTAGGATGCCATATTGAATGTTGAGCTGTCGCATGAGAGGCCGTAGATTCAAGAATTCTTTTCATCGGGCATTTGTCGCAGTTGAGAGATCCTGCGAGATAAAGATGTTATGACCGGACCAATGGAGACGTCGTTTAAGCCTGGCAGCTTTCAGAACAGTCATTATTTCCGTGAATTCTAGAAAGAGCATAATAATGCCACGAGGTTTGTTAGAGTTAGAGTTAATACGGCCGAGGCGGTGAGCCCTCTGAATGTTAAGGGGGTGTGACGTAGGTTGGAGATCCAAAAGTTCCTGTAAAATGTTTTGTAGGAAACACACCATGTCAGGACCCTCCACATTTTCTGGAATACCATAAACGCGTAGGTTGTTTCTGCGATTACGGTTTTCCAAATCCTCCGTGTGCAACTTGAGTTTGTGGATTTCTTGCTCTAATAGTGGGATTTTAGTTGAGGCATCCTGAAAGTCACTAACCCTTTGCTCCAAATTTAAGACTTTGCTCTCCATAAGAACCCAGCGATCTTCAATCTGTTTAAGCCTTTCATTAGTAGCAACCATGAACGGTTGGAGGCCGCGAACCTCCTCCAGGATGGAGTCTAGAACAGGGTTGGAGGAAGACTTAAAGGGGGAGGGCGGATCATTCTTAGGCCGTTTAGGTTTGGTACCAGTTTGAGATAATTTGGAGTCATTGGCCATGATGATAGCGTGAGCAGGAGCCAAAAGGCGAGGCGAAGGGTAGAGAAAAAAGTAGGGCACTGCACAGAGTAGGACTTGACAATAGTTGCAACAAAGTCTCACTCAGAAGGTAGCAAATATGAATGGTAACAGCTACAATGGACAAGCTGGATAGAAGAGGTTGAAAACAGATGAAAATCAGCATCTTCTCCAAAATCTGGGAAGGAACAATGCTCTTGGACTCCCTGAAGTCTGTGTATCAATCTGAATGAAATGCCCCTTTTTTTTAAAAATATTTTTATCACAAGAAAAAATGTATTAATGCATTTCTCAGCAATTTAAATTAAATTGTTTTTTGCTATCATAGATTGTTGTATTTTCCTGTTCAGATTACTCTTTGCCAGATATGATAACTTGCCTGGGTGTTTACTCTTGCTACAAATTGAAAAAAGATGAAACGCAGCACGCATGACAAGTTAGCACTGAGTTATGAGGTAACGCGACAGCGAAAAGTTGCATTAGTATTTGAAAAGAAAAGTGTCCATCTTCATAGGATGCATGAATAAGGAGCAGTACAAATAGGGAGTGAGCAGTAAGGCCAAAACACCAATTGCTAAGACACTGTGGCATATGTGGTAAGGGAGAAATAAACAGTCATTTCAAATTCGGCATATCTAAAATGGCGGCACCTCTTCCTGTCACAGTATACAGTTTTTAGGCATTAAAAACGGAGGAGGGGCAGAAAATGGCAAAGCACCAGCAAGAAATTGCCATAATGATAAGGAAGAATGTCGATGGACCATATTATTGCCGAATAGACAGCGGGGAGTCGGAGCGGTGAAGAAAACTGCGACACGGGCTCAGGGGCCAAAATGGCGGCCGCCTGTGTCGGAAGAAAAGGAAAAGTTACCGCTGTACAGAAAAGACTCCACAAAGCACGAAATCCTCTTGCAGCAGCAACATCAGGGTCGCGAAGCCTTCCGCCGACCTTGGAGCCGTCTCAACCGTTCTGAAAACGGGTAAATGCGCTCTCACGGCATCAGCGGGTCAAGAAGAGTAATTTCGAAAAAAGAGCATGAAAAATTTGGAGCAACAGACTAATAGCTATGAAAGGTGTCAGTCTCCCCATAAACAGTAGTTCTGGAAACTCAGCTGAGTTCTGTAACAGTTGCAGTAGCATCTGTTAGAAGGAAATAATCACAGAAGTAGCTATAATTAGAAAAGGAGCAAGTCACCTACAATGTATCAGGAAAACAGAAAATCACTGCTTGCAGTAACTTACAGCAATTGGATATGAATCCCACATTCAAGTGCTAAAAGGCATCGCAGGGTAGATGGGTATAGAATGCATGACAAGAATGCCTAGAATGCAATAACTCTCTAACTAGGAGCATGTACTATATAGAAAAGCACAAACATGTTACAAACTACAAATGTTGGATCATTGCTAGTGAATAGGAAAGGATCTCCCGATGTTCCGCCATCTTCTTGCTCAATTCTCACGGTAAACATCCATGTGGACATGTGGTTGTTTGAATGCGACTACAGAGTATTACAAAAAGATACTTCTAGGAAGGTTTTCCTGAGATCCTTTGTAAGCTTACTCTGTTAACTGTTTAGTGTCCCATTGTGTAACAATAGGCAGCTCTATGAAATGAAACATTAATATATAGAATGTACTGGTTAGATCATGAAATTTAAGTCTATAGCAAGCAGTTTCTTTCTTCATTATACATGTCCTTTAAAAGCATGTGGCGGGGGAAAATTATCTAAAATACGATTAAGTCATATGGTGTGAGGAAGGTAAGAAATACATTTTGCGGCAAAGAGCAAATTTCACAAAGATGTCACGTTCTGCAGTTCAATAAAAAGGCATTTATTGTATTAAAGAAAAAGGAAAGAATAAAGAAAGTATTGACGCATAGCACTGAAAGAACGTTAGAAATGGGAGCTTTCTGCAGAAATAAGCAGCATTTTCTCTTTTTGCACATTTATTAAAGGTATATTATCTCTAACCACTATATTGACACATATTTTTCTAAATTAACGCTAAGGCGCAATTATATATTGTTAAGAGGGAAATTTACGTAAAAATGTTCAAATTCCACAGTATCTTTAGAATAGATGCCCGAGCGAGATTTGTCTGGTGGCTGGAATCTTTAAGTAACCTGCAGATAGCAGGTCTGACCCAACTATTCATTCTTTTTAGGATAGTGACAGGAGTTTCATTTGTATTGTGACATAATAGTTGTATCAGAAAGGATACATGTAAATAAACACAAGCACAATTTTAACTTGTTTGATAAGCACGTCTTCAATCATACTATGTATTGGCATTTTATGCGAGAGTTCACCATACAGGAAAAACGTCACACACGTGAGTGTACCTTGAGACTGTTGGAAGCATTTGGTCAATGTAATGCTGGAAGACTAGCAAGGAAAATAAATTACTCCAACATACCGCTGATGGTTCAACTTCAGGAAGCAAATGGCAGTCATTAAGCAATCACAAAAAGTCATAATCCTCTCTTCTTGAAAATCCTGCGCCTGCTCCCAATGACAAACAAAGTGGCGCTTGTATATATTATTCGCGTTTCTTAGGTGGAGACAGTGCAAGTTTTTTTTTTTACACCACACTCTAACTTTCATGAATTTCAAAATAAAAACAAATCCCCGATTCGTGTGAGTACCTTGCTTGGCCGGCTCGTTTACCACACCTACCACGCATATAGAAACAGGCCATGTGTAAAATTGGTTTAAAAACTCGACCACACTCAAATGGAAGTGAATAATGAAAGAACATATCTAGACGTCTAGGGCAGAGACATATTGCATACCTGGCCAATGGTCCCATGCCACTCCTATTTTCACCACAGCCTATTGAGATTGGCGTAGTGTCACCTACATGACAGGCTGGCAAGGCTGGGGCAGAGCCAGTGGAATATATCTGAGATGCAGACAGCCAAATGCGTGTCTGTGGTTTGGTCCAGGGCAAACCCCTTCTTATTGTTGATCAGTTGGAATGTAGAAGAGCCTGTCACAGTGCAGACCAGTTGGGTTACTAGATACAGGGCAGGCTGGCAGAATTGTTGCACATCACATTGCAATCCAGGTGAGTAAGGTAGGTTGTAGACAGAGTTAGCTACATTGTAGGCCAGCCACATGACTGCCCCAGCTTCACCCCTACCACCTTCCAGCTAACTCTGATCAGCCCTACAAGGGAAGCAAATATATTAATACATTGTTTACAAATTTGCAAATCTGTACCCACACCTTACTTGACATCTCTACTCCCAAGCATTGTACCAATCTTTATTCTGACAGCACCACTCAGAACCTCAGACACGTCCAAAAACTATATAAGGCATACCCCAAAACACACTCTCAAACCATGCATCTGAGCCTTTGTTTAAAATAATCTCAGTCAAGGCAGGCAGTGAGACAAAGCATGCTCACTCGGTCGCGCCAATTGCGAGACAATGGTACACACAGTAACACTTCTGGTAGACGGGTAATATAGAACTTGCAAGTAACATTGTGAATGTCTCTGCCTCCAGACAATGGGCCTGGAGGTTAAATGTTTCTATCCCAGTCCCATTTACCTGGTGTCTAACATGGCTCCGTTTTAGTCCTTCCAACAATTGACTCCTCCCCGCTTATTAATCTGCCATGCCACAGTCCTCGCGCAGCTGATCTGGTTTTGAACTAGCTTATCCATGCCCCATTAACCTACAATACGATTTTCCAGCCGTCAAGACTTAGGACCTCATTTATCAGAAGTGTTGCATCGCTGCGTGAAAGCAGCGATACAACACTTCTCAGTGCGCCCTCCTTGCGGCATCATTGATGCATCATATTTACTGTATGACGCATCGTGTCGCAAGGAATGAGAGATACGTCAGTATTACTGACGTATCTGTTGCCGCAAAAGTGGCGCATTGCTGGAGTTGTGTCGGAGGCATGATGCAACTCCAGCAATGTTCCTTCACATGGGGGAAGCCCCATGTGAAAGGGGCTGGGTCACCCTTGTGCCTGCCATGAGGGAGGCGTAAGGTTTTGAAGCATTGGCATCCTAGAAGTGGCGCCGTGAAATCTTGTAGCTTTCACTGCGCCACTTCTACGACCCTTTCTTGCGAGGGAATGCCCACCCTGCATACATTACACCTGACGCAGGTATAATGTAGCATAGGGTTTTATGAAGTGATGCATCTGTCTAGGTGCGTCACTTCGTAAATATGGGGCAACATTGCACATTAGTTATGGCGCTGCTGCATTAGTTATGGCGCTGCTGCATCAGTAAAAGTGATGCAATGGCGGTGCAAATGTGAAGCAGGACTTCAAAAATAAGTCCCTTGGTATTCGTCTATAAATTGCTTCACATCCCAGCCAGCCAACAGTGCTACCCTCTCTGCTCCACCCACGAGGCTGCAATGAGACGTATTCTACCACACCGCCACTGATGCAACATTCTACAAGTTCCTCCCCATCCCGGCCAACATGCCATGCACCTGGTAAACCTTATCCTGATTCTTTCACAAATTTACAAACATATCGGGTGACCATCTCTTTCCCTTTTGCTAATAGTCCGATTTACTGTGCCTCTGCTCTGCTGACCCGTCTTGCCTGACTCTCTCTCCCAGCCTCTTCAGTCATGCATGTGGCTTGTTTTGCCAAACCATGCTGACATAATTTGTGACATGGCTTTGTGTAAGCTCTGTCAGCCTTGACAGAGTTGGCGCCTGCCCCACTGGGCTGACATGTGACTGGCTCTACTCCACCTCCACCAGTCACACTCGTGACATGGCCTGACCAAGCACTGCTGGCTTGCCATATTTGTTTATGGGTCTTCCCGTCCTAGTGTATGCTTTTTCGTGCCATCTAATGTATTTTCAGTCAGTTGAGGAACACACAAGATCAGATGGCACGTGGGGGGGGGGTGGAAATATATATGTATGAATGTTTTCTTGTTGTGATATAAGTGCCTGACATAACGCAATAAAATAGTGTTGCTTGTCTCGAGGCACCTTTGACCACGCTTCCATCTGAACTGTGATCGAGAACTGAAAGTAGGGAAAAAGATGGCTGCTGTTAAGTATAACTTTCAAACGCTAACCCTGGAAAAAAATGACAGAAGTTACATTTGAAAAAACAGACTGGGTGAATCTTGGTCTTTGATTGTGCGTCATTCAATTTCTCGAACACGTGTAGGGTGGACCCTCCTTTGTAGCCGGATTCTGAATTTCCTTTTTAGTTACTTTTCAGTGGTCCAGTCAAGGCATATCACCTGCCTTTAGAAAATAATGAAATTGCTCATCTGAAGGATGTCTCTATTTCACAAGTCTCTATTTCAATATCATGAGTTGATAATTGTTACATCTTATGACAGCCGTGATTTGATTACTAAAATGTCAATCAAGATGCTAAGGTTGCTGGATTTCTGTGCCGGAGATGGCGTCATCTTAGCTCCTGTGACATTTGGAAAGGGGGAATATTTTGAAGTAGAATATTTTGAGTCTGACCATCCATTGCCAGGATCCATGTTTGAAAGCCATCAAGACATAGGCATATTTGTTTCTTCCCTTAATAAGTGTCAAGTCAAGTCAAGTTTATTTGCATAGTTAATAAAAACCATTGCATACAGTTACAAAAAGCAATTTCTGATACATTTATTTAAAATACAAAATACCTTAAAAACAAGCAAGATAGTCATAAATTAAAAATTTCCACACTTTGAACAGCTGTGAAAGAACCATTTCTAATACAGTTATAAAGGTTGTTTCTGATACATTAATTTAAACTGTAAAAGACGTCCTTACAAATCTTTTCACTGACAAGGTACTCAAAAAACATTTCTGATACAGTTACAATAAGCCGTTTATGATACATACATTCAAAGTACAAAAATGTCCTTATGAGTACCGCTATTATCATAGCTGTGAAAGAACTCTTTCGAATAGACTCCTTTATCTACGTGAAGTAAAAGCACAGACAAACCTTTTTGTGACAATAAAAACAACAATTTAGAAATCTTCGTAATTTTAGTTTGATGTATGTAGAAATGTACGTTCCCTCAAAACCGGGATACGCCTTTTGGGTCTTCCCTGTGGTTTACTGAGGCTAGTTTTGCTCTTTAGGAAGACCTCTTTTTGTCTGTTTATAGCGTGCAGTTAGTTAGAAGTAATATGAGCACCCTTGAATGCTGTTGTAAAGTGCAAGTGACTTGTCAAACCAGCGTTCTGAAAAGTAGCCTGTCCTTATTCCTGCATTGACCGAAATCTTTTGAAAAAGCCTCTTAGGTGTCTTCGACTATTGACTTTTTGAAGTGGGTTTGTAAAGTGCTGGTGACTTGTATTGTTGTGTGCTTCAGGGAGTAGCCTGACCTTGCTAGTTTCTTTGTAAAAATGCAAGTGACTTAAGCAGACCAACAATCTTAAAGGTAGCCTGACCTTGCTCCATCATTAGACCAAGACTTTTGAAGAAAGGCATTTTCAACTATTGTCCTCTTGAGCGGGTTGTAAAGTGTGGGTGACACTTGCTTGGATGCTCCTATAATTAGTGTAACCTAGCTCATTCACAGATCCAATTCTTTTAAACGCAGTTTTAGGATTTTTTTAGGTCTCGGCCTCGAGACCTATTGTCGCTGAGTTGCCTCTCAAAGGAGACAACCCAGGGCACGTGCGGCGATTCTGGTATTTGGACGAGCACGTAGAGGCACGCCTGCGCGCACATCTCCTGTCCTGCAGGTAAACCAGCATTCAGACAAGAGATGGCCAGACGCAGCACGCTGTTCACACACACACACAGACGCGCACACACACACACACACACACACACGTACACACACACACACACACACACACCCTCCCTCCCTGCCCCCCGACCTCCCACTCACCGGGCTCTTTCCGCGTTTCCCTCTCCTTCTGTAGCGGGTCAGTGTCGGCAGCAGGCAGACTCGGAGGTCGGCGTGTCTTCTCCGGCGATCCGATCTGCACGCTCATGGCGACGTGCGCTCCCACCGCGCTGTTTCGCGCCCGGCGATCCTCAGCGTGTTACATTAGCATTCCCGCAATTGCACCAACCTGACCAAAAACAAATCCAAAAAGCACAACCATTGACGTATGGAGCGTGGTCAGCCGATGATCAGAAGCATGTCTAGAATGACAGCGCAAGCGCGGACGGATAGTGCTCTTTTATTTAGAAACCTATAATTTAGCGAGCGCAGCTCATTTGTGTGCTGTCCCTTTAAAGCACAGCGCTTGCGCATGCGCCGTGATCCAATACGCTGATGTCTGTAAACAAGAGCCTTGTTTCCGGCCTGCGCGCGGCCGCGCTGACGTCACACCTCTGTTTACCCGTTGTGTTTCCTATCTCACACCTGTGCGGGTCACGCCACGTCAGCGCCGATGTTTCCAGGATAGAAATCTATAGCGGGAGCAGAAACGGTGGTGTCATGGTGGTGAGGTGGAGGAGTGCACTAGGTACGGGAAAGGGAACTTGGCCGGGGGAGTCAGGACAGGAAAGGCACCCACCAGGAAAAAGGAATGCAGAACAGTGCATATAAAGTGGTGTTTGAAGGTGCTGCTATCCATTGCCTAGCAAGATTCTTGGTTGGTGCATCGACCTTCACTGAGGTTGCAAACACCTGAACACTCTTCAATGTGTTGCTTAAGTGAATAAGCACTAAGGCATCAAATGTGTTGACTCCAAACACTTTGAAAGAATGGAGGGTGTTGTATGAGAGCAATTTGCTCTTTACCGAGGTTCCAGTATGCATCGGATTTTGTTTGTTTGTATTGGCCCTGTTCCAAAATTTCATATTCTACTGTTTGCTGACCTACCTGGTGCTAAATAGTTATAGGTTCTGAATACCATATCACATAGATCATTTCCTCACTCCATATTGGTAGTCGGAGTGCTCCTGTCTTACTGAGAGGTGGAGGAAACTGCTTTATAACATCACGAAATGCACATTCACCCATGGGCAACTTAGTGCTGAATAACAGAGCTTATTGTTACCCAACTCAATGGTACTCATTTTATCGATCTCCGAATGATGAAAGGCTGAGTGGACCCGCCGGAATTTGAACCTGCCGGAATTTGAACCTGCGACCATAAGCGGAAACAGCCCCCTAGAGTGAACGCATTAGTCCACTGAGCCACCAGCCCCGGGGTGCAGCAGTTACTTTGTATTCACGGTTGTCTTCATTAGATGTGGGGGGGAGGAGATTCTTCAGGAGTGTGGCGTGATTGCTGAATGTTTGTTTGTTTCCCTCAAAGGTGGATTGTGGTTATTTCCTCCTCTAAACTGTGTTCTGTGTGCTCGGTCCAATGTCCTTAAAAGTGGAGTGTACACATATATAGTACGTATATATCATGCATTTTGAGTATTTTGATGTGCTTTTGGTAGTCTCCATCAAAAGTACAGTGATGTATTTTTTTATTCTAGTGGAGTTTTCTCGTATCTGGTGTCAGTGTTCAGTATTGGTGTGAATTGTGTGCTGCTGTTTGTACGGACTCAGTTTGGGTGGCGATAACCGTCGTTCTCTCTTTTGCGTGAGGTTACATTCTCTTTGTCTAAGTTTATGTTCATCAGATGAAGGCAGTTGCTATCGAGTGGTCATTGGCGAGTGTGTACCTATTATATGTGTAACGTGTTACTGTCACCCTTTTCTACAAGTTGCCGAGGAGTAGCTTTTCGCAGAGGCCAAATGGATTTACCAGAATATTATTTTGAGCAGCCCAAGCATAATTTGGAAACAACGTTTGACATCTCCGACTCCAACCCCCCCTGCCCCCCCCCCCCCACAGCAAGTCTCTGATTGTCTTCACCAGCTTTTTATGAGGGGCTTCTGTCGGCATGCTGCCATAATGACTTTCTTTGTTTTTCCATTGTAAGCTGGCTGCACTGCTACTAAAATATTACAGGAACCACGTATATCTTATTCGTTTCTGCTCTGTGTGTGTGCTTCTGGTGTCTGTTCACTTCAACTGAGTTTTCAATAGACTTGTGCAAAAGGTTATAATAAAAGGTGCGCGCCTTTTCTCTTGGTGACTTCTTCTCAGGTCTCAAACATTTTAAACAGCATTTTAAGGACATCTTCAGGAGCCTGCGATTGATTCCTTTTCGTAGCGTGGGCCAGGCTGCGGGTAGAATCGAAATGTTGACTTGGGTTGTTTCTCAAAGAGGCCGGGACGTTATATGCATCCATGAACTGCTGGGCGCTATTTATTATTTTTGTGTGTTATTTTCTTTCGTTGCATCCAAATTTAGCTCCTACAGACGTTTACCCTCTTTTTTTGGGGGGGGGGGCATTAGGAGAAAGTGGAGAGGTTCAAGGCTTGCAGATATGTGTCCATCGTATTACTTGGGTACAAAGCCCAGGTACCGGCAGCACAGTTAAAATATTTTAGTGCATACCTATTCATTTTCATTTATGGTTTTATTTTAGATTTGTTTTTATTTATTCTCAAACCTTTTACTGTCTGTACACAAGATGCGTCACCTCCATGATCCTAAAATGTGCAGCCACACAGAAGTGGTTTAATAGCACATTGGTGTCTATTATTGAAGTTGAGGTGTTACAAGATAATAATATTCATCATCATGATACCTGCACCCAATGCATCACCACCTACCTGAACTCCCATTGATTTTTTTCTTAGAACACTGTATTTTTATGATATGTTCTATAAGGACCATAGTACATTTTCTGCGGCTCTTCAGATAGTTAGGATGAAGGATGCATCTGCTACAGCCTCCTGCATGACTTGGACACAGCACATGCTCCTACAGATGTGTACCTCTTGTTATGTACTTTTTAGTGTGACAGTGTAAATTATGACACACCCTTCCCCGTTAACACACAATTGGTGGCTGCCAACCTTACATTCTAGCTAGGCAGGTTTGGGCTAATAGCCAACATTTGCTACAGCTCTCCCATCGGACCCGTCCCTGCGTGGCCTTTCACCCTCGAGGTCCAAGTATGTCTGTCCCATTCCTTACACCGCCGCCCGCTACACCCTTCATCCCCTAGAAAAGCACATTCAACTTACTTTTTTAAAACAGTAAGTACCAGGGCCTTTGTCTTGCCTCTGCTCCCCTTATTGTGCCATTTTTCTTGCCTCTGCCCCCCTGTTTGTGACATTTTTCTTGCCTCTGCCACCCTGTTTGTGACATTTTTCGTGCTCCTGCCCCCCTGTTTGTGCCGTTTTTTGTGCCTCTGCCCCCTGTTTGTGCCGTTTTTCGTGCCTTATGTCCCCTGATTGTGCCGTTTTGCGTGCCCATGCCCTCCTGATTGTGCCGTTTTTCTTGCCTCTGCCCCCCTGATTGTGCTCGTTTTCTTGCCTTCTGCCCCCCTGATTGCACTCGTTTTTCTTGCCTTCTGCCCTCTGATTGCACTCGTTTTTTTCTTGCCTTCTGCCCCCTGATTACACTTGTTTTTCTTGCCTCTGCTCCCCTGATTGTGCCATTTTTCTTGCCCCTGTCCCCTTGATTGTGCCATTTTTCTTGCCTCTGCTCCCCTGATTGTGCCATTTTTCTTGCCTCTGCTCCCCTGATTGTGCCATTTTTCTTGCCTCTGCCCCCCTGATTGTGCTCGTTTTCTTGCCTTCTGCCCCCTGATTGCACTCATTTTTCTTGCCTTCTGCCCCCTGATTGCACTAGTTTTTCTTGCCTTCTGCCCCCTAATTGCACTCGTTTTTTTCTTGCCTTCTGCCCCCTGATTGCACTCGTTTTTCTTGCCTCAGCTCCCCTGATTGTGCCATTTTTCTTGCCTCTGCTCCCCTGATTGTGCCATTTTTCTTGCCTCCGCTCCCCGGATTGTGCCATTTTTCTTGCCACTGCCCCCCGGATTGTGCCATTTTTCTTGCCTCTGCCCCCCGGATTGTGCCGTTTTTCTTGCCTCTCTCGTGCCTGGGGGCTGTAGTTCCGGATAACCAGCTGACGTCTGCAAACATCCGCCTCCGAGTCCAGTCAGGTGAATTATCACCACTTTACCACTGGTTGTAGACCGAGACTGTCTATAATGGCTGCAGTAATATGTACATGAGCTTAACACTCAAAAGCCAAGATTAGGAGCGTGAGAGGTACAGATCTGACAGGTCGTTAGTGGCTATATGGCAGTGTTTTCCCCATGAAACCGACCCTATACACGGCATTTATTGCATGAAGCATGCCAAACCCCGTAGCTGCCTCTCAACTGATCTGCTCTGTGGAAGTTGTGCAAGGGCTTGTTTACCGCACGCTAAGCACCAGTGACAGTGACGGATGGGGTCTGTGGAAGGAATTTTTGAGTCAAATGTGTGGGGCTGTGTGTGTGTGGGGCTGTGTGTGTGTGTGTGTGAGACTCTGTGTGTGTGGGGGGGCTCTGTGTGTAGGGCTCTGTGTGTGTGTGTGTGGCTCTGTGTGGGTGGCTCTGTATGTGTGTGTGGGTGGCTTTGTGTGTGGGTGGCTTTGTTTGTGGGTGGCTTTGTGTGTGTGGCTCTGTGTGGGTGTAAATGCAATAGGTCATGCATTTGCAAGCGATTAAGCTATTGGCATTGTAAATGACAATGCCATTTATTTAACAATTAAGCTATTGGCAATGTAAATGACAATGCCATTTATTTATGATTTTTTTTTAAAAATGTCATGAGCAATGCCAATAGCTCTACCTTTAATAATGCCGAGACCATTGCTTTGTAAATGCTTGTTTTAACTTTGCAGGCTAGGGGGATTAAGGATCCAGTTAGCCAAGAGATTACTGCTTGCCTGCAGGACGAATTTACAGAGGCATAGACAGAATATATGTATTAACGTCTCTTGCTTATATCCGCAAAGCTGGCAATTTTGGTTTTGATACGGTTTGTTCCAAGGTGGAAAGAAATCTTATGTCTATGATCCCGAATCGATGTAACATGAATTGCTGCTTTAAGGCCTGGGGGAAATGCGCTGAAAGATACTCCTGGGGCCTCACATTTTTTATGAGTTTATCACTGTCGAGATAGGCTGTCTTTTTGCGAAGGAATTTTGTGTCTGTTAGATGGGTCAAGAATCGAGCTGAGGGCGGCATATGGTTTTCCCATACTCGAGGACCAAAAGCCTTGCAAGCCTATCTCCTCAATGGCTTGGCTGAAGTATTCTACCCATGAGCCTTTTTGATTGCTATCCTGTTGTTACTTAATTTCAAGCCATCATAGATGATGATGGAGCCCCTCTCGGAAGCACATAATCTCCACAACAGTTTGACAAAAGCCCTCTTGCTTTGATTAATTTTCTTTAAGTCAAACTCTAGGTGTGCCGGGGCTAGTGAAGCTGTTTTTTTAAAATAGGAAAACACAGATTTATCTACTTTTGTTTGGATCTTGTTGGGTTTAACTATTTTACGTCCATGCATGATTTCTGTGCCATAGGCCACCGATGGCATCAGCTGCACTGATATAACGGTAAGTACGTATCTAAATGACAGACAGCTCAATTTCTTTTATAGTAGTGTGAACCAACAAACTAACGACTGTGCTTTAGCCTGCATAGCGGATATGTGTTATTAAAAGGTCATTTGATGTTCCAAATTGATGCCTAGATATTTATATGTGGTAGCAACCTTGACCTTTTTCCTCCGAAAAACAAGGTGAATGGCTTAACTTTGGAATCAACTAGCCGAACCACTTATTTTTATTTAAGTTTAGCTGTAGCCCTTGATTCGTCCATGTCATTTTTAGGGCATTCATGCCCATTGCAGGCCTATTAGCGTTTTTTCTCAAGAGACCAATATCATCAGCATATTGCAGGCATCTTAATTTCTCTGAAGCCAGGATTGGGACGTTGCTGTTATTCTGTGGTAGGTCTTCAAAATATAAGTTGAACAAACTTGGGGAGAGTTCAAATCCTTGTTTGAGGCCATTCATTGTGGTGACACAGCTGCGGTTTCCAATTTTGACTTGCATTCAGGTTTCTGTATACAATAGAGTGATTGCCCTCAGCAGGTCTCTTGGGATATCACATTCTTCAAGTTTTGCTTGTAGACGACCACGGGAAACCTGATCAAAAGCAGACTTAAGGTCTACAAAAAACTCAAACAGCTGTTCTATTTTTCCTTTTGACCTTCTCTACTAGGATGCATAGCACTGTTAAATTCGTTAGTGTCCCCATGCCTTGTCTGAACCCTGTGTTCATTGGTAGTATCAGGTTTTTTTCATTTGCCCAGGATTGTAAGCGCTGGAGTAGACATGGCACATCTAGTTTTGCTTCTTAGTCGATAAAAGCAATGAGCCTATAGTTGGTTGGTAAGGGTAGCTTTCCCAAGAATCTGGGATGATGTTGGAGCAATATAGGCAGTTGGAGAGAGCTGCTACATATTGTTCCCAATAATTTAAATAACCACATTTGAAGAGAGCATTTGGGAGTCCGTTCAGACCTGCAGCCCCTTTTTGCTTCAGTTTCTTCAGAATGTTTCCTAGTTGTTCTGTGTCCACTAGAGAAGCTGTGTTGTTCTGGGGGTTTCTTATGAAAATCTCGGACTTGCCAGGTTCACCTGGTCACCGTAAGGAGGGGAAAGTGTCTGTTACTTTGGGAGTCCCAGGATTCAGCTTTAGAAGGGTGACTTTCCCCCTCTCCATCTGTTACTGGCTCTGCGTACATTGCACAGATTTGGGTTTCCCAGGAAACTGCCTCAATTCTTGCATTTCGTTGTCTAGCCTTCCCAGATATCAACCCATTTACCTCTTGCTAGAATTCTTTGCTATTTGGCTGCTTTCTGAACCATGAGATTGTCCCACAGTTCCTCTTGGTAATGTCTTTTTACTCTCCAGTAAAGTCTATGATATTCCAGTCTCAAGGTTCGTAATTTGGTTTTGCCCGCACACATTGCTTGATTTAGCTCCTTTGCCACTCTTTTTATTTCTCTGACAATTTGAGATCTGAGCTTGAGTATTCCTCTACTTTACCAGTCTTGCCTTCCCGAGCCACCTTTTTTGTCAGTTCACTCTATGTTTATAAGTGGTTGTGGTTTGCCTGAAAGTTATGTGAGTATAGTCGAAATTAGGGTTGCCCATACTTTTTCACGATCACCTGCTTCGGTATTTGCTTCATCCTTACTTTCTGTTGCCATCAATTTCTCTATCCCTGGTCCACACAATTTAAATCTTTTTAGGTATAAATAACTGGGGTGGAGATTATTTCCTTTATTGGACCCAGATGATTGCTCTTGCTCGTTATCCGTATTGCTTGAGGGAAGGGGTCACACTTCGTGCTGGGCAAAATTTGGAACTGACGCACCTGGGGCAAGGCAGCTTCGTAAACCAGTGTGTGGTCTGTTGTTGAACTTATTCTACTGCATATGTAGGTTATTGGCCTGGGGTGTCCTCCTTTATATTTCCATTGAGGATCCTTAGGCCCAATTGCTCCAGCTGCTTTCGTAGACTGATGCTGCTGAGGAGGTCGCCTCTTTCTTTACTATTGTGACTTAAATCTGTGTTTAAGTCCCCAGAGATTATAAAAGGAGCTTGCATATATGATTTCTGTAATGTTTTAGTTAATTTGAGCAGAATTGCCATGTTTTGGCTTTTAATCACTTTACTAAGATGAATGTCACCATTTCTAATCAACACTGCCTTGTCAATTGGGTAATCCTTTTTTTGTTCTAGCTTGGTTACTTGAATCCATTTTTCCCCAGGGTCAATTGAGTCTGTAACTCAATTGAATTTAGTGGAGGAAAACATTGATAGGCCTCCTCGGGGTGTCTGAACTTTGAAGACTTTTCAGCTGGCACTTATTAGTACTCTACAGAACCTATGATTGGCATTGGTTCTAGGCTCCAGATTTCATGTGCTAAAAAAGGCTGGAGAAATGACATTGCATCCACATCTTGTAATAGGTTCTCGATCCCAGGGGTATTCCATGAGCAGATGTTGATGAAACCCAGCTCCAATTCCAGAATTTTACTGTTGCTGTCAGGACCTGTTAGTGACTTGGACTTTGGGGGACCATAGCTAGTCCTGCTTTTTGAGAGCCAAAGAATCATGATGAACCTGCTGGTCCTGACCCAGGTGAACCTTGCTTGAAAATTGAATTATTGCTAGGTTTTTGAAGTGTCTCAGATCCAACCCTGCCCTGTTGCACACCTTTGGACCGAGCTCCCTCCTGTTGTACGTGATGGATTGAAGATTCTTGCGTTTGTGGGCAGCAGTGGCCCTGGGTATCTACTAGTAAGCCGGGGCGTAGTTTGCAGGGTTTTGCGACGCGGAATTTCGCGAAGTAACAAAAAACTCTGCGAAGTTCCGCAAGTGGCAGAGTGTAATGCGAATTGCTGTTCGCGCTGGTCTTTCTGCAGCTTGGGTAGAAATTCTACCCAAGCAGCAGCTTGCGCTTACTTACTTACAGTTCTCAAATGCGAGCGGGGAAAACACTCTGCTGCACTACGCGAAGCGGGTTTTCTTGCACTTCACGAGCTCCGCGGAGTGCAGAAATCTCCGCGAACGGAGTGGCGTTCAAAGCTCAGGCCTAGTATGTAGGGGGTTTGATCTTTTGCAGCTCTAGCCCCCATGAATTTAGGATTTGCCGCTGTGCCAGTAGTTGAATGACAATATCAGGAGAGGCACAAATTGTTGCTGTTGCCTCTTGATCATTTCTGGAAAGGTGAAATTTAAATTCTATTTTGAGCAGGTCAGATGAGGTTATGTGTGCAAACTCCCCTATTTCCTTTGTTAGTTATATGATGGATCCTCATTTTGAAATGTCAATGCCCATATTGTTGTATAGTTGATGTATAGTTGGATATTAGCAGGAGTTTGTTTGCAAGAAGGTTCCAGGTTGCAGCTTGCGACTTGAGTAATTCTGTACTTGAACTTGCTGGCTCTCAACCAACTGTCGATGTTGCTCATGTTCACTTGCCTGCAATAGCATTAAGTTTTTGCTGTGAGTGGATATTTCACCTCCCCATTTCTCTAGTGGGGCTTTCATTTCGCACAAGGCGCTTTTGCTTCTCCTTGTGGTCAAGAGTTCTGAAAAGTGAGAGTTCCTCTGAGTTATCCAGGCATTTGGCTTGATACCTGATGCCGTTTTTTATACTGCTGTGTTAATGAAACAATCCAGCAACCTGTTGGTCCTTGTTCTGTGACTTACCCTTCGACTGCAGTGCTGGATTTTTCCCCAATGCATTATGCTACATGCTTGTTGAGATTATAGTGGTCACTGGCCCTTATATGTTGACCGTAGGTGATTTGGTTTCCTTGTTTCTAGCTACCCCAGTGTCAGCATCAAATAATAGCTGGGGTAGGCTGTTTTGTTGTACTGCTTTGCATTTCTTGCGGGATTTTCATTGCCTTTTCTTTTCCCTTACATTCCTTCCCCTGTCCTCTGTCCTGGTCTCTGGAACTGCTGCTTCCCAAACCTCTGGAGCTGGAGACTTGCTACCTGCGTCTACTATGGCGTGCTGTGTGGGGCTTGTGTGACTGATGTGTGTTGGCCGTCTGCTTGCCCAGGGACTGGAGGCAGTAGCTAGTGCTGAAAGGTTCTCTAATACTTGCAGGCTGGTCATGTCTGCTGTGTCTTTGGCATCATGTCCTTGTACCCACAGGCTTTCACGTGATCTTAATGCTTGAGACCTTACTTCTATCAACGTGCTGGTAAGAATTGAAGGTAAGACCAGTAGCTTGTCCCCTAGATTTGCACACTGACATGTGATTTACTGAGTGTAATTGTAATTTTGGGGTCTCTGTATAAGCTCATTGAGAGCTTGCAGTTTTTTTGTCTATACCCACTATGTGTAATGCCAAAATGTTAAGGAGGTCCACCTGCAGTTCCTGTTTGTCTGCTTAGTGATGGATTGCTGATGACATTGCATACATAGTAGACAGGAGTGGGACTTCTGGGTTTGCTGTTTTGGGAGCTACTTTTCTGACTGTTTTTGTATTTGAAACCGTTATCGCTCTTCCTGGTTCGCTGAGGTCTATTGTGAGAGCCGGTGCTTGCTGACACCTCCTAATTGGACTTAAGCAGGCCTTGGCTTCGAAGGTGAATTTGTCTTTGGCTGGTGAGCTGCTACTTGCAGACCGAGGAGAGACATAATCTAACAGTTGTTGCTTCTTTTTTAAGCCTATCACCTGGCAGAAGGGCTAATATTGGCCCAGAGGGTTTTTAATATGCATTACACTAGGTTAATGCATAATTGATGTTATTTGTGCAAGTTTGATTAAAGTTGATCCTATGATTGTCTGGCTGGAACTTGGACTGGAACAGTCCCAGTTACTGAGGTTGGAGAGATTTAAAGATGAGAATGATGCCATTGAGTTAATTTTGTGAATCTCAACCTGTGTTGTGCCCGTCATTGCTGGGCTTGACAAATTAAAGTCTGCGTTGAATGCCTTTTGCATATTTTCTGTGGCTGTGAAGAAGTGTTCTCTCCCAGCTGTAATTACCAGGATTGCTGGTGGTAGATGAGGGCTACTTGTCAAGAAATTCACTATTTCCGGATTTTTTTCAGTCAAAATCGTAATTAATTTGTACCACTCTTTCTTTGATGCGATTGTGATTTTTACCTTTTTTGGAATCTGTGTTGGGGGATTCCAAGTCATCCAGACAAATTACCGAGTCCTGATCAGGGTTTTTTGTCCTTGCTCACTTTGCTGACTTTTTTCTCCCTAGAGCTGGAATCCTCCTTATGGTTTCTCCCCAAGGTGTGAGGACTACCGGTAAGGCTGGCAAACTACTGTTCTTGAAGGCCTTTCATTGCTGCTGGTGGGGACTAGGCAGCTTGGGGGAACTGATTATGCTGTTCTGTACAAGACCTACTTTATTCCTGATAGTTGCCTTTGGGCCCTTGACAGCCTGGCACAGTGTGACTAATTCAGGGAGGCACAAGCACACCTGTGGGATCCCTCCAGCCTGTGGTGCCAGACTGACCTTTTCTCGCTATAGTGGAACAAGGTCTAGGACTAGTTTGATGGTTTATTGTGATATTTGTGGCAATTATATAGTTGAATAAATAATAAGTATAATTATGAGTGAGATCAGACGTGGGTTGAGGCTGCCGTTTGGTTAATGCTTTGTTGCAAAAGATGCATGACCTGCTGAGCTCCTGGGGCCAGGAGATTTACAGCTCTTGCAAATTTTGTAAGTCCTTTCAACCTATTAGCTGCCACAACCACTTACCAATTTGCTGTTGAATCCAGTCTTGGTTGATTTCAGGGCGATGGTGTATGCCAGTAGGGGCTGGAGACGGTGTGTGAGGCTGGCTGGCCCCTGTCTTGCACCTGCCTCTAGCCTTGAGGGTTAGCCTTAAGGGTTAGGTGCAGCTAAAGCTGGAAACAGGCAGGGGGCAGGCAAAGGGGAGGGGAGTCGCCCAGTGGAAATGGCTGAGGATGCCCAAAACTTTGTGCAGGCACAAGATGCACTGTCCTAACTCCAGCTGCCTCCATGCAGCACAGGAAGTCTGCAGCCTATTGCTGCCGCCACGCCACTTTTGCCTTTCACAGAAGGCTGTAGTCCATACCAACAGTCTCCAATGCCCCTGCTGCATGCTCTCATGCCTCGTGAGGAGCTGCTGGTGCTGCAGGTGTACGTTGTTGGTGATGCGGTACAGTGGAGAGAGATGAATCAGGCGGTGACTGGACTCAACTCCCGACACTTTTGGTTTCCTGAGTCCCCGAAGGTGCCCAAATGCTAAGCTGCAGAGCTGCTCTCGCATGCTTTACTCCCTTCTCCCCATGCACCTTTTCACACTGCGCTCCTCGCCGCCTCCACACTGCTTGCTCCTTGCATCCTCCTCCTTTCCCAGGAAACAAGACACCTGTGATACCTGCTCTTCATGCTATAGGATAACTTGTCTTTTGATTCACTTACCACACCTGCACATCACAAAGACACTGCCTGAGCACCTTCACAAAGAGTTTGTCACTAGTCTTTTGTGACCCCAAACAAGATGGTTCCAGGACAGGGAGGAAGTGGGTGCCTGGTACCTTGGGGGTGGAGGTTGAAAACCTCTAGAAGTTACCTTCACCTCAAAGTGGGCTCCAGGTTTAAATGTTGAACCTCAGACCCCCAACTCTTCAGAACACTTCTGGACCTGTGGACTCTGCCAGGAAGAAAAACTGATGTGCTGCTGAAAGGACTGCCACTCTTCTGGACTGCTTCTCCTAAGGACTATTGCCCTGCTGTTTTGCCCTGCTGCCCTCTTGCCTGGGTGAGGAGTGAGCCTGCATCTCTAAACCCAGGACCCCAGGGGAATTCCAAGGGCTACTTGACTGGCCTCCTGATTAGAAGCCTCAGAGAAATAACAGGCTTCCAACAATCTTGTACCCAGCACCTAGACTCTGCCATCTGTGCATTCTACCCTGTCAAGTAGCGCCACCCAGTCCTGGAAATTGGAAGTGGGCATAAAGTTGCCCTGCCAGCCCATCTGTTGGTCCAGCAGAACTGATGCATCTCCTCTGCTGTGTGGTGCAACCCCGAGCAAAACCAACACATCGCCTCTGCTGCGCGGACTTTACCGGTGCAAGTACTTCACACGCCCTCCCAACCCACAGCCTCTTGGAACAGCTACTGTACTATGCATCCTCGGTGCAGGGCCTCTCATAGCAAGCCTCTCGGTGATAGCAGCTGCGACAATGATGCAAGACTCTGCATCACAAGCCCCACAGCTTCTTCGGAACCAGCCAGTGTGCAATGCATCCGTGATGCAGGTATTCACAATACTCTGCATCGCAAGCACCCTTGTCGATGGCCTCATTGAGGACAATGCAGGACCTCGGATCACAGCTTCACAGCCCCTAGGGAAGCAACGTTATTCGATGCATCTCCGACCTGGACTTCACATCCCCTCGGCTGTGCAACACATCCTTGACACAGGAGTCAGCAACTCTTTGCAACCAGGATTTAGGGTACTCTTGTTCAGTGGGCCTAGCTGGGTCCCTGTAGCCCATGCTCCATCATGGTTGTCCTGAACTTGTGACTTTGTCCCAGTCTAATAAGACCAGATATCCACAGGTGGGGCTCTGTGCTTCTTGGTGATATTTTCCCTTAAATCTTTAAACTTGCATATCTCCGGTTCTACTTGTTGAATTTTTGTTTCTTTGGTCTTGATTTATTTATTAAGATGTACACCTTTTTCAAGGTCGGTGTGGAATACTTTGTTGCTGTTAGAATGCTGCAAAAATACTCTACACATTGTCTCTAAATTAAGCCTGACTGCTCTGTGCTAAGCTATCAGAGAATTGAGCACAGGTTAATATGGGATTTGCTTGTGCCTCACTCTGACAAGGATTGTGGTTCCGGCTTGAATAGGGTTTCACCCTGCACCCCCTCAACCGGTAACCCAGTTCCTTACACTGCTTACTCAATAGTGCAACTATGAATTTACACGAAATTCACTCCCTAAACTGCAGTGGTGAAAGGTCATCAACTATTCTTTCTATTGCGATCACACTTAGCAGTGTTCAGAGTAGGAGTGTTCAAAGAATTTATTAAACAAGCATAGTCTTACTTAGTTTCCAAATATTGACTTTTCCATAGCTCACACAGTTTCCTCCTTTTCATATGTGATGGCATAGTTGTCTTTCACCAGTGTTAGTTGGAGCCCGTCACTTGCCGGCATATTATGCATATATGCCTAGCTTAGCTCTTTCTGAAGAGCATTCTGAAACATTGCTTACAACGGTTTTGCATGCAATTGCACATCATGCCTATCTTTTCACACAAGTAGTCTAAAACCATCTTGTCTCTGAACCTCAAGAGCATTTTGTACTGGAATGCATATTTCCTTGCTTTATTCCCCAGAGTAACGCATGGTGGCGTAGGAAGGAAGGTGCGGCCCGGCCCAGGTATCATCACAGAGGGGGTGACATAATGGCAAAAATATGTGTTTTAACCCCTTGGCCGTGGCGGTAATTCTGCCGCGGCGCTGTGGGGGAGGGTGGGTCGTGCGGCGCCACCATGCTTGTGGCGGAACAACTCCGTCACGAGCCACGGGTGCGCTGTGTTCTTGACGGAGTTGTTCCGTCATGGCCCCGCCCGCTCATTAATTCACCCGCGCGGGTGGGGAATTGATGCCACGTGGACAGAGCGGCCGCGGCGTGAATGAACCACTCCGTCATGAGCACAGGGCGCCCGTGGTTTGTGACGGAGTGGTTCCGTTACTGGCACAGAACAGGTTAAACACATATTTGTGCCATTTTGTCAAGATGGGGGTGACAAGAAATTTTACGCACCGGGTACCACATGACCTTGCTACGCCACTGGTAACGCAGCACAAGCCACAATGCGTCTGCAAGTTTCTGCACAGAACTATGAATGTTTATGACGTTTTCATAGATTTTGCAAGTATTGCATGTATTTTGAGAAGAAATACGTTCACAGTTCTGCATGCGCGAGGGTCAGAGAAGATATCACTTGGCATGCTGCCAGAATATCGATTCCTAAACATTGTGCTACAAAAATATCACAGCAAGAATGACTAATCTATTGGAAAAGTATATATAGGGAAGTGTAGGTTTAGAATACTTAATTCCACGTTTGTTATTTGATGAGGTGTGTCTGTGTGTGTTTTGAAGGTACATGAATGTGGATTTAGGAATGGTTGATCTAAATCTCTCTATTTACAATATTCACAATATTTTTGTTGTCGACATTTTTGCATTTGATATTGTGACATACAGCCATGTCAGTTGCCTTGTGCTGCTTCTGTTTACTAAGTGAGCATCGTCAAGATATGCCATACAATAATTATATTCCACGATCATAACGTGCTGTACTGGTAAGAATGCAAGTTTTGTGAAGAGTGGACGTGTTTGATATTTAACAAGTATCTAAGATTACCCAATTAATTGTCTTTACACACATGCATTTAATGTGAATCCCTTGGTTCCGAAATCTGTGTTTTTCCTCTATTGCTTATAATACATTGATACAGAATCTTTCATCTGGAATTCCGTAGTTTCCCAATGGATAGTGGTGCACTGTCCACTTGGCGCCTTTTTCCTGGCACTTAAATTTCCGAGTTGTCTGTGCTTCTCAAAAACACCCAGAACACAAAAAAACCGTCCATTGTGTGGGCTTCCCGGGATTTCAAGTTCTTTTCGATAACATACGGGAGGTCAAACCATGAATTTCAAAGCTGCAGAAATCAAAGCGCCGGTGCCCATTGAATTCGCCATCCTGAGGTGTCACTGGTTTGACGCTCCCGAAAAAAAGCCCTAAGTAGCAGCTGCCTTTGCAAAGCGAGATAAGTGCTCGGCTTGAATTGAAAGCGTAAAGGCCACTGAACAAAAGCGTTCTGACTTAAATAGCTAAGAATATTATGCTAATCTGCATTACAATGACCAAAAAAGCCAGTCAGTTATTAGAAACGACGGTGCTTCGCAAATGTACAACGTGGATGACATTTTGAACTGAAAATGGGATGTTCTCCAAATCCGAGATTAAAGCATCCATTATTTTCTAGTACCACTCCTGCATTTGCAAAGGGCTCTTGCTTATCCCACTCTATGCAAACTCCAACATCAAGCCTTTTCCGATCATTCGCTGAACTCCCAAAGCCGCCCCTGGCTCATTCAACCACAGCCTCTCATCCAACCTTTCTTCCCACAGACTACAGGTAGCATGACTCCCCTGCCTCTCTTGCTATTCACCTCTGTTGTCCTTACCTCACCTGTCTCAGACCTGCTGTATAACGGCTGCCAGCCTTTTCTTTAATCAGTCCATCTCTTGCTTTGTGAACATCGACCAATATCATGTTACCTCCACTTCATCTTGTTGGTAATGGGGGTCTCTATTTGCCAGTGGTATGCAGCCTGTCCACGGAAGGGCCCTTCCTTCTAGTCAGGGTAAGGGAATTACACACCCAAGATAACCCCTGCTCACCCCCTTGGTAGCTTGGCACAAGCAGGCAGGCCTATCTCAGAGGCAATGTGTACAGCATTTTCCATAACATACACAGTAACACAGTGAGAACACAACAAATGGATACCACACCAGTTTAGAAAAATTAAGTATCTTTAATACTCACGACGGCTGTCATGAGTCACGGTAGGCTTGTGCTCATGAGGGCCAGGAGCCGTCAGAACGTTGCCGCTCCTTCAATGCGGTGTTAATTCCCCACCTGTGCGCGAGAATTAATCAGTGGGCGGAGTTCTGACGGCTCCCGGCTGTCATGAGCACACACCCACCATGATTTATGATGGCCGGGAGCCATCATGAGTACCCCAGCGCCACGACCATCCCCTCCCCCCGCAATGCGGCCGAATTCGCGCCGCGGCGAAGGGGTTATATAAATAACGAGACCAAAACAAATATCCAACATACACAAGGGCAGCTAATTGTTATCTGGAAGACAGAGTTCGCCAGTAGCTCGTGCTAGCACCCTTGCCAGAACTCTCGCTCTTATGCTCAATTAGCTTTGATGTTTTTAAAGAAAGCATGTTTTAAACTGTTATAATCTGTTGCTCTGATAGCTCCACATACCTGTCAACCCAGATCAGCCAGTCCCCGGTCCGCCACGGCAAGTGCCGCTTGAGCGGAGGGACCAGCGGCTATCTGATTTCTACACCTGATCGGGGATTGCGTCACCATACTGGCCCCGCCACCCTCAGCCACTTAAACCCGGGCAGGGCGCGGACACGCGCAGCTAATTGTTATCTGGAATACAGAGTTCGCCAGTAGCTCGCGCTAGCACCCTTGCCAGAACTCTCGCTCTTATGCTCAATTAGCTTTGATGTTTTTAAAGAAAGCATGTTTTAAACTGTTATAATCTGTTGCTCTGATAGCTCCATATACCTGTTAACCCAGATCAGCCAGTCCCCGGTCTGCTTCGGCAAGTGCCGCTTGAGCGGAGGGACCAGCGGCTATCTGGTTGCTACACCTGATCGGGGATTGCGTCACCATACTGGCCCCGCCCCCCTCAGCCACTTAAATCTGGGCAGAGCGCGGACGCGTGCAGCGTTGCGCCGAAGGCGCGCCCTTCTCCGCCCGTCCGCGCCTGACCGCCGCCAGCCGCCAGGACCCCTGCCTAAATTTACGTCAGCAAGGCTCCGGTAAGTTCCCAGAAATCATATTACACTACTCCAGCCTGGAGTTGCGACTCCTGAACCCTCTAGGTCCTCTAGCTGATGTACTTCCCTGCACATGGGCAATTCTCGAGACTGTTTTGTACCTCCTGTTCGGAACCGCCCAAAAGGATCCGCCTCCCCCGGCAACATCACTGCGACTGCCGTTTCAGAGGCAAACACTAAAATAATTCCCAATCAATTGAAAGCCATCTATCTAAATGCCAGATCCATACCGAAACATGCATTAGAACTCTGGACCCTTTTAGAGGCTGAAACACCAGATATTTGTTTCATTACTGCGACATGGCTTCACAGCCTAGCCTCCCCTGATGTTACCCTAGTCTTTCCCCCTCAGTACCACCTAACTAGACAGGTTAGGGAGACTGGGAGAGGAGGAGGCATCGCAGTTGCCACAAGGGCCCCCTGTAAGATTAAAGTCTTAGAGTCCTCCACCTCTACAACGTTAGAACTCCTGATATTTAGGCTGGAAACTCCTGATCCTCAAACCTGGGGAGGAGCCCTGGTCTATAGACCTCCTGGGGCAAAAATCAAATTTGTAAACCAATTATTAGAAGCCATAGCGCCGCACACATTGGCGCTAGACAACTTCCTATTAATTGGCGACTTTAACTATCATGCAGAACTAACCTTGGATCCAGACACCAGCCTCTTAATTCAAACAATGGATTCTTTAGGACTGACACAGAAGTCACTTGGCCCAACTCACCTAGCCGGACACACGCTAGATTTAAAATTCACAAACCCACCTAAACTGACAACTGAAGAACCATCTCCGCTCCTATGGACAGACCACTATCTGTTAAAATTTGGCATGTCAATCTGCATTGATAGGAAACCACGGCCAAAAAGAGACACTTTAATCTGTCCCTGGCGCAAACTCACCTCAGCTGATTTTCTATCCCATTTTAAGCCCCATCAGACTTCATACTCAGACACGGTAGAACATGCAGCATGTATGCTTGAAACATCCATCATTGCCGCCCTAAACAAAGCCGTAACGCTGACTAAAGTAAAGGTAAAGGGTAAAGCATCCCCCTGGTTTACGGCTGCACTAAAAATTGATAAGCAACTTAGTCGAACAGCCGAACGTCAGAGGAGGAAAACCAAAACTGATAAAGACCAGAATAGCTATAGGCTAGCCCATCTCCACTACGTAAAAAATATCAAATTAGCAAAAAAATCCTACCTCACCCAACGAATAAATAACACCTCTCATTCTAGTAAGGAACTCTACAAAATTTTAAAGGAATTCACTTCCCCATTGGCGGAACAGTCCTCCTTCTCCCCTACTCAAGGGTGGGTTGACTCCGTTTCGTCCTTCTTCCACAATAAAATCAAAACTATATACTTCTCCTTCTCTGATCAGGACCTATATCATCACTGTTCTATCAATACTATGCCCTTAATGTCAGCATCTATGATGTCATCAGCTTCGGAAACAACTAATGCTCCAATGCTGCAGGAATTTGAACCAATTGTCTCCACCGAAGTGTTGGAAGGCCTAATTAAGATCAAATCCGGCTCTCCTGCCGACCCTTTTCCTCCACGAGCTTGTTCCAAGATCTTGCCCCTACTAGTAGAGGCCTTAACCCAAATCTTCAATATGTCGCTAAGATAAGCCAAGGTCCCAATTAGATGGACACAGGCCCAAATCAAGCCCATCCTTAAGAAACCCTCAACAGATCCCAATATACTGACCAACTATCGTCCTATCTCTTTGTTACCCTATTTTAGGAAGTTACTAGAACATCTAGTCGATAAAAGACTCACCGCCTACCTGGAGGAAAAGGGTCTCCTCGACCCCTCCCAGTCTGGCTTTCGGGCCGCCCACTGTCCGGAGACTGCCGTTATTGAGATTGTTGACAGCATTAGGCTCACTTTGGACAATAGGGGATCAGCCATTCTGGTCCTCCTAGATCTGTCTGCAGCTTTTGATACCATCTCCCACAGCATTCTGAAACATCGACTGTGGGAATCAAAGGGAAAGCCCTCGACTGGTTCGAGAGCTATCTGGCAGACAGATCCACCGCTGTTGTAGTGGATACCATCACCGCATGCAAGCTCCCAGTGACCGGGGGCGTCCCTCAGGGTTCAATATTGAGCCCCATGTTGTTTAATCTCTATCTAACCCCATTAGCTGCCATCATCAGATCACACAGCTTTGAAACCGTGTCTTACGCCAACGACACTCAGTTACTTGTCACCTGTGACTCTGATCTCACCGGCACCCGGCTTCGCTTTAGGAGCTGTATGATCCAAATAAATGAATGGATGAGGGCCAACAAGTTACAACTGAACAGCAACAAGTCCGAGATTATCTTGTTTGGAAAAGCTGAGGAGATCTGGTCATATGACTGGTGGCCTGCGGAATTGGGATTTTGTCCCCCTCCCAAATCATCTCTCAGAAACCTCGGCATTACTATTGACACCTCCTTGTCCATGAAGCCCCACATAGATCAGGTTCTTGGGGTAAGTTACGGTATCATGCGCAGTCTCCGCAAGATTTTTAAGTGGCTGCCCATTGAGGCAAGGAAACCACTGGTGCAGGGCCTTATTGTCAGCCGTTTGGACTACGGAAATGCCCTGTTCACTGCACTGAATGCTAATCTGCTTTCCGAACTCCAGATCCTTCAGAACACGGTAGCTAGGCTTGTCCTTAATCTCCCCAGTAGATTGCCATCTATCTCGAATCTACGGGCCCTTCACTGGCTCCCAATCCGCCAGAGATGCCACTTTAAAATCCTAAGCCTGGTCCATAAGACAATGCATGATGCCGGCCCTAACTACCTAAAAAACAAGCTCCAACGGTATATCCCGGGAAGATCACTAAGGTCCGGCTCTAAATTCCTCCCTGCTCAGCCTCGTTTTCGGACTTTGCAGAACGGCGGCCATTCTTTTTCCTATCTTGCCCCAATGTTGTCGAACAAACTACCTGTCCATATCTCATCCACAATTGACCACAAATGTTTCTGTAAAAAACTTAAAACCTGGCTTTTCCCCCCTTCCTCGAACTAGACGCAGTGCACTGTCCTGTCCTCCATTCTTTAGCTGCTAGCGCCATGAGACCTTGCGGTGAACTGTGCGCTATATAAGAGTGTATGAGTATGACTATGACTATGACAACTCAAAATATGACTTTTGAAGGTTTAAGCAATTCTGTCCATAGAAAACTATGGATGTGTTGATTTTACACATGGTACCATCAGATGCGTCAAAATTCAAAAGGCAAAACAGCCCCAGAAGAGGGAAGAATTAGAAAGCACAGTGATGCTGCATCAATTTCTTCAGCCTTGTGATAGGAATAGGGCACGTTACAACTCAAACATTTACAACGCATGCTTTTACAACGCAGTTTTAACATCACAGCATCCATTACAACACATGATTTTACAACGCATGCCATCACAATGCATTTTTAGAAACTACATTTACAACGCATTCCATCACAACGTATACCATTACAACGCATAATACTTTTAGGGCAACATCAGGGTAAGTGTTGGATAGTGTAGGGGTACAAATTATTATTCCTACTCCAGTGAGTGCAACAGTAGGGTGAGTGTTGGATAGTGTAGGGGTAAAAAATACTATTGCCACTCCAGTGAGTGCCACAGTAGGGTGAGTGTTGGATAGTGAAGGGGTTAAAATTACGATTCCCATGTGCCCCAAAACCCATACCCACCCTAAAACTCAAAAAATCCCCATTACTTACGTTGTAATGTGTTGTAATGGTATGTGTTGTAGTGACATGCATTGTAATGGCATGCGTTGTTGTGACATGCGTTGTTATGGCTGTGTTGTAATGGCATGCGATGTAAAGGCTGTTGCATTGTAACAGCCGCGTTGTAAAGGTAGTGCATTGTAATGACTGCGTTGTAATGGATGTTTCCCTCATGGCAGGGATGCATGGAAATTCCTCCCACATTGCGGTGCTGTGTTGGAAAAACAGGCGCTGGAAGAGCGATGCATTGATTTTGTTGTTTTCTATTATGCTTTTTGCAACCGGAAAAACCTACAAGGGCCCAGAAGTGGAATTGGCAGAATTTCCAGCATTGGATTTTAAGGATGCTGAAGATGAAGTCTTTGTGTCCCTGAAACTTCTTAACAGGAGGCAAGCTCTACACCAAGTCTTTGGAGAATGTTCTGAAGCAGGATACAGCAAAGTAAAAGTCCAGCCTTTTCAACCGCTCACAGACAGAAACAGCAACTGCCGGCCGACCCAGCAAAGCAACACACAGCAACGGGGCTGTACTCTTCCAGACAGCTCTTCGGATTTTATTCTTGGCAGGGTTCTCTTGATCCAGAAGTGTTCTAAAAGACTAGTCTAATACGCATACCACTTTTGGCCTAGAAGTCTTTTTAGTTTAAAAGCTCCAGCCTTGCCTGGCCTTGACTCCAGGCACACCCCAGGGGGGTGGGGACAGCATTGTGAGAGGACAGGTACAGTCCTAACAGCTCCTCCCACCACTATAGCTCAGGAAGACCCTTCAGCCATGTCATGGGTCATCAGGATATGCAGGGCCCAGCCATACTCACTTTGTGTGACTGTCTAGGGTGAACAGACTCCTGTCAGTCTAAACCAGATGTTGATTCCACAGGCAGGCAGAGGCACAGGATGGTTAAACAAGAAAATGCTGTCTTTCTAAAAGTGCTATTTTCAAACGCAAGATTTAAAAAACACCTTCACTAAAAGATGTTATTAAATGCTGAGATCAGAGAGCCCCACACTCCATATCGCTACCTGTTCCAAATTGAAAGTTACACTTGTAAAATGTTACAAAGCAGCTCCAATGATAACCTATTGGAGAGCTAGTCCTTGCAATAGTGTAAAATTAAATTGGCAGTATTTCACTGTCAGGACATGTCAAACACACCACTAAATGTCCTACCTTTCACAAACACATACACATACACATGCCTAAGGGGGGTACCTTTGGCCCACCTTAGGGGTTTCTTACATGTAGTAAAAGGGAAGGTTAGGGCCTGGGAAGGGGGTGCACTTGCCAGGACGACATGGCAGTTTAAGCCTGCACTCACAGATTCTGCGATTGCAGGCCCGCGGGCACGTTTACAGGGCTACTCATATGGGTGGCACAATCAGTGCAGCAGGCCCATTAGTAGCATTTGATTTTTTGATTTACAGATCCTGGGCACACACAGTGCACTTTACTAGGGACATGCCAGTAAACCAAATATGCCAATCATGGCTAACCCATCAGACTTACAATTTACACAGGGACCACGTGCACTTTAGCACTGATCAGCAAAGTGATCAGCAAAGTGCCCAGAGTACCTAAACCAGCTAAATGAAGTCCAGAACACTGTCAAAAATACAGAAGCTAGAGTGAAAAAGACAGGAGAAACCACTCCAAGGATGACAGGTCAAACACATCTCAGTATTAACCGTGTGATGGGGAGGGCGTGCATGGAAGCAAAGGTCAGTCTTAATTATACACTTTTTAAGTGGGCATATAGTGCTCCCTATGTATTTACATTACATTGGATTACATACACTGCACATGGTTAAGTACATGCAAGTGTCTCTTTGATGTCAAACAGTTTGCCTCTTGGATCCCTGATGGATTTTAGATTTTTTCCAATCTTACATGCCGTGCAAGAATTGCATTTGCAAAATCCTTTCTGTCTCGTTTGCAGCCATGTTTCTGGTCTCTTCATTTCAAAATGGGTGTTCACCAGTGTATCCGATAAAGATGGTGCTTTTCTGTAGGATATCGGGGTAAGATTTTCTATTCTTGTCCCAATGTCTGGATCTTTTTTCAACACGTTCCAGTACTTGGTTAGAATTTGTTGAATTCTGCAACTCTCTTTGCTGTAGGTTAAGATTAATTGTGGTATACTTTCTTGTGTTTGGGCTTCCATGTTGTTTTTCCTTTTTCTGTTGTCCACCAAGGTCTGAGCTCTTGTTTTTTGTCTTGCTTTCTCTTCCCCCTGTTGGATATCACTATGTTTATATCCACTTCGGAGGAAGCGTGCTTTTGTTTCTCCATATTTCTTTTCCATTTCCTTGGGTTCTGAACAGTTCCTCTTCATTCTAACAAATTCCCCATAGGGGATGCTTTTCTTGAGGGATTGAGGACAGAAGATCGATCCGTGAAGCAGGCTATTAGTAGCAGTTTTCGTTCCGAACTGTGCTTCTGTTCCTCTCCATAGCAGGAAAAGATTGTCGATAAATCAAAGCCAGAGGGCCACCTTAGTTGTGTATGGATCGTTTTCCTCTCTACAAGCTATGATTTTCTCCCACCAACCCATCATGAGGTTGGCATAGCTTGGAGAGAAGAAAACTCCCATCGAAGTTCCACAGCTTTGAGAGTACAATTTTTTGTTGAATAGAAAGATGTTGTTCTACAAACACATTTCAATCATGTCCACTAGTATTGTTGTGTTTTTAAGTTCTCCTATTGGTCTCTGTTTAAGGAAATACATTATGGCCCTTATTCTAATTTCGTCATTTATTCAAGTATATAGTGGGACATCGTCAATTGTCACAAGTAGATAATCTGACTGCCGATCTGTTTCCATTATTATTCTAAGGAAATCTCCTGTATCCTTGATATAGGACTTTAGGGTTGGCGCTATTGGCAGCAGGAACTTGCCAGGAAGTGGTCTACATACAATGCTATGTTCTCATAAAGGGCACCACAGCTGTATATTATTGGGCGCCCCAGAGGCTTATTTAGAGTCTTGTGCACTTTAGGCCAATTTCATACCAGTGTTTTAATTTCTTGCTCAATTCTATGGTCAAGTCATTCATCGGATTCTTTTTTAACACTTGATAATTTGTTGTGTCATTTAGTTGGTTCATCGCTTAGTCAATGTAATCTTGCTTATCCAGAATGACTATGTTGCCACCTTCATCTGCTGGCTTGATTTCAATCACGGTATTGTATTTTAGTGCTTCTAGGGCTTTACGCTCCTTTAAGAATAGATTTTCTCTTTTGTTGCCATGTTTGACATTCTCCATTACATCCAGTTCTGCCACCACTAGATCAAGTAAAGTGTCAAGTCGATTACCTGGATGAAGCGCCGTGCAGAATTTAGACTGATTTTGGAAAGTGGTCTGAAGATTTTTGTTCACAATAATGCCCATTTCTTTTAGGCATTGCGTGTCCGATAGTTCTGTTATATTTATTTAATTGGCCAACTCATATGCTATTCTCAGGCTATGTACTTCCCTAATCGTATTTTGGTCCTCATGCTCTGGTATCAATGTTTCTGCTATTGGATGAGCCATTGAGGGGCTTGACAGTAATTTAATTAAAAACTTTTTTAATTTCAGTTTACGAATGTACTTATACATGTATTGTTGTCTCTCTGCACAAAATGTCAAGCCTTTGTTCATGAGGCAACTTTCTGCTTCCGTTACTGCGTGTTTGGACAGGTTGATGATTAAATCCGGTTCCTTTGCTCCTCGGGTGTCATTTTTTACTACTTCATTACAGCGTGATTCCGGAGATGGTATCTTCTTGTTTTTTCTAGAGCGTCTTCTTGTCTTCTGTCATTTTCTCTGTTGGCCGGCATCCCTCTTCCTCTCGCCCAGGTTCTCCCTGTTCCATGTCCTCTTCCACTGTTTCTTGGGTTTTGTTGATCCTGCCGAGGCAACTTCATCTCTCCTAAAAAAAAAAGGCAGTTGGCGTGTCGCTGTTATTCCCTCTTTGCTTAATAGTATCTCAAGTTGGTTGAAAAGTTGTTTTATTGTTGTGGCACCAATATTACCAGGTCTTCCCACATCAGGTGTGTCTTTAGCTGTTGGGTTTCCCTTTTGGAACATTGTTTCCGCTTTCTGTAAGCGTTTGGCGGCTCTTTCCTCCATTGTATTTTAGGATCAGTTCCAATGTACAGCCTGTTGTTGATGTTATGTTTATTCCGAAGTGCGTCCACTCGGAACCTTGTTACAGGACTTATTTACAGTTGCAGTTACAGGAGAGAGAGAGTTTGCATGCGTTGAAGATTATATCATTCAACCAGTTGTGGTCTTTTAGTTTCCAAGGTAATGTACGATTATTATTATCTCAATCCACTCCAGTTCATTTGACTATCTGAAGTGGTTACACTCACTGCAGCAAAGAAGCGATGGCTTTCCTCAAGATACTATAGCACTCTTACCTGGGAGACTCCGGGTTGTGGCCGCATCCTCCGACCGCACATGCTGACGCTCAAGCTGGTAGTTTCGGAAAGTTCTTTTTTGCTTATTTGTCAATCTGCATCACGGGCCCTGTGTCTCCGTTTCCTTTCATTAAGTTTTCTCTCCCCACTGTTGATGTTTCCAGCGATCACAGTCCTCCACACAGCAGGTCAAACTACCCGGTTTCTCTACTTTCGGCAGAGCGGATATGCTGGGCTCTCCCCCGTGTATGAATATGAATCAACAAATTAGTCCTTGGAGGGGGGAGCACTGTTCAGCTGGTGTTCGCAGCGAGAAAAGGGCCGGTTTTCGCAGGGGTATTTTCCACAAAATGAAAAGATACGCAGCATTCTCCTTGGCTCGTATAACTCTTTATTTAGACCATCACTCTCCTCCTCCTACGCATTTCAAACATCAAGTTCTTGATCATGGTAGTATACAAAGTCCTTCAGCACTTTCTGCTGAAACCCACCTTCAAAGGAAAAGACCAAGCCGAGCAAGGAAAAATACGTTCTGTGTTTTGAAATAAGACCTAATCAAGCTAACTTTAGTTAATCATTTTCAATGCACACTTCGAATATATGACTGTATGTGCACGCATAATATTAGAATAAATGGAAAGTGTGAATAAATGAATTCTTGATTACATGTGCAATGTACTTTCAATAAAAATTTAATATATATATATATATATATATATATATATATACATATACATATATATATATATATATATATATATATGTATATGTATATATATATATATATATATATACTATATTTTTATTGAAAGTACATTGAATATATATATATAACCAAACAGTCAGAGTTGCCCTCGCGACGCATTTCAGAGGTTACTCCTTTCTCTCGATCGTGAATGATAAACACCGCAGTGGGTGCTGCCGATGACAAACTGCGGCAGAGCGGACCGGCGAAGCTGCGAAGAGCTGGCTCGCTTAAGGGACGAGAGCGCTCGACAGTGGGTGTTTCGTTAAATGCAACAGGCGCAGGCACTTTCACATTGGCAGCACCCACTGGGATTTTTATCATTTGGTTTGGACTGCAACAACCACAGTGCCTTGCGGCATATACCAGAGTAGGCGGGAGTAACCTGATGTGAAAAGCGGGACTCTGTTCAAATAAATAGCAAGTGGTCCAAATCATGTTGTTACTGTCTTTCATGTGAATGGCTCTTGAGAAAGGAGTAACCTCTGAAACGTGTCGAGCTTGCTACAGTGTTTGTGTGGAGGGCAGGAGCCTGCTGCGGACCCCGCTGCATGGGGATACGCGATCGAGAGGGCTTTCCCACAGAGGGCAACTCTGACTGTTTGGATATGTGCGGCATGGCCCAAATTACAGGATTGCCCCACCGCGGCAGTGCGGACCTGCGAAGCTGGGAGGACCTGGCTCGCTTAAGGGATGAGAGCGCTCAACAGTGGGCGTTTCATTAAATGCAACAGACACAGGCACTTTCACAGACATTGACCCACTTGGGATTTAATTGTTTCACAGTTTGTCATCGGCAGCACCCACTGGGGTTTTTATCATTTGGTTTGGACTGCAACAAACACAGTGCCTTGTGGCGTATGCCAGAGTAGGCAGGAGTAACCTGATGTGAAAAGCGGGACTCTGTTTAAATAGATAGCAGGTGGTCCAAATTACGTTGTTGCTGTCTTTCATTTGAATGGCTCTTGAGAAAGGAGTGACCTCTGAAACCCGTAGAGCTTGCTACAGTGTTTGTGTGGAGGGCAGGAGCCTGCTTCGGACCCCGCTGCATAGGGATACGCAATCGAGAGGGCTTTCCCACAGAGGGCAACTCTGACGGTTTGGATATATATATATATAAAAGTGGGACTGCATCTAGTGCCAGTACAGGAAGTGAAGGCATCTGAAGAGGGATGATTTCCCAAAGCGCGTCATGCCATACATGAATTGCTGCAACAAACTTACCTGAAGCACTGCCCGCTGAGTCCCTTGTTGTTTTCTCTCGTAGGCAACTTTTTGGATATATTTTGCGAGGCTACAGCGTGAGAGTGGTGACCTGCCCTGACAATCCAAGCTCTTTTGTGAAACATTTTGGAGGCAGATCGAGGTATTGATAGTGTGCTTGGGTTGATTGAGTCTAGACTCCAGTACGGGTGCTCGAGTGTGAGTTCCCACCGCAACTTTTACCTAAGCATCAAAGTATAAACACGAAAGGAAAATTCTTATAAAGACGTAGTGCAGTAAACACGGTTTAACCAATACTCTGTAGGATAAAGACAATTGAAGGAATATAAGCAAATTGGTTTCTCTGTGCTTATATTCCTTCAATTGCCTTTATCCTACAGAGTATGAGACAGCACACACAAGTGCATCACCGGGACTTATCCGGGGCCATTATCCTTCCATGTGTGTGTTTTTGGTGCCCTAATGCACATAGTTTTGAGTTACACAGGGTTCACTGCATTACGTCTTTATAAGAATTTTCCTTTTGTGTTTATACTTTGATGCTTAGGTAAAAGTTGCGGTGGGAACTTACACTCCAGCACCCATACTGGCGTCTAGACTTACAGTATATTTGGATTAGGTGAGGTACCTGTATTCACATGATGTACCTTCTGTTTAGTCATGGCGAACGCTTGTGGGGCGCTGTTTTGACGCAGTAATAGTCCTATAAAGTAATGATAGCAATCGCTAAATGTAATTGGCCTTGGTTCTAGCTCTACGCTATTTTTGTGTGGTAATAAACTGTTGGAATGCTATCTCGCTCATCATTGGGGCAATAGAGGTATCTCCTTGTATTGGATGTTAGTATAAATTATCCTTCGTGGCTTCTCCTCCTAATTAGCAATTGACCTTTACCGCCCTACCCCCTTCCTTGTAAACATTACACGTCATCTGAGGCATCTACCGGTAGGTACCTTCATACCTCCCCGCAGAGTGCATGTGTTCGTGTTTATTTGAATTCGCCTTGACACATCTTTCCTCATTCTCTTAAATCCCTGCAGTCCGTACTTTTATTCTTGAAAGGCAACTGCCCCATCAGGACTGATCATATCCTACTGGGTTGGAATTATCACCATCTTTGGGGTAGGGATATACATTGGGGTATTACATTTCTCCTCTTATTTACCTAGTTGGACATTAGGATACTCAAACCCTTGTTTGTTTCTTTCCATCCCCTCTTTTTTCCTTTCTATCTCTATTTTTCATCTTAGATATCACGGACTTTGAAGTTAGCCACAGAGGTACCGCCCTTTTTCGCTTGTACTTGTCTGGCCCTTTCTTTGACAAATCGCACATGGCAAAAACAATTTTTTTTTTTTTATATATACAGTGGACACATGCATGAACTCGCATTGCTTCACCCTATATTTGGTGTCATTATCATGCAGGGCCTTTCCGCCAGATATACCTGCAAACTGTAAATATTAACAATAATATCTTCATGGAAGGGTGATATTTTTGCATCAACTGTTTATGTGTGATACTTAATTCGAGTGATAGAGAAATCATTGGGTACTTCACTTCACTACATGTTGTGGGCTGTATTATAATAATTTGTATTAAATGGTATCCACGCATGTTGGGTGATGTTTTACTCTCCACAAATGTGCGAAGTTGCAGTTTGCAAAACATTTTGATTCTATACCTTGTTCTCAGGTCACCCTTTGTATCATTCCCAGCCCTAAAGAGTCGGAGAACACTTTTTTTCTGATGAAACACGTGTCGGCTGGCTGTGTGTCTTTCTGTTGGATGACCAATTAAAGAATTCAAGAACTTCAACGTTGGATTGGGTCTATTTGCTTTTACATTACATCGACCCAATGCATTACTACACTGTATGAGTGCACAGCGCTGTTGCTGTAATGGGGGTGGTTTTACTTCAAGAAAGTACTGTCTGTAACATGTACGGTAGAGAAGGAGTTAATAGCACTTTAATAGCACTAATCTAGGTTTTATAGTAAAATGCAGAACATTGACATACCTGGGCTATAGAAGGCTAGAGGGGAGGGTGCTAATATGGTTGCCTAGGTGAAATGTAGTTCAAGAAACCATCATATCACCAGCGCATCAGTAATGGTACATCACAACAGGTATGCGAGGCTTTAAATTTTACATTATAAACATGTCTCACCAGGGTTTCTGTACTTGGAATGGATAGTTCCAGCACCTCTCAGTGAAGGGGCTATAATTTTAGGGAGGCGCACATTTACGCCTGGTTCCCCTACAAGCGATAAACGGTACTAACACTTTTCTTTCAAATTGGTATTCCTATAATGGACAGCAGTTTTTCAACAGGATTCTCAAACTCTATTGGGGCAGTATGTGCACATCTCTGTGAGAAACCTAAACTCATTGTGTTGGCAATGTCCACCTCTGAAGGTTAACCCAAACCTTTTGCCTTTCTCCTCCTCTTTTTCTGACCTTTTTGTTGTCCTTAGGACTCTGAGAACTTTAACACTGCTGACCAATGCTAAAGTTCACCTGCTTCTCCCTTAAACATGGTAACATTGGTATATACTCGATTGACATATTTAGTTAACTTGTAAGTCCCTTGAAAAGTGGTATACCATATACCCAGGGCCTGTAATGTAAATGCTACTTCTAGGCCTGCAGCACTGATTGTGCCAACTTCACAAGTAATCTTTAAAGGCTGTATCAGGCCTGCCATTGCAAGGCCTGTGTGTGCAGTTTACTGACACTTCGACAAGCCATTTAAAACTACTTTCCAAGACTTAAACCCCTTTTTACACATACATCACCCCTAAGGTTGTCTTTATGTAGCTCAGTGGACAAGGCGCAGTGCAAGTAAAAGGTAGGACATGTACTGGTAATGGTAAGCTTTGCATGTTCTAGTTGTGACAAGCACTCACATTTGTTTTTCACTACTGAGAGGCCTACTCCTCTCATAGGTTAGCATTGGGAATTCCCTGATATACTTTCAAGCTGTAATCCCTGATTAGAAAGGAGTTGCTGCATCATGTTGCATATCTTTAGATCCTCTTTACTGGTAAAGTTGGATGTGACATTACTGTTTAAGAAATTCCACTTTTAGAAAGTGAGCATGTATCTGCTCTTACTGCTCTGTGTGCCTGCAGCCTGTCTCCAAATACATGTCTGTGCTTGGTGATAGCTACCCGTTGTGCATTCCCTCTTGACAGTCCCAAACACAGGAAGGGTAGGTGTGACAGAGTACTCATCTGCATCCTGGGCAGAAAGTAGAAGTGGGGGCTGACACTTACATATTAACTGGCTGTGTCCTGTCCCCACACAAAGAACTGATACCTCCCACAGATAGCTTGGCATGCAGGGCTGGGATGAAAGGGGACCTGTGCACTTCAAGGAGCTGCTTTGAAGTCACCTCCACTTCGAAGGCACATTTGGGTATAAATACTGGGGCTCTGGCCCTACAAAATCAGTAAACTACTGGACCTTTGAAGAACTCTGCCAGGAGTAAGGACTGCTCTGCTACAAGAATTGCCAATCTGTTTGACTGGCTGTTCTAAGGAACTGCTTCATTGTTGTGCTGAGCTGCCCTGATACCTGCTCATCTCTTCCCTGCTGAGGTCAAGGACTGGCCCCATCTCACTTGAACCCAGAGGGACTCCAAGTCCTTGCTGGCTTGCCTCCTATTTTCTGAAGTCTCAGGATCATAAAATAATTCTTGCAACTCTGCTGGTGCTACTGGACTCTGCCATCTGTGAGTCCTACCTTTGACTGATGTGCTCCCATCAATCCTGGGCCTCAGAAGTGGGTTCTGCATTTGTTTTTGCATCAAAATCAATGCAGTGATGACTTTACACTGATCGGAACAGATACATTAACCTTTGATGCTGACACAGGAACTGATCGATGACATTGCCTAAACAGATGGTGTAGTTCGACACAACAATTCCATCCATAGAAAAATACGGATGCCTTGATTTTACATAAAGTACCATCCGATGCATCAAAATTCACAGGGCAAAAAAGCAGCAGAGGAGGGAAGCATCGGAAAACACAGTGATGCTGCATGGATTTCTTCAGCCTCACGGCGGCGATGTATGGGAAAGTTTCCCACGCAGCGGTGCTGTGTTGGAAAAACAATCCCTGGAAGGGCGATGCATCGATTTTCGATGTTTTCTATGTTTTCTATGATGCTGTTTGCAACAGGAACAACCTACAAGGGCCCAGACCTGGAATTGGCATTGTGAGGCAGATCAGAACTTCCAGTACTGGAGTTCAGGGATGCTGCAGATGAATTCTTTGTGTCCCTGATACTTCTTAACAGAGGGCAAGCTCTACACCAAGTCCTTGGAGAATCTTCTCAAGCAGGATACTGGCAAAGGAAAAGCCCAGTCCTTTCCAGTGCCCACAGACAGAAGCAGCAACTGCAGGCCAACCCAGCAATGCAACACACAGCAATGGGGCAGCACTCCTCCTGACAGCTCTTCAGCTCTTCTTCTTGGCAAGGCCCTCTTGATCCAGAAGTGTTCTAAAAGCCTGGGGTTTTAGGTCTAGTACCTTTATACCTTTTGGCCTTTGAAGTCTTTGTAGTTTTCAAGCTCCTGCCTTGCCTAACCTTGGCTCCAGACACACTCCAGAGGGGTGGAGACATCATTGTTGTGCTGAGCTGCCCTGATGTCTGCTGATCTCTGCCCTGCTCAGGACAAGGAATGGACCCATCTCACTTGAACCCAGAGGGACTCCATGGTCTTGATGGCTTGCCTCGTGTTTTCTGAAGTCTCAGGGTCATAAAATAATTCTTGCAACTCTGCGGCTGCTGCTGGACTCTGCCATCTGTGAGTCCCACCCTTGCCTGAAGTGTTCCCGTCAGTTCCGGGCCTCATAAGTAGGTTCTGTAGCTGTTTTTGCATCAAAACTGATCAGTGATGACTTTACGCTGATCGGAACCAATGCATTGACCTTTGACGCTGATGCAGAAGCCGATCGATGACATTGCCTCTACGGATGGTGTAGTTTGATACCGACAGAGCACCTGCATCGTAAAGGGGTTAGACACTGAAACTTTAATAAATTGTGCAGATCGGTGCTGACGCTTGCCTCCATCCATGGATCTGTGACGACACAGTACCTCCTCAACTCCTCACATTAAATCTTCGATGTTGCCACCTCGCTCTATCCAAGGTACTTTGTAAAGGATCTGTCTGAGTCCTGTAGCTGGCATGCCATCCATCGCTGTTGGCCTGAACTTTGGATTGACCTCGGACTAGTGCGACCTCAAGTAACATTTCAGCGCTATTTTTGGTTTATTCTTTAAAAATTCATAACTCCAGTTGGACTTCATTGAAGTTTATTATTTTGGTCTTGATTTTCTCATCAAAATATTCTCTATGTTTCTAAACCTGGATGGAGTCTTTTTGAGATGTTTTCATTGTGTCATTGTGTGAGTGCGTGTTGCACAAATACTTTACACATTGCCTCTTTAGGTCTGTCTGGCTGCTCTGTGCTAAGCTATCAGAGGTTGAGGACCGGTTGTCTTTTAGTGTGTATCTAGCTTATGCTGGCTAGAGTGGTGGTTCCTGCCTGGCCTGGGTGCATATCTCAGTCAGCCAGGAATCCCATTTCCTACATTATTGGGTCTGTAATTGCATCTGCCCCCAACTTACGTTCTTGGAATGAATTGTTTATGCAAATCTACATATTTGGGTAGAAGAAGTTCAATGTATATATTGCCCATTTTTAAAACCAAATTCTATTTTTTCATACAAGATATTATTTTCCTAATAACATCAAAATGAAGAACTAGACGCTTTCTGCCTAATTTCTCACTCTCAACCCAGAAACATTAATAACATTTGATTAATAAAAATAAGTCCATAAATTGCAAAAAATGCCCCAGACATGAGATTATATTTTGTGCAGAGTCCCCTCCAGAGCCACCTTCGAGAAAGTAATATTGCTACGTTTCTTTGGAGTATTTGAAAGGAACAAATGAGTATTTCTGCATGACATAGGCTTCGGAGGTTACCGTGGCTTCACTGTCACCATGCACTGTGTGCCTTTGCGCCAGCTCCCTAGAGCTGGGTCAGAAGAGTGACTATTGCTGCTGCAGACGTAACATCATATTCAGTGACATTGTTCCTAACTGAACTATCACCATTACAGTGCCCTTCATATAATGGGAAGATATTGTCTTCAGGTAGATTTGTTTACCACACACTGTATATCAAACACATTTTATCCTTTGGTAGGGATAATCTAATGTTATGCTTGTAAATTAATATTCCCTATGTCTATGTCTCCCTAAACCTGCTTTATGCATTTCAGGCCTCTGTCCCAATGTGCTCTCTAAGGGAGGTACAATATTTTAAACAGCATGGGCCCAGATTTATCAAGACGTCACACAATGCAAGGCAGCATGTAAAATTGCTATGCTGCGCTGCGTGAAAGGGAGAGAGCAGCACAGCGCAATATCTAATAAGGGGCGGCACTGTTCAGGTCTCTCATTGTGCTGGTGCATTATCGGCAGTCTTAGGCAGTCTGGCGTAAGGGTGTCTGAATCAACTCAGACACCATTACACCATAGTGCAAGGGTGTCTCCATTGTCTGAAGCATTGGTTTTGTACTGCAAAGGGTCTCTTCTAGTAAAAATAAACTATTCTTTAAAACGTTTCCCATTTTTTCCACTTTTCATGTGTGCTGTAGAATGCACCGCATAAGTAAAGTGATAAAAACAAGACAAAATAAAAAAATGTCTCCTTGTTGCAAAGCTGGGCTGGCCAAACCAGGAATCAGTACAAAAGGGGGGTGGTGATGGACGGAGCATCTGAACCAATCAAACACTCACACCCAGTCAAAAGATCTGGGTTTGATCCATCACCGTTCTTTAGCCCACTCTGCCACCCCAGTTCAGACATGGCTATATGCAAATCAGTCTGACCCTGTGCCTCATGGGAACAGTCCAGCCCGAATTGCCAAGCCATGCCTTCCCTGGACCGGAAACAAGCTTCTGAGGACCGGTTTCTGGCATTCCAGCCGTCTTCAGCCCGGCTTGCTTGAATCCAGTGGCAAAGTGAGCAAGGGACTCACGTCTGAGCATACCCCGCCACACTTATGGCGGCCAATCGGTACAAAAGGGGGTGGTGATGGATGGAGCATCTGAACCAATCAAACACTCACACTCAGTCAAAAGATCTGGGTTTGATCCATCACCGTTCTTTAGCCCACCATGCCACCCCAGTTCAGACATGGCTATATGCAAATCAGTCTGACCCTGTGCCTCATGGGAGCAGTCCAGCCCTAACTGCCAAGCCATGTTTTCCCTGGACCAGAAACAAGCTTCCGAGGACCGGTTTCTGGCATTCCAGCCGTCTTCAGCCCGGCTTGCTTGAATCCAGTGGCAAAGTGAGCAAGGGACTCACGTCTGAGCATACCCTGCCACACTTATGGCGGCCAAAGCAGTACAAAAGGGGGTGGTAATGGACGGAGCATCTGAACCAATCAAACACTCACACCCAGTCAAAAGATCTGGGTTTGATCCATCACCGTTCTTTAGCCCACTCTGCCACCCCAGTTCAGACATGGCTATATGCAAATTAGTCTGACCCTGTGCCTCATGGGAACAGTCCAGCCCGAACTGCCAAGCCATGCCTTCCCTGGACCGGAAACAAGCTTCTGAGTACCGGTTTCTGGCATTCCAGCCATCTTCAGCCGGTCCAGTGGCAAGGTGAGCAAGGGACTCACGTCTGAGCATACCCTGCCACATTCCTGCTGCAAACGCTCCTAAAAAAAAAAATTCAAATACGGGCATGATGACTCAAGGTCCGCGGGCCTCCACGGAAGGCTTGCCGGGCCGCCAGCGGCCCGTGGGCCGTACTATGAGTACCCGTGGTCTAAGGGAAGTTTTGACTCATCTAAAGTAGTGCAGAGGGTCAACATGCCTGCTGCAAAGAACATGTACCATGCAAATCGCAGGACTGTATTTTATGAGGATTGCTCAGTGGGTTACTGCTTTTGTCATAGAGATTCTTTTGTTACTTGCAGTTCATAAGTTACTATAATAATACAGTACAGTGAGCTATTAACTACCATCAAAGAGCTGCATGCAAACGGCATGATACAGGCTGGAATGTTATGTCTTTCATTATCCTTATGTTGCTTAAAAGGGTTTGTTTGGGTAGGAATAAAATATTAATAGCAAAGCCAACCCTAACCACTCTGTCTTGTTTTGATATTCCTGAGTTTGTGCTTCTCCAGGCCAAGCACTATTAAAAAAGGCCTATCAGTATACATGACATTTGAATCCTACACCTTGTAGTCACCCTTGTCTTGTGTAACATTTTGTATACACTGGTGTATACATGTTCGATTCATTGTCTCTATATGTGTGTGTAATGCAAAGTGCTCTAACACCCTACAGTGGTATGAGAGGCAGTATACAACAAATGAAATACATGTGAGAGAGGGGATATGGAGAGATGAGGGGCACTGTTGTAGAGTGGTAGTGAGGGAATCTATGAACGAGGAGGTCATTGTGGGGGCTGCCCAAAAATATTGTTGCACCGGGCACCACCAGCTCTAAAGCTGACCCTACCATGTCACTTATTGGGGTGGAGGATGGTAACATCTCTCAAAATTATTTTTCATTCTGTTCTCGTTGACTTGACTGGGCTTAACAGTGAATGTGTGCACTTATGTTATATTTAAATTCATGTTTTATGCTTGACATCTTGTTTTTTGTGTTCTCTGTAAGAATGTCTGGGGAAACATCACTTACAACGCAACTTTTACCACGCAATGCTTTTACATCGCAGCTTTTACAACGCAAACCATTACAACGCATTGTGCTGGGGGGGCGCTCTAGGATAGGGAATAGATTTAATTTACTATCCAACACCTTCCCTACTATCCACGGGGACTGGAGTTGGAATAGTAAATTAAATTATTCACCATCCAGCGCCCCAAAGCACTATGCGTTGTAATGGTATGCGTTGTAAAACTCGCGTTGTAAAAGCATGCGATGTAAAAGCATGCGTTGTAATGTCGTACATCCGAATGTCTGTGGATATCACAGGGTATCCTGGTGCACTGTAATTACATCATTTTCTAAACTTTAGAAGCTAGTACAATTGAAAATGTAATTTAAAAAACATAAGCTGTAGAAGGCACCATTGTTGCCATTTTATCCCACATTTTCTTGGGAGGAACCCTACCTAAACCCCCTGTACTGGTTAGTCCAGGGACAGGTCTGCCAAAATTTGCCAGGGCTGATTTGGGTTCCCATTACAGTCCTGCCTTGTTGAGCTTGACTTGAGGAAACACAGGGTTTTAGCAGACATCGCCGTTTACAAATATTTGTAGATAGGGATTTGCGTCAAAAGTCCTGCGTGGTTGCATTGAAATGCCCATTAAGCACCCATGGAAAATCTCCTCAAGGCAAAGAAATGCAAGACAGCATAAAGCACAACTTTTTGTTACTTTGGGTTACTATCCAACGCAAATCGAGATTTGCGATGGACAGTAAATCCCACCTGAACACTTTGAGTCACCCTTGCTTTAGAAAAGTAACACAACCCTGATGCAAAGTGTTTGTAAATGTGGGCCAATGTTAGCCACAGCCCGTGCAGGTAAGAGTCGTGGCGTTGGGTGGGGGGTTTGGGTTTCAGCAGACGGCAACACTGGAAAATTTATTATTTATTTCATTTTCCCTCATGGTCGTCTGTCGGATCCCCCCCAACATGGCCCCACTGCTCTTACCTGCATGGGCTGTGGCTGCATGTATTGAGTATTTATCCCTTAGTTCGAGCACAACTTGGCGTTAGAACATGACCAGTGGGTGAGGGCACTGGGGCAATAGTGATGATACCAGTGGTTGAAGTACCAAAAAAAAGTAAGAGAACTGTGGGCGGAGAATCAGAGGGCGGGAATAACCAGAGGATTGGGTCAGTGGGCAGAGTCAGAGATGTGGCCAGAAAGAGCAAAACATCCCACGTTTTTGTATTTGGTTGGCATTTCACTGACCAGTTACAGCTTATTATGTTATTTAATTCAACCAATGAATACCAACGTTTATTTACGGTTTAATATGAGTTATTGACATTACAATACATTCAATCAATCAATCATTTGTAAAGCGCACTACATACCCATGAGGGTCTCAAGGCGCTGAGAGGTGGGCGCTACTGATCGAACAGTCAGGTCTTGAGTATCCTCCTGAAGGTAAGTCGGTCTTGGGTCTGTCGTAGGCTTAGTGGGAGGGTGTTCCATGTCTTTGCGGCGAGGTGGAAGAAGGATCTCCTACTGGTGGTTGTTCTTCGGATGCTCAGGACAGTGGCGCGTGAGAGGTCGGCGGAGCGTAGCTGGCGGTTGGGGGTGTAGAAGGAGAGCTGTCTGTTGAGGTAGGCTGGGCCAGTCTTGTGGGATACGTTTCCAACCACAAAATGTCCCACATACCTTTGAAAGTAGAATCACAAACCATTTGTCTCTGAACCATGCAGTTTCTGTCATCATCACTTCTCCTCTCTTTTTCTACAAGAGCAGTTCAAATATGAATGGCAAAATATCTTAGTTTGGACATTTTTTCCACATAGTCATGGGTCTGCCATATTTGCCAGATAATACATAATCTGCTGCATAATCTGACGGTTTTAACAAAAAAACTGTTTGTAGCTCAAACAGATCAATAGTTACTAAAAGATGTGACTTGTGTTGCTGCGAAGTGGAAGCCCCTTTGCAAAGGTTGACTGGTCACCTTTCTCACTCCTGCATTTGTATGTTACACTTGTGCTAATTAGGAAAAATCTTGGTAGAGACTGTTAGCCATGGTGCCCATTTCTTTCACCTATACCTGGCAGGTCTGGACTGAAAACAGCAACTAGCCCTGGCAAGTTGCTGCTCGATGGCCCAGGGAGCAGGGGGAGCTGCCGGGACAGGGGGGGGGAGTGGGTGGAAGACATGCTAGCAATAAGAAGCAGCGTTGCCGCTTTTGTTACAGGGTGACGAAATTGCAGCACTGCTGCAAAACCGGACCCCAGTAACAAAACCGGCCCCCAAGGGCAAAAAATCGTCTCCCACCCCTTCGGCCCACCGGGGAAATGCCCGGTGCCCAGTATGGCCTGTCTGGCCCTGCTACCAGGGCACACGTGAATCTCAACCTCGCATACAGTCTCTACCGCATGCACCAGTGACCTGATTCACCCTCTGTTATCACGTACGAACACTGAGACACTGCTCTGCAGAGCGACCTCACTCAATACCTGCAGCTCATGTGCTGGTTGACAGCAAGCCACTGAAGGCACATTTGGGTTCTAAATACAAAGCACCAAGATACTGCTGTAAATCACAGTCCCGGTTTCACTTAACATGACCGCAGAATGCTTTTCATTGCTGTGAGAGCAGCATTTTGAGCAGTTTCTACCCGAATGCTGACTTAGACTACATCTTTAGTGTACAGTTTCGTTTGTTGCAAGTCACTTAATTGTTTTTTCTTCATCTACCACTTTCTAATGTGGTAGCATTTGTTAAGTGTGATTGCACGATAGTGGTGCTGGGTTGGGGAAGTTGATCAATAAAAATGTAGGGTTAAGACTGATTGAGTGATAGTAGAGCTCTGCCTCTTGAATGAAAAGTATATAGCATTTTGAATAGAATTAAAAAAGAGTGAACTAAAAACCTTGGGGCATAATATCAAGGGGGGCGATAGGCACTTTTCGCCGGTTTAGCGGCCGTTTTCAGCCGCTAAGTGGCGAAAATTCTATCACCCTATTATCAGCAGTCGCTAACAGCAGTTAGCGACAGCTTGAAGGCGATAGCAAGCGGTTTGGGGCCCGCTTTGCATGTCAGCGATATTTATCGCTAATGACATGCAAAGTGGGCGTACCCAACCCGTTAGCGACTGAAAGCAGTCGATAACGTCGCTATCGCCTATTCACAAGGCTGGCGTAGCGATGGAAATAAAACACGCCTGCTCTGACCAGTTCTTAGCCATGTTATCCAATGGGAGGTGGATAACATGGCTAAGAGCATTTCGTCGCTAATGCGAGAATATCGCTATATTCTCAGTGATATTCTCGCATTATGACGCTATCGCTGGATATTTTAGCGCTATGGAGAAAAACGTTGCTAATAGCATGTTTTCTCCGCTAAAATATCCAGCGATAGGCAGCGATAAAAAAATGCCGCTAAGCGCATTTAGCGATAAATATCGCTAGTTGTTGGTAATATGCCCCCTTGTGAGAAGATTCCGTAAATATGTACATCGTGGAGAAAAGAAGGCTAATGTGGTGGCATTCAGATACCTCCTAAATTGAAGCACTGTATGCCAGACAGTCATTGTTTTACTGATATGGGGTTCTTTAGAGAAGGGGCAACTCAAAGCGGAGAAGCCAGTAGTGTAATTGTGTGGATTCCTGAAATACAGTTGCATTAATTCTTAAAATCCCATATTGCTGGAACTTGTTGGGCTTTACAAAAGTGACTCGCTCTATCGCACTGCATTACAGGCTTCGGAGGCACTGTATTGTCTTAAATTGGCCACCCATTGTTTCCTTGTTTCCCATGGCTATAGAGAAACATGGGTCCACATAGAAACCCTTCTAAATTACCTTGCCTGGAGGACTATCAACTGAACTGTTCAGAAAGAAGAGGTACCTCCTAAGGCACACGGTTCCGTTCACTGACCACTACATGGCAGACATATCAAGGACAGATCTGTAATAATGTAATAATCTTCATGGAGTCAGAGTGTAGTTCCAAGTTATTATTTATTGTAGCTGAAGTTACAGATGGTACAGGTGAACCAAGATGGTAGTTAAATGGTTAAATAAGTAATTTAGATTAAAATACACTTTACAACAAGATCCTACACAAGAAAGGATGGAGTTCAACTCCTGAGTGTGTCTGGCTGAACCAGACAGGAAGGAGGACATCTGCATCACAAGAGCGCCGATGACATGGAAGAGGTCTTAGGCTAATATTGAGTCTTTGCTTCCCCTTTGGGCAACCCCTCTGTTACAGCAAACAGAGAGTGTGACTAAGTGTATAAACCAGAAACCGCAATAAGTTTGTGGGAACCCATATCACTTTTTTTAGCACAAGAGGAACTTTAGGGTTTTACTCTTTTATATCAGACCAGAGAATGAGTTCCATCAGCAAGGACTGGCTGCACCAAACTGTCAGAACCATCATCATATGTTATCACTGTTTAAATAGGCCCAGTCAGCACAGGTGAGAGCCGTGGGGTGGGGTGGGGTGAGTTGACAGACGACAGGATAGGTTAAATTACATTTAAAAAATCAATAAAATGATGTCCTTGCGCTCGCTGCATCGCCGAGCGCAAGGTAAGTGTTTTTTTCAAATTTAATTCTACCTATCGTCTTACATACCCAAAGCACTTATGAATTAACAGCTTTATGGAACACTCTTTTAACACTCAACACCCTCATTACTCACTCTTCCATAACATGGCCATGATGCAAACCAGTCACCACCATTCATGAGCACTACAGTATTTCCAACTTAACGACAGGTCAGCTATCAAGCACACTCATGATTCACGTGGCATTACCACAGACAGTCACCAAGATATCATAGTTGTCACTGAAACCTGTTCGATGATATTTAAACCCACTACTCCAAAATCATTGTCCCACACAACAGCCATCCATCTCATGAGAACAGATGATGGGCTAACAAATGAGGTGTAGGCAAAATTCTCAAAATTAATATCTCCACCACCTGCATCCACCTCCACCCTTACCCCAACAAATATTTTGTACTCACTGGGCTCATTATCGAGACCTTTTAAAACATGATATATCAAATTCTCTTCCCCCACCACTCAAAAGGCTCATCTCAGAAATTAATTGTTCACTTCTTAGCCATAGTGCAACAACCCTTCCTCCCATTAAATCACTTCCTCATTGTTGGAGATTTTACCTTTTGTCTAGATGAGGAGTTCATACATACTTACCACAAAACAATTCTTCAAACTATGCAACAGGATAGGCATTAAAGTTATGTACGTATGTACATTACACATCTAACGTATTTGCCTGGACATTATCATCCCAAAATAATCAGGACAATAATTTAACACTAACCTCCCTCATCCGGTCATATCACAAAGTCCTCTACTTTACCACTGGACACTGGAAGACGGGATGCACCACCAAATCCACTCTCTTCTACTCAAAACAAATGTCTATGCCATTGTATAAATCCACCTTTGAACACAACCTCTCTAACTTCAACCTGGTTGCATATTCACAACCTCTTCTGGAGGCACTCACAAAAGCCATGCACAATCTAATAGACAAATATGAAGGGTGAAGGGTTATCACCTGGAACACAGCAACTGCTACTGACACTCTCATGTTTCTCAGAAATATTGTCAGAAAAAAGAAACTGGCATAAATACCCCGTTCCCCACAACTAGTGCTAAATGCATGCTTCCACTACCTATCACAAAACTATATATAAAGCCAAAAATCCATCTTCATTGATATGGTAACACAAGCAACAAACAACCCAGGACAACTATATAAAGTTGCTCAAGACATTGTCTCTCCTAATGCATCTTTAGTGCTATGTTGTTCATTCTGCCTATTGGACCCGATACTCATCAGATAGCGGTTCCCAAAACATTTTCACTTTTTCCGCCTGGGTTTCGCTGATTCTTTTGTGTGGCCTCCAGGCTTTGAGCATTTTCCCACTGTAGATGCAGTGTGAAAGTGTGTGTGCCCTTCCTACCTGTGTTGGGAAGTGGCGCTGACTCGATGTTCTGAAATATGGGCCGATCTGCCATCACAGTCCGGTGTGTGCGCACTGACATCTATCATGATTAAACTCATGAGCAGCCTGCCATTGCAGGCTGCTGTGTGTGCACACCCGCACCTGTGGTGCCATTCTTTGCATGCGCAGTCTACCATCGCAAGCCTGTGCGTATGGACTGACACCTGTGTTAGTTGAACCTGTGTCCAGCCAGCAGATGCAGACGTGGTTGGGCACACGTGCACAACTTGTGCTGGGGAGTATGTGTCCAACCTGCATGTTGCAGGTCAGTGTGCGCACTAGCACATGTGCGCTCAGGTAGTGAGGAATACCTCTGCGTGTTTTCACTACATATGAGGCTTGGTCTTCCCATAAGTTAACATGGGGAAGTGGTTGGCATTACTTTGGGCTGCAAAAGTAGATTGCAGTGGAGCAGCCTCATGATAGTCCCCATCAAAGGGTTCTCCATGCCGAACACTTTTCAGTAGTAAACATGGCTTTGGCATAACTTGCTTAGAAATGGCACTTATAGAATATGGCATTTATGTGTTTTAAGGGTCTCATGTGCAGTGTTGCATGGTTTAAGTGGGCACAACTGTGAATTCTCCAGAAACAGCTATAACCATGGGCATACAATTAGATTGACAGACCTCTGACATTTGAGGGTCCGATGGAATAGGTAGGAGGGAGAGGTTTCAACATTTGGGCTCTGCATCCCGGATCATGGCCCCACTAAATATTAAGATCTAATTCCACTGCACTATGGCAGGCAGGCCTACAATTTAGGGGAGACATCTGTGGTTCAAAGGGAAACCCCTTAAACCACCCCTTACTTCAAAGACAAGCAACAGTATAACTACTGGTACCATCATTCAGCAAAGACAGAAGACATACGCTTGTGGAGAGATACGCTTGTGGGGAGGACGGACCAGAGAAGGCAGACTACATGGTGCACACTGCCAGAGGATTCTGTTGTGCACATGGAGGAGTACTGCCATTGAAGGAGACTGTGTGCCCTTTCTGAATAGTGGCTGGCCTGAAAGACCTGCTGAACTGTGGTGGCCTGAAGTGTGCTCTCCTAGGGCCCATCGGTGGGCCTCCTGTTCTCCCAGATATCTCAGGGACACCAAAGATATCCCATGAGGAACCCTCACCATTTACCTGACATCTTTTGAGCGGTGCCCTCACAAGTGCCCACATGGGCTATTGAACCCCAATAGGTAGTGCAGTGGGAGCGTGGAACTAAAACTTGTGCCTGGAGACCGGATTGTCTAGTGCAGAGCCCCAGAAATCTTGCCCGCATTTAGGGCGTCTGGTTCCTGCACTACAGGGACCCTGACTCTCAGGAGCATCTTGGTAGTGAGCAGACTCATCATCTGCGGGACCCCACATGGCCTGTTTCGTCGATCGTGTCGCATCTCTCTCGTGTGTAATGCAGACTGCATGCTCATTGCATGCGATGTCCGATTCATAGGGTGCGACCCATGAAGGTGGGGGTGTTTTCGTAGTAGCACCTAATTCTACCTCGTATGGCTCTGTTGAACTTGCACCTGTGTGTGTGAACAAACTGATCTGGTGTACCACGTATCATCATTCACCGGACATTGTGCATCCTTTCCAGGGAGGTACGGATTTTGTAACTCTTCGCTGTGTGTGGCTGGAATTGCCTATTTCAACCCATATCAACATGCACCGATCAGTGCGCCTCATTTCCAGGGAGGTGCGGAATTGCAACTCTTCATGTTTGAGACCTCAAGTGTATGATGTGACCCATATCAATGTGCCCCGGATGATGTGTGGATTGCCTGGGCACGACGCTGATCAATTCATCAGTTTTTCCCATTCGACCCTCATTGTTGTGTTTCAACTGCCCTCTCCAAACCTGGCCACTCCTAAAGACATCTTGGCACCAGGTACTGGCGAGACAGATTGCCTGGGTTGAAGGAACGCTTCAGATACAGCTCAGATGTGCGTCTAGAGACTGTGTGACTACATTCTGTTTTGAGACCTGTGGGTGAACTTCCTGAGTGGCTGGTAAACTCCCCTTGTTATATCTACCTCCTACTTAATAATTGCTACATATCCCAAAATGCTTCTGGAGGATCCAGACCCAGTGTGACTTCGGCCGCATGTGGTTTAGTAGGATGTATGACATTACAATGCATGCATTTACCAAGCATGCTTTTACATCGCAGTTTTTACAAAGCATACCATTACAACGCATAGCGTTTTGGGGTGCTGGATAGTGAATTGTTTAATTTACTATTCCAACTCCAGTCCCCATGGATAGTAGGGAAGGTGTTGAATAGTAAATTAAATCTATTCCCTATCCTAGAGCGCCACCCAGCGCAATGCGTTGTAATGGTTTGCGTTGTAAAAGTTTCGATGTAAAAGCACTGCGTGGTAAAAGTTGCGTTGTAAAGGAGGTTTCCCGGTTTAGTATCCTAGAGTTGGGGATGGTTAGTATCCGGGAGTGTAGGACAATTAGGGGTGAACTAGGGGGTGGAGAGAGGCTGGGGCCAAGGAGTCTGCAGGGTGTTATCCATTGTCCTGCAGGGTACCAGTAGAACAGCATTAGGGTGCTGAGTGCATATGGGTGCAAGAATTTTCAGTACTGACTGGACGGATACCTGTCACACCGTGTAGCGGTGAAGAGTGAGTGTGTGATTGGAAGTGATAGTAGGCAGACCACCTGTGATTCACAACACTGGCCAGCGGTACCGATTTATTGGTTGATTTCATGCCAACACCACAATACATTTGGCATTGGGCTTACCCGGGTGGCTCAGGCCCGCGGTGCTGCTAAAAAGTGTTCTTGTTTCATGTATGTACATACCTTTGACATTGTTGTGACCTGAGGTGTACCCTATAACTGTGTGGGATTGTCTTATCAGGATTGCTAGGGTGGGCCTAGGGTGGACAGCGGGTCGCACCACACAAGGCTGCTCTCTCTTGGTGGGGTAGATTAGGAATTGTCCTCAATGTGCTTACTATTGATATCGTAAGAATACGAGTGGGCCTAGAATTACTGGTACTATTTCCAAAGGTCTCTTATGCCCAAAAGTACCAGATGTGCATGATATAATGATTGAATATGTGTGTTGAATACAAACGTTTTTACATATATCCTGTGTGAAGTCTCTTTTGTGATGTACAGTTTATTTATCACAAGTGACTGCTATGCCTTTGCTTTACACATTGCCTCTGAATTAATCCTGACTGCTAGTGCCAAGCTACCCAAGGGTGCGCACAGGTTATACAGCAAAAGTAATCACCTGCCCTTGACAGGAGCAGCAAGTTCTGCCTGGCTGGAAGCATCCCTTCAGCCAACCAGAAAGTGCTGGTTCCAACACTGCCACTCTGGTATTTCCTTGTACACTGCTGGAGTGTACTCTCAGAGCTAGCCCATGCCCCAAGCATGAAATTCACCAGGGCCACTTTGGAGTAGCAGCATCCTGCTTGGTGGGATTAGAGTGAACTTTTTATCTGACCCTGTGCACCTCGGCTGCCAGGGGACACACCCCCGGGATAATGTCAGAAACCAGGCATCTTTTTCACAAAGTGTAAAACAATTGGAACTGATACTCCCCTCACACACTCCACAACCTCCATCTCTACCTCTTACTTATAACAATAAGACAAATACTTCCCATTCCCCTGGGTAAAATATGTAATCTTACTGTATTCATTCAGTCCCAAAATCTACTCATGGGACCAATACTCTTATGAAATTATTTGTGTTCAAACTTAAACATATGCTTCAGCTGTAGCTTCATTAAAAACTGCTTAAAAATGTAGAGGTCTCAACTCATTGACACACTCATTGAAACCTCAAGAAAACTATAACACTACAATGATCCTTCGGGACTAAAATGATAACAAAAAGAAGAGAGACAATATCCAAGATAATCCCTGGGAATATCCCTTTATTAGGACGAAATCCCTCACTCACCAAGGGTGGCAATCCGCATCATTGGGATTCACCTCGTGATAGGAAAGCCTAGTCCCGCCATGGGCTACAACCCATTCTCTTAGAGGGAGGAGCTCAGAGGATGTTTTGTTCCTAGTCTTGGATGTACTAAATTCAACAATGAGAAACTAGGTGGGGTGAGGTACACAGCTCAAAAGAAATTAAGGTAGAAGATGTAGGTAAAACTAGCTCACAGGTACTTAATGCAACTTTATTAGCTTGTCCTGGGGCCATGATTAAAACAAAAAGTACTAGCAGGGTTAATGTATACCTGCAGGTTAGTAACAAGAAGAAAAAGGTCTACATGTTTCAGCCTATTGACCCTCCTTAGAGTTGTTGTGCCTTTCTTCAGGACCGGGATGTTCTACTGCTTGATATATTAGTCCTTTCTCACACTAATATAGATTGTGAAGAAAAGTGTCAGAAAAACATGGATATAATGTGAAAAATGTTTTTTTTAGAAAACTCTGGATACAGAATACAGAATGCAAAACAAGTGATCTTTTTCTTCTGTGATGATTCACTGGTGGTATCTAAACAGAAATAAAGTAAATAAAAAAAAGTAAATAGTAGCGACATTGTCACTCTTCGATTCATTGAATTCATAGCAGTTCAGATGTGCTGCTCCATGAAAAACCCTGTGAACTAACCATGTGGATGCATGCAAACATGAAAATATCGGATGTATCTCCATGTCTTCCCCGTACACTACGGGGAATCGCCTCAACTTAACCTCTCTGTAGAAACTACTTTTTACCTTATACTATACTGACACTAATTACTACCATACCTTTGCTGGACTCAGTTGGATCTCCAAAATGATGTAAACACGGTTGTAGGAGGCTGGCTTAGTATATGATGAACACTTATTTAAGTGGAGCACGTTGCACTAATCCAGGCAACCCTTATGGTAATTTTAGTGGTCTTAGACAACCTTAGAAAGCTCACTAAGTGGTAGCTGTCGAGAGCAGCATTCAGGCTAAGTCCAGAAGGAGTGTGAAGCAGCTTGTTTTACCAGTACTAATCATGTAGTGTAGTTAAGTGAAAAAGTTCCACACAGTGTAGTTATAAAAAACATGTATTTACTATAAACACTCACTAGCACATTGCATTGTCTCCTCCCCGGAGATATAATCAAAGTACACACAATACTTCATCAATAGAACATGTAAGTAGCACAAATACACAGTGGTCCCCAGGGGGAGACCAAACCATATACTAATAAAGTGGAATGTGACCCACAAACAAAGTCAAGGCTAGACCCAGAAGACTTAGAAGAGCTGGGAACCCAAGCAACCAACCAAGGTAAGTACCCAAAAAACCCACAGAGGCCGTGTGCAGAGTGGAAACATAACCGCATTCTCAATACAAGTCAAGGGGGAAGTCACGTCGCTGTTATCAAGAAGAAGGACCCTTCCTAGAAGACCCTGAAGAAACCCATTGGAAGATCATAGGTTGGAGAGTCACCTCACCCATGGATATCCCGGGAACCAGGATACCTACATCAGGGAAGCCGGGTGCACAGGTGCAAATTGATGTCGGAAACCGCCGTAGACCACAATGATGGACTTCAGTAAAGATGCAGCTGGAGAAGAAGGTGAAAGAGTCCGGCGGAACCAAAGGGTGGATTCAGGAAGAGAGGTACCAGCAAGCAGAGGGGACAGAGTCTATGCCACACAGGAGTAACCATGAGGCATGGAAGAAGAAATGCCCACCGATGTCGGAAGATGCAGGAGAGTTGATGGTGACCTTGGTGCTGCAGCTGTGTAGACCTGGCAATGCTATGGAAGACCAGGAGCCATTCATGAGCTGTCCCATTTCGGATGTCAAGAACCAGGGGGTCAGTGTCCGGTGGCAGCACCAACAAGCCTTGGCAGCGGCAACAAACGTGGCAGACAAAAAGTGCAGTGTCAGAACCAGCAAGGTCCAAGGGACTCGCCAAGTGCAGGCATGTCAGAGTAGGCCCTGAGCAAGCAGGAGATTCCACTGGAGCCAAAGAAGACCCCCAAGAGGACCCACATGCTGAAGGTACAGGAGTCAGAAGAGGACCTCGAGCATCTCAACAATGATGCAGGCCCACAGTGCAGAGGATGTGGCGAGGACAAAGATCTTGGTAGCAAGAGATGCTGGAGGATAGAGCTTCTTGGAGCCTAAAGATCTCTGAAGAAGAGAGTCAGCAAGCCTTTTCAATGGCAAGTTGATGCAGTGCACAGTGGTACTGCTCAAGCTGGTCTGAAGAGAGATACTGGCTTCCAACTTGCTGAGAAGCAAGTGCAGACCTCAAGGGAGTTAAATAACCACCACCTATGTTGCTCAACCTTTCAGTGTTCGTGGGATCTCAGGAACAGCAGACCGATCAGCTTCATTGTGGTGCCTGCAGATGCAGGGCAGTGACTCCTTCACTCCAAGGGAGATTCCTTCTGGTATCTTGGTTGCCCACAGGCCTGGAGAAAAACCTGTATGGAGCACAGATGATGCAGAAGTCTGGCAGGACAACAAGACCAGGAGTAGCGGTAGTCTTCCAGATGCAGTCTCGGTTCCCAAAGCGAATTCCAACGAAGTCCAAAGTACCCAGAAGGTTTAAGATGAAGTGCTTTGGGATCTGAATCTTCTCCCATGATGAATCTGAAGAACCACCCACAGGTAAGCCCTTAAGTCCCCTAAGGAAAGGGTTGGGACAATCCAGGGGTCTCTCCCAGAGGAGGGGCTGGACAATGGGGAGAATACTCCCATTTCCTATGCCATTGGCTCCCATAACTTGTTTTTTAATGGAGTATGCACGGAGGGCACCCAATGTGCCCTTCAAAGCAGTCCAGTGGCTCTGGCAAGCACATCCACCCTGTCCCAATACACTAAGTCCTGTCTGGGGGGTGGTCACACCTCCCTGTGATAGGAAACCTATTGTCCTACCTTCCCCTGTTTGAGCTTGGCTCAAAAGCAGGAGGGCAGAATCATGTCTGTGATCAGCAGCAGCCATAGCTTGCTGTCAGGCTCTGAAAGACTGGTACCGGGAGCATGGAGGGCTTCCCTGAGGAGCCCCACAGTGCATGGAATCATACCTTCAACTCTGTTTACGGTGTTGGGGTATGATTCCAACATGTTTGATACCAAACATGTCAGGGCGTGTTACATCCAGTTTATAGTTAGCCATTACATAATGGAGCATGGCCAGTATATGTATCATAATGGCTGATGCACTTACAACGCCTGGAGAATGGACTCTGGTATTTGTAGGGGTGTCCTTCTCATGCAGGGGCACTCCCACACTTATAACCAAGCACCCTGCCTTCAGGATAGAAAGGTTATAGGTTTTAAGTGTAGTGACCTCAGATATAAAAACGTATATCTGTCATAAGTGGTGCTAGCACCAGCTTACACAGGCTGCCATGGCAGGCCTGTCATCAAAATTTGAGTGGTCTCCCATGGGTGGCATAATACATGCTTCAGACGATGGGAGACCACTGGTGGGCCTATGCCCAGGGTACCTTAGTACCATATACTAGGTACACCAGTAACCAATCTGGAGTTACATAAGTACTCACCATGGTCCAATTTATGGAGGGAGCACAGAGACTGGGGTCCTGGTTAGCAGGATCCCAGTCAGTCCAGTCAGAAAACAGAATGACACCAGCAAAAAAAGGGGGTAACCATGAAAGCAGATCCTACTTTCCTACAATGGTCACTGCCCAACATTAGACCTACGGAGAGACCCTCCTGGATCATGCCAATCATGATTTCAACCTAAACACCAAACAGAATTCACAGTTTTGGGTGACATTCTAAAAGCTGAAGACTATAATGCACTGAGTATGCTCATCCTCCTTGGCCTGTCAGCCACATGCAAAACCATATATTCCTTCCATAAGTCTACAGTTAGTGGCTCTTGTTATAGAGGAAGCTCTCAAATGATTCAAAGCCTTTGTGCGCAACCGCATCCAAAATGTAAGACCTCATCAGCCTGGTTTATTGCTATTCCCACATGACTCCCCCTGCTCCCTTTACAATTCAATTTATAGATCAAACCTCTCATCAACATCATCCATGACCACCACATTCCCTCCCATTCCTGTGTTGATACATGTAGCTTTGGTTGTCCATATTGAAAAATATATATATATACGGAAACTTCATTGCTATAGCAGGAGAAGTGTGGCTCAATAGTTAGAGAGGCAGACCCTGATGCAGAGGTCTAGCCCGGGACCATGGTTCAATTCCCGCCTCGGCGGGTCTTGGGCTCAATTTCCTCGGACCTGATAATTCTCGCCTCAGTGCCTATTCTAATCATGGGTCTCACTCTGCAACTCTGGGCAATAGCTTGCTTAATCTCCACAACGGCCCCCACAACGCTAGGATGCCTGGCATCACCTTGAGGGTGCCCAGGAGTGGCACTTCACAGGGAAAAGCCAGGAAGGGTTCCACGGCGGTATTCGTACAAGCGCCGAGATACCCCAGCTGGGGTCGATTTGTGCGCTATACAAGTATACTACATTTACATAGCATAATCATAAACAATTATATCGGATAACAGATGACTCCATATCACCGAGACACATCTTTTAAAGTTCATGGTTTTGATTTTACATTCCAGAGCATTCTGGGAGTTGTAGTCTATGTTGATTGCCCTGCAGCTAATTGGACCAACACATCTGATAATAACATGTAAAAGCAAAGTCTAGTAATGGAAATGCGATGTCTCTATAGCATAGATCCTGCTGGTCACCTTTCTTGGCACTCTTGTGGTGCTGTTCTAAACAGGTTGTACATAGCATGCACTGCTGTACAAAACAGGTTATACACACCATGCACTGCTGTACAAAACAGGTTGCACATAGCATGCACTGCTGTACAAAACAGGTTGTTCATAGCGTGCACTGCTGTACAAAACAGGTTGCACATAGCGTGCACTGCTGTACAAAACAGGTTATACACACCATGCACTGCTGTACAAAACAGGTTGCACATAGCGTGCACTGCTGTACAAAACAGGTTGCACATAGCGTGCACTGCTGTACAAAAAAGGTTATACACACCATGCACTGCTGTACAAAACAGGTTGCACATAGCGTGCACTGCTGTACAAAACAGGTTATACACACCATGCACTGCTGTACAAAACAGGTTGCACATAGCATGCACTGCTGTACAAAACAGGTTGTTCATAGCATGCAGCGTCAGCAGAACATGAACAACTTGCAACTGAGGTGTGCAGGGCCTTGACGGTCTGCATCTACTTGCGGTCTAATTTTGGGTGCTGCAGTTGGCCCCAACCGCTGGCCTGTGCATCCTGTGTCCTTTTTGTAGCTTATTAAGGCATACAATCACTGTTTTGCTTCTCTCTGACCCAATCGAGAAGTCTAAAGCGTTTTCCTCCTCCCTGGATGCATTCTGCGTGTATATGTGTATTTAAACCCAATTCCAGGGCTTGATGTCTGAGCTGACCCGCCTGCAGAGAGGTTCACCCAGCATAATGCGCCTCTGTGCTCCTAACAAATTGTTCTTTTAATAAAACACGCGGGGTCACTTCGATCAGCCGATCCCACCGGCCGTGATTTATGAAACCTGCTCATTCCCTCGGATCGGGGTGACGCCTGGCCAAGGAGCGCTCCCCGCCTCTATAACATGGCTATTATCTTGCTTGATTAAAGTGCTGAGGGGGCTTTGTCCTTTTGAGTTGAAACTTTGCCGTGTACTGTCTTAATTAAATCACACAAGGCCTACGTCTGTGGCCCTCAGTGCGACTGAGGCACGTCAAATCCTCCGCGGGCCTCATTTACACCAGTTAAGCTGCAAATTGCCAGCGTCCTCGTTGCCCTGTGCTAAAGACTCTGTATGCAGAACAATCTATAATCCTTTCACAATTCAGCAACCTTTCCGGCCTGCGCGCGGAAAATATATGCATCGCGAGATCTCTGCTCGCGATGGAAATTGAAAGCGAAGCCCCGCCCGGGTAAACTCTCCCAGGCTATGCTGTAGCACACATTTACTTGCGTGTGTCGGGGGCTGGTGGGAGTGGGAGTGAGAGCCGCCTAGCCCTTAATTTTCTGATTACTCTAATGCATCCTTATGTTTCGCCAGCTATGTCTTCACCCCTATAAAGGGATCACTGGCAGCCGGAGGAAATCGATACCATATCTAAAGTGGTTGGGTCAACAAACTGGCGAATCAAGTAGCCGCTGACCATCTGTCATATCAAGAATACACAATTTTGAGGGCCTATAACTTAATAATGTTTACAAAACAGAAACTAGTCTTAATTGTTTTATTAGATTTTTAGTATACTTTGGGGCATATTTACAAGGGGATATTCTGGTGGTGATATCCCTTTCTCCTTTTTTACAATGCTTAACACCACCTTTGTAAATGAGGACCCTTTTCACGCTTGACTTAGCGTAAAAGGGGCGTACAATGAGTGTTGCAGTGGGCGTTCCGCCGCAACACCCATTGCTTTTTTTACGCTGCCCCATACTGCCCCATATTTACAAGGATGGGACAGCGCCAAAAACTAAGACCAGGTAAATCCTGGTTTTAGGATGGCGATAGGAGAAATTATGTGTGCTGCATTCTGCAACACACATAGAAACAGCAAATTTGCTGTAAAGATTGGTTATGTGCAGGAAAGTATCCCTTGCTGCACATAACCAATCGGCCCTGCAGTGTAGGCACCCTTGCAACATGGCACACGGCTTGGTGCCCTGGCGATTGGCAGCTTTATTAGCGCCAGCGGTAGGCGAAACGCAGGGGTGCGCCGTATTTTTGTAAATACAGTGCATCTCTGTGTTAAAAAAATGTCTGAGCACATTACCATATTCGGAGTATCACCACGCTCCAACATTTTATTGTAAATATCCTGCCTCATTTCTTGTAGCGTTTCATTTCAGCATATTTGGGCACTAAACTGTCTGACTGTTAGGATGCTGGAAAATTAACACTTCTCAATATTAATAAGTAGTGCTACTGTGCACTGTCAGTCATCTGTTCGCACATTAGCATTTGTGATTATTAAAATGTTCTAGTATTAATATATCGGATTACTAAAGATTACTACGATGTCCGATCAGCGATCTCTTTGCATGCTAGCAGGGTGGGTCATGAATGTGTTTTAGTGTTAGCATTTCTGCTTGCTGACAAATTTGAGAATGATCATGCATGATTTGAGAATTAGCATGTCTTATTCAGACCGTGGAATTTTCAAACAGGTTGAACACCGATTCTGCCAAGCATTTTTCCCTAACTAAATTCCTTCTACATTGTCTCTAAGAGGAAAGAGGGAAAAGGTCTATTTTACAACCTATTCTTCAAATAATTTGCTGAAAGATAATAGATTTTTCAGGTATTTCTAAGTGTGCGCTCACTTCATGGACTAGCAGGCAAGCAGCATCCTCCCTAGCAAACCATAAAGCAGGAGGGTCAACTCCAAAGAGAGGGGCCGTCATATCAGGGATCATTGCGTGTGGAAGGCAGACATGAGGTGACATCATGGGCGTTATCTATGTTGACATAAATAAGGTTGGTGTCCACCTTGTAGAGGAACAGTACTAAATTCATAGGTCTGACAAGTCAGACTGGAGAATTATTATTCTGCCATAGCTGTACCCTAAACAGCAAGTGTCAAATGGCGATTCGCAGGTTTGGGTCCACATTAGTAACAAAATGCTTGCGCCCTGCAGAGTTTGAAATCCATTCTATGTATAAATGATTTATGCTTGTATAGCCCTTTAACACCTTCGCTGCGGCACAAATTCCGCTGCGGTGCTGGGACATTCCAATCTCGGGCGTGGCTCGAACGGCCCCCGGCCGTCGTGCGCACATGCCCACCGTGACTCATGGCGTCCGGGGACCATCATGAGCACGGAAGAGGCTAACATCTATTTGCTTATTTGTCTGACTGGACAGAGACCTAGTACCCGAAACCAGTCCTTCTTCCAACGACATCCACCAAATGGGGGTGAGCTAATGCTTTGGAAAGCTTAAGTGGAGAGGAAAGGGTGGCAAACAGCAACAGCAGTTGTCAAAGTTGGCCTCCTGGCTGCTCCATTTTCTCCTCTCGGTATTTCCATCTTGTGGGTAGGGAACCCCATTCATGCATTAGCTGTGCGAGGCAATGGACAGCATAATAATATGATGGCACAAGATCTTGAGTCTAGGAGAGTGCAAATGAATGTACTCTGGCCAAGGAGGACACATGAGTCACTTCTTCATCAACTCCTGGTGTGAGGTAGAGCAATTTGGCTGTACTGCCCTCTTCAGTTGCGAATTGAACCTCTTTGATTCCTGATCACTGTTAATTGTGGCTGTGGAAATAGTACCTACCTTGACTATATAAGGTAACACAAGATATGGCGGTATACAACTCATAGCATCAAAAGGGTGGCGGCATCAAAGTAGGATAAATGACACTTTGAAATATAAGCATCTGTCAGTGTCATGCACAAGCTGGACCACTGGACAGGAGACAATGTTGGCACCAGATATCCAAAGCATTATGAAATCCTGCTGTGGGAAGAATCCGAGGACCGCATCATGAACCAACCTGCTGCAGCTCTCAATTTCGTGGCAGAGTTTTCTATTACTAAAGAGATATTCACCACAGGATATCTGTATTATGTGTGATGAAATTTGCATATAAATTATATATGTTGCTGCTGGTAATTCTCTTCAGTGTATGGTCCTGCTATTGTTTGAATGACTTTCTGCGCCATGCAATTTATTCATGGTGAGGGGGTTGGAGACTAAGAGTTTAATTAAACCTTGGTTTAGAGAAAGCAAGAGATATTCAGGGGCACAAGACAAACAAGACTCTTGCAAACCCCGAGCAGCGTCATCCGTAACAATCAGTCAATGATTGTGGCCAAGCGTGGGGCTCATGTTCAAGGTGCAAGACTTGCTCAGTTGTTAAACACAGATCCAGAGCTTTAAGTGGGATAAAACAAAACTAGGGGTGCTCTAAAAGGGGCATTGCAAACTTGTTAAAGAGGTGTGGCCAATCTAATTTGGGGCATGGCCTAAATCATGAGAACTAACATTGTTTGCCACTTCAATATAATGGTGCAATTGTTGATGCACAGTTTGGCTAGCCCTTGAGGGTAGGGGGGTTCCCTTCCTCAAGACTCTAATGTTTACCGCATGGTACCATAAGGACTTTTTTTAATCTCTGCATCGACTACAACCAACTAAAATAACAACAAATCAAATAAGCTAAAATATGTCACTGCCTTTAATAAACAATGTACACAGTAGGGATGCGAGGTTTAACAGTATTTTACTATTCCCCACTGCACCAACTAGGATTCCGTTTTGTGATTCTCTGGCAAGACCACTGAAATGATGCGATCCTGCGGCGCTTTCTGCATAATCATGGATTTGCCGCATTTGCTCCTTAGTTATCTGCTGCATAATCTACAAATTAAAAAAATGGTTTCTAATTCAAATGGATTAAAAAGTATTAACGATGTTGTCACACGTGTTAGCGTGCAGTAGACAGCCCTTTGCAAAAGCTGACTAGTCATCTTTCTGTTTTTTGTTGGTGTATTTCGGTGGTAAACTGGATGCAGCGAAATCTTTGCTCAGACAGTAATCACATATGTAAAAAATAATTAAATACTATCATACAATGTGCCAAATTAAGCCGTATTATCTGCCTTTTCTTGCAACAGAATCTATTCAACCTGCTGCATAACTTTGGTCCTTTGTTGTTGCATAGTTCTAGTGGTCCTGCTTTGTGGTCGCACACAGTTACCTGCCTTGCTCGTATTGGGGAACTGAGGTTTCATAGTAAAATGTATTAGTTTAACTTGCATTTATTTTCCATTTAACATGTGCGCATTGTGTGCTACCTGCATGAAGGTTAAAAAACATAACAAACCTATTACAGATTATACTGTTCTTGTTAACCACATACTGGGGACCCTGCTACCCCACTCACTGACCACCACCCCAGGGCAACCAGGATCACAGTTCATACCCTGTTTTGAAGCCCTTCAACTGCTGTATGTAAACTACCTGGAAACGCGTAAAGTGGCACTTCCAGGCCCTCCTCATTTACAAATACTTCAAAAGCCATTTACGTACCCTAGGAATGCAGCCACGCCCCCTGAGGGGGGCGCACCCCACAGTTTGAAGACCTGTAAAGCATAGAGGGGATATAAGGACCTCTTACCATGCCCTCACCTCAATGGCTGACACCACGACAATGTTGCTGCTCCTGCGTTGCAAAAAGAGAATGGAACTCCAGAGAGAAAATGACTCTCTTTAAACAATTTCCCTTCCGTTACAACCTAACTTCTCTACTAGTGAGAAGTGAGCAAAATGAGCACGCACATCGATTTGCATGCTCTCACTGCAGTCCGGTAAAAAACGGACTGGTTGTGCCAGGGAACAAAACAGAGGCCAATAGGGACCCGTTTCGAGGCCCCCGTTTAAAAACTGGCGGTTCTCAGCACCGGCACGAACCCAGCCACTTAAAGCCCTGCACAGATCGATCATTTTCATTATCAAGAGCCTGACACCGATTCATTTTCAGGGGGTGAACACAAATTTCAAAGTAAAAAATATATATATTTATTTTAATTTTTGCCCGATTTAGAAGTTTAATGCATTCTATTTGCACTTATTACTTTTTGTAAGCATTTCTTATTTAGAGACAGTCTTCTATTTTATATACTGCCTCAAATCTTTAGAATATGAAATGACTCCTGAGAAATGCAGGAATTACATCTATCATAACAGCAAAGTAAAACTTGCATTGCCTCCTCAACACTGCATCATCCCAGTCTCTATATTATGAGATGTATCATACCCCCAAAGACATCATGTGGCCACTTTTTTCTTAAACAACTTTTGTTCAACCCCATTTAGATTCTTTGGTCCTCCTACTTGGCCCACTTAACCTCTCCAACCAGTCTGTTTTTGTGCATGCCTCGCAGACCATACTGTTTCATTTTTGTGATGTGCTTAGTTGAAGTTTGAGTTGGCGCCCGCTTATGGACAGAGGTAAAGAAGTTTAGTTCATCATGCATAAGCGGCATTAGCACTCAAGCTGTGACGTGGCTCCCAAGTTTATAGTGTTTGTTAAAGCCTGAGCAAGGCCAGGGTAGTGCCCGCCGACCTTTGAGACTTGTCTTCACATACGCTGATTACCTTTGGGACCAGCAGTAAAAAAAATTATGTGGCCAACATGGCACCATACTGTTGTTACCTTAGTTGTATAGGTGCCATAGAAGCCATAACATCTGAAAAATGGGTCCGGGCACCATGTCTTCGTTCATGTTAACTTGAGCTCCTTAAATAGATCACAAAATAGTTTTTTTCTTCTTGGGTAAGGCCTGAGCTAAATGTGAGCTCTTTGGATTCGCATTCCCAACGATTGACAGATTCCGAGCATATCTACTCGAAGAACAAACTGAAGTGATCATAACAGTTGCCTTCTGATCTCGAATGTGCTGATTTCCTATTTTAATAACAACTTCGATCCTAGAATGGATTTTTCTGCTCCATCCCAGTCCACTAAAGAGTACCTTACTCTCTGCAAGGAGGTTGAGGGGAAGGATGTACAAAAGCTGTGACTCTCTAACTCTTTGACACTATGTATCCAAGAATCCATATGAAGTTCAACATGCAAGGTTTCTGATCCCCAATTAGCTTCTTTCTGTTTTGGTGTAATAATTCAGACTTGGGCCCTTGCACAGGTGATCCAAAATGGGTCTTACAGTACTTGCAGGATGTTTTTGATGTAAATCTAGCAGTAGCTATTCGGAAGGTTCAACGGGCAGCAATTGAACCCATTAGGGATCCCTGGAGAAGAGAGGAAAATACTCGGCTGTTTTTTATGAACTCTTGCTTTGTTAGGTTTTTTGCAGATAAAACATAAATACAACATGTGAGCTGCATTTTGTCATACTACTTACTCCCCCATGGCACTTAATGTAGTAGTAATAGTGTTTCATTTTAAAGTTGCAACAAATGATGAAAAACAACACAGTAGAGCCACATCACAGGCAGCCCTGTCTGAGTCTTTTCCCCAACCACCAGATTGTGTAGAATTATAGTAGGTTCTATGAAAATATTTGATCTGTATTGGCCTGAGACTGGAAGAAATCATCAGACGTTATGAGGCCATTTTGTCTTCTGTCCACTCCTCATTGTCAATGTTGCCCTTGTCACATTCCCAATGGGGTCTCAGGTCTTTCAAAGGGTTGAGGTATTAACAATCAATGTTCCGCACACTTTCAAGAGACCCTTTTCCCTCAAGTTGTTCCATGGTTATCTGGGGTTCCAGGGGATTGAATTTTTGTACTAAATTAAGTTTATCCTTGTGAGCATCCAGGGTGTGGCGTGATTGCAAATTCATATAGAATTGCGATTTGTGTAGGGTATATCCAGCTGTCAACTGCTCAAATACGATTTTAGCCTATACGCCACCCAAATTCAAAATCTCTATTGGGTTCCAAGGTTTGACGCCTCAAAAGCAAACCGCTTGTGCTAACCAGGCGCCATGCACAGTGGGGTATGAATGCTTATGGTCTAACTCCATTTAGTGTAGTTGGGGCCTGTTGCCAACATATGAGTGGTGGTTTGCTCAGAGCAGGCAGTCTTTGTGGGACAGAAGAGTTAGACAGCAATGCCTCTAATTCGAATTCCTGGAGAAGGTCATCCTTCAGTCGGAAGCCTGGATCGTCTCCAAAAACCCAATCATTAATAGAGAAGATAGGATGCCCAGTAGTAGAGATGAATGTTGGTAATTCCCAGAACTCCATCGTTGGGCACCTGTACAGATTTGCAGAACAAAACCATGGTAAATGTCTGTGCCCATAAGTATTGATTGAATTCGTTGGGAGAAAGGAAAGTGTATATGTGTATTTCAGGTAGATACATATAAATTGATTGAGAGCAACCATTTTAAACAATGCTCCCTCCCCATATTTGAAAAGGGCAGAGATTTCCATGTTTCTTAGTACATCTGTGTGTGTTGTAGATGCAGGGCCTTATTTAAGTCCCAGCAGCACTTAGGATATCTGGAAAAGTGCAGCCCAAACATTCAAAGTGGTTCTGAGCCTGGCAACGTTGCAGTGGTTATACCCAGACATGGGTCCTGTGCTTGCAGTGTCACTGGACCCAAGCTGCCTTGGGTGAACGGGGAACTCCCTATAGTACTTTGAGGTCTAGAGGAGGGAGTAACAGTCTGCAACAAGAAAAGGGAGGGTACCTCTATACTGACCTATATTCCTTTACGTCTGAGCATTAAAGTCTCTACAAAATTACATATAGGATGCTACATAAAATATGAAGTAATTCATTTAGACATAGAATTTGTGTTTGATTTCTTTCATTTATTTTACATCTTTTTCATAACAGTTTATTTTTCTTATTTTCTGGTGATCATTTTATCTAAATTACAAAACAGTGACATGGTAACAAACGTACATATAATTTTAAATAATGCAAGATTAAATCATGTCTTAGCAGAAACCCCTAAACAGTACATATAAAATGACTTTCACTCATACCATTATTCATACATACTCAAACTTTCATACTAATTGTCCTAACATTGCTAACAACAACACACAACAATGAAAAAAGTGAAAAACATGTATAGTGTCCTCCAATAGACTCCTCAGAATGTGGCTAGAACCCGTTGTATTGAGTATTCCTTTTTGTTTTGAGGGTTAGCAGTCTTTAGTACTCATTTCCTTTCTTTCTTCGTATTTTTGATTTTAATTTAATGTGAGGGTCTCTGATGCGTACGGCCTACGTACGTTTCGGTGATGTCATTGATTTGCTTCACCTTCTTCAGGGCCAACATGAGACTGGACAACAGACAAGTGCATACATACAGTTAAAACCAGGGGGTTCTCATTATCTGTATCTATGATGACACTATTTTAGCCACTTTTAGCGATATAGACTTTGTGGACAGTCCTATTTTGACTCTCTGTGTGGATAAATTCCGCAGAGTTATGGTTCCACAGAGTGCATCTGTGGTTTGGATTAGAGGCTGTGATGTGATTTCTCTGGCTCGAACTGGTCGGTAGTTATTACTTTGGGACCTGTGCGCAGAGATTTCAATCGTATCCACGGGCGCCTTCGGCCGATGTCACTGCCACTGGACCCAAGCTGCACCTGACGAAGAGGCCTAAATAAACCAAAACCAGTCTTGTGTTACTTGTGTTCTGGTTCGGAAAGGACCTTTTGAGCAAAACACAGATGGACTGGGATGCTGCCAAGAATAATTACAAATGGCCTATATTAATTCAAGCATCCTATCCATCTGTTTTTTGTATTTTTCACTCTAACTTCACCGTCATTTTACCATAGAAATCTCGATACCTGAGCATCCTGTCTAGTCCACTCAGTAAGAGGCTCGATTACTGGGTCAAAAAGAACTGGAGATGGGAGTCAAACTTTTGACTTTTCTACTTGAGAAGGTTTCAGTCCAAGTCTTTAGTTCCAGTCTGGGAGTTACCTTTAGTTTTGAAGGTTTTACAGTCATCTCCTTTAAAGCTCATTGAAGAACTAGACTTGTCATTACTTTCTCTGAACATATGTTTCCTAAAGATAATCACTTCTACTGTTTACAAGTTTTGGTAGACAGGATTGTCTTACAATTGGGTCCCAGTATTCAACCAAAATGTGTCTTCTCTTTTCGTATCTAGCAGGAAATTATTTTTCTTCTATTTTCCCTATTCCTTCTCCTTAATCGGAACGTCTTTTACATTAACTAGATGTGGAAGAAGCAGTAAAAAGATGTACTGCTTGGCCACAAGAATATAGACTTAGTGATAGTTTATTTGTGAATTTTGGTGTTTTAGGAATGGCCACAAGCTTCTTCCTCCTTAAGTCACCAGGCAAAGGCTACTTTTTCTATAGCCTATAAAAAACATGAAGTTTCTCCATCAGGTCCTGTTCAAGGATGTTCTACTCGTCGACTGTCACCCTTGTTCAATCGCAGCAGAGCATCTCTTCTATTTACAGTACTGCTATATATGCTACCTTCTCGGCATTCATTTCACATTACTGCCTAGATGTGGGGAATGCAAAAAGTCTAGAATTATTTGGAGCTAGTGTTTTGAGATATATTGGATCAAACTACATTTTGGAAATGTTTAATTTGAATCTTGCTGAATGAAGGACATAATTTCAAGTAATATATTTTGAGCTCTAATTTTTATCTTGAGAATAAAAGTTGTGATAGTTTGCTTTGTTATAGCCTCACAATGTAAGGACCGGATAAAATAGGGTTGCAGGGGGGAATGTCACAATTACTTAATGGTTACCTTCATTACTTTGAATACCCTTCCTTGTCCCAGTACTTACATACCCACCCATTCTTCCATTCTGTTACAGCTTTGATCCGTAGTGTTTGAGGACGACAGACTAAAGAAAGAGGTTGGAGAGGTTAAGTGGCAGAGTATGAGGTCTAGAAGACCAAATGAGGTGGCACCGAAGTTGTTTACAAAAAAAATAGCAAGCCTATTGTGACTGCAGGGGTGTGACAAATCTCATAATATAAGGACTGGGACAAGGAACAGTATTCGGAGGAATAAAGGTTACCTTATGCCAACGAGACAATACATCCTTTTTGTTTGCAGCTTTAATGCTGCAGAGACATATCTACGAGCCTCCTTTCCTGTTCTTCCATATATCACTTTCTTGTTCACAAGTAAAAGGCAGCTGTGGCGTAGGAAGTGGGGGTGGTGGGTGCGGGACGCCCCGCGTGTCATCACTGAGGGGGATGACAAAATGGCACTGAGGGGGCTGACAAAATAGAAAACATATGTGTAACTATCTTTTTTTTCCTTATTTTAATAATTTCAATGTGGGCGAGGGGGTGACAAGAAATGTTCCGCACCGGGTGCCATCTGACCTTGCTACGCCACTGAAAGGCAGTTCACAATCTGGAAGGCATCCTAATTCAGCACAATTTTCACAAAATGTAAACCAAAATTAATGAAAATATGTTTTAATGAACCAGGAGGTTAAACTGTAGATATATAAAAGAATACACTTTAATTTTGTAAAACAACATGTCTTCCATTCTTACCTGTTAAAACCGAAAACCATCAAAATTGACAGTTAGGGTAGTTTTCAGTAAAATATGATGTTTGAACCACAGGCGGGTAGCACCTGCGGCGTGTGCTCCTTTTGTTCAAGGCAGGTGCATCACAGTGGTTTCGTTAGGGCTTCACCATACCAGGCCGAGAATGGGCTCTGGAAGAGGGAGCCAGCACATAGCTTTCCTTTCTCTGTGACATATCTATCTGCTGCAACTCGCATTGTTTAGAAAAGAACGTCTTATTTCGTATGCATATTTTCCAAGAAGTGTTACTGTTATGTGAATACCTGATCACATTCACATTTGAAAGGCTATGTCTGCCTTCTCACCCATTGGGCTGTTTAACTTGTGATTTTGTACAAGAAAAAAGAGTATCAGAAAGTACATTTTATTTTGTGTTTCACCGGTCTGCCAGATGGCACTACCACATGTGATACCATCATCCATTCCTGGCCTTTCAGCCAGCAACATGTTACATCGTGGGACTTGAAGTATTGCTTTTCACAGTTAGACTCTGAGTTTAAAACCCCACCAGGTAAAGCGCTGGTGGCCAAAATACCAGAATTAATCTAAGGTGTTATACATGACATGGAGCCACTTGTCAGCTATGCTTATAACTCACAAAGTTGTCTAATACATTTAAAAATACTGATTACTTCACACGTAATACAAAAACTCCTCACATATTTTGTGAGTATTCACTCTCTTACACCTCATGCTTAAAAACTAGCAGTGGCAATGCAAGTTGTTTTGTCTTTTGTGTAGTGGAACATTTTATAACGTGTTTCACAACACAAGAAAGGACAATAAGGACAACAGCAGAGCTGCCTTCTGAATTATAAAGGATAGATAAAGACAGTTGGCTGTAGCAGAAGGAACATCACACAATTCCCTCACACTTATAAGACAGGAACAACACAGGTAGTTAACACCGAGGAGAAAAAGAGGAGAGTAAACTGATTGTTGTAAACTGTGCATAAACAGACAAATATTTAAAAAAAACTCTAGGAAAAAAAGCAAAACCCCCTATGTAATTGCCTTACATTCTTGTATTTATATAGCATGACGAACCCTTCCCTACCTACTGGGGTATGACTCATCAATGGGTTCCACATCTAGCACTAGGAGGCATATAGAGTTCTATTGTTCCCTGGCTGCAAAGCTCCTACTTACGGGTTATTTAATGTGGGTGAGTTTATGTCCCTTATGCTGACATTTATGTGCTACCTTTGTCAGAGCTACAATAATATTGTGTGCTGCTGAGCTAAAAATGTCTTTACTGGTGTCTCCCTAACACAAGGTTAAAAACAGGAGATTGAACAACACCCCCTGCTTCTCTTTTCCACCAACATATATCGGTACCCTTCTTCATAGAACAGGTACCCCTTCTGCAGACAGTGCAAGCTTCCCTCCTTCAAAGGACAGGAATAGATAGGGTAGTAGCAGTGAAAGCTTTCTGCCAACACAGGACAGATACAGATAGGAAAGCAGTAATGCCAGTTTTGCTCCCTCAAAGAACAGGTAACAACATCGAAGCAGCAAAATAAGCTGCCCTCTCTCACGGAAAACAGAAAATACAATCGCTCATATGACATGTACAGTTAAACCATGAGTGGCGGGTAGATCTCTGCACCAGGTGATTAAGTCACTGAGAGGAATGTTTAGGTGGATGAATGAGTAAATACTTGAGTTCTGACACCATTCTCACCTAGGTTTTAGTTCATTTTGGGCTCCTGAAAGCCCTCCTGCCAACACTTGCAGATCTGCTGTTTGTATTGACTCTTCGGTTTTCCACGTATTGGGAAGAAGGCGTTATGTAGTAGGTGATTTTTTTTGGGGGGAGCAACCCAGCCACAACCTAAGTAACCATTCTCTAGATAGGCCTAGAGTTGCCAAATGCTCAATGTCTAGGATAGGTTATCAGCCATAAACTGGGTGATATTAAGGTTTTAATATTCTGTGTTTGAAAATACCACTTTTAGAAAGTAGGTATTTTCTTGCCTAACTGTCCAGGCCTGCCTCTGCTAGGTTGTGTATTCCTTGTCTGGGTTTGTGAGTGACAGGGCTGGGTGATTCCAGGAGACAGGCTGGGGCAGCCCAGTGGTGAAAAGAGAGATCTGCTTCTAGATGGGCGGTAGGTGTTGCACCTGGGACCTGAATGGGACTGGGCCTTCCCTCTACAATGCTGGCTCCACCTCCTGTGGCTTGTCTGATGTCTCTGCCATGCACTGTGAAAGGAGAGAAGGAATCATATCAACAATGTGCTCCAGAGCTGTATCTTCCCTCCCCTGTACTGGCTCCACCTCCTGTGGGGCGTCTGATGTCTCTGCCCTGCACAGTGAAAGGAAGAAGAGAGTCATGTAAACAGAGAGCTCAGGAATTAGTTTGGACTAGGCAGAGGCCTCTCTGCCTTCAGAGAACAAAGGATTTTAGGGTATAAATATTGGGACCCTGATCCCAAGAAATAAAATCACTTCTAGAACAAGAAACCATTTGCCAAGGAGAAGAGCCAAGGAAGCTGCAGAGGTTTGACTGCCCCCTCTGCCAGTGTGCTGTTTGCTGGGTTGGCCTGCAGTGGTTGCTTCATTGCCAAGGAAAGGAGAAGGAACTTTTTAAGGAATTTCATCATCTACAGAATATTCTCCAAGGGCTTGAACTGTGGTTGCCTCCTGCTGAAGTCTCAGGGACAAAAGACTTCACCTCCAGATTCCCTCTGAATTTCCTTACTGGGAATTCTCAACTCCAGACATTTGTGTGTCGCTGGGAGCTGGAAGCGCAACGCATCGAGAGGAAGCGTAAATCAACGCATCGCCGGAGAAGCGAGCCTTCGCAGCATCTCCCTGGAAGCGCATGTTCATCAAAGCTGCTTGCTGTCGCATCACCGGAGAAGCGTGACGCCATCAAGAGAGTCGCCATCGCATCACCGGAGAAGTGTGTTCTAGGGCCTGTTGCGGCTCCAAAGTTCAGAGTCGTCGCAAGGCTGTCAGGGGGTCTACGCATCGCCATCTCATTTGCCGCATCAAGGGCGCCATCTTCTCACATCGCAACCGGATCGTCACATCACGGCGCCATCTTGCGCACCGCAATGGGCCCGCAGGCTGAGAATCTACGCATCACCTCCGCACCGGTAAGGATAACGACGCATCCCCTACTCTCCGCAAGCATTGAGGCACGACACATCATCTCCCCCGGATCACGGAACCAACGCATCTCCCCTTTTGCAAGCCTTTTGTTTACTTTGCGTTACGCATCCAGGTACTTTGTTGAGAACTTTGTTGCATTTATCATCAACTTGAACTAAGTAACTTTGATCATCTTTAAAGCAATCTTAAGTGTAGTATTGTGGATTTTTGTCGTTTGTGGTCTTGTGTTAAGTCTATATAAAGAATACTTATTTTTATAACACCTGTTTTGTGTCCATCTGTAGTGTTTTCACTGTATTACTGTGTATATTCACAAATGCTTAACACACTGCCTCTGAGATAAGCCTGTCTGCTTGTGCCAATCCACCAACGGGGTGAGCAGGGGTTATTAAGGAGTGTAATCCCCTTATCCTGACTTAGAAGTAAGGGTCCCTATTTGGACAAAGGTGAATACCATTGCCAACTAGAGACCCCCAGATCTAACAGCTATCCTTCATTCATCCTGTGCATGAGAGGTAGCCAGATGCCTACTCAACAAGAACCTGGAACGAGGTTTATCCCCACCTGAGCTCAAAACTCTCTACACCAGACCACTCCTTTAATAGAGAAACCTCAACCCAACTGATCCAACATAGTACATGCAAATATCAAATGAACCATTCTTAGGAAAATGTTTTGAGAAAACAGTGTCTACTCAACTCTCTAACTTTACCGAACATTATGGATATTTTCGCTTATTGTCAGGCCAACAATCCAGTTTCAGGCAAGGCAGAGGCACAGAGTCAGTAATCATATCCATCTGGGATGATCTATACCTCATAGGGAAACAAACGGAGAAGCTGCCTTATTACTTCTGGATTTATCTGTTTCATTTGACACTATTCACCACCACATGCTACCTCAAAGACTCCACAATACCGGAAACCATGAAAATGCTTTAAAATAGATTGCTGTTTATCTCACAGACAGACAGTGTAGTATACCTCCCTCCTTTGACGACACCCCCTCACCCTCACACACAATACTGTGGTGTTCCTCAGAGGTCCATCATTTCTCCTCTATTAGTGAACATCTACCCAACCCCTTACTAATTCTGATTTAATCATACACTCTTACATGTGACATTTAAATCATTTTTAAAATGGATAGCCCTGAAGACCTCTAAATTCAAAACTCGATTATTGTATTTGTCCCATTCACATACTGATGATGACCAACCCTCTAAAGCTAAAAACGGCAAAGACAGATATTATGACATGTAGAACATGGCAAAACTACCAGCCTACGACCATATGGCCTATGGAACTTGAACATAACCCTTTTGTGCTGTATGTTACTAGGTCACCTATGATCAAACAGAGTGCATTGAACTGAAATTGTACCAACAAGTTGTATATATCTGAGTCTAATAGACAAACAAAATATTGTTTCCTCTGTGTATAGTCAAAAAGAATGTATTATAAAAATATGTTTTACTGCATATATAAAGTACATAGTCCACACTGATCCAAGATAAAAAAGGAATTACATCAGTTCCAAAATTATGTATACAATATCATAATTCGCTAAAATATACATATACACAAATACATTTGTAAAATCAATTCACATAACACACATTAAAAAGATATTTCCTTTACGTATAGATCTGTACCACATAAATAATCTAAAACTCTTATTCAGACTTCTCATATACTTATTGCAAAAGAACTAGTGTTGATGCTGCGTTTCGGTGGAATATCTGATCAATCTCAGCCTTCTTCAGAACAAATTCTAAGCAAAAGAATTTTTCTTAAAACAAATTTTAAAAAGTGGTAAATCATCTGGGTCTTGGTCGCAATCACTTCTGCCCACCAGAACCTATTACAATTGTTTATATTTGTGCCTCTCCTGTATTCAAGGTTTGGTAAAGATGACCCCCCATTTTGGGAATCTCAACTATGTTGAGAACGATACACGTTCAAAAGGTGAGCATATCAATATTGCTTCACTCTGTGGTTCATGTATCTGTCACCCTTAACGTCTTTAGTAAATTTCAATCGTTCTTGGGGTGGAGTAGTCCTATTATATCCTTAAGGACCCTTGTTTGCTATCCGATAGACCAACAACATTTGTCTATCTAAAAATTCTGAAGTTTTAGATTCTATAGCAAAACTATAGAATCTAAAACTTCAGAATAGCGATCTGCCCTGGAGGTAACCCTGGATCACAGAAGACCAGAGGTCGTCTGTCTATCGGATTGCAAACAAGGGTCCTTAGGTATATAATAGGACTACTCCACCCCCAAGAATGATTACAATTTACTGAAGACGTTAAGGGTGACAGATACAAGAACCACTCAGTGAAGCAACCACTACAAGAGAAGGACCAACTTCTAGGGCTAAGACCACCTAGTACCTTTCAAGCACCCATAAGTCACAAAACACTAGACTTATTTGAGAACTTAGTCAAACAAGACTTAAGCAAGTTTAAACATATTAAACCCAAGCACAGAAACGTTACACAAAAAGACTTGGATACATTACAGAAACTTGCGTCCAATAACAACATTGTATTCACCAAAGCAGACAAAGGAGGTGCAATTGTTATTATGAATAAAATCATGTATGAAAACAAAGTGAAGGAACACATCAATGACACCAGCACATACAGTAAACTGGATTACAACCCGACACAGGAATACTCCAAAACATTACGGATAATTATCGACAGGGCTCACAAACAAGGAACCATCACAGATAGGACAAGAAATTTTCTCATAACTTCTAACCCTAAAAGCCCAACTCTACGGATGGTACCGAAAATACACAAAAATACCATGGATCCACCAATGAGACCCATAGTATCAACATGTGGAAGCCTCCATGAACCAATAGGCCAATTACTCGATAAATATCTACAACCCACAGTACAAGCCATGCAGACCTATGTAAAGGACACTTCTCAATTCCTGTTGAAATTACAACAAGTTAAATGGGATCCACAAGACAAAATCATACTTTGCACAGCAGATGTATGTAGCCTTTATACTAGCATACCCCACAACATGGGGATTGAATCTATGGAAGCAGCACTCATGAACACAGAATTAGACCAGGACCTCCAGACCTTCCTAATGGAACTTATGTACTTCACTTTGTACCAAAGTTACTTTAAAGTCAACGAATCATGGTATCAACAACTAACCGGGATGGCCATGGGCAACTCTGCGGCACCCGTGTATGCTAACATCTTCATGCAGTGGTATGAAAATCAACACATCCTGAGAAAAAAAGAATGGACGGACAATCTGAAAATGATCGTCAGATACATAGATGATCTATTTATCATCTGGACAAATACAGAAGAAAAACTGCTAACGGAACTGACCGAGTTTAACAGAATAGACCCACAAATCCACCTTACTTGGGATATGTCAGACACCACAGTGAACTTTCTGGACGTCAAAGTTACAACAACCCCACATGGATTTTCCACAGACCTATATGTTAAACCAACTGACCGAAATAACATGCTAGCATACTCAAGTTTCCATGAACCAAATTTGATAAGAAACTTACCTTTTTCCCAGATGGCCAGAGTCAAAAGAATTACCTCAGAGGAAAATACTCTCAATATAAGACTCAAAGAAACCACCAACACATTTATCAATAGAGGGTACCCTCAAACATTAATGGAAAATACGAAAGCAAGGATTCAAGAAATTGATAGAACAAGACTTCTAACACCTAGACACAAATCTTCACAACAGCGAATCGTAGCAGTTTCTAAGTTTTCAACAGCCAGTAAAAAATTTAAAAAAGTGATTTTGAAACATTGGCCAATATTAAATATGGAACCTGACTTTAAACAATCGTTTAATGCTCCACCACTATTTGCATTTACCAGAGCCAGGAATATTGGCGAAATCTTGCAAAGCAGGACTCCAGAAACCACCACATACTCAGGAACCAAACCTTGCCTAAATTGCGGCAACTGCAACAGCATAATACGAGGTAATACGATCAACCACCCTATGAAAGGTCATTCAATAAAACTGAAGGTAAATGCTACGTGCGACACTAGCAACTTGATCTATGGTATAAGATGCCCATGTGGCAAGATGTACGTTGGGAAAACAGAACGTCGAATAAAAGTGCGCCTAACAGAACACAGATCCAACATACGACTGAAAAACACCAAGTCAGCACTATCAGCGCACTTTACAGAAGCAAATCACAACGTCTCTCAAATCAAGTTCATTATACTAGAGACAGCCCAGAAAATAGAGGGGAGAGACAACACCAAACACCTCCTCAAAAGAGAGAACTTTTGGATTCATAGACTGTCTACCCAGAAACCGGCAGGTTTAAATGAGAGAATTGAACTGGCATGTTATCTATAAATATTAATCTTATGACTGTACTGTGCATACAATGTGCGAGATTCACCTACCATCAGACACTTTCAAACACACACCCCCACCCACCCTCACAATAGCTCTACCCACAGAGCAACCATACAATCAACATGGCCACCGACAGGTTCGAGTCTCACCCGCGTCCCCTCTAAACCATTTTTCATTCTTCTTTAATTTCCCAATCACCCCACTGTTTGTCTAAACTTTCCAGCAACGCATTCTCTATTACTATTATCATTTTTTCCTTTTAATCCACCTCCATTCCCCACCCCTCGCTTTACCGGCAGTAACCTCCCCGCCAGACACACTCATTGAAGCCTCCGATAGTCTTTTGACTATGTTTACACCCACGTGATCGGAACTTTCACAACATAGCCAAACGCTGCCGGCACCCGTCGGTGCCGTTGCCATAGACGATTCCATCACGCATTTGAACCTTTAAACTTGTCAGGTTAGTTTACATTAGCTGAAGGGTTGTCGGACCCTTTGTAAGCATTCCCGCGTTAAGCGCTCGGCAACACGCTAACCCCACATTCTACATTTCCTTACAGATGTAAATGCAACTACTCGAGGAAAGGCTTGTGAGTGAAACGCCGTTCTTTTTTCCTTTTCACCAAACCCCGATTGTGTACCCGTGACAACATTTTGAAATCATTTGTATTAGCGAACGCCTTATGCGTATATGAAGTACAATTATTAATTTAAGAAATGTATCATCATGACTATGCTTTACCACCCTATCCGTATACCTGGCACACTATTTTAGGAGCCACACGTATCATTGCACATATCATGTTTATGTATCATCATGACTATGTTTTATCGCTTAGTTTTATCCCTTACTTTTACCATGTGATAAACCACTATCACATTTCGTTTTCAGTGTCGATTCCCTGATGAAGGGCATGAGTGAAATGCCCGAAATGCATTGGATATCACATAATGACATTGCCTGAAACACATTGGATTACAATTTATATGAAAAATGTAAAGAAGTTGACAAATATGAAAGAAAAATAATTTCATTAAATGAATTATACATTTAATTAACACAGAACTGAGTGGAAGTATATATATTTTTTCCCTCAATGGGAAAGACAACCAATTTGTGTGCCTTAAAGGGATGAGATTGGACACCGTCTGATTTCACATCTATGCATTTACTAGACGACGTTGGACCCTCGTCGTCACCTTCAGGAGCACCATAAAAAACATTTTCTACCTTTAAACAAACATTCTTATATTCACAGCTGTGCATCTACCCAACATTCTATCTGGATTAGGGAAGACATGGCATGGCAGTTCGGGCTGGACTGTTCCCATGAGGCACAGGGTCAAGACTGATTTGCAGACAGCTGGGTCTGAACTGAGGTGGCGAAGTGAGCTAAAGATTCATCCCAGATCTGTGACTGGGGGTGAGTACCTGAAAGGTTTCAGTACTCTGTCCATCATCTCCTTTTGCTTGCTTTGTTCGACCTAAGTTGGCAGGGCATGCCCAGATGTGTGTCCCTTGCTCACTTTGCCACTGGATTCCAGCTAGCCTGGCTGAGGAGGGGTGTTACCCCAAAACCGGTCCCAGGAATCTTGTTACCAGTTCAGGGAAGACCTGGCTTGGCAGTTCGGGCTGGGCTGTTCCCATGAGGCACGGGTCAAGACTGATTTGCATATAGCTGGGTCTGAACTGAGGTGGCGAAGTAAGCTAAAGTACAATGATGGATTCAACCCAGATCTGTGAGTGGGGGTGAGTGTCTGAAAAGTTTCATCACTCCATCCATCATCTCCTTGTGTTTAATATATAGTTATGTACTTCCATATGGAACAGTTATCACCCATAATAATACTAAAACCACATAATACTTAGCAAACAGCAACAAATTATAAGCAATTTATATCTGTTAAATTCACATAATACTTATCTGCTATGAGGTTGTCCCTCACCAGCTCTGTACAGGCAAAGAACACAAACATAACTAAATGAACAGGCATGAAATTGGAAAACTTTAATATAGCCCATTCACTGCAGATCCCATTATAATTACAATCAGACTGCTTCTTTACATCTCACATAGAACCTCAGATAAGGGATGATAAAAATGCCTGAACAGATCCCTTCACTTCTCTCCCCTTCCAACCGCGTCACCTCAGGACAACAACTATATACAATGGACCTCGTCTACAAGAAAATTATACAGCGCTGTGCCTCAAGCCATGTATCTGTGCCATGCTGCGTCATTTTCAAAGCATAGGGATGCGTTGAATAAACAACAATATGAAGCATCCCTGTGCTTCCCCAGCGCTGGCGCACAATTGTCTACCATATGCCAGCGCAGACATGCTGGGGTCCTTTTGCAAGGGAGCCTGCTCTGCAGGGATGATTGTTTTTGTGCAGGAAGGAATACCTTCCTGCACAACAACAATCAATAATGGCATTCTCCTCTTTCTATGTGTGCTGCAGAATGAAGTATGGCTTGAAAGAGGAAAAAACAATGATAAATGCATTTCTCCTCATTGTGCCACTCCTGCGACTCCCCTGGGGAGGCGTAGGATTCAGACGCATTCCAGCTTTACAAAATGTTGTACATCTGTGAATGGATCAAGCTGCATAGATGTTGTGTGGGAATACCCACAGTAACACCCATGGAACGCCGCTTTCACACAGAGTAATGCGTGAAAGGGGCCCATATTTACTCAAGCAGCATGACTTTAAGTGACCTTGTGAATGTGGGCAAGCCCATTGCACTGGTGGTGCATCAAAAAAAGTGGAGCGACAGGGGCGCAATAGGCTTATAAATAAGCCCCAAAATCTCAAATTGGACAACCCAGTGCAGTAGCTATATAAACAGACTATATCTGATGGATTACCATAAAGTACCTACAGAGATGTTCAAAGCTAACAGTATACGGAAAACCATAAAACTGCACATCAGTCTCTTACTTACACTTCATCGTCCAACACACTGCTATGCGCTGCATTCCATAACATAACTGCAGCTCGATATAACATAACGTGGAACTGCTTCTCACCTAGGATCATGACAAAAACAACATCCTTCCAAACACTCACCCTGCACGCAGTGCTTATAATTTGAGCCGGTGGTTGCTGGTGGGGGAACTGGCACTTATTTTTGGCGGTGGTTGCCAGTGGGGGGCACTGGCACTTATTTTTGGGGACCGGCACTAATTTTTTCTTATCAGACATTTCCCCAGAGCAAGATAGGAAAAACACACAAAACAGAAAGTCAGAGGAAAAGGAAGACAGAAAATCCATCACCAGGAGAGAAAGCAGAAAACTATAAGAGTGGGATAACGGGGCAGGGTGTGCCTGGCAGCGAATTAAAGAGGCCTGAGGTGAATCCTCCCTTGGTATTAGTCAAGTTAACATTTTATAGCGCCAGCCAGGAGTGTCTGAGCAGCACTTTGGGCACCAGCACTTATAATTTTGCAATGCCCCACATAGGGGTAGTAAGCGCTATACAAATGCTGCAATACAATAAAATTCACTTCAGGTAGGAGCGCATTAGTTTCTGTGTTCACGTGTTTTAGATGCATCTCCCAGGACGCAGAAATCATGTTCACGGGAATTAATTATCAACATCAACAACAAAGATTACTCCAAAATCTAATCACGGAAGTCAAATATCATTATAAACAATTACGCCGGATTAATGGGCTCTCCACAACAGCGAGCACACTTTGCGGAGCAGATATAACCGTAGAGAACAAACAGGAGAGCCTTGATGGCTGATGTTATTTCCACTCCCGCCCTTGGACCGGTTTTGCAGTGAGGAAGAAGGCCCCGCTCGGGCTCCAGGGAGGTTAGCAATGATGCTGACGGTCGGGGTTTAGCCAGCTAAGAGGTGAGTTTGAAGAGTCCTGGATGCCAGAAAACCTTCTAGAATTTGCTGCGGAGACATCAATCACACGCCCATAGAGACCAGGCTTCGAAAGGGCGGCAATATGGCGCTGAGCATCTGCAAGTGGCAGACAAATCCTGCTGTAGGAGGAATACAGTGTTGCTCTTTCATTAGCAGAGCAGGCTGTTGTATTTTCGTCAGTTACCAAAACAAGTTTCTAATGATTCGGTGGTGTGCTTATTTATTTATATATTAAAGGCCCCTTGTGCAAAAGGTTTTAACTGTCGCAAATGGTTAATTGGGCCATTTGCAACCGCTAAAGAGCCTTTTGCAATGTACTAACCCTATTTTGCGAGCTGGTAACCTATTACCGACTTGCAAAATAGGGTATGCATGTCGATATTAGGAAGGGGCGTTTGAAGGTCTCTCCTTCCTATTCGCAGGAGCATGTATGAATGTTTTGTGAGCGGAATGCAGTCGCGAAACATTAATATTTTTCCGACTCCATTTGCAAATGGGAAGGGGGCTCCAAGGGACCCCTCCCCCTTTGTGAATGTAGAAGCCAACATTTTTAAGAGCAGGCAATGTCCTATGCACCACTGCCTACTCTTAAAAAATGAAAAGGAAACTTACAATTTTTCTTTTTTAATTCCATTCCATTCAGAGAAAACAGGCTGCATTTCAAAATAAAATTGCAAGCAGGCCACCAGCTCGTGGATTATAGGCCATTCCCAATGGTTCGCAAATTTGAACCTGCCTCATGAATATTGATGAGGCAGGTATATTGCGACCTGATTGAGAATCACAAACAGTGTCTGAGACACTGTTGCACATCACATTTTGTGAGTTCCTATTTGCGCGTCGCAAAAAGCCGCAATTAGGAACTCAGAAAATGTTTCCTTTGTACATGTTGCTCTGAAGTTCCTAAGTCAGTTCGAAAATATTTTAACAAAGCTGTAGTCTGAATTGTCACTGATACAAATGTTATGTAATGTTACATGTGTTTGTAGAGCACACAAACACGAGGCTTCTTGGCACCAATTAAACAAACACACAAGTGGATAAAGAGAACAAAAGGCGGAGGAGAGTGGAAGGAGGAGGAGGGAGTTCAGAGGCACACCAAAAAATGACAGCTGCAGGAGGCCATTTGGTCATCTGAAAGACAGAAGGAAACAAGCTTTGGCAATGCCAAGAGGTCTTGCCTTTGAGAGCTATTGGCTTTGTCAGTCTCATTTGTTCACGATGTGCAGCATCAACAAAAATGCAGATGCTGTACAAGCTGAGCAAAAGGAAAAAAGCGTGCAAAAACATGGCTGTGTGATTCTGTAGGGACGGCTGCATAATGTTCTAGGCACTCGTGATGTTGGCACCATTGTCAATATATTTACCTAACCCAGATGGATCAGTAAATTGAAAAATACATATGAAAATAGAGTAGCACAAAAGTGCTTTTATCTATAAAGTAGCAATTTGTTCCTGGCCTTCCAATGAAAAAAAAAAAAAAAATTTTAAAAAGTAGGATGCAGGGATTTGAGGGGCAAGGGAGGAGCAGGTCAGGATAGAGGTGAAGGAAGGAAAATAAGCACAAGAAGGAAGGACTAACAAGGAGGGAAGAGGAGACTAGACAAAAATGAGAACAACACTGGGACGAATGAGAAGCCTCACCCATGAGAAAGCAGCACAGGGAGCATAAAAGCACACAAATGAGAGACAGCAATATGGAAGACAAGAGGAAAAAAAGAACACACGGTCAACCACTTGAAAAAAAGCGCACTCGCACAGAGTGCTTAAGCAAAAAAAAAAAAACTAGAAGTGAGCAGTGGAAGGACCCAAATACAGAGAGTATGCTACTGTAGGAGAGGGACACAGAGAACACGGAGAAAGCAAGAAATTGAATAAGAAGCAAGCAAAGGAAAGTGACAATAAAGACAACCAATAGGAAGCAATGGATGCACTTTAAGCCCATTGTAAATTCTTGGTAAACTGTCAATAGGGTTTTTGGTAGGTGCGGCCTAAACGCTGGTCCAATAAAAGCAGGTTTTTGGGTTTTTTTTTTTAAGGAGCTCAAATTGTGTTCAAATCTCAAGTTGCATGGTAGAGAGTGCCAGAGGTTTAGCAGCATCTAATAAGGAAGGTCTGTTGCCATATGTTGCGGTATTTATTTTTCGAATTAAAAGCACAAATTGATTTATGAACTGTATAATCTAGCAAGGTTCGATACAGAATACAGGTTGAGCCAGAAAACTACGGGAGTTCTAGTATTTCAGTTATGAGCAGCAAATGAAGGGACCTTAAAACTGGTAAAAAATGCTCATGCCTGGTTGTTCCCATACCAGACGCACAGCGGTGTTCTGGACCAGGTGAAGATGATGGAGTGTTGCAGGGATTCTGCTCCTACACAGAACTGTGCATAGAGCTTGGAACCTCAGTAAATTAGGGTGTACCTAAACTCACCTTAGTATCCAAAATCCCCTACCAGACTAGCAATCAGTGTCTCATTGGATCTTTCATACCCCCAATGATTAGACAACCCAGAACATGAACTTAGAATACCTGAGGTAACGTGGAACACACGAACACTCTTTCGTTATACTATCATACCAGTCCAAAACGAGGAGTAAATGAAGACACGTGCAAGTTTGAAATATTTATTTCTAGTGCCGTGTTCTCAAGCGCAGTATCTTTGCTAATACAAGCAAACATATTATAAGCAACAAGGTTATCAGCATAGTTACTATTCCATAAAATACAAAGGGAGAAAGCATGTTAAAATGTTAAAGGGAAGGAGGCTAAATTGCACCTCAGTCTTACCCTCCCTTTCTGGTATATTATATTATATCTACAGAAGGTCTCTTGGGATTACAAGGGCGGCCCCATACCTCTGGTCCTAGTAGAAAGGGATCACATGATTTTCTACACCAGCTCTCTGAATGCGAATATTCTCTAAACTGTGTGTGCATGCCCTACGCAGTGCATTATTAAACGCGCCAAAATCAGAGGTGGCCAAAGCTGCATATGCGTTATGTCTAAGACGTGCGCTGATCAGACCGAACAACAACCACTGTGTTGAAATATCCTTGAAGGCCTCGGCACTCACTGTTCAGACATAGCTCACCCAGCAGGGCTGATACTATAGGAAAACATATTATTCTCGCGCGAAGCAAAATATTCTGCTAGACTCTAAACATTTATAATATTGTGTGCCGTTTGCAAAAGTAGCAGAGAGGAAAAATGGCATTTAAACTTCTAATACGCTCATGCTAACTTAACACAGTGTAAAGGCAAAGCCCATCTCCATGGCAGGAGAAGTTTACAAAGAGTGGCTAGTGACATCAAGTTGGTACTAATCTAGCCTAAATTGAATTAAAGGGTTGACACTGAAGAAAGGGAGGATCTTTTTGAGGATTCAGAGTTGGCCACAACAGAGGCGAGTTCTGTGCTAGGTTGGAGTCCATAAACACACTGGAATTTCACATTCATTTAGCTGTGTGGGAGGGTTATGATGATTTCTAGACATGAGATATCCTTTTTGTTTACCAAGAAAGGTGTTAGGAGAAGTGAATAGAGGCTACGTGTTTAAAGGGTTCAGTTTCAGAATATTTGTGAACATTGAGCATGCCTCTTCAGGGGGAAAAGCATCTCTTTTGAAATTGTCCTACCAGTTTTTGTCATGAGTTCATATTCTGGAATACCTTCTTCCCTTGATGTTAGGAGGGCATTAGAATATGCCTATACCTGGACCGTACAAAGGAGCTCAGAATTTCTAATTCTCTTTTTGTAAGGATAAGGAGGACAGATGAAGGGGTAATATTCCTCAAGGCAGATCTACAAGCGTATGACTTCACAGGTGCTTACAATTGTTTTCAGCAATGGTACATATATTTAATTTCCCCACTGCCAGAAGTGCCTGGCGAGATATACAGCAATAGTCAAAGCAGTTATCTTGCATGCTAAGCATCATCTATTGTGTTTATCTGCTACCACTCAGTGCTACTACGACACTCCTGAGTGAGGGCGGGAAATGTAGTTCTCTGCAGCCTGATGTCCCATCCATATCGGGTGGGACAACCAGCTGCAGAGAATTGGGAAATTGTGATATTATCATCCCAATTCAAACCAAGGTTAGATAAAACAGTGAATCATTAACAACTAGAAAACAACAAAGTGATATATACTGGATCAGTGGAACAAGTGTTCCTCTTAAAATAGCTCCTGACTTTTCAAATAGAGAAATGTGTAACGGGGTGCTTGGTGTTATGTTGAATCAGTCACCGAATCTGTTGATTGGTGTAAAACTGGTTCAAAATGTAGAAGTGCCCAATGGAGATGAGGATTAAAGTTCATTGAGCCTTGCAGGAACATTGAACACTAATTTGCGTCATGTCAAGTTCTGTGGTTTGATTTGGTGTTTTAAGCAAGAAGCTTTTCAGAGTTGTCAGGCTGGGTTGAAGGTTGATTCACTTATTCAATCCTGCGAGGCAGTATCATGCTGCAGTGGAATGGTTCAACTGAAAGAAAAGTTATAAATGTAATTGTAAATTCTCACAGATCTTTGTGTCAATCACCACAGACATGGGCCACTTCGTAGCATTTGTGGTGCTCTCTCCAAAACACTAAGTTCTAGGCTCTCTCTACTGTCACCAGGTCAGTAGGAAAGGAGCTCCACGTGGCAGGCATGGTATCTAGGTCCTCCTGGCATACTGCTGCACTGACCTATCCAGGTAAAATCTATTAATTCCCTGAAAAGTGGGGTCCACTACTTTCTCCCACGGTGTGTGTCATGATGTACATAGCAGATATGAGGTATTGGAGTTGGTGTCACTTTAGGCCTCTGTGTGCTGTATGTGGTGGTCTATGTGTATTTAACTGTGCTTGTGCATGTGTAGGTGTTAGTAATGGTATATTTGTCCATTTATAGTTGTAAGCTGTGGTGTATGTAAGTTAACATTTACAAGCGCATCCAATGGCATTAAGGTAGATGTAAGAATAATCGTCTTTGCCAGAGACAATGTTGGACTATGATATGTTGTATGTGCAGCTGTATGTAGTGGTATCTTTGGTACTTAGTGCAAGTATATTTACAGGTGTTTTGGATTGTTATTGTGTATGTCATTCCATGTCATGTAGATCATATGCATATGGAAGTGAATGTGTTTTAACCCTGGGCGGGCGGCTACGTTCCGTGCACGGAGTGTGCGTAGTGCCGGCTTCTACGCATTTTGCGTAGCAGGCGTAGAATCCGGCACTATGCACGCTCCGCAGACGGAGCGTAGCTGGCCGCCACCCGCCTCCCTCCCGCCCTCCCTAAATACTTTAAATTGATGGTGTAGAAGAATTAAAAGACACTTACCTTGCCCGCCGCTGCCCGCCGCGTCCCCGGGGCTCGCTATCTTCATGGCTGCCGTCTTGTGTACTAATGCGCATGCGCGAGCGGCCGCGCATGCGCATTTCTCACGAGAAATGCGGTCGCCCGCGCATGCGCATTAGTACACAAGACGGCAGCCATGAAGATAGCGAGCCCCGGGGACGCGGCGGGGACGCGGCGGGCAAGGTAAGTGCCTTTTAATTCTTTTACACCATTAATTTAAAGTATTTAGGGAGGGCGGGAGGGAGGCCTGCGGTGCGTAGTGGGGCTACGCGGAGTGCGGAGGTGGGCGGAGTTTCTCGCCCACTTCACGTAGCTCCACGAAGCCCCACTACGCCCACTACGCCCAGGGTTAATGTGTTTGGTATATGGAGCAGTGTAAGTAGTAGATGGTTTGGTACTGTATGTTGTAGTGCATGAGTAGGTGGATTGATGCAGGTTGTGTGGAGGTGAATGTGGCGCTGCTTCTTTTGAGTTGTTTATATACAACAAGGGAAACCCATAGGTAGAGAAGAACCAGGGCTATATGCATTTATCAAGAAACAGGAGTCCCTCCAACACAACAAGAAACTATTAGTATGTAGAGAGGAATACAATGAAACCTATATCTGATATCCAATGGACAATTCATATATCCCTATTCTACATAAAATAAAAATTCAAATAACAGTGTGGGAACAAACAGAAAACAAAACCAATAGTCAATTTTGACTTCATAAACTCATTCCTGGGACCATTTTCTGGGTATCGCCCCCTCATCATCCTGGCTAGCTTGAATCCAGTGGCACAGCGAGCAAGGGACCCACGCCTGGGCATACCCATCCCACTTAGGGCGAAAAATGCTGCACAGACAAATGATGGACGGAATGCTGACCAAATCACCCCTCTCACAGATCTGGGTTAAATTCATCTTTCTTTTGCTCATCCTGTGACCCCAGTTTTGACACAGCCATATGCAAATCAGTCTTGACCCTGCTCCTCATAAGAACAGTCCAGCTGGTACTTCAAAGCCAGGTCCTACATGGAACAAAAACAAGCGTCATATGGCTGGGTCCAAACTCGAATGGCTTGGTGAACAAAAAGTTATGGATTTAGGCCCAGATTTCTGTACTTGGGGTGAAAGTGTGACATTGTTCAGCATTCCATCCATCAATTGTTCTTTTTGTATTTGTCACCCCAAATGTGACGGGTGTGCACAGACATGGGTCCCCTGTTCGCCATGCCACTGGAGGTAAGTTATCCTGGCTGATGAGGGGTGATACTCCCAAACCAGTCCCAGGATGCTTGTTTCTGGTCCAGGAAGGTCTTGGCCTCCAGTGCGGGCTGGACTGTTCCCATGGAGAGCAGGGTCAAGACCAATTTGCATATGGCTGGGTCCAAACTGGAATGGTATGGTGAACACAAAGTGATGGATTTAGACCCAGTTCTCTGCACTGGGGGTGATTGTTTGACATTGTTTAGCACTCTGTCCATCAATAGTTCTTTTTGCATTTGTCACCCCGAGTGGGACGTGTATGCCCAGACCTAGGTCCCGTGCTCACCATGCCACTGGAGTCTGGCTGATGAAGGGTGATACCCCGAAATTGGTCCAAGGATACTTGTTTCCAGTCCAGGGAGGACTTGGCCTGGCAGTTCGTGATGGACTGTTCCCATGGGGAGCAAGGTCAATCCTGATTTGCAGATGGCTATGTCCAAACTGGAATGGCATTGCAGTAAAAACCAATGGATTTAGGCACAGATCTCTGCTCTGGGGGTGAATGTTTGACATTTTTCAGCATTCCGTCCATCAAGTGTTCTTTTTGCATGTATCTCAGTTAGGCTTGGAGGGAAACACTGCCGTTTGACATATATTCGGTTCTTTCACAAAGTTGCCTTCACTCTTACACAGTGACTTCTGACACAAATTTACATCAGTGACAGTCTGGATTAGTTTCTTTTTTTTTTTTTTTTTTTCTTTTTTTTTTTGATTTTATTGTTTCATTGCAAGGAAATACAGCTTAGCATATTAATAAAATAAAAAAATAAAAAGCAAAAAACAGAGTATCTTCAAAAGAAGAACAAATTATATAATAAATTTTTAACAAAATACAGAATGGAAGAACAGATATAGAATACATAAAAATTAAATCCACTCGGCAATTGGTGCCCAAATGTTTTCCCCCATAGTTCTTTTTTTAACCCCTTTAAGTTTATAAATAGCAGATTCCAAATTGAACATAAATAGTAATTTTTCCCGCCACATAAAAAACGTGGGGGGATCCTTGCTAATCCATTCTTTGGTAATACAAGATCTGATTGCGGCCATGCATAGAAAAAGAAAATAAGAAATGGGTCTACGCCGGATAACAGTATGATCTATACCAAGCAATACTAGTTCATTAGTTAACTTTATATTACATTTCAAAATAATAGACAAAAAAGTTTCAATTTGTTGAAACAGCAATGATAATTTAGGACAAAGAAAAAACATATGTAATTCATCGGCTGCATACAATCCACATCGGCTGCAATTCGTGCCTACCAACGTGCTCCATTTAACTACTTTTTTAGGAGTATAATAAAGATTATGGATACACATAAAATGTTGGGATTTCATCATCCCAGTTATGAGGCATTCTGCAGCCATTTTAATCGACAATAGAATATCGACATCTACTATACCTAGACTGTTAGCCCATTTAGTCTGACATTGGCCTAAATCATCCCCGTATTCATGCATTAAGCTTAAATATATAACACCTATCCGAGGTTCTTTTTGTAAAAGCTCTAGTAAAGGATTTTTAACCAGTGGAATTGAAGGATGGCCCTGTAGGAAGCTACGAAGTTGTAGGTATTTAAAAAAATCATTTCTTCCCACAGAAAAGTGAGTCATTAAATCCTGAAACGAAATCATTTGCCCATTACAAAATAAATCACCCAGGTGCTTTATTCCTTTCTGCTGCCACTTATACATAATTACATCAAAAAAAAATTCTGGGAATAACTCAGTTGATATGAGAGGAGTATAGAAATTTAATTTCGCTAATTTAATATGTTTACGAATTTTCTTCCAGACTACAAAAGCTGATTTCAGCGTCTTATATTTGTTTTTTTTGGAATAGCTGGGTTCTACTATTCTCAAAAAGCTACCCTTAACTTTCTCGCCCAAAATCATTTGGTAAATTGATGGAGTCTGACATTCTACAAGTTCAATTCTTTCACCCAGAATTAAGGGGCCGATGTATTGTAAGACAGCAGAAAAGTAATAAAAAAGAAAATACGGTACATTCCATCCGCCGCATTCCTTGCTGAGAATCTTTTTTTTAGCAGCTTTTCTATGACGTTTATAACCCCAAAGAAAACGAAATGAAGTTCTTTCTAAGTTTTTGAAGGAATGTGATTGAAAATCCAGAGGAATTGTGCGGAATAGGTATAAGACCTTTGGTAAGACCAGCATTTTTAAAATGTTGGTTCGGCCAAACAGGGACAGCCGTAGATGATCAAGACGCTGTAATGAGGTGTTAATTTGAGTAATAATAGGGTTTAAGTTGCGCTCTGGTATTTTTTCTATAGGTAGCGAGATTTTAATTCCTAAATATGTAACTTCTGAAGTAGTAGGGATATTTGCTGGTGGGTTTTCTCCTGAACATAAAACTTGAGTCTTTTCCAAATTAAGTTTATAACCAGAAAAGAGCCCGAACTGTTTAGCAATCTGATCAATGATAGGTAAGGCTGTTTGGATTTCTGCAGTAGTAATAACAATATCATCAGCATAAGCAAGGACTCGATAATTAATATTAGATAAATGTATGGGTTTAATATTAGCTTCCGAAAAAAAACGATTGATTAGGGGGTCGATATAAAAAGCAAAAAGTAAGGGAGAGCAGGGGCATCCCTGACGGGTACCCCTAGAAATTGATAAAGGTGAGGATAATTGCCCATTAATGCGAATATAAGCTTTGGGGGTAATATACAAAGTTTTCAAAGCTTTAATGATCCCCTGACCTAATCCCTTCCTAAACAGGATTTCCCAAAGATAATCCCAAGCAACCCGGTCAAAAGCTTTTTCAGCATCTAAAAATACAAGTCCAATATTAGACCGGGTTGCTTGGGACCAATCCAAAAAGGAAATCACACGTCGAATATGATCAGCGGTGTCTCTAGCTGGGATAAACCCGTGTTGATATTTAGAAACTAAAGGGGAAATAATATTAGAAAGTCTAGCCGCTAAGATTTTAGAAAAAATTTTGCTATCCGAATTTATAAGTGAAATAGGGCGAAAAGATGAGGGTAATAACGGAGGTTTACCTTTTTTAAGAAACACCGTGATGATAGAATCGTGCCATGATTGAGGGGAGTTACCTTGCTGTGCGTTTAAGCATAAATCCAATAATTCTGCTTTTAATGCATTCCTAAAAAGTTTATAAAATTCTAACGGAATAGCATCAGGTCCCGCAGCCTTACCTGAGGCTAGAGACATTAGGGAGAGTTCAATTTCCTCCCAAGTAAATGGTAGATCTAGTTTCTCCTTCTCTTCAATAGATAGGATAGTATTCAATACTGGATCAACAAATTGATTAATCTGATCTAGACAGTCAGGGCGATCATCGTCCGTATACAGTTTGGAATAAAAATCACTAAAGACTCTCAGAATATCTTCCATTTTGCTAACTGTCATCCCTAAGTGGTTATCTATTTTGTTGATGCTAGCAAAAGCTGCTTTCTGTCTTGCCCTCTTTGCCAATAATTTGCCCGAATTTTCTCCAACTTCATATAACTCCGAACTAAATGCAGAGACTTGTTGTGCAAATTTTGTAGCAAAGCGTTGGTAAATCGTATTTTTTTGAGCTGCTAGTTTCTTTATAATAGTTTCCGTAGGTAATCCTCGCTTATATGACTGCATAAGTTGGACCTCTAAGGATCTAAGATTTTTAGATTCAGAAGTTTCCTGGACTCGGATTTCTTTTTGTTTGCTTAATGAATAGCTAAGAGTTTCACCCCGTACCCCACATTTGAAAGCATCCCAAACTATTTCTGGTGATGCAGTACCTTTATTATTAAGAAAGAATTCCGGGATCCAAGCATTCATACGATCAACATAAGCTGAATCATACAGTAGTTTACGGTCAAAAGACCATGAGCGGATAGTATTAACGATATTCAATTCAAACTTGAGTATTAAGGGATTATGGTCTGAGATAACTTTTGGAAGGACCTCATATTCTACTTGTGCTAAATCATTATATAATCCCTTATATACAAAAAAATAATCTAATCTAAAAAATCTTTGGTGCGGTGCAGAAAAAAAAGTGTGTCCAAACAATCCTCCTCTTTTCTCATGGCCTACATCGGTTAGTCTGTACTCTTCGATAATCCCTTTAAGTGCTGTAAATACCTTCTTCTTCCTACCCTTATATGGAACCCTACTGTGGATATCAAATGTTTCTTCCAAATGTAGATTAAAATCTCCACAAAAAATAATATTGGGTGACCATTGTGCAAGCTCTACGCTTAACAAGTCAAGTGCACCAGAGTCATCCAATATAGATCCATACAAGGAACAAATGGTAACTACTAGTCCTCCAACTTTGAGTTCAGCAATCACCCATCGTCCAGATAAATCCTCTTTAACTTTTTTAACTTCCCCCATTCCACGCCTCTTGAGTATTGCGACCCCTCGTGTTGTGGAGCTCTGACGAGAGCACCCTACCACTTCCAACCCAAGATCTCTTAAGGTCCCTCTATTAGACCAGGCAATATGGGTCTCTTGAATGCAGACTACATCCACCCGCATAGTTAATAACACCTGGGCCATTATACCTCTTTTTCTTTTATCATTCAAGCCACATACATTAATAGAATATATCGATAATTTAGCCATTATAAAGCATTTTTAAATGATTAGACTTAAACACAAGCATATGAGCAACAACTGCCGGAATTCGATTTCTACCTGAAATGAGTCTTACACAAAAAATAAATACTTCCAGCTGTATGACCTTGCACCCCAAAAGAAAAGCTTCTTCCCACCCACCAACCCCTTTCTCCCCCCCGCCCCACCCTTCCCCCACCACCCCCCCACCAGAAGCGTAAGGGCTATTGCCCTCATTGATGGTATGTGAGTAATAGCTGTGAGTCCCACCCGGGTCTGACCCTCCCGGCAAAAATAGCAAAAGAAAATAGAGTGCAACTGGGACTAAAAAAGACAACAGGAAAAAAAAAAGGAGGAGAGCAGTTAAGTAACTAAGCATATTGCTATTAGTAGGGGGTCAGCCTATTTAAGCTTAACTGCAATGTTGAACATAACCTGTTCCTATGATACTCATTACATAGTCTCTAAATAATGTCGCGCTTTTATCTCCGATACAAAAAATAAGGTTTTTCCTTTGTGCACAATTTTCAATTTAGCAGGGTTAAGTAGGAAGGTTTGACCCCCCTTGGCTTGCATTGGTGCCATAAGCTGCTTCAGTCTCCAACGCTGTTGAACAGTTGCGGCACAAAAATCTGGTCTAACAAAGAATTCGTGCCCCAGACCTTTTCTAGGTTTAGAAGGTCTTGCCAAATCATAAAGGATCTCACGGAGAAGATAGTTCTGCACACAGATGAGAATAGCTCTTGGATATTTATTCCTTCCTTCCTGATCTACTTTTTGATTAAATGGGAACCGATGGGCTCTTATGATTTCCTTCTCCCAGTCCCATCCAGTGAGATCCTGAAATGCATCCGAGAACAAGTCTATTACAAAGCGTCGAATATCTTTCCCTTCTGATTTTTCCCCGACTCCCAAGATACGCAGATTATTGCGCCGAGCACGATTCTCTAAATCCGTTAACTTCCAGTCCACATCTTGTCTAGTACTGTCCAGATCTTTGATTGAGTTCTTTTGCAGTGTTAACTCATCCTCTACCGCCGATATACGAGTTTCAGTCTCTTGCACTCTCAAGTTAGTGTCCGTACTGGACTTGGCCAATCGTCGTACAACATTTTGAAGTTTACGTACTGCTCCCTGAGTCCGAAGGCCCTCTGCCTTGGTTTCTTCTCTGTGAGTTAGAATCATACGGTACATTGAGGCCTGTAGCATATATATAGACTTTAAGGTCACCACCCAGCTGGAAAAAAGCCGTGGTCAAAGCATTGTTAAAAAAATCTAACCTTGACACGGCGGAGCTGGCCAATTACAGGCCCATCTCTCTGCTGCCAGGCCTCAGCAAAATTGCTGAGAAGCTTGCAAACCTCCGACTCTCCAATTTTTTAGAGTCGAATGGCCTGCTGCGAGACTCGCAGACCGGCTTCCGTCCTGGCCAGGGCACTGACACGGCCCTCCTGGCAGTCGTTGAGGAATCCAGACGCATCTTAGATTCGGGAGGATCAGTGGCAGTGATCCTCCTGGATCTGAGTGCCGCGTTCGACACCGTGAGCCATCGGGTGTTGACTCAGCGGCTGTCAGAGGTGGGGGTGGCAGGGGCCGCTTTGAAGTGGCTTGGTTCATTTCTTGAAGGCCGGTCTTACCAGGTCTGGGAAGGTAGCAACAAGTCTTCATCCATCTCTCTCCAGTGGGGGGTGCCGCAGGGCTCGGCCTTGAGCCCGACATTATTTAATGTCTATATGGCCCCCCTGGAGGATGTGGTGGCCCCTTTTAACATCAAGATCATCAGCTATGCTGACGATACTCAGTTGGTGGTCGCCCTTCCTCAACTGGTGGAGAATCCTGACTTGCTGCACTCATGCCTGGTGGATGTCTACGCCTGGATGAGCAGTTCATCTTTGAAGTTGAACGGCTCTAAAACAGAGATTATGTTACTTGGCAATAAAGCTCCTCCATTGCCATTAACATGCTGGCCTAGCTGTATGGGTGATTTACCAACAATGAAAGATGAGATCAAGAGCCTGGGAGTCTGGCTGGAGCAAGATCTCTCCTTCAGAACGCACGCTAAAAGAACTGCGGGAGTATGTTTTGCCCTGCTGCGGGCTGCTAGAAAAATCTTCCCGCTTCTTCCCCTTTCATCGAGGAAGTTGCTGATTCAGGGGCTGATAACATCTCGCCTTGACTATAGTAATGGTCTTTTTTTAGGCGCCCCTGAATCCACTTTTAACAAACTTCAGCAGGTGCAAAATGCGGCGGCCAGGCTACTGATGGGCATCCCCAGAACAGAATCTGCCAGACCTGCCCTTAGGGCTCTGCACTGGTTACCGGTACGGGAGAGAGTGAAGTTTAAGGCACTCTGTACCGCACACAAAATTCTTCAGGGTAACGGACCATCTATCCTGAGGAATCTGGTAGTGCCGTATAAAGCGAACAGAGCGCTAAGGTCCGATCAGAAATGCTTGCTCCACGTCCCGAGAGTAAAAAGAGCGCGAACGGGCGGGAGACGTTTTTCTGTGCACACAGCAACTCTTTGGAACTCTCTGCCACTAAAACTTCGTGCTGAGACCTGCATCCTGCGTTTTCGCAGGTGCCTGAAAACACATCTGTTTCCTGTGTAAGCTGTTCCAACTATCTCATGGTTCCTGATTGATGTACTGTTCATAGCGCCGGGATGCCCTAGGGTAGCTGTGCGCTATATAAATGTTTTAATAATAATAATAATAATAAGGTGATCTCCTCAGTTTCCTCTAATAGCTCAGGAATTTCAAAATTTTCATGATCAAATTCATTATTTACATCGGCCCCATCCCATTGAGGTTGGTTCATTGCTGTTGAATTCTCCTTAGATTTTTCCTCAATGACCTTGCGGACTGTATTAGAAACTCCTTCATTAGTTGAAAAATCAGGGCCAAGCATGTCTTCCTCTGTAATTTGATTACACTCCTCTGTCCAATCTTTTGCCGGACAATGTTCCTCATTTAAGAGCTCCTCCTCAAGATCACCTTCTGATGCTACTGATAAATCAGACATTGAAAAGAATTGACCCCCAGATTCTACGGAATCTGCATCATGTTGTTGTTGTTGTAGGTTATTCAGACTAGGTGAAACTCTAACACCCTCTACAGCCAAACAAAGATCAGACACTGCATCATCGTCCCCTCTTACAGCAGCAGCTTCATCAGATGGGGCTAAAGCAGCATCAGTTTTAGCTGATTGGTTTAGATTAGTTTTATCGGGGTTAGAGCGTACTATAGCCTTTGATGGAGATACTTCAATTGTAGTGCTTTTATTGGGAATAATTGTTGGCTTCTTCTTAAATAACTCAGGTATTGTGGGCTCTTTAGAAACTCCACTTGTTTGTAAATTGCGGTTTTCTGAGTCTACTGTTGTAATAGTGTTTGCAACATTTACAGAATTCGCAGCACTTGTGGAGTTAACTAAATTGGTGGTATTTTTTTTTGTTACTCTGCCTTTAGGAGCCATGTTAGATGTTAGATAGTAGCGCTATATCCCATATAATATACCGAAAAAGAAGAATAGGAGGAGTAGGAGGAAGATTTTTTTTTTTTCACAGTCACTTCAACCACCACTAAGAGTTCAATGCTTTTTAGTTTGTCAAGCACCACAATGTAGCAGATTCCAAAAAAATATATGTTTTCCACTCACCGAAAATGTCTGTGATTAAGCGTTGCAACAAGAGAGAAAACTACTAGCGTTACCAGCTGAGAGCGAGTGTTTTGAAAGTACAGCCGTTTGTCCACTGATAGCGCCTTTAATCGCGTCCTTAATCCTCACAGTATCTCCGAAGCACTGGCAGTACCTTCAAGACGAAATTTTGCAACAATGTAGCAAGGCGAAAAAAAAAAAAGAACACACCGCCAGCACAGACAGCCAAGCTGAGTCCTCCGCACGCCTCGCAGCCGCTCCCCTCGCCTCGCCTCGCCTCGTCACACAGCAGACTCGAGTTTTGCCAGTAAATCACGGTTGGAGTACCGCGGCTGGGACGCCGCGGACGCTCAGAAAGCTCCTGAACCCCTGCTGATCAACGGGGAAAAGTCAGCTCAATCCCACAACTCAGACCAACGGCGTGTAAACAAAGCGGAGGACAAATCGCCCTTTTCTCCTTGGCGCCTCAGTGAAGACCGCGTAGCCTCCGGCTCTCAGCTCACAGACGAGCGGTGGCAAGGACCACGCTCACACCAGGTAGGGTCAGATCTCCGGAGAGAACACGAGCAGCTCCTCACACGGCTGCAGTAGCGGCCGCCATCTTGCTTCGTGCTCTGGATTAGTTTCTTGAAGATTATGCTTGCTTACAAAAACAACTTTGCAAGAACGCCATCATGCTACCTTGACACCATGTACAAGGTGTATACATACATTGTGCGATTGTGCTTGTTGTTTTCTTATACATAGCGGCATAGCAATTTATAACACACAAACAATGGCAGCCTGATCAAGAGCTCAGCCCGAGGCAAGGATGCCTTTTGTTATAAATAAACATTTGTTTCTGGGTGTTGGCAGAGGAGTGCTTTGCAGTCATTGGCGAGGTCTCTACATGCTGATGCTTCAGCCCAGGAACCTGCTGATATGTCTACGAGGGGTGTCCAGCTCGTGACCATGACGAAGACCTACATTTTTCCCTTCAGGTAACGGGGTTGAATCATCCAGTGCGAGGATTCTTGGCAGAACACATACACACCCTCTAGACACTTAGGTTAGAAGACGCATGGTAGGAGTACGCCTGATTTCATATTGTTTTATATGCTTGCATATATACATTGTTTTAGCACAAAGGTGCAACTTTTAATTCTGTTCACTGTTTTAGTACTTCTAATAACTTTCATTTGCTTCTGTCTATTGATCATTGCAGCACATATATATTATAAAAGATCATGTTGGTTCAATAAATATTCAAAACATCCCACTGTGTATTACTTGTATATTTCTCTAAGAGAAAGACAGCTCGAGTGACTGTCATGGCCTTGGATGGCGGCTCTAGGTACCGGAGGCATGCTTTGCCCTTGTGCTTTCAGCCTCCGTGTCACAGAAAGCTATGTGACAAGATCCATGGACCGTTTGCCATACCCAAGTACTGGTGGAAATGTCAGCTTGTTTCCTGCCTCTGAAAGGTGTACACATGGACTCTTTGCCTTTTCTTTGTGCCGTTTTTGTATGCTATGTTATTGTGAAACCAGGCATTCTTTTATGCCAGTCTGTTATCAGCCTTCCTTTATTGGATGTTTTCATCTTGCAGAACTACCTCCTAACGTTCCCTTCCTGAGGAAACTACATTATCCAGCCTCCCCATCTTCTCGAGCATCGCAGCCATCTTGGGAAGGGCTCTGGTATAAAATGAACCACCCTTGATGCAATGCTCGCTATTCTTCTGCCTGGCCTCTAAGCAGCTTCTGCCGGAGTTTCCTGTGAGTCACATGTGGCTTTGGGCATGGCCTTCAGCTTCCCATGGCCTCGGAGAAAGAACCGATGGCCATCTTCAGATGAAAACAGCTTTAGGAAGGAAGCACAGCAGAGATCTCGAATCACAGAAAGATCACAGGTTTGAGACTGGCCCAGTCCCCAAGAGTAAGAGTTCATTGCTTGCACAGACTCACCCACAAGGAACTCATGTTCTTTACTTTATAAGGCAGGTCCCGTAAGTTAACTTGTGCATGTAAGCACTTTACAGGAACTGTTGGGAAAACAGTCAAACACTGCTACGGACTTGATGTTTAAATCTCCACATACATAACAATAACTGCAACTGTTTTGAAGATCAGAACCAATACTTGCTCAAGTCCATGAGAGAGCAGAGTCTGGTAGGTATTATTAAGGAGTAGGGATACTGTTTAGACAACTGTTGCCTTCCCTGCTGATGCTCTGTATTATTGTGTTTTAAAGCATGTTCCTACCATATCATGACCATCACTAGGAGACTGTAACACATGGCACAGGTGATTATCAAGGGAAATTAAAGGTCAGGGAGAGCAAGGGGGGATTTCTAAAAGGAAGTAGTCATGACTCTGATATTTTTCCCTTACATATCTCCTTCTCTGCAGTTCCTTTCCCAACACCCTTTCTCTCACCTGGCCACCACAATAGTCTGTGCTATATCGGCAGTCAGACTTGGTGGTGCCTGTAGGTGGAGCATTCTGGCATCAAGCAAGCTCTGAGGAATAGCAGAATTGATAGATTAGCGAGCCCACAGATTACTTTAATTTATTTGGGCACATTGGATGTAAATCACTCTTTGTATGTTGAATGTATAGTTTTCTGTTCATTTACGGGTTATATGGAAATGTGGGTCAAATTGTAACCATCAAGTAAAGCATTTTGTAAAAACGCCATGATTGGGAGTAAGATGTACTGGTAATTTATGTATCATCTGTCTCCTTGCTGTTACCCCTGACGAAGGGCATATGCTTCCCAAAATGTATTGGGTTTTTCAACTGAATTAACGTCATGCTGCATGGAGGGGTGAATCCCTAGGTGTTGTTAATGAAAGACCTGGATGGGCATTCGTTGAATTTCGAACTAAAAACTTGAATTACGATTGGACCTGAATTGATTATGAATTTAGACTTGGAAAATAAATGGTTTAAAATGAAAAAATCGTAGTAATTTTAAATCCAACTTCATTAGTAAGGAGGATTTGTCATTGCCATTACAAATATATGAAAAATGAAAAAGCTACTCCTCTCTGATAAGGAATTGCAGCTTAAACGTGTATTATGGAATTCCCAATGCTAGCCTACGAGATGAGTATAGGCCTCCCAGTAGTGAAAATTGAAGTAGGCTGTTTGTCACTACTAGGACATGCAAAACATAATAGTACATGTTCTATGTTTTAGTTACATAGCACCCTGACCTTAGGGCTACCTTTGGTCTACCTAAGGGGTAACTTACATGTAATAAACGGGGAGTTTAAGGTTTGGCAAGTAGTTATAAATGCTAAGTTAAAGTGGCAGTGCAATGCAAACACAGGCACAGGCCAGAGACAGGTTTGAAATGCTACCTACATGGGTGGAACAATCAGTGCTGCATGCCCACTAGTCACATTTAATTTACAGGCCCTGGGTATATGGTCTACCACTTTCCAAGGGGCTTACAAGTAAACCAAATATGTTAAACAGGTGTAAATCAATTATACCATGTTTAGAAGAGAGAGCACAAGCATTTTAGCACTGGTCACCAGTGGTAAATTGCCATGAGTACTAATGCCAACAAAAAGAAGATCAGAAAAAGAGGAGGAGGAAGGCAAAAAATGTTGGGGGTGACCCTCCAGAGAGGGCAATTTTCCAACAGTAATCTTTAAGCATAAGTTGTCAAAGTTAGAATCAATATTGAACAACTAACCTTGATTATATGATGCCGATACAGACATATCAATAATAGATACTCCAGAAATGGCTTCTGGCTGTAATGTTGATTCTGTCATCTCTTCCATAGGTCTGGGTAATGGCTCTTTAGACTTGCATCCACCAGTACCTGATGCCTCCATCATTCTGTTTGCTAGCTTTTCTTTGGTACTGGAACAAAGGTCACACTACCTCTTATGTATTTCTTTGTCCCATCATTTGGCGACTCGAACAGCACTTATTCTGTCCTAGATCACACTCCATATATATTTTGTTGGAGCCTCTGGAACAGACAAGGATGTCCTTCCAAAGAGCATGTCATGCTCCTCCACACACTCTTCCAACAGAATCTCCAGCTCTGCATCATTACGTTTTCATTTTCTCTTCCTTCTCACCTCCTCCTGTGGATCCGTGCTCGACATTTTCAGTGTTGTATGTGCTAGGCTGTAAGACAAACAATGACTCTTCTCTGCTGCTGCTCCCAGGAAATACACTTCTTGAACTGGGTGTGGTTCTCAATCCCTCCAGGTGCGACATTTACAATGTGTAATTCATACCTATTCGCATTTACCTATTTGGTATTCTAGAATTCCAAATTCTAGCCAATCACTATTTGCAGAAGGAAAAGCTACATAAATCAACTTTAACGTTTCATATTTTGCGAATTGGTATGACTTGCAAATTAGTAATTAATAAATTGAATTTTCATAAATCAGGCCCCAAAGTCCTTATTCTGAGTGGCCTGTTAATTTCAATGAAGCTGCAAACAGGACCCACTGGCCCTATTTGAATTATAAATTGTGGTGTTTTGCCATTCAGCAGTCAGCAGCATACTGGGCAAATGCATGTGGGAACTATCACAGAAAAACAAATTACTGCATGTTATTCCACAAAGATCCTATAATCAGAAATATTACGAAACATTCAACCCCTGAAGTTATCCGTGTCTCGGTATTGGTAACTACTAGACTGCTTTTGTTATTCCTCTCATTCACATTGTAAAGCGCTCTGTTATCCCTAGGGATCAAGTTCGCGCTATGTAAAACTTTATAAATCAAAAAAAAAAATACAATTAAATAAAAAATACTATGGGTGGGGAAAGCGGGATTCTGAGGAAACCAAAATGGAGCCCTTAAAGCCTGAATGAGGAACAGCTAAACTGATCCAGAGAGGTACAAATAATTAAGCATAGGCACTGCAACAAACAGAGACATACACAGCTCAAAAGCCGCAAAACCACACAGACGTACGTAGAGAGAGCCGTGGTAAGACATACCTACAAAACAGGCACACAAACACACACACACACACGTACATACACCGCTATATATACCCTTTCTAAACCTCTACTAGAAAAACTCCACTGGTTATCTGTCCGCCAAAGAGTGAACTTCAAGATATGTTGTATAGTACATAAGGGACTACATGACTTAGGACCCTCTTATCTGGCAGAGAAATTTGTTCCATATGTCCCCACACGCGCCCTAAGGTCAAGTAATCAGCTCCTTTTGAGGGTGCCCATGATTAAAAGGGCCAGACAGGGAGGTAAAGCACTGTCAGTGGTGGGCCCAACATTATGGAATAAACTTCCTCTCCTGCTGAGACAGTGCTCGGACCACTTTGCCTTTAGAAATTTTTTTTAAACCTTCTTGTTTCAGGCCTAACCAGCTAGGCCGAGATTTATTCATTTATGAATCTTTGTTCAGGATTAACTGCCCCTTTTTTTTGCCACTGTTGTTTCTGGAGCGCAGAGATACTCCTTCGGGAGTTTATTCAAGCATGTTATAAACCCACAAATAAATAAATAAACAAATAAATATAGAAAGGTTGGTCAATGATGGTAACAGAGTGTGTACTTACTATTCTAACCACCAGTGCCTTGGTAGTGAGGTAGGTTATAAAGCAGACCAAAGCAAATATAACTGAATTTTTAGTTTTTATGTACAAGCTTTAAAGTGCCTAAACACTATGTGGACCAGCCCCCATCTCATGCTGGTCCTCATCAAGATTGTGTTTGTCTGGCGTTTTTCAGGGTGTACCAAAACTGTAAGGACTGGTCCGGTCCTTATTAGTGTGGGTTCAATATGCCCACAGACATTCAGAAGTTCAGAAGTGATTCACATTTAGAAAGTATTCTTTCCACCCTTTTTGAGTGAGAGAAATTGTTTTCAATTTTTACATCAACTAATTAGAAGAAATCTTTAAGACAAGCACCATGACAAAATATGATCTGTGATATAAATGTAGAATGAAAAAACAAAACGATTGTCCCCAGTAAGGCAGCTTTTCTGTTTTTTGTAGAACGAAAGAAGGCAAAAACCCTCTCTTATGATTTTAAAGGACACATATGGAATCAGCTTGCAGTCGTCCATATGACAGGTCATACTTTCCTGCTGTCCATCTTTAGCATTAAAATTCTTATCTATTCTCGGGGCAACTGATTCTACATTTTTGTGGATTTGACACACGCCACATATTTTGCCATTTTCGGGATAATTTGCAGCTTTAAAAACAGTTTCTACCCAAAGTGGATCAAAAGTTACTGAAAGAAGTACAGCACCCTGGCTAAAGTGACAGGTACTTTGCAAACGTTTATTGCTCGCCGATGTTTATTTGTTGATTGCTGTACTTAGTTGTTACACTGGTGCTAATGAGAAGAACCTGCAGCCTTGGCAGTATGGTTATGCATAGAAGATGGATGGAGAGGAGGGAGAGAACAGGACGTTCTCTGCACCATGTAATACATCTTTACATCATTAAAGGTAATTCAAACAGTGTGGAAATAAGCATTTCTTCATTGCCATGATAACATTTGTTTAATTATTTCTGCACTTTCTTGTTACATCTGGGACATTGTTTCAGTCTTTTATTTTAAACATTACAATTTCTTAGTGCCTAATAGTATCTCTCTCTCTCTCTCTCTCTCTCTCTCTCACTCTCTCTCTCTCTCTCTCTTTCTCTTTCGAGCTATCTATCTATATTCACTTAAAAAATCAAAGGTTAAAGAGATGTTATAGTTAGGGGCAGGATTCACTAAAAAAACACTGAAATTCAGCAGTTATAGTTAGCTGAGCTAACTATAACTTGTGTGCCTGCAATGTACTGCTTATGACCTCACATATTACATCACTCATGAGATGGTCAGTGACATCACTCATGATATCACTGATGACATCTCAAATTACATCACTGATGACATCATCCAGTGACTGTGAGTGTTTTAAAAAGGGTTATGTCTGAACGTGAGTTTCTGTGTAGGTGAGTGATTGGTTGTCTGAAAACCTCTATAGGTGCCTGTGTGGGTGGGATAGGTTGTGTGTGACTATCTGTATGGATGAGTGAGTGGGTGTGTCAGTGGCTCTATGGCTTAATGATTGTGTGTTTATGGCTGTGTTGGTGAGTGATTGCATGTGTCAGTGGTATATGGGTAACTGGGTATGTGAAAGGCAGTATAGGTGAGTGATTGGGTATGTGAGTGACTGATTGCGTGAATGAGTGAATGTGAGAGTGCCTGTATGGATAAGTGTGTGATTGTGACAGTGACTGTATAGGTAAGTGAGTATGTGTTGTTATCTGTATGAGTAAGTGAGTGTCCGTGTATGTAACTGTATGGTTGAGTAAGTGGCTGTATGATTGACTGTATGGGTAAGTGAGTAGGTGTGTGAGTAACTCTATGGGTGGCTGAATCAGTGTGTGAGTGGCTGTATGGGTATATTTGTTCATATGTCAGTGGCTGTATCAGTGGGTGTATGAGTGGCTGTATGGGTGAGTGAGGGGATGTGTATGTTGATCTATGAATCAGTGAGTAGCTGTGTAATACTGCTATGGCTGTGGGGATGGGTTTGAGAATGGTAGTGTGGAAGTTGGAGTGGGTATATCAAAGGTTATATGGGGGAGTGAGTGATTGGGCCAGAGATTATGTCAATGATGTAATCCGTTATGTCATCAGTAATGTCATTTGAGATGTCATCAGTGATGTAACTGACCATGTCATGTGTGATGTAATATGTGAGGTCATAAGCAGTGCATTGCGGGGGCACGAGTTATAGTTAGCCCCGCCAATGTGTCTCCTGGTGCACTACTATTAGGGGGATGAAGTCCCCTTGGCTATTGTGACCTTGGGAACCAACTACACCTCCTGTTACCTCCAACCAGTCCCACACAGTAGGTTTGCTCTGAGGTTTTCAGTGGCCATGCCCCCTTCCTCCTCCACTCTGCAAACATGCCTCCTGGCGCACTTCTACTTAGGGGAGCAAGTCACCTTGGCTCTCGAGGGTCTTTGGGGGTCAACTAGCCCTCCTGTTACCTGCAGGAAGACCCAAACAGCTGGATTGTTGAGTGATTGTCAGAGGCCATGCCCCCTTTCGCCACCACTCTGCAAATGTGTCTCCTGGCACTGGTGCTTGGGAGAAGAAGTCCACTTTAGTCCTGAGGCCCTCAACTGCCAAGGGGACTTCATTCCCCAACCAGCAGCGCATTAGCAGGTGCATTTGCAAAGTGGTGGAGAAAGGGGCGGGCCTCCAGTGTGTTGCCAGGGTTTTTTATTTTTTTAAAGGGAAGGGGGGCTGCGTACCTCCCTTCCCTTGGCCGATTTTGGCCCAGAGGACCCTAACTCCCAGGGGCTGGCATGTTAAGAATGGGGAGGGGGCTGCGTGGCCCCCCTCCTAGTCTGATTTCAGCCTCAGTGCCTCAGTGCCCGTAGTGTGGGTTCCCTGGTCCTACCTAGGGCATCCACTTTTGAAACATTGGGGACAGTGAGGGGAAGCTCAAGGCCCCCATGGTCCCTGCCGGATCCCCGCCTCCTGCAGGATACAACATTACTTTGAGACCCAGGGAGCTGCTAACATGCAGCTCCCTGTATCTCAAAGCAATTTGTCTGTTTCCCTGTTCACTTGACAGCGGGCAGGGAAACAGATATGCTTCACTTTCAGCAAGCAAGAGCATTTTCTGCTCTCGCTCGTTGAAAGCAGAGTTCTGTGCTATAGCTTGGCGTGAGAAGCTATAGCAAACTGCAATGTCTCGGGGTGGGCATCCCGGAACATTGCTGGAGCTGCCCCTGGGGAGTGGCAGTCCTCAGGGCCATCTAGCTCTCCAGGAGGGGAGCCGTGCAGCCCCCCTCCAATGCTAACCTTATTCCCTGGGGACGGGGGGCTGCAACAGACCCCCTTCATTAATGTGTTTCTTCCTTGGGGGAGGTGGCAATCCCTGGGGCTTTGCATAAGCCTAAGAGGGGGACCCTGAGCCCCCCTCCTTCATGCCTCCAGAATATGGCCTACCCGTGGGCTTTTAAAATTTTGATGTGAGTCCACGACAAACTAAACAAGGATCCACAAGTCAACTGCAAGGCTTCGCATCCCCAGACATCTTTATTTTTTTAAGTTAGATATCTCAAAAAACAACTGAATGGATTGAAACCAAATTACAAAAAGCACGCTTTCTGGACCAACATCTAGCTTTCTGTCAAATTTGGTGTAATTCCTTTCAGAAGTTCGTGCTGTAGTCGTGTTCAAAAAATGAACATGGGGGAAAAAGCATTTTGGGCCCCTGCTTTTCTCGGCCCTTTATATCTATTTTTTTCCACCGAAAAAAACAAAGTTTAAAGCTTAGTTATAGTTAGGAAATCATTGTTGCCCTATACAAACTAAATTTAAACTACACAAACTTAAAAATTCTTCAGTTGTAGTTATAACTTTCATCTCCAATTTATCTACCACCTTCCAAATATTATGAGTAGCGCACCGTTGCAGTATTTGAATAGAACGTTGTACCGTTCAGTTCTGTTGAGTGCAGTCTAGTAGAATGGAGTATAGAGGAGTACACTGGAGTGGGAAAGTGTAGAGTGGAGTAAAGTGTCATGAAGTGGAGTAAGGTGTTGTATAGTGGACTAGAGTATCATAGTGCAGCATAGAGTGGAGTGTTGTACAATGCCATACAATATAGTACAGTGTTATACAGTAGAGTTTATGGGGTGACGACAGTAGTAACGTTTTGGAGAGTGGCATACAGTGTAGTAGAGTGTTGTAGAGTACAACAGTGTGTCAAACAGTGGATATGAGTAGAGTGAATTGTTGTAAAGTAGTGTAGAGGGAGGTTCAGTCTCATACAGTGGAGTAGAATCAAGTGGTGTGGTGTAATGTAGTGTGAAGTAAAGTGTAATAAAGTGTATTGGTGTGTCGTAGAGTAGAGTAACATTGAGTGGAGTGGTGTAGTATACGTAGTACATTGTAATACATTGATTTGGGGACTCATACAGTAGAGTGGAGTGCTGTGTGATGAATAGAAAGTGTTGTATAGTAGAATAGAGTGTGTACAGTGGAGTGTATGGGCATAGAGTGGAGTATAGAGGTAGACAGTGGAGAGCATGGGACTAGAATGGCATAGAATATTGTGGTAAAGTATGGTAGACATTTATCGAGTGGAGTTATATAGGTGGAGGAGAGTGCCATACAGTGGAGCTACATAGAGTGACGTGGCATGCACGGTAGTGGTGTAGAGTGGATTACCCTAGAGTGGAGTAGCATACAGTGGAATAGCGTACAGTGGAATACTATACAGTGGAGTGTTGAAGAGTGGAGTGGCATAGAGAGGAATAACATAGAGTGGAGTGGTGTACAGTGGATTGGCACAGAGTGGAGTAGGGTGCACTGGATTAGCATACAGTGGGCTGGAGTACATTGAAGTGGTGCTGTGTAGAGTCTAGGAAACTGTAATAAATTGGAGTGATATCACATACAGTATAGTATAATGCTGTATTGTACAGTGTGGTACCTGTCATAGAGTGTTGTACAATAGAGTATACTGGCATAGAGCTGAGTACAAATTTGTGCAGTGGAGTGTAGAGGGATAGAGTGGAGTGCAGTCTAATAGAGTGGCATAGAGTGTAGTAGAGTTTTGCAGAGTGCAGTTATAGAGAACGCAGGAGAGTACACTGTGATGGCTTAGAGTAGCGGACAGAGGACTTGCGTAAAATGGAATAGCATTGAGTGGAGTGGCATAGAGTGGAAAAGCATATAGTGGAGTAGTGTACAGTGGAGGTGCATACAGTGAAGTAGTGTAGACTGGAGTGGCATACAGGGGAGTGGCGTTGAGTGTATTATCATATAGTGCAGTAGCATACAGTGGAGTGGCATACAGTGAACTGTTGTAGACTGGAGTGGTGTATTGTGTAGTTGGATAGAGTGTACTAGCATTTAGTGGAGTGGCATACAATTGAGTGGGATAGAGTGGAATGCCATAAAGTAGAGTGGTAAAGATTGAAGTTGCAAACAGAGTTGTAGCCTAGAGTAGAGTGGAGTACAGAACAGTAGAATAACATAGAGTGGAGTACAGTGTAGGGGCATAGAGTAGAATAGCAAACAGTGGAACAGTGTAGAGTGGTGTAGTGTACAGCAGAGAGGTGTACAATAGAGTGTCATACAGTGGAGTGGGGTAGAGTGGAATAGCATATAGTGGAGTGGTGTAGAGTGGAGTTGAGTGACGTCCATGGACTGGCATAGAGTGGAGTGGTGTACAGTGGTGTGGCGTAGAGTAATGTAGCATATAGTGGAGTGGCATTCAGTGAAATAGCGTAGAGTAGAGTGGTGTACAGTGGAATAGTGTATAGTACAATGCAGTGCCATACAGTGAAGAGGTGTAGACTGGAGTGGGGTAGAATGTAATAGCATACAGTGGAGTGGCATACAGTGGAGTGGCGTACAATGGAATAGCGTAGACTAGAGTGGCATAGAGTGGGGTGGCATACACTGGAGTGGCATAGAGTGGAGTAGCATACATTGTAGTGGCCCATAGTGAAATAGCAAACAGTAGAGTGTTGTACAGTTGAGTGACATACAGTGGAATGGCATACAGTGAACTAACATATACTGAAATAGCTTATACCAGAAAGGCATACATTGAAGTGGCGTAGAGTGGAGGTGCATACAGTTTAATAGCGTTGAGTGGACTGGCATAGAGTGGAGTGCTATACAGTGGAATATCGTAGAGTGGAGTGACGAAGAGTAGAGTGTTGTCCAGCGGAGTGGCACAGATTATAATAGTGTATAGTGGAGCAGCAAACAGTGGAGGGTGTAGACTGGAGTGACGTACAGTGGAGCTGGGCAGAGTGTAATAGCATACAGTGAAGTTGCGTACATTGGAGTGGCATCAAATGTAAAAGCTTTGCTTGAAGTGGCATTGAGTGGAGTGCTATACACTGGAATGGTGTAAAGTAGAGTAGGGTACAATGGAGTGGCATACATTGGAATAGTATACAGTGGAGTGTTTGTTCTAGAGTGGAGTTGCATACAGTGGAATAGCATAGAGAAGAGTGGTGTACAGTGCTATGGCATAGAGTGAAATAGCATATACTGGACTAGCGTCCACTGGAGTGGCGCACAGTGGAGTGACATACAGTGGAGTGGCGTAGACTGAAGTGGCATTGAGTGGAGTTGTATACTGAGTAAAAGTGTTGAGTATAGTGGCATTCAGTGGAGTTGCATACAGTGTAATAGCATAGAGTGGAGTCTCGTACAGTGGAAAGGTTTCGAATGGAGTAGCATAGACTAGAATAGCGTATAGTGGACTGAAGTACAGTGGTGTGGCGTACAGATGTATGTGAAATTTAGCAACAATTGCATTTCTCCAGGTTTACCACTCAATGCAGGGCCATGCATGGTGGCCTTGTGTTGCTATGTAAATCTGACATAAGTATTGCATTGCTCATGCCACACCAAGCTTGGTACAAGGGTACCAAAATCCAATAATACAGCTAGGCCTTAGTTATGTTTTGGGCCATGGTATACTGCAGTAACTTTCCAGTGTACGTGGTACATGGCGATGACAAGACAGTATATAATTGGGTAATGGTTGTTTTTAGAGAATGAAAAGACAGCCACATTGTTTGTACTACACTTTGGCTGTGTTCAGTGTTTGGGTCTCTGATATAGGTAAGTAGTAGGACTCTCACTATTACCACTTTATTAAAGTGGTAATAAGTAGGGAGATTTTTAAATATATTTTTTTATATACATTTAGGGCCATGTACCATAGTAGTTTCAAGAGATTTTGTGAAATTCCAAGACAGTACAGTGGTGAGAAATATCACTATATTTAAATATCTTATAGCTTAAAAAATACTTACCCTACCTAACTGCAGTTCCCAAAATGCTTCATCCGTGCACTATAATGTAAAATCCTGCCAAATGTCATGTAAATTCATCTAGAATTAATGGTGGGAGAGGCACACCTGAAAATTAACAATTCTCACTAAATAGTAATATATTTACTCTTCAACGCGTGCAGCGGAGGTAGACGCAATGCCCATACTGCGCCAGTCACTGATAAATAATATGATCAAGCAAAACCGCTTGACCTCTGCGCACTGTTGCGAATCCAAACTGGATGTAATAAGTTATCTAATGTACAATTTTAAACAAACACTTGAACACAAACTTTTCAGTAAATGCATATTTTTTACTGTAATTTATTTCATCAACTCATTATTTTATATCATAATGTTCTTTGTTATCTGGTAATACAGTATTTTCATCAAAAACTCTAATTTATCTCACAAGTTGCCCATGCCCAATGCATTTCGGGCCATGCGGCCCTTCGTCAGGGGCTGTACCTGAAAAACATAAACAATGCGTACTTTCACTACATGGAAAGACCTTCAACTTCACAGTTTACAGTTCACTGCAGCAATCAATACAATAGTATTATATCTAAAAAAATGTTTACCAAAAACACATCATGAAAAGAATAAATGGCACCATTTTGAATCAGTGAAAAACATACGTCATATGATTTACGTGGTATTAAACATCTTAATCCAGAAAACTAACTCACTTGTATGGAAATAATAGCTAGAAAACTATGTGGAATCTTAGAAGTTTCCGAGCGTGGTGGTCTTGATGTATCGAATTTCTACAATGTAAACAAACCAAAGATGACAAAAGTGTTCGATGTCCATGTTACGTAAATATGTGAAACACTGAGCGGCTAACTCACTTGAACGTTATAATGCGCAACGGCAATAGGAAACAGGTGCACGTTCGTAATCCTTCCCCAAGGATGCGATGTAGTTTAACCTTGTTTCTAAGAAGTAAGCAAAGATTCATTGGCAACGCGTTTTAATATGCGACGATAAAAAAACTGTCATGAGCAGTGAACCCACATCTGAAAATGGCGTGAACACGGCATCTAAATCAACGCATTATAACTCATAATAATTATCACATTCAATACCTAAAGAGAGCACACGTTTATGAAGTGCCCGAAACAAATTGTTTTAACTGAAAAACAGTTGTTCAACCGAGCACATTCCGCCCGAACCAACCTTGAGTGTTAAAGACAATACAATGACCAATTCTGAAACCTTCTTTCCATGCGCCGAAGTTTTACCGGTGTTTCAGCAGTATTGTCTGCAAAAAATAACAGCGAGCCTAATAAGTGTAGGATGTTAAATAGACCACCTCTCATGTGTACAAACGACAATGTCTCGTACCTATTACCAAAAAAAGACCTCGGCGAAGCAAACTGAATCAGCCCATCGTGTTTGAACCCCCGATACAAACGCCCGAAATATACGGCGGCCATATCCATAATGCATTAGTGTCAGTAACAATCGAAAACGGACTATCACCCAGAAGGTGAAGGTTAGAAAATGGTGTCGGCGCTAGCGCCATGATAAAACGGATAACCAAAGATGTTTACCTACAACCATGTGTGCAAACGTGCCATGATGAAAATATGTCAATGAAGTGTGGACATTTTGACTATGTTATTCACTAAGAGGAATATTGCATGAAAATAAAGAGCAAAAGCAAACATCTTTTGAACGGGTCACAAATCATTAAAATAAAAAAGACACAACGTTCCAGTCCTTGTGCGTACATGTGTCGTGCCTGAATCACAGGAAACATGCTAAATCTACTCGATCATTGATCCCTTTCGGATCTTGGGTATCTAGTCTTTTGATCCAAAATACCTCCCTCTGCAACAAAGTCTTAGTCAAGTTCTTTCCGGGTGTGGGAATAACAACTTCAAGGATCTGGAATTTAACTTGAGCAATTGTGTGTCTGTTGCTGTCCCAATGTACTGCCAGGCTACTGTTTGTATTTTTATTGCGAATCGTACTTTTGTGCTCAGAGATGCGGGTCTTAATCTTACGTTCTGTTTTCCCTACGTACAACAAGCCGCAGGGACACTTTATCGCATAAATGACATTCATGGTGTTGCAATCAGCATTAATCCTTGTTGGAATAGTTTCTCCTGTATGAGGGTGCTTCACCGTGTTGGTTACCATAACATTATTGCACTGAACACAATTCTGGCATCTTTTCATTCCTTTGTACGTTGTCACGCTTGAACGTGAAGTGGGTTTCAACAATTCCTTGATATTCTGAGATCTTTTATAAGCAAAAATAGGTCTATTTGCAAAACGTTCTTTGAAATCAGTCTCATGGCTCAATAGATTCCAATGTCGGTTGATGCTCTTCTTGATTTCATTAGAGCTTGTGGAATATTTAGAGACAAATACCTGACGTTGGTCTACAGGTTTCATTCTTTTTATTAACAGAGAATCCCTGGTTTGCTTTTGTGTTTTGTCTCTTGCCATTTCCAGAAGATCTTTAGGATACTTTTTCGATACATACTTGGTGACAATGGTATTGAGGTTGGTTTGTAATGTGACATCTTCAGAACAAATTCTTTTGGCCCGCAGCATTAAAGAGTATGGTAGATTATTGATGAGATTCCTAGAATGAAAGCTGTTATACATTAAAGCAGTATTCTTATCTGTTTCCTTATGATACACTTCCGTGTGGATCACATCATCCTCTAGTTTCACCAACACATCTAGAAATGGAATGGCTTTAGTCTCAATGTTTTTCGTGAATTGAATATTCTCATCATACATGTTCAATTGGGATATCTTTTGTTCCAGCATTGCTCTAGAGTTCTGCCATATTAAAAAAATATCGTCTATGTAACGACAATATAAAATTATATTGTCGACCCAGTCTTTATCTGTCACAAGGAACATGTCATCATACCTGGCCATGTAAGTGTTGGCATAAATGTCTGAGATCCTCAGGGACCAATCTCATCACGATCCCGAGGTTCAAGTATAAAACTAGGGGTGGGAAAACTTTCACCGTCCTGGCAGCAAGGGCGTGGAACAACTTGCCCGTCAACCTCAGACTAATTGAAAAGGAGAGTCTCTTCAGGAAACTCCTGAAGACATGGGTGTATCAACAATCAGACACCTCTGTACTGGCAGCTATCTAGATTCTCACCATGTATCACTTACACGCATGCTCAGCGCCAAGATGCTCCTTCCGGAGCGAAAGTTCGCGCTTTACAAATATCCATAAATATCAAAAAAACATGTGCCGGGGCTCCAGAAAAACCCATAGAGGTACCCTTGTTCTGTAAATAAAAGTCATTGTCCCATTTAAAGTAACTGTGATGTAAGCAAAAATGCAAAAGTTCCAACAAAAAAATCTTATTTACAGGTAATTCATCTTGTTTCAGAAGTGCCCATTCCACCGCCTCTATCCCAGCTACATGGGGGATAGAGGTGTATAAGGCCTTGACGTCTAAAGTGCACATTATCATCCCTGGTTTTACTGCAACGTTCATCAATTTCTGCAAGAAATGTGTTGTGTCTTTGGTATAAGAATACCATGATTGAACGAAAGGTTGTAAAAATTGATCGATGTATTGACCCAGGGGCTCAAAGATGGTACCACACCTGGTAACAATGGGTCTGAAAGGGGGGTTTGAAAGATCCTTATGGACTTTAGGCAGCATGTATATTCCTGGCTGTTTAGGATATGAAACAGCCAGAAATTGTCGGGTTTTAGTGGTGATCCATTTCATGTTTTCAGCTTGTTCTAGTATGCTGTCTAGAGTCATCTTCAGTTCTTTAATGGGGTCTTGATTCAGTTTGAGGTATGTATTTGCATCGGATATATGTTCCTTAACTTTGGATTCATAGAATGACCGGTCCATGACAACAATGGCGCCGTAAATTCATCTGCCATTTTCACGCTATGTCAAATGCAATAATCTAGGGGAAATTAATTGGTAGAAAAATATGTTTTGGGACCACTCTTTTTTCTCTGCATCCCCTTAACGATTCCCCACAAAAATGTACATCATCTCAAAATGCAGAAAATGCTAACGATCTGGAAATTATGTGGTGATTAGTCCTGGGTGGAGCTCACGGAGTGTCTCTCTGTGGAAATTCCACGGAGTTAAAAAATGGGAGAGATTCCGCAGAGTTCCACAAGCTTTGGAATTCTGGTCCATCACTTTGAAGGAACCCCACACAAATCAAAGACCAATCCACCAAAGGCGATATTGTTTAAATAGCCCACTGTGGTAGGGTTATTACCTCTCCCTCCATGTTTTCCAAGTGGCAAACTCCACAGAGGCTGATGCTCCATTACTGCTGCAGCTTGCTCTCCATGCAGCTCACTGCTGGGTCTCCATTCTTCACTCTACTAAACTCCACACTTCTCACTTCCCACCAGAGTAGTGCGCAACAAGCATAAGACTCCTAGCTGAGCAACAAAACCTCAGCCAATAGATACAGGAAGCTGTGTCCAGGCCCTTTCTTGGTAGCCAATCACAAATGAAGTCATTATTCAGCCTTTCAGAATGCACACTCTGGCCATCGCCTCCTTTGCAGTCCAACCACAGCTCACTTTCAGTGTATCATTACATCAATCAGAAACTGTGCCTGCCTTGTGTGGCTCCTTCTGAATCTAAGTAACATGCCTGCATAAATACCACTTTCATTCACGGGTGATGTGCCGCAGAACAAGTAGCAATACACACAAGAGCACGGGGATGGACGTTATTTAATAAGTGTACATCCTTTTAAAAGCGCAGCTCTGCTTTCCGATACAAACTCCGGGTTTCAACATATAGTTAACATTAGTTGAAAGCATAGAGTGCAATATCCTAGAGTTGAGCGTGTGCCAAGAATACCTGAACATTTTGTACTCTGAGAGCTTATGGCTGCTCTTTAAATGTCTGACTAAAACACTGCCTTGGTACACCAAATACCAGAGGAAACTCATGTACTAATAAAGTATTTTCACATTCCATCCAGCCCAATTTCATACCTACAAAAAACAGGATCATAAAATGATAGACACGTACATTTCTTTAAAAAATATATCTTTGTTTAGATGTGTGTGAATCAGGCCCTTCAGCTTTTCACAGTGGTGTGCAAGCAGATAAAGGAGCAGAACAAAATGACCGATTTACAATCCACTCTACAAGACAACGTGATTAGCAACTGTGACTCGTTCTGGGTTAAATTACACAAATAAAAAGAAATGTTGTACTAATGATATTACAAAAGAATACATAAGTAGAAACCTAAGATAACATGATAAATAAACAGATACATAATTAAAGGCACTGGGCAATCTATGGCACATAGTAACAGAAGTACTGCATTAGAGCCATACTAAGATATCAATTGTTTTATTATGCAAAATGCACATATATCAAATGGCCTAGGACAGCTGACAACGAAAGTAGTAAGGGAGAGTGGCTAACCCCTGAACAACCACACATTCTCCCCTTTCTGGCTTACAAGATGGAGCTAGTTACAGAGTTAGCCAGATGATTTCAAATGCTTTCTCTCCCTTGTGCGTGCCACACAAACACAATCACACATGCACGCTATTTGGGACATTTTAAAGAAGAGTTAGACTGTTGAGATGGAGCAAAGTTCTTTATTGAAACTGGGATGGATGGTAAACCTCCATAGGTGGAGTTTTTGCTGAACTCCGCGCTCCAAGCAGAGTGGAGAGTCGTCAAAACTCCGCCGGTGGAGTGGAGTTTACTGCCCACCGCTGTGGTGATTCAGCAAATTGGTGGAAAGTTACTAGGGGGGTAAAATCCAAGGTATTCCTATCACTGGGAATACTAACCATAACTACAGAGTGACAATCTGATGTAATGCAGTCTTTATTTTCATCTTTTGTATTTGTTATGTATGATATGCAGTCTAGTTTATTTCTTGGGCTGCTGTGTTACCTTTAGTAGGATTGTGCTATATATGAAGCCCAAAGTGAATGAAAGATGATGATTATTGTGATATGAAAATTGAGATTATTATTTTTTTCCTAGTGGCTAATTATCATGTCCTCCAAATAGTAGTTTGTATAGTTCACAGCTCAGTCACTTTTTCATTTGATTGCACAGTTATACATGAGGAAGATATTTTTTGTTTGACTTGTTCAGCACAGTTTTATTTTCCGATCCAGAGAGCATGCAAAGAAAACTTATGTAGAATAAGGATTCTATTTGTTATGTATTTGTTTATAGGTTTCCATTAGCATGAGACCATACATATTTCAGCTGTTCATTTAGTAAGTCTGAAACTTTACACATGCAGTCCATCCTAGACTCCTCCCAGTCCGGATTCCCCAGCAACCACAGCACCGAGAGGGCCCTTCTCACTGCCACCGACGACATCCGTATGCTACTAGATCAGGGACACACCGCAACCCTCATCCTACTAGACCTCTCTGAAGCCTTTGACACTGTCTCACATTGCACTCTCGCAGCCAGACTCCATGACGCTGGGATATGAGGAACTGCCTCTCCTGGATTGAATCCTTTCACTTTGGAAGAACCCAGACAATCAGACTCCCTCCATTCGTCTCCGAACCCAATCAGATCAACTGCGGAGTACCCCAAGGATCATCGCTCAGCCCCACGCTCTTCAACATTTACAAGGCACCCCTCGCCACCATTGTAAGGCAACACGGGCTCAGCATAGTATCATATGCTGACGTGGTAGCCCTCCACCTTTGGGAGACCACGTAAGGAACCTCAGCATCATCCACTTTTCTTTTTTTAAAAAAATTTTTTTTATTGAGGTCTTGGATGAACCACAGCAAAGAAAATGTAATAACATATGCAAAAACATACAAAATACGGCCAAAGCAAGACAAATTCAGAAATAATAATAATACATTCCCAGGTCGATTACAATACGTTAATCGAAATACGGTCCCCAGATCTTCTCAAAATTCCGAACCCCCCCGATTCTTTGAGCATAGATTTGTTCGCATTTTCTGACTCTTTCCATTTTATAGCGCCATTCTTGTACAGTAGGGCAATATTGTGAACACCAATTCTGAAGTAACAGCGATCTAGCCACAGCCATTGCTATATACATTAGTCTGACCAATTGCTCTGTTAACATCAGCTCCGAATCAAATCCAAACAGAACTAACTTAACATTCACGAAAATCATAATTTTATATTGGTTTTGAAGAAACGCAAAGATGTCCTCCCAAAAGGACGTTATTTTGGGACAATGAGCTATAATATGAGACCAATTGGCAGGGTTATAATGCCGGCACCTAAAGCAATTAGATGAGCTATTGGGATACATTTTAGTTACTATCGCCGGAGTAAAATACAGGAGCCATTTACTGAAAAACAGCATTCTGCGCCAATTAGCACCTCTTAGTGCAGAGAAGTTTAGTTTGTTAATTTTCTGCCAGATAGTTGAAGTTAGCGCTAAATTTTCCTGCTCCTGCCATTTATGAATTGCTTTAAGACATAAGTCCGGGGCCCTGCTCAAGGTTAGACAGCGATGCCACTCCCCTGGTTTCTTCTCCTGTACATATACAAACAGTTCGCTGAATAGCTGAGTGGCAGGAAAAAGGAGTGTGCGATCCAATTGACGCAGCACATTGTAAATCACATTATACGATCCAAGCAATAAAAAATTTCCTTGGACACGAGATGCCATATCTGACAGGGTAATCCAACCCCCGTCTTTAATATAATCTTTTAACATGGTGAACCCTATCCTATGCAAATTTTCTGATATCTCAAGACTAATGTCAACCGCTAAAAAAGAAAATGCACTGTTTAAGGAAGAAACTAGATTAAGAAAGGGGAGGGAATATCTTTTAAGCATCGCGACGCGCCTCTTAAACAACCAATTCAAGACCTTGTAACGAACCAGTTTGGGTGATTTGAACATTTGAAGAGGAGAGGGAATCTGGGTCTCTCAACTAATTCAATCAAAGAAGAAATTTATGAAAAGTTTCTGGTTACGGTCTTTAAATCTAGCTAGGAATTGAGCTAAATATGCATTGTAATAATCTTTGAGATTTGGGAGAGCAAGCCCTCCTTGTTCCTTATCCTCATATAATGTATTTAAGGCTATTCGTGGTGTCTGTTTGGCCCAAATAAAAGATGCTGAGTGGTGCTGTGGTTGTGCTGAGTGATGCTGTGGTGGTACTGAGTGGTGCTGTGGTGGTGCTGAGTGATAATGTGGTGGTGCTGAGTGGTGCTGTGGTGGTGCTGAGTGATAATGTGGTGGTGCTGAGTGATGCTGTGGTGGTGCTGAGTGATGCTGTGGTGGCACTGAGTGGTGCTGTGGTGGCACTGAGTGGTGCTGTGGTGGTGCTGAGTGATGCTGTGGTGGTGCTGAGTGATGCTGTGGTGGTGCTGAGTGGTGCTGTGGTGGTGCTGAGTGATAATGTGGTGGTGCTGAGTGATAATGTGGTGGTGCTGAGTGATGCTGGGGTAGCGCTGAGTGATGATGTGGTGATGCAGAGGGCAGAAAGGCACAAAAAACAGTCTAACAAAGGGCAGAAGGGCAGAAAAACAAGGGGAAAACGAGTCTAACAGAGGGCAGAAGGGCACAAAAAACCAGTCTAACAGAGGACAGAAGGGCAGAAAAACAAGGGAAAAACGAGTGTAACAGAGGGCACAAGGGCACAAAAAACGAGTCTAACGGGGCAGAAAGGCACAAAAACGAGTTTAACAGAGGGCAGAAGGGCACAAAAAATGAGTCTAACAGAGGGCAGAAGGGCACAAAAACAAGGGAATAACAGAGGGCAGAAGGGCACAAAAAACAAGTCTAACAGAGGGCAGAAGGGCAGAAAAACAAAGGAAAAATGAATCTAACAGAGGGCACAAGGGCACAAAAAACGAGTCTAACAGGGGGCAGAAGGGCAGAAAAACAAGGGGAAAACGAGTCTAACAGAGGGCAGAAGGGCACAAAAACAAGGGAAAAACGAGTCTAACAGAGGGCAGAAGGGCACAAAAAACGAGTCTAACAGGGGGCAGAATGAATCCCGCCCTGCGTGTTTGTCCACGAAGATGCCACCTTTTTGTGCAATACCTCTACTCAACTGGAGTACTTTCTACTGTCTAATCAGTAAGTGCTCCCTCGTTGGCTAAATGTATAGGGGCAGATTTACAATAACTAGCGCATCCCCAGGATGCGCCAGTTATTGCGCGCCGCAGCTCCGCCACCCATGGTGCGCCACATTTACAATGCGGCGCACCATGTGGCAAAAACGGCACAGATGCGTCACGCATCTGTGCCGTAAAAGCAGTGCATTGCTGGAGCTGGGTCTCGCTTGCGACGCAGCTCCAGCTATGCTCTGGGGGGCCCTATCTCCCCAATGCTGTATCAAGCCTTGCGCCTGAATCAAGCAGGCGCAGGGTTTTGACGCAGCATTGGCCTAACAGTGATTGAGTGAAATCTTGTAGATTTCACTTAGCCACTTTTAGGAGGTGTTCCTGCGCAGGAACGCCCTCCCCTGCGCCGGAACGCCTCCTAATGGCGCAGGGCTTTACAACGTGACGCATCTCTGAAGCGTCACGTTGTTAATACCCAGCACCATGGTGCATCTTTTGTGCTGCCGCTGCGTCACAAAAGGTCTCGGTAGAGGGTGGCAGTGAGGAACCAGAGGGTGGCAGTGATGAACTAGAGGGTGCCAGTGATGAACCAGAGGGTGGCAGTGGTGAACCAGAGGGTGACAGTGCTGAACCAGAGGGTGGCAGTGGTGAACCAGAGGATGGCAGGGGTGAACCAGAGGGTGGCAGTGGTGAACCAGAGGGTGGCAGTGCTGAACCAGAGGGTCACAGTGGTTAACCAGAGGGTGGCAGTGGTGAACCAGAGGTGCTGTGATGAACCAGAGGGTGGAAGTCGTGAACCAGAGGGTGGCAGTGGTGAACCAGAGGGTGACAGTGCTGAACCAGAGGGTGGCGGGGGTGAACCAGAGAGTGGCAGTGCTGAACCAGAGGGTGGCAGTGGTGAACCAGAGGGTGGCAGGGGTGAACCAAAGGGTGGCAGGGGTGAACCATAGGGTGACAGTGGTGAACCAGAGGGTGGCAGTGATGAACCAGAGGGTGGCAGTGGTGAACCAGAGGGTGCTGTGCACATACACGACCGCATGGGTAACTTTGCCATGCAAGCGGCCCGCGAACACTCAAAAAACCCCGCGAACACGCAAAAAACCCCGCGAACACGCAAAAAAACCAAAATCCGCAAATTCGCACAAATTCGCGGATTTTGCGGATTGCGAATTCGATTTCGCGTGAATTCGCGGAACGCGAATTTGCAAATTTCGCCCATACTTACCGTATTGACGGCATTGGTAATGCTATAATTATGACCTGGGATCCCAGTCTTGCTCAAAAGAATAGGAGCAGGAGTCTCTCCCAACTCAGCCAGCTCATCCCCTCTCTGAGCGGACCCTGTTGGGCGTTTAGGCATGGGCATAGAGTTAAATTTAGAATTGGGACTGGGAACTGCATTAGTAGTCTCTTTAGTAACACTAAACAGAGCTGCAGAGGCTGAGATTTCTGGGGAGCCACCAGTTCCGAAGGAACCTAATAGACCGACGGACGAAGGCATAAGCGGAACCCCTGTAGTCCCTGTAACAGTGTTGCCAGTTGAGACCAGAGCAGCCTTTTTCTCAAATAGAGGAAAAGGTTTATGAATCTGCGGTGCTGTACTTTGTCCTGCTGGGCTATCTTCCAGGCCAGTATGCTTCTTTGCTATGTCTTCTGACTCGACAGCTATCAAAATGCTGCTTGGGCTAATCAAAACAGAGGGGCCTGCCGATGCCTTTCCCTCTCCCTCGTCCTCAGAGCTCTCGGGGGGGATTCAGCTTTGTCATCTTGGTCGTTTTCCTTGTCAATAGTCTTAGCGGCAGCCTCTTTTGCCTGGAGGCGGCGTGCTCTCACCTTAGCGCGTGCGTTTAAGAGTTTACCCATCATATAAACTTGATTTGAGAAATTATGGGAAGCAGCAGAGGAATTATGGGTAATGTAGACTTATAATCGTATAGTCTTATAGCCTTATAGTTTTAAGCTCCATGTACCAGACTTTTGCGAATATATGAAGTAGAAAAAAAAGTTTTCTTTTTTTCCCCCAGCAACAGCAGCAAAGTGAGTATTTATCGCAAACCAAATTCAGAACCCTCGCCGCTCGTAGATCGCAGCTTTGCTGAGAAGGCACTCTCTTTTAGCACCTTCCACAGCCTCCGACTCCACCAATCAGGAATTTAAGAGCTGGAAATCCGAAGTGAAAGAAACGTCGTCCGCCGCCAAACAAGAGGCTCCAAGGTACCGGATACTAATTACCACAGCCGCTTCTGCCGTCAGGGTTGAAGAGCTGAGCAGCAAAGGCCACAATGCTGCCGCTTTGGAGAAGCACCAGGCAGTCAAAATTGGAGAGTCGAAGCGCCAGATGCCAGCGCTCAAAATCAAATACAGAGAGCCCAAATACTCGGCGGAATTTCTTACGACATCGCCACTTTAGCAACTTAAGGCACACCAGAAACGCTCCCGTTAGCTGCATCCGCCACCACCGTCGCCATCAGCCTCATGCAGGGAGAGGGAGGAGCGGGAGAATCAGGTACACAGGTGTTACGTGGAGGCGTGGAACTCCACAGTAGCGGTCAGCCGGAACGCCAAATGTAGTGGGTCCCCTCAGCATCATCCTCGACTGCTCTCTCACCATGACCCACCAGATCAATTCTATCGCCTTCACCAGTTTCAACTACCTTCGGATCCTCCACAAGATCTTCAAATGCAGGATAACCATCACCCACACTCTCATAACCAGCCGACTGTACTATGGCAACGCCCTCTATGCCGGAATCAACAAAACCCTTCTCCACAAGTGATGGTAAATCCAGAACGCTGCAGCCATACTCGGCCTCGGAACACCACGGCACGAACACATGACCAAACACCTACGTGACTTCCACTGGCTCCCTGTCAAGAAGAGAGTAACCTTCAAACTGCTCACCCATGCCTAAAAATCACTCCACAACATCAGAACCAAATACCTCAATGAGAGAGTAGCCTTCCACGTACCCAAGAGGAACCTTCGTTTGGCAGACCTCATCCTCACAGAAACCCCCCGCATCTGCAGAACCAGAGCAGGCGAAAGAGCTTTGTCCTACGTCACAGCCAAAGCCTGGAACAAGCTCTCTGTCAACATCAGATGCTCCCCCAGCCTCCACACCTTCAGGAAGAACCTTAAGACCTGGCTCTTGGACTGAACCAGAGCTTCACCCCTGCCACCCAGTGCCTTGAGACCCTCACGGGTGAGTAGCGCACTTTAAACCCACTGATTGATTGATTGATTGAGTTTATTTTTGGGCTTCCTTGCTACTTTTATTAGTATTGTGCTACACAGCTATTACTAAGTTGTTGACCCTCATAACTTTATAACCACTTCATAACATCCCTTGCAATAGCAACAAGAACCATCTGCATAGTTTAATGTCCATTGCTGTGAAATTTCAATACAATCTGTTAAACTGTTTGCTGCTATGTGAAATACAAAAGTCTACGTAAAATGCATTGGAGTGCAAATGTGTTTTGGAACTCCTCATTTTTCGCTGCATCCTCTTGATCAAACACCACCAAACTTTCAGTCCCTTGACCAATGTAATCGGTGGAATAGGTCTACAAACGTTTGCGATGATTCGTCAAATGGGTGCAAAGGGACAAATATCAGAGAAATTCCTATATCTAGTAAACAGTGGTGTAACAAAATCTGAGGGTGCCCCTCTGCAAAGTATATGGAGGTGGCCCCCCAAGATCCTGACCTAGTCAAGAGCTCTCAGCCCAAGGGCATGCCGCAGGTGGACCGTGCCTGAAGGGGCCCCCTGTAGCACGGACTGCCGGGGCTATTGTTACAACACTGTTGGTAAACCTGACTATGAGTACAGATAGCGGTACAAAAGTGGGTGGTGATGGACAGAGCATCTGAACCAATCAAACACTCACACCCAGTCAAAAGATCTGGGTTTAATCCATCACCATTCTTTAGCCCACTCTGCCACCCCAGTTAAGACATGGCCATATGCAAATCAGTCTGACCCTGTGCCTCATGGGAACAGTCCAGCCCGAACTGCCAAGCCATGCCTTCCCTGGACCGGAAACAAGCTTCCTAGGACAAGTTTCTGGCATTTCAGCCGTCTTCAGCCAGGCTTGCTTGAATCCAGTGGCAAAGTGAGCAAGGGACTCACATCTGAGCATACCCTGCCAACTTATGGCGAACAAAGCGGTACAAAAGGGGGTGGTGATGGACGGAGCATCTGAACCAATCAAACACTCACACCCAGTCAAAAGATTTAGGTTTAATCCATCACCGTTCTTTAGCCCACTCTGCCACCCCAGTTCAGACATGGCCATATGCAAATCAATCTGACCCTGTGCCTCATGGGAACAGTCCAGCCCGAACTGCCAAGTCATGCCATCCCTGGACCGGAAACAAGCTTCCTAGGACCGGTTTCTGGCATTTCAGCCGTCTTCAGCCAGGCTTGCTTGAATCCAGTGGCAAAGTGAACAAGGGACTCACGTCTGAGCATACCCTGCCAACTTATGGTGAACAAAGCAGTACAAAAGGGGCTGGTGATGGACGGAGCATCTGAACCAATCAAACACTCACACCCAGTCAACAGATCTGGGTTTAATCCATCACCGTTCTTAAGCCCACTCTGCCACCTCAGTTCAGACATGGCCATATGCAAATCAGTCAGACCCTGTGCCTCATGAGAACAGTCCAGCCCGAACTGCCAAGCCATGCCTTCCCTGGACCAGAAACAAGCTTCCTAGGACCGGTTTCTGGCCTTTCAGCCGACTTCAGCCAGGCTTGCTTGAATCCAGTGGCAAAGTGAGCAAGGGACTCACGTCTGAGCATTCCCCGCCAACTTATGGTGAACAAAGCGGTACAAAAGGGGGTAGTGATGGACGGAGCATCTGAACTAATCAAACACTCACACCCAGTCAAAAGATCTGGGTTTAATCAATCACCGTTCTTTAACCCACTCTGCCACCCCAGTTCAGACATGGCCATATGCAAATCAATCTGACCCTGTGCCTCATGGGAACAGTTCAGCCTGAACTGCCAAGCCATGCCTTCCATGGACCGGAAACAAGCATCCCAGGACCAGTTTCCTGAATTTCAGCCGTCTTCAGCCAGGCTTGCTTGAATCCAGTGGCAAAGTGAACAAGGGACTCACATCTGAGCATACCCTGCCTACTTATGGCGAACAAAGCGGTTCAAAAAGGGGTGGTGATGGATGGAGCATCTGAACCAATCGAACACTCACATCCAGTCAACAGATCTGGGTTTAATCCATCACCGTTCTTTAGCCCACTCTGCCACCCCAGTTCAGATATGGCCATATGCAAATCAGTCTGACCCTGAGTCTCATGGGAACAGTCCAGCCCGAACTGCCAAACCATGCCTTCCCTGGACTGGAAACAAGCTTCCTAGGACCTGTTTCTGTCATTTCAGCCGTCTTCAGCTAGGCTTGCTTGAATCCAGTGGCAAAGTGAGCAAAGGACTCAGGTCTGAGCATACCCTGACAACTTATGGCAAACAAAGCGGTACAAAAGGGGGTGGTGATGGACGGAGTATCTGAACCAATCAAACACTCACACCCAGTCAAAAGATCTGGGTTTCATCCATCACCGTTCTTTAGCCCACTCTGCCACCCCAGTTCAGAAATAGCCATATGCAAATCAATCTGACCCTGTGCCTCATGGGAACAGTCCAGCCCGAACTGCCAAGCCATGCCTTCCCTGGACAGGAAACAAACTTCCTAGAACCGGTTTCTGGCATTTCAGCCGTCTTCAGCCAGGCCTGCTTGAATCCAGTGGCAAGGTGAGCAAGGGACTCACGTCTTAGCATACCCTGCCAACTTATGGCGAACAAAGCGGTACAAAAGGGGCTGGTGATGGACGGAGCATCTGAACCAATCAAACTCTCACACCCAGTCAACAGATCTGGGTTTAATCTATCACCGTTCTTAAGCCCACTCTGCCACCTCAGTTCAGACATGGCCATATGCAAATCAGTCAGACCCTGTGCCTCATGAGAACTGCCAAGCCATGCCTTCCCTGGACCAGAAACAAGCTTCCTAGGACTGGTTTCTGGCATTTCAGCCGACTTCAGCCAGGCTTGCTTGAATCCAGTGGCAAAGTGAGCAAGGGACTCACGTCTGAGTATTCCCTGCCAACTTATGGTGAACAAAGCGGTACAAAAGGGGGTGGTGATGGACGGAGCATCTGAACTAATCAAACACTCACACCCAGTCAAAAGATCTGGGTTTAATCCATCACCGTTCTTTAGCCCACTCTGCCACCCCAGTTCAGACATGGCCATATGCAAATCAATCGGACCCTGTGCCTCATGGGAACAGTTCTGCCTGAACTGATTGATTGATTGATTGATTGATTGATTGAACTGCCAAGCCATGCCTTCCCTGGACCGGAAAAAAGCATCCCAGGACCGGTTTCTGGAATTTCAGCCGTCTTCAGCCAGGCTTGCTTGAATCCAGTGGCAAAGTGAACAAGGGACTCACGTCTGAGCATACCCTGCCTACTTATGGCGAACAAAGTGGTTCAAAAATGGGCGGTGATGGATGGAGCATCTGAACCAATCGAACACTCACACCCAGTCAACAGATCTGGGTTTAATCCATCACCGTTCTTTAGCCCACTCTGCCACCCCAGTTCAGACATAGCCATATGCAAATCAATCTGACCCTGTGCCTCATGGGAACAGTCCAGCCCGAACTGCCAAGCCATGCCTTCCCTGGACAGGAAGCAAACTTCCTAGAACCGGTTTCTGGCATTTCAGCCGTCTTCAGCTAGGCTTGCTTGAATCCAGTGGCAAAGTGAGCAAGGGACTCACGTCTGAGCATACCCTGCCAACTTATGGCTAACAAAGAGGTACAAAAGGGGCTGGTGATGAACGGAGCATCTGAACCAATCAAACACTCACACCCAGTCAACAGATCTGGGTTTAATCCATCACCGTTCTTAAGCCCACTCTGCCACCTCAGTTCAGACATGGCCATATGCAAATCAGTCTGACCCTGTGCCTCATGGGAACAGTCCAGCCCGAACTACCAAGCCATGCCTTCCCTGGAACGGAAACAAGCATCCCAGGACCGGTTTCCTGAATTTCAGCCGTCTTCAGCCAGGCTTGCTTGAATCCTGTGGCAAAGTTAACAAGGGACTCACGTCTGAGCATACCCTGCCTACTTATGGCAAACAAAGCGGTTCAAAAAGGGGTGGTGATGGATGGAGCATCTGAACCAATCGAACACTCACATCCAGTCAACAGATCTGGGTTTAATCCATCACCGTTCTTTAGCCCACTCTGCCACCCCAGTTCAGATATGGCCATATGCAAATCAGTCTGACCCTGAGCCTCATGGGAACAGTCCAGCCCGAACTGCCAAACCATGCCTTCCCTGGACTGGAAACAAGCTTCCTAGGACCGGTTTCTGGCATTTCAGCCGTCTTCAGCTAGGCTTGCTTGAATCCAGTGGCAAAGTGAGCAAAGGACTCAGGTCTGAGCATACCCTGCCAACTTATGGCAAACAAAGCGGTACAAAAGGGGGTGGTGATGGACGGAGCATCTGAACCAATCAAACTCTCACACCCAGTCAACAGATCTGGGTTTAATCTATCACCGTTCTTAAGCCCACTCTGCCACCTCAGTTCAGACATGGCCATATGCAAATCAGTCAGACCCTGTGCCTCATGAGAACAGTCCAGCCTGAACTGCAAAGCCATGCCTTCCCTGGACCAGAAACAAGCTTCCTAGGACTGGTTTCTGGCATTTCAGCTGACTTCAGCCAGGCTTGCTTGAATCCAGTGGCAAAGTGAGCAAGGGACTCACGTCTGACCATTCCCTGCCAACTTATGGTGAACAAAGCGGTACAAAAGGGGGTGGTGATGGACGGAGCATCTGAACTAATCAAACACTCACACCCAGTCAAAAGATCTGGGTTTAATCCATCACCGTTCTTTAGCCCACTCTGCCATCCCAGTTCAGACATGGCCATATGCAAATCAATCTGACCCTGTGCCTCATGGGAACAGTTCAGCCTGAACTGCCAAGCCATGCCTTCCCTGGACCGGAAACAAGTATCCCAGGACCAGTTTCTGGAATTTCAGCCATCTTCAGCCAGGCTTGCTTGAATCCAGTGGCAAAGTGAACAAGGGACTCACGTCTGAGCATACCCTGCCTACTTATGGCGAACAAAGCGGTTCAAAAAGGGATGGTGATGGATGGAGCATCTGAACCAATCGAACACTCACACTCAGTCAACAGATCTGGGTTTAATCCATCACCGTTCTTTAGCCCACTCTGCCACCCCAGTTCAGATATGGCCATATGCAAATCAGTCTGACCCTGAGCCTCATGGGAACAGTCCAGCCCGAACTGCCAAACCATGCCTTCCCTGGACTGGAAACAAGCTTCCTAGGACCGGTTTCTGGCATTTCAGCCTTCTTCAGCTAGGCTTGCTTGAATCCAGTGGCAAAGTGAGCAAGGGACTCACGTCTCAGCATACCCTGCCAACTTATGGCAAACAAAACGGTACAAAAGGGGGTGGTGATGGACGGAGTATCTGAACCAATCAAACACTCACACGCAGTCAAAAGATCTGGGTTTCATCCATCACTGTTCTTTAGCCCACTCTGCCACCCCAGTTCAGACATAGCCATATGCAAATCAATCTGACCCTGTGCCTCATGGGAACAGTCCAGCCCGAACTGCCAAGCCATGCCTTCCCTGGACAGGAAACAAACTTTCTAGAACCGGTTTCTAGCATTTCAGCCGTCTTCAGCCAGGCTTGCTTGAATCCAGTGGCAAAGTGAGCAAGGGACTCACATCTTAGCATACCCTGCCAACTTATGGCGAACAAAGCGGTACAAAAGGGGCTGGTGATGGACGGAGCATCTGAACCAATCAAACACTCACACCCAGTCAACAGATCTGGGTTTAATCCATCACCGTTCTTAAGCCCACTCTGCCACCTCAGTTCAGACATGGCCATATGCAAATCAGTCAGACCCTGTGCCTCATGAGAACAGTCCAGCCTGAACTGCCAAGCCATGCCTTCCCTGGACCAGAAACAAGCTTCCTAGGACCGGTTTCTGGCATTTCAGCCGACTTCAGCCAGACTTGCTTGAATCCAGTGGCAAAGTGAGCAAGGGACTCACGTCTGAGCATTCCCTGGCAACTTATGGTGAACAAAGCGGTACAAAAGGGGGTGGTGATGGACGGAGCATCTGAACTAATCAAACACTCACACCCAGTCAAAAGATCTGAGTTTAATCCATCACCGTTCTTTAGCCCACTCTGCCACCCCAGTTCAGACATGGCCATATGCAAATCAATCTGACTCTGTGCCTCATGGGAACAGTTCAGCCTGAACGGCCAAGCCATGCCTTCCCTGGACTGGAAACAAGCATCCCAGGACCGGTTTCTGGAATTTCAGACGTCTTCAGCCAGGCTTGCTTGAATCCAGTGGCAAAGTGAACAAGGGACTCACGTCTGAACATACCCTGCCTACTTATGGCGAACAAAGCGGTTCAAAAAGGGGTGGTGATGGATGGAGCATCTGAACCAATCGAACACTCACACCCAGTCAACAGATCTGGGTTTATTCCATCACCGTTCTTTAGCCCACTCTGCCACCCCAGTTCAGATATGGCCATATGCAAATCAGCCTGACCCTGGGCCTCATGGGAACAGTCCAGCCCGAACTGCCAAACCATGCCTTCCCTGGACTGGAAACAAGCTTCCTAGGACCGGTTTCTGGCATTTCAGCCGTCTTCAGCTAGGCTTGCTTGAATCCAGTGGCAAAGTGAGCAAGGGACTCACGTCTGAGCATACCCTGCCAACTTATGGCAAACAAAGCGGTACAAAAGGGGGTGGTGATGGACGGAGTATCTGAACCATTCAAACACTCACACCCAGTCAAAAGATCTGGGTTTCATCCATCACCGTTCTTTAGCCCACTCTGCCACCCCAGGTCAGACATAGCCATAGGCAAAGCAATCTGACCATGTGCCTCCTAGGAACAGTCCAGCCCGAACTGCCAAGCCATGCCTTCCCAGGTCCAGAAACAAGCTTCCTAGGACCGGTTTTTGGCATTTCAGCCGTCTTCAGCAAGGCTTGCTTGAATTCAGTGGCATAGTGAGCAAGGGACTCACCTCTGAGCATACCCTGCCAACTTATGGCGAACAAAGCGGTACAAAAGGGGGTGGTGATGGATGGAGCATCTGAACCAATCAAACACTCACACCCAGTCAACAGATCTGGGTTTATTCCATCACCGTTCTTTAGCCCACTCTGCCATCCCAGTTCAGACATTTTCCATATGCAAATGAGTCTGACCCTATGCCTCATGGGAACAGTCCAGCCCGAACTGTCATTCATTCATTCATTCATAAGCTTTATTCGATTATTCAATAAACAATCATAAAAGCACACAGAATATAACAAAACAGTCAGATTAAAATTGTTAAAAGAGAATTACAGTATATTACAAGATTTAAAACAATTCGGTTGAAAGAAATACCATGGACATAGCAGCAGTTGATTATACAAAAGGCAAAATTAGAATTCCATGCTTTTTCTAATGGACACTGATTTTAATATAAAGGTTGCAGTAAAAAAACAGATATCCGGGGTATCAAGTGCAAATAAGAATCTCAGGGCATTTGCAACTGTAAACACAGAATATTTCTTAAAAAGAGGTTTGAGATAACAAATACGAAGATGCAAATACAGGGGACAAATTAGCATAAAGTGCATCGTGCTCTGTTTGGTGGTTCCATCGCACGGGCATGGGGTTGACGTATAGTATTTCATCCGCGGAATGCCACAAGGTTATGAACAATGCCTAATCTCAGCCTTGCAAGAACATACTGATGTGTCTGTTTGGTAATTACTTTTAAATACTCAGGCATGCCATAACCTTCCTCATTAGTGGATTGTTAAAATACATGAGTTGTTAGATGACTACATTTGTCTTGACGCATTTTAGATGTGTTCCCCAAAAAAACACTTTTGACCTCCTGTTTAGGTATATTGATAGCACATGCGTGGTCACTAAAAACATCCAAATCAAACATTTCCTTATAAGATGTTAAAACATATTTCAACCAGGGGATCTTCTGGACTTTGTCCAAGCGGAGAGAATCTTGTATTATTCGCCTGGTAAATCTTGTTTCATCCTTTGCCCAGATTGACCTCCAGACCATAAGGGGTCTCAATCCTGTTAGGTCAGTCAGGTATTCCAGCCCCACCTCTTTATGAATCAATTCAGTAGATGCCGAGGGGGGGAGGCAAAGGAGTCTCTTAAGGAAAGTATTTTCAACTACTTGCAATTCCCCTTGATTCGAATGTCCCCACACTCCCGAACCGTAGAGAGCGACCGAAGCACATCTGTGCCGGTAAACATTTAACATATCAGGAATGCAACGACTGCCTAATTTGGAAGCAAAACGAAAAACTCCTGAGGACCCCTTGCCCATCTTGGCCTTAATATTAAGTATCTCTGGGGCCCATGACCCGCTATTGCTAAAAGTTATACCTAAATAACAGAATTTGTCCACAACCTCAATTCTATGATCCTTAAACTGGAATGATTTAAGTGGATTCACCTTTTTCCCGCAGGCCATAATAAAAGTTTTAGAATTATTGATTTTTAATTTCCTCCCCTTAATAAAATCATAAAAGTGATTCATTAATTTTTGTAGACCTTTTGGAGTTCTCGAGAGTAAGACAGTATCATCTGTATAAAGCAGTACCGGAATAGCTTGGCCCTCGACTTGAGGAGCATCAGCTTGGACCTTCTTCAAGTCGGATTCCATCGCGTTTATAAAAAGGGAGAAAAGTAACGGGGCCAAGACACAACCTTGCCTAATGCCGGATTTAACCTTAATCTTCTTCGTGCATTCCCCCGCTAGGCCAAAGCGAATTTGTGCTGACAACTTGTTATATAGTCTGGCCAGGAAGTGAATTATTGCAGCCGGGGCTCCCATTTCGAGTAAGGTGGACCATAAGAGAGTATGGTCCACCAGATCAAAGGCACTAGAGAGGTCTGCGAAGCAGAGAAATAAAGAGCCCTGCTTAGCTTTGGTATATTTCCCAATGATAAGATCTAAATTAATGCACTGCTCAATAGTGCCTAGACCCTTACGAAAACCAAATTGGGAGTCCGCAAGGATATTGTTTGCTTCGGCCCATTCCTCTAGTCGTAACAGTAGGACCCTGCTCATAATTTTTAACGAAGAATACAGAAGGGAGATAGGGCGGTAGTTCTTAGCCTCGCCTCTATCTCCCTTCTTATAAATCGGCACAATTATGGATTCACTCCATGTGGAAGGTGTACTATCACTAATGGAGGCATTAAAAACCTGGGTCAGGAGGGGGCTCCAAAGCGCTGTATCAGTCTTATACAGATCGACCGGAACTCCGTCCGGTCCTGGGGCCTTCCCCCCCTTGCTGTTACGGATAGCATTATCAACTTCAAGAAGTGTAATCCCCAGAGGTTGTATAGATCCTTTGGTAACAGCACTTGAACTATCATGGTCCTCTCTGGCTGGATCAAAAATTCCTGTAAAATATTGGACCCAATTGTCCTCACTAACCTGGGCTGTTAAAACTGGAAATTCCTCCTTTTGGAGGAATGGGCTGTTAACAGTACTCCAGAATAACTTATTTTCACGCAACTCCGCCGCTTTAGTCAGGTTATCCCAAGCTTGCTCCCTGAGCTCCTGTTTTCAACGAGATATCTGAATTTTGTAGCTTGCCCTGAGATGTGTAACGGCTTCCCTGTTCCTAGGGTGGCTTGACAGTGCCCTCTTTAGTTCTTGTAATGAGTTCGTACAGGCTCTATCAAACCAATCTACCAATGCCCTTTTTGATTTATCCTTTGTAATGGTGAGGGACCTTTTAATTATTTCGCCGAGTTTTTCAAAATCGGCGATAATACACCATGGGGCAGCATCATCATCAAGACAGCGGAGTAACTCTTCAGAGCCAGCTCCCACTATTTTCTGCAACAATTTGTCAGAGTTATCCCCACACCATTTGATCCTAATACCATTTTGCCTACAGGGGGTAATTTCATCAATAATCCTATGCTTGGGTGTAGGCATAGTCCCCCAGATAGAGGTCGACATAGTGATGGCATTGTGATCACTGAAACCAAAATCAACAATGATAGGAACGGCGCAGAGTGGGGCAATATGTACCGAAATCAGCAGACGATCTATAACGGTGGCTGCGTTCCTCCCAACAAAAGTCGGAACGATATTACCCTCTTTGTCTACAGCAGGTTGAATAATTAACAAGTCAAAATTTAACAAAAGGGTATTAAGGGAGTCGCCATAGGGTGTATGAATATTAAAATCCCCTCCCCAGACAATATCATAAGGATTATGAATACCCCTACAAATTTTCTTAACAGCTGACTCGAGTTCATTTACAACACAGGTGCTCGTGGGATCAAACATGTTATTATAGTGATTAATCAACAGGGTATCACGGCCCCCTCTTTGTTCCAACCATAGTATTTGTGAGTGGGATCCTACAATAGAATGGGATTTCACACGTACTGGAAAGTTAACAGACAACAAAATTACAAGCCCACCTTTTGCCCTACCCATAGTGGACTCTTGTGCTTGACAATTGTAGGACACAAAGCCATCAAAGTAAATATCTGTCGTAGACCAAGTCTCTTGTAGGCAGAGGATGTCAAACTTGGAGATGGATTCCCTCCAACCGAGAGACGACACCCTCTGTCGCCAACCGGCAATATTCCAGCTCATAATTCTGGAACTGGGGGCACAAGGGGCTGACTCTGTGAACCCAGGAACACTAGAGAGTGCCGTGATTGATAATGACTCCTCTGGATTAACCAAAGAGGCTGATGGATGGGAGGTGTCCACTTCAACTACATCCTGGGGCTGCTCTATAAAATTAGTAGTATTAAGGGAAAGTAGGGCCGTAGGGGCTACAACTGCTAACAAGCACTCTGCAAGGGGATTTTCATTTAGCTCAACCTCTCCAACCGTTAAACCGTTACAAGGGTCGGGGATCGTAACGTTGGAGATGACTCGCAGGCTGGGGATAGTCAGTCAACTCCATCCAAACAACTAAACCGATTAAAATCACAAAAAGGAGCATTCCTGGACGGGATAGTCGATCTTACTTCATATCTACTTTGTCTACCCCTCGGCTCAACCCTGGTCCACCCATCTCTGCCTCTACCATGGTTCGGATAGTTAGGTGGAAAAAAGAAGGACACCGGGAGGGTCTGGATGGGGGAGTCAAAGGATCTATTAAAACCCGCACAAATATGCGAAACGGTTCTAGGGTCTCTAAAGTTGACCGTTATGCAATCCCCGTTTATGGTCTTAACAGTTTTGGCCAGCCAGGGCACCCTTCTTACCATTATAATTTCATTATGAAGGTGGGCCGGCAATGGTCTATTCCAATTGAGCCACCTAACAACCTTGCTTTTTAAGGCATGGAAGATTACAACTTCCCCAGCTTCTAAGGTAGGGGCTCCCGCTAAAACTACCATAAGGCGATTCGCCTCCGGTGGAAGATCTGGCAGATGAGGTCTAGGGACTCTAAGCTCTTTAACTGAGGAGCCTATTTGACCATCATCAGTTAACCCATTAACTTTAACATTGCTCGATTGGGGCCATTGTATTTGCTGAAAGGGTGCATTATTTACCGGGTTAGCGTCCTGAGGGCCTATGGGGGGACAGGTTAGTTTTTGGGCTTTGTTAACTAATTGGGCGGTAGCGACCCCCGATGGGGGTCCAGGGGTAGTAATGGTAATAGGCGTGGTACTCGGGTTACGGGGCATGTTGGAGTTAGCTAATATGGCCGCTGTGACTTTCTCTATATTTGACAGTCTGAGTTCTATTTGCTCCATTTTAGCTTCTAGAGGGAATAAGATCGATTTAAATAAAGCGCCCAAACTTTCAATTAATGCATCATTGCTAGACAGCGGTTGAATTAAATTAATTGGGGGGAGATAATATCATGTTGTAACCTAGCTGATTTTGACTTGCTTCCGGCTTTCTTATTGTAAGCCCTATTGCGTTTTGAGGTCGCTCCTTCTTTAACCCCCTGTGACATAATATTATTGACAGTATCATCATGGTCAGAAATGTTAGAAACATGATTATCAAAGAGTAGCTCGATTTCGGGAAGTAACTCATTAACCGAAGTGCCCAAGTCCTGTACAGCGTGTTCATCAACTTCCGGAATAGTAGCTTGGCCACCCACGTCAGAGGTAACAATAACAATGGGCCTTTCAGGTGTTTTAGCATTAGCGATTGTTCCCAGGGAGGATCTTTTAGTAGCCAATAGTTCTTGGCACATGCGTTTTTCGAGGGCAGTGATTTCTATGTCAGTGATAGAGTTGGCTCTAATAAGAAATGTTTCCATACCTCCAATTGTAGAACCTCCGGCTAGCGAAGTCTTGCTCCTTGTTTCACGTCCAGCCATGTGGTACCGGTTTGGCAGACAAGAGTTTAAAAATAGGCCAAATACAAGAGGGGGGGCCTGGTCCGGTCAAGACGGGTCACGAACGGGCACAAACGGGCCCGCCCTTGGCCCGGGCTTCGCCCGGCGCCGTCCCGCGCGCGTCCCGCGTGCGCGTGTATGACCTTGTCTTAAGTAGTCAGTGGGCGGGCTCGGGAAGAGGCCCCAGCTGAGGCCAATGATGTTGTTCCAAGGTCCGCTGGACCTCGCAGTCCCGAGTCCCTGTTCTCCTCCTCGTGTCGGGCATTGTTCCAGATCTCCCGAAAACCAGCAATGTCAGGCAGGGTTACAGCGCACTCCAGCGCAGGGACAAGCGTTCAAGGACAGTCTCAGCCTACGAGCGGCTCCCGCGAAGCGGGGGCCGCAAGGCGTAATGAAGGGGCAGTGGGCGGGCTCGGGAAGAGGCCCCAGCTGCGGCCAATGATGTTGTTGCAAGGCCCGCTGGACCTCGCAGTCCCGAGTCCCTGTTCTCCTCCTCGTGTTGGGCGTTGTTCCAGATCTCCAGAAAACCAGCAATGTCAGGCAGGGTTACAGCACACTCCAGCGCAGGGACAAGCGTTCAAGGACAGTCTCAGCCTACGAGCGGCACCCCAGTTCAGACATAGCCATATGCAAATCCATCTGACCCTGTGCCTCATGGGAACAGTCCAGCCCGAACTGCCAAGCCATGCCTTCCCTGGACAGGAAACAAACTTCCTAGAACCGGTTTCTGGCATTTCAGCCGTCTTCAGCCAGGTTTGCTTGAATCCAGTGGCAACGTGAGCAAGGGACTCACATCTGAGTATACCATGCCAACTTATGGCAAACAAAGCAGTACAAAAGGGGGTGGTGATGGACGGAGCATCTGAACCAATCAAACACTCACACCCAGTCAAAAGATCTGGGTTTAATCCATCACCGTTCTTTAGCCCACTATGCCACCCCAGTTCAGACATGTAAATGTAAATGTCATGGTACTTATAGAGCGCACTGTCACCAGGCGGTCACCACCGGTCCTAGGAAGCTTGTTTCCGGTCCAGGGAAGGCATGGCTTGGCAGTTCGGGCTTGGACTGTTCCCATGAGGCACAGGGTCCGACTGATTTGCATATGGCCATGTCTGAACTGGGGTGGCAGAGTGGGCTAAAGAATGGTGATGGATTAAACCCAGATCTGTTTACTGGGTGTGAGTGTTTGATTGGTTCAGATGCTCAGTCCATAACCACCCCCTTTTGTACCATATACGTACAGATAGCTATATGTTTTATGTATATCATTTCTACTCAAAAAGCGTTTTTTCTTTTCACAATATCTTGGTGCCATTGGACGACTCTTTGGGAAATTTTCAAAGCTAATTGGGCGCTCTGGTCAGCTTCTGTCTTGAATGTTTTTGGGGTGATTCGTCAAGCAGGACCAAGGAAAAATCGAGGTCTCAAAACGCGTTTTCCCCATGTTCATTTCCATAGGAACCTTAGACAAAGCTACAGCCCGAACTGCTGAACAGAATTACACCAAATTTAGCAGAAAGGTAGCTCTTGGCTCAGAAAAAGACCCTTTTTTAAATGGGGTAAATCCATTCAGTAGTTCCTTAGAAATTAATGAAGGAAACGTTTTGATATCTGAGCACCGAGGAGGAGTCACGACTCCCCCCGAGCACGAGCTTCACTCTGATTGCTGCCAACACTCAAACTCAGGAGGTGTTGGCAGCCATCTTGTGACTCGTTTTTTTTCATTGAATATATATAGATATCGCACGAGTACTCCTGTCTGCCACTCAATCTGGCAGAACCTCCAGGCACGGACCTCGAACAATCCCAAGAACTTAGAGAGTCCCATGCAGTGTTGGTGGATGAAGCAGTGAAGTTTATTCATAAAAAGCTACAAATTAAACAGGCATAATGCCTGGCCTGACGCGTTTCACTCCTCACAGGGAGATTGGTCACCTGAGTGTTGGTGGATGAAGCAGATATAGATATATATAGATACATATATCTGGTGCCTAATACCATCTATATCTATCTATCAATATGTATAATTATTTATACATATCTATATATAAATTCACTAAAAACAAATGGAACAAGAATGTTATAGTTAGCTTCTGAATTTACACACACAAAACCATAGAAATTCAGTTGTTATAGTTAGAATAATTTCAAGTAACTATAAGTCACGCCCTAAGGTAACTATAACTCGCGCCCCCACCATTCACAGTTTTCGCATAAATAATTTTATTGTAAATGTTGCAGTGATAATATCAATGATGCAATCGAAGATCAATGATGTAATATATGGGGTAATTAGTTGTGCATGGCGAGGGCACGAGTTATAGTTACCTTAGGGCATGAGTTAGTTACTTGAAATAACTATAACTATAACAGCTGTATTTCAATGGTTTCGTGCCTGTAAATTCAGTACCTAACTATAACATCCCCTAACCTTTGTTTTTTTCAGTGAATTTGTATGGGTTTATAAATCCTGTGGGACTTACCCATTGGGCCAGGCCCTGTGGCCAACCCAACACGTTCTACCAATCCCACGGCGGGTGGTTGGCCTTAGGGCCTCTCCCCCTGTTTTTCTGAATGCTTTTCCCATCTTTCGCCTCATTTTTTACTGCTTTCTCCTTACTTTCCCCCATATTTCTGAGTGCTTTCTCCTGCTTTTACCTAATTACTTTACTGCTCTGTCTTTTCCGTCACCTTTTTCTGAGTGCTTTCGCCTGCTTTTGCATTTTTTTTCACTGCTTTCTCCTTCCTCTTCCCCCATTTTCTGAGTGCTTTCTCATGCATTTGCTTAACTTTTTACAGTTTTCTCCTTTCTTTCCCCCTGTTTTAAGCCCCGGGCCCACCACCTCCCCAGGGCTTTATGTAAATATTGGAGGGGGCCACACAGATCCCCCTTCGTATGCTCATTTTTTAAATGGAAGGAGGCCATGGGGACCTCCTCCTAGGGCTCTTTGAAGACTACCACCTCTCCAGGGCAAATTCTGTAATTTAAAAAAATGGAATTGAAAATGGGAGGGGGAACCAGGGCAGCGATTATACTATGGGGAGGGTTGCTGCATGCCCCCCACTCCCAAGGCCGATTTTAGGCCCCGGGGACTTTAGGTGAAAATTTCAGTTGTAATGTAACACTTTAAACTAATAATTAGTAGACAGTGGGTTCGCGTAAGCTCAGTAAACTATAACTGGTGGATGTCAGTGTTTTTTGTTTGTAAAATGTTACATTACAACTGACATTTTCACCTAAATGTGATGTCAATCTTACCCTTTTTACAGTAAATGTTAAAAGTTTTTTTAACGTAAAGCAAGATAACATTATTAGACCTAACTACAACAGCTCATTAACCTTTTGTTTTCTTCAGTGACATTTGTATCAGGACACAGATGGACTCATTTGCAAAACAGGTGCATTAAACCAACAAGCAATCTTATCATTACCTGCAGGTCACACACTGCAAAGCTCAGTCTCCTGAGCGATTATACTGGGTTGGGTCCATTGAGAAGTACTTAGAAAGCCAGTGATTAGTTTTGTGATGGCGTTGTATTTAATGATATCTTTTCGCACACTTTTTTTTATAAAAGTTTTCGTAGCATTCATTATTGTGTTTTACTTTGCAAAATACCACCATCTAACTGACTGGCTTAACAAATGTAAACCTTAGACCCTATCAATACCATACTTTCCCTACTTGACAGACGATCTTTACTGGGTAACTCAAAGTGTTATGAAAATCTCAGACTCACACTCCCCCAATATTACTGACTAAAATAATCCCCTGATCAAAATATAATTGCCAGAATATCATCCAACATAAATAGTGTGTCCTAAATATCATCTACATAAAAACTGCCCAACTGGACTTAATACTAAAAACTCTACACCCAATGGGATGAGAATTATGCAAAAGATATTTAGGACACAATATTTATGTTAGATGATAGTTCTGTATATATCTGCATATTTGGACATACATACCAGTCAGCGTTAGGGTATGATTCTTCCTGGTAGATATTAAGCAGCTGAGAGTGGGGAGCAGCCTTCTCAACGCAGATTTTACTCCGCATACCATTACATCGCATTCGTTACAACCCATGTGATGTAACTACGCGTAGCCTTTACTACACGTACCATTACATCGCATGCGCTTTTACAACGCATGTGATGTAATGGCTATCCACGTCGTTGTGAGTAAACTGAAGCTGTTTCCTCACAACGACGTGCACCGCCCCTGGAAGCAGGAAGCAGGAACCGGGAGCAGAGACGGCGACGCTGGAACCACGAGGAAAGAGGTAAGGCTAATTGTGCTTGGGGTGGGGGCAGTAGTTAAGGGTTGTGTCGTAGTTTTTTAGGGTTGGGGTAGTGTATGGGGTGGGAGTAGTGTGGGTAGTGTTGTAGTGTCTTAGGTTTTAGGGTAGTGTAGGGGTGGGAGTAGTGTGGGCAGTGGTTTAGGGTAGGGTAGTGTCATAGTTTTTAAGGTTAGGGGTAGTGTAGGGGTGGGAGCAGTGTGGGTAGTGTGGGTAGTGTTGCATTGTCTTAGGTTTTAGGGTAGTGTAGGGGTGGGAGTAGTGTGGGTTGTGGTTTAGGGAAGGGTAGTGTTGTTGTGTTTTAGGGTTAGGGGTAGTGTAAGGGTGGGAGTAGTGTGGGTACTGTTGTAGTGTTGTAGGGTTTAGGATAGTGTAGCGGTGAGAGTAGTGTGGGTAGTGGTTTAGGGTAGGGTAGGGTCATAGTGTTTTAGGATTAGGGGTAGTGTAGGGGTGGGAGTAGTGTGGGTAGTGTTGTAGTGTCATATTGTTTCAGGATCTAGGGTAGTGTAGGGGTGGTAGTAGTGTGGGTAGTGGTTTAGGGTAGGGTAGTGTCGTAGTGTTATAGGGTTTAGGGTAGTGGAGGCGTGGGGTGGAAGTAGTTTGGGTAGTGTTTTAGTGTTTGTGTAGTGTAGTGTTTTAGGCTTTAGGGTAGTGTTGAAGTGGTTGTATAGTGTAGTGTTTTAGGGTTTAGGGTAGTGTTGTAGTATTTGTGTAGTGTAGTGTTTTAAGCTTTAGGATAGTGTAGTGTGTTAGGGTTTAGAGTAGTGTAGTGCTTGTGCAGTGTAGTGTTTTAAGCTTTCGAGTAGTGTTGTAGTGCTTTTGTAGTGTAGCGTGTTAGGCTTTAGGGTAGTGTAGTAGTGTAGTGTTTTAGGATTTAGGGTAGTGTTGTAGTGTTTGTGTAGTGTAATGTTTTAGGGTTTAGGGTAGTGTTGTACTGTTTGTGTAGTGTAGTGTTTTAGGGTTTAGGGGAGTGTTGTAGTGTCTGTATAGTGTAGTGTTTTAGTGTTTAGGGTAGTGTTGTAGTATTTGTGTAGTGTAGTGTTTTAGGGTAGTGTAGTGTTTTAGGGTTTAGGGTAGTGTTGTAGTGTAGTGTTTTAGGGTTTAGGGTGGTGTTGTAGTGTTTGTGTGGTGTAGTTTTTTAGGGTTTCGGGTGGTGTAGTAGTGCAGTGTTTTAGGGTTTAGGGTAGTGTTGTAGTGTTTGTGTAGTGTAATGTTTTAGGGTTTAGGGTAGTGTTGTAGTGTTTGTGTAGTGTAGTGTTTTAGGGTAGTGTAGTAGTGTAGTGTTTTAGGGTTTAGGGTAGTGTTGTAGTGTAGTGTTTTAGGGTTTAGGGTGGTGTTGTAGTGTTTGTGTGGTGTAGTGTTTTAGGGTTTAGGGTAGTGTTGTAGTGTTTGAGTAGTTTAGTGCATTAGGGTTTAGGGTAGTGTTGTAGTGTTTGTGTAGTGTAGTGTTTTGGGTTTAGGGTAGTGTTTTAGTGTAGTGTTTTAGGATAGTGTTGGGGGATCGTGCAGGGTAGTGTAGTGTTATTGTAGGGAGAGGACTGGGAGTCGGGGGAGGGTTGTGTAGGGGTAGGGTTGTCACTTACCTTGCAAAATGTAACCACCAGTATAGCTTTACCAAGCATGCGTTTGCGTTGTAATGGCATGCGTGGTAAAGGCATACTCGTGGTAACATTTTCGATGTAATGGCATGGCAGGTGTAGTAATACCCGCGATGTAATGGTGTGCGTGGTATTAGTATGCGATGTAATGACATACAACCCTAAGAGCCAATCATTGAATTGTGGTATTGTAAAGCTGTCTCTTTTTCAACATGAAATGCAATATGCTTGTATGAATAGTGCTGCTCCCATTGCAAGATATGTTTACCTTTATCCTGGGCTGTATCAGCGTCACAATTTGTTATAACATGATTCTTTAGAAGTCACCAAATCTTGACATTAGTATAACATAAAATTGACCTCTCCCATCATGCTCATCATACTCGAATATTGGCATATCCAAACAATGCTACACTTGTTGAGTATGTGAAGCTGGAGAAGGCTGTTGGATGAAATGAGATCATTGTAAGCACACCTTTTGATGTTTCTGGTAATATTAACAAGGTCCACCCAACACCAAATCTTTGGTACCTTCAAGCATTGTCAGATGCTCCCTACTCTTGATCGACTGGCTTTGATCCCAATGTGCCATTGTCAACTAATTCTGAACCATGACGGTCTTTGAGAAAGCATTCTGCATACTTTATCAGCATTTTCCTTCATACTAATGTGCATCAACCCTCAGAAACCAAAATTGGTTGCTAACTTTATCTCTGCAATGTGAAGAACTTCCCAGTCAGACTGTTGAGTTCTATGCGCACCCAAAGTGATTTTATTTAGTTTATTAGGGTTATTAAACCCTAATTAAAGTGTCAGAAAGCTTCAGAAAATAAACAAATAAAAAAAATAATCTGCATTGTAGGAGATAATATTGCATACCGAATTAAGCACTCTGGAGTCATTTTAGACGGAGCCATAATGTTAACGTTAGGAGATCTTTTACAGCGAGGTGTTGGAAGCTCTAGAAAGGTCACAGTCATGAGATGGGCAAGCTTGTGTAAAATAGGTATACCATACCACCCGAATTAGAAAGAGCATTCCGACAATTAGTAGCTAGCAGCTGATTTTTTCATCAATGTAAAGGAGACTGCCAGGTGTATCTTTGTTGGGAGGGAGTTCTAGAGTGTTGAGGCATTGCCCATGAATGTGTGGGTCTTTGTGGCAATTTTCTAATATGTGGAGATCTATAGAGGACTTTGCTGGAAGTTTTTTTGCTTCTTCTGGCTAAGTTCAGTTTGGTTGATTTGGATATAATTCAAGTCTAGAAATAGCCAGTTCTGTGACGTCAGGATTGTATTACTGAACATTGGCCCCCAGAATATCATGGTACAAGAATACCAAAGACAGAATATTGAGACAAAAATTCAAAAGGTAAATGCATATAGGGAAGTACAGATTTAGTATTCTTAACTCCACATCTATGTACTTTGATGAAATATGAAATGTGCAGGTAGATAAATGTGGAGTTATGTATGGAAAATCTATGCTATTTCCCTGTCAATATTTTTTTCTATATTATGTTTCGATATTGTATCCAATCGAAATTCTGGGGTCGATATACAGGGTGCACACCAGTGTGCGTACTGGAGTGATATGGCCAAATTTCTTTATTTCAGAGTTGAGGCTGGTAATAGAGTGGAAAACTGCTTTTAGCGGTGTAAGTCGTGTCTTAAGGAGGTCAGCGAAATAAATATTGATGCTAACTTCTTTAGATCGCACCTGGGAAGGAAATGTCTGATATTTCGCACAGTGGCTGCTCCACCCCTTGCTGAGGAGCGTCACCCCTCTGCTTTACAGCAGTGCCAACTTTAGAAACATAAAATGATAATAACCTAGTTATTATCATTTTATGGTTCGTATCTGTCTGCGTAGCGGGCGGGTGGGTGTACGGTGCTGCTCTGGGAGCAGGGGAGAAGTGGTTTGCCCACTCCCAAGTGCTCGATTACTGTTTCGTCGGCACTCTCGGGCCTCCCCAGTCATGCTCACTTCCCTGATCTTCATGAAGGCTGCAATACAGCCTGCATGGAGAACATGCCTACTCTCAAGCCACTGGCTGCACGCTGTGTTATGGCGCTCAGACCAATCACAACGCTGCATTGCAGAGTTGTGATTGGCTTAGGGGAGGGAGCCTGGCTGTCTGCTTCCTGTTCCTGTCAAAGGCAAGAGAGCAGTAGCAAAGAAGACGCAGACCCAGTCTCAAGGTAAGTTTACTTTTTTATGTTTTGCCCCTCTCTGCGCGACATCCTCCATAGCCCCCTCTTGTGACCCCCCACACCCGCAAGCTATGCCGGCTGACCCTGATTTCTTAAACTTCCACGATCATTTGTATTCTGCATGTGCCGTCTAGGTGTCGACCTGCTGTGCATGCACTGCTGGTGATGTCTTATGCTTGGCTGTCTTCTTGATGTGTAGACCTAACCTATGAATTTAACTGTATTGTATTTCTGGGTCTCTACTAAGATAGATGCTTATCAAATTAGATATCTCCAATAGCATCAAAACTGCCTTTCAGCAGCCATTGTTAGGCCTCCACACAGTGATACAATTCCAGTTCCCACCAAGCAAAAACAATTGAAATCCATGGGATGCAGAGTATTGAATAAAATATTTTTATATCTCTGAAATCATGTATGTATTCAGCTCTCTAGAGAATTCTGCATCGCCTTGTTGGTTCAGACAAGACTGTTTCACTTGCAGAGCGAAAACTTGAGATTCAGCTCACAGAGCAGGATGTAATTTGTGTGTGTGTTTTTGTGTAATTACTGCACTTTAGAATTCCTGTTTGTCTTCTAGGAAAGCATTTTGGATAGCAGGGAGACATTTCTACTACCATTGAACCATTTGATTTTATCTTTGCTGGCAAGGGTGGCAACGTCTTTGTCAGGTAATTAATTTGAGTGGCAAACACCCAAGCTAAATTATTGGGAACAATTAGTGGGAATGGGAACGTGCCAAAAACAGCGATAGTTTTGGCAAGCGCAGTCAGAGCAGGTACTCAACAAACAGCCCATTTCAGCGCTGCTTCACCTGGGGATGGCAAACGTTCCAAGCAGCAGCTCTACCATAAATCTGCAAAAATACAATTGTCGGTTTCTTGGCTCTATACCGCCACGCACTTGATCTTTATTGGCGCCACTTTTAATATTTGTCAGATCCTTTCCTATTTCCCTCATTTGGAACCGCAGAAAAGCGATTCGCGTTTTAGGGCTTTTGTGTAAATACAGACTCAGAGAGACACAATTAGATCCTTCCCATCGCATCAGTGTCACTGCAAAGCAAAGAAAAGGAGGCCTGATTTAAATGGGTACTGGCAAAGCCAATAATTTCTGGCTTGCCTCTTGAGTCACGAATTAAACAGTTTAAAAAGCATGCTGCAGTTATGAAACAGAGCATTTTTAGGTAGGCAGTGCATCTCTGAGATAAGGAGCGAAGGGGCATATTTACTAATCCTTCACACAATGCAGCAATGCAAGTTGCTGTGCTATGAGAGTGCAACATCTCCATATTTACCAAGATATGGCGCTGCTCAGCTCCCTCTATGCAATGGCAAACTTGTGGCTGTCTATTGCTGTCTATTGCTTAACACAGGCCACTCGCGCCATCCATCGTGCAAGGGTGCCTGCATGACGAGCAGGATTGTTTTTGGACAATAAAGGATTCCTTACTGCACATAACCAATTCTCAGAGGCATATTTCTCTTTCTATGTTTGCTGCGGAATGAAGCACACCTGCATAGAGGAGAAAAGAAGATATTTTTACTCGTTACGTGACTGTCGACTAGGCACACTACTTTGGTGCAAATCCACGTTTACAGGTATATGTAAGTCTGGGTTTGGGTCAAAATAAAAGGTGGGTGCACGGGAACAGCTATGCTGCACCCATGTAACACATAGCCGATGCGAAGTGATGCAAGGTAGCGGTTAATGCTGCCTTGCATTACTTTTTATTTACTAAACCAGGCAAAGTCATGCAAACCGACTTTGCATGGTTTAGTAAATGTCAAAATGGATTTTGTGTTGCTGCTGCACCACAAAGATGGCACAACCCTGAAATATCTCAGTAAACCTGGGCCTTAATGTGTGAGCATTAAAAGATACCCTCATGAATTACAATGCATGCTCCCCATAGCAGGTGGAATGAAGCAGCAAACACCCAACAGCAAGAGTTGAGAAAGAATTACTCTCCTGGTTGGAGCCAAAGTCCTGTCTAGGTACATTTTGAAGAACTTGCAGCAATAGCTATTGCAGACCGCTGTGTTATCAAGTAAGACATAAAATGTGTCCAATAACTGCCTGCCCCTGCTCTTCCCACATTACTGAGCTATCCGCCACTCCTCTGCCAGTTTGCAGCCATTGCATTATCCCAACATGCTTCATCGACCTTATTTACATTGCTTGACAGTCGTCATTTATGTCCAACTTAAGTACCTAAAGTTGACGGAGGAACTAGCAATCAGTCTAAGTGCGATTTCAGGGCCAGCTTTTTCAGTACTGTTATAATTATGCTTTATTTGAGGCTCCGCAAAAAACACAGTTGATGGACAGAATGTAGAACAATGTCATACATTCACCCCAGTACAAGGATCTGGGCCTAAATCCATCGTTTTTTTGCACTCCACACCACCCTGGGTTAGACACTGGCTATATGCAAATCAGCTCTGACCCTGTGCCTCATGGGAACAGTCCAGTCTGTACTACCAAGCCATGTCTTTCCAAGACCGGAATCAAGCATCCAAGGACCGGTTTCTGGCTATCTGCCTTCATTCAGCCTGGATAGCTTCACTCCAGTGGTGTGGAGAGCCTGGGACTAACGTCTGAGCATACCCAGCCCACTCGGGGTGAAAATTGCAAAAAACACAGTTGATGGACAGAATGTAGAACAATGTCATACATTCACCCCAGTACAAGGATCTGGGCCTAAATCCATAGTTTTTTTGCACTCCACACCACCCTGGGTTAGACACTGGCTATATGCAAATCAGCTCTGACCCTGTGCCTCATGGAAACAGTCCAGTCCGAACTACCGAGCCATGTCTTTCCCAGACCGGAATCAAGCATCCAAGGACCGGTTTCTGGCTATCAGCCTTCATTCAGCCTGGATAGCTTGACTCCAGTGGTGTGGAGAGTCTGAGACTCACGTCTGAGCATACCCAGCCCACTCGGGGTGAAAATTGCAAAAAACACAGTTGATGGACAGAATGTAGAACAATGTCATACATTCACCCCAGTACAAGTATCTGGGCCTAAATCCATAGTTTTTTTGCACTCCACACCACCCTGGGTTAGACACTGGCTATATGCAAATCAGCTCTGACCCTGTGCCTCATGGGAATAGTCCAGTCCGAACTACCAAGCCATGTCCTTCCCAGACCGGAATCAAGCATCCAAGGACCGGTTTCTGGCTATCAGCCTTCATTCAGCCTGGATAGCTTGACTCCAGTGGTGTGGAGAGCCTGGGACTCACGTCTGAGCATACCCAGCCTCTCGGGGTGAAAATTGCAAAAAACACAGTTGATGGACAGAGTGTAGAACAATGTCATACATTCACCCCAGTACAAGGATCTGGGCCTAAATCCATCGTTTTTTTTGCACTCCACACCACCCTGGGTTAGACACTGGCTATATGCAAATCAGCTCTGACCCTGTGCCTCATGGGAACAGTCCTGGCCGAACTACCAAGCCATGTCATTCCCAGACCGGAATCAAGCATCCAAGGACCGGTTTCTGGCTATCAGCCTTCATTCAGCCTGGATAGCTTGACTCCAGTGGTGTGGAGAGGCTGGGACTCACGTCTGAGCATACCCAGCCCACTCGGTGTGAAAATTGCAAAAAACACAGTTGATGGACAGAATGTAGAACAATGTCATACATTCACCCCAGTACAAGGATCTGGGCCTAAATCCATAGTTTTTTTGCACTCCACACCACCCTGGGTTAGACACTGGCTATATGCAAATCAGCTCTGACCCTGTGCCTCATGGGAACAGTCCAGTCCGAACTACAAAGCCATGTCTTTCCCAGACCGGAATCAAGCATCCAAGGACCGGTTTCTGGCTATCAGCCTTCATTCAGCCTGGATAGCTTGACTCCAGTGGTGTGGAGAGCCTGGGACTCACGTCTGAGCATACCCAGCCCACTCTGGGTGAAAATTGCAAAAAACACAGTTGATGGACAGAATGTAGACCAATGTCATACATTCACCCCAGTACAAGGATCTGGGCCTAAATCCATCGTTTTTTTGCACTCCAGCAAAAAAAACATGGATTTAGGCCCAGATCTCTGTACTGGGGTGAATGTATGACATTGTTCTGCATTCTGTCCATCACCTGTTGTTTTGCATTTGTCACCCCGAGTGGGACGGGTATGCTCAGCCGTGAGTCCCGTGCTCTCCATGCCACTGGAATCAAGCTATCCAGGCTGATGAGGGCTGAAAGCCCGAAACCGGTCCTTGGATGCTTGTTTCCAGTCCAGGGAGGACCTGGCTTGGCAGTTCGGGCTGGACTGTTCCCCTGGGGCACAGGGTCAAGACTGATTTGCGTATGGCTTGGTTCAAACTGGAAAGGCATGGTGAGCAAAAAAACGATGGATTTAGGCCCAGATCTCTGTACTGGGGTGAATGTATGACATTGTTCTGCATTCTGTCCATCACCTGTTGTTTTGCATTTGTCACCCCGAGTGGGACGGGTATGCTCAGACATGAGTCCCGTGCTCTCCATGCCACTGGAATCAAGCTATCTAGGCTGATGAGGGCTGAAAGCCCGAAACTGGTCCTTGGATGCTTGTTTCCAGTCCAGGCAGGACCTGGCTTGGCAGTTCGGGCTGGACTGTTCCCATGGGGCACAGGGTCAAGACTGATTTGCGTATGGCTTGGTTCAAACTGGAAAGGCATGGTGAGCAAAAAAACGATGGATTTAGGCCCAGATCTCTGTACTGGGGTGAATGTATGACATTGTTCTGCATTCTGTCCATCACCTGTTGTTTTGCATTTGTCACCCCGAGTGGGACGTGTATGCTCAGACGTGAGTCCCATGCTCTCCATGCCACTGGAATCAAGCTATCCAGGCTGATGAGGGCTGAAAGCCCGAAACCGGTCCTTGGATGCTTGTTTCCAGTCCAGGGAGGACCTGGCTTGGCAGTTCGCGCTGGACTGTTCCCATGGGGCACAGGGTCAAGACTGATTTTTGTATGGCTTGGTTCAAACTGCTAAGGCATGTGAGCAAAAAAACGATGGATTTAGGCCCAGATCTCTGTACTGGGGTGAATGTATGAAATTGTTCTGCATTCTGTCCATCACCTGTTGTTTTGCATTTGTCACCCCGAGTGGGACGGGTATGCTCAGACGTGAGTCCCGTGCTCTCCATGCCACTGGAATCAAGCTATACAGGCTGATGAGGGCTGAAAGCCCGAAACCGGTCCTTGGATGCTTGTTTCCAGTCCAGGGAGGACCTGGCTTGGCAGTTCGGGCTGGACTGTTCCCATAGGGCACAGGGTCAAGACTGATTTGCGTATGGCTTGGTTCAAACTGGAAAGGCATGGTGAGCAAAAAAACGATGGATTTAGGCCCAGATCTCTGTACTGGGGTGAATTTATGACATTGTTCTGCATTCTGTCCATCACCTGTTGTTTTGCATTTATCACCCCGAGTGGGACGGGTATGCTCAGACGTGAGTCCCGTGCTCTCCATGCCACTGGAATCAAGTTATACTGGCTGATGTGGGCTGAAAGCCCGAAACCGGTCCTTGGATGCTTGTTTCCAGTCCAGGGAGGACCAGGCTTGGCAGTTCGGGCTGGACTGTTCCCATGGGGCACAGGGTCAAGACTGATTTGCGTATGGCTTGGTTCAAACTGGAAAGGCATGGTGAGCAAAAAAACGATGGATTTAGGCCCAGATCTCTGTACTGGGGTGAATGTATGACATTGTTCTGCATTCTGTCCATCACCTGTTGTTTTGCATTTGTCACCCCGAGTGGGACGGGTATGCTCAGACGTGAGTCCCGTGCTCTCCATGCCACTGGAATCAAGCTATCCAGGCTGATGAGGGCTGAAAGCCCGAAACCGGTCCTTGGATGCTTGTTTCCAGTCCAGGGAGGACCTGGCTTGGCAGTTCGGGCTGGACTGTTCCCATGGGGCACAGGGTCAAGACTGATTTGCGTATGGCTTGGTTCAAACTGGAAAGGCCTGGTGAGCAAAAAAATGATGGATTTAGGCCCAGATCTCTGGACTGGGGTGAATGTATGACATTGTTCTGCATTCTGTCCATCACCTGTTGTTTTGCATTTGTCACCCCGAGTGGGACGGGTATGCTCAGACGTGAGTCCCGTGCTCTCCATGCCACTGGAATCAAGCTATCCAGGCTGATGAGGGCTGAAAGCCCGAAACCGGTCCTTGGATGCTTGTTTCCAGTCCAGGGAGGACCTGGCTTGGCAGTTCGGGCTGGACTGTTCCCATGGGGCACAGGGTCAAGACTGATTTGCGTATGGCTTGGTTCAAACTGGAAAGGCATGGTGAGCAAAAAAACTATGGATTTAGGCCCAGATCTCTGTACTGGGGTGAATGTATGACATTGGTCTGCATTCTGTCCATCACCTGTTGTTTTGCAATTATTTGAGGCTCCAGCACATCTAGGAGGATGTAAGGTAGCATCTGGTGTTGTATGTAGGGAGTGTGGCTAACAATTTAGAAAACCAATGAGAACCAGTAGAAAGGTTTAGATGGGTCTATGTTGTTTTCCATTTAATTTCCGAGGAAAAAAGCAATGGCAAACCCAAGAAGTCCACCTATAAAACCGATGACTTTGTTCAACGTTTGTTTTTCCCCCAGATGCTCGCGTGAATCCGCACATGTGGCAGCCATCTTTGAATGAATTTTCTTTTGCTTTAAGAAAAGCTATTCAAAAGTGACCGATGTGGATGTGCAACTATCCATGGAGTGCCACCTTGAATGGATTTTCTTGAAGCATAAGAAAATGTATTAGAAGTTGTTGGCTGTGAACTTGTGCACATGTGCATGCAAGGTAGATTTCTTATAGTGCTTAAAAAAATTTAAGATGCCTGCCACCAGTACAGCAGCCAGCAGGACTCAGTGCGAGAGGGAGTTGGAGGAAAGTAGATGCTGTGGAGTTATTTTTAATAAAGATGGGTATGAGAGGAGGTGGGAGTTATGAGCGGGAGAAAGGGAGAGAAAGTGTCCCTCATATGCAATGCAATGTAAGGCCTCAGCAGCGGAGTGATACACACCATCCACTAAAAACATGGACAATTCAGAGGAAAGCCACAGAATCAGGAGATTGGGAAGTGAGATAGAAAACAAACTAATTCAGTCATGAGTAAGGACTGAACTGAAGCCCATTCTATGGCCCGTATTCCAAGGTGGTGAACGTTTTACAATATTTGCTCAAACCACATTGACCAGGGTTAACATTTCTGAGTTGGATGGATTTCTCTCTCCCAGTAATTACCAGGTGTGTTAAATAACTCACTCATCTTAAAATGTTGGCACAACAAACCTGCCGGAATGTACCAGGGCAACAAAATACTGTATTTACAGTGACGTGCAAATTGTGGTGTGATATGCACTAAAATCCACATATGATTCACTATAACTCAGAATAAATGAACTTTATGACACAGGACAAATTTCCAACCGTGAGAGTCAGATTTTTTTCGGGTGCAATAAATAGCAACTACTTTTCCAACCAACTTGTAATCAAAGCTAAGTATTGTATTGTCCACAATAGATCTTTGAGAAAGGAGAGCTAAAGATATCTGTAGTCAACACCTAAAAACACTGCAGGCATAAGAGTGGGCAACAATGATCCTGTAAACTATTTTGTTGCTAGAGTTAATTAATTGCAATAATTTTCTTTGAAGTCCCTATTTCCAGTACCCCTTCCATATTGCAGTAGTTAATTTAAACTAGTGAGACTTTCTCTGAAATAATTTGAAATGATGACCCTAATTTCCTACACCCCTTTCCAAAAGGAAACAGCTCCCGTAGTTTTTTAATTTTTATGTTTCAGTTTTCATTCACTGAACTGTGTTGCCTCTTTGCCCACACTGCTCCAAAACACCCACCTTTACTTGCCCATAAAACTAATGGTGATCCTCCCAGGACGCACTGCACTTAGCACCTTTGGTTCGATATCAGAGGGGTAGCATACTGAACTTTACATGGTTGATTAAACAGAATCTGATCATTACCCATGAGTGGATCAGCAAGCAGGGTTATTGATAGCCTCTCTATCCCCCCCATCACTTTGAGAGTTTAAACGTGCAGAAATACATCTATGACACACTTACAGACTGAGTGGCAGTTAACATTTGCAAATTGTGCATATTTTTAGATGTTGTTACTCACTTGGCCAAGTCAACATGAAGAATTTGTGTTTAGAGTTGTGATGTACAGAGCTCTATTTGACAAGAGTGGTCTGCCAAGGTAGGTCACAATTCTTTAAATGAGCACAGTAAATCAGTGCTCCTTCCGCAACTGCATTTTCAGCTTTCCATGGATAGTGTGAATGACAGTGCAAGAACTTTACTGTCAATCACATTGTAGCCATGGCGCTGGGCCTGTCATTGTGGTAGCTTACGACATAATGGCGACCATCCTGTTTTTCATTGAATGATGATGCGCGTCACTGGTTTAATGACGGCCCTTACCTAGTGACGGTAACTCTTGGCATATTATGTGCATTCATTGCATAATGCTGTGCACACCGTGCTATAATGTTGATGCTGGCATAATGGTGGCAATGGTTGCCATTTTGAGGGCATCCTGAACATGATGATCCACACCACTGGAATAATACTTTACCTGATATAGCGGTTGGCATTTTTGATATACTGTGGACTTTTTTCGAAGGTTGTGCCCCCTCCTGATATAATGCTGGGGATGGCATAAAGGTGTTTGATTCCTAGCTCTTTGAGAACATCCATTGCATGGACAAGTCACCATTGTTATCATTGTATAATAGCTGTAAATCGTTGCACATTGAGAGCTTTCATGGCATATTATTGTGATACATGGTTTTGCAAAGGATAATGAATCCATGTGTGTAGTAATAAGAGTCCTTAGTCAAAATGAGAAATTGATGTTTGCTCTACAAACAAATAGTTTTTTTTAATGAAAACGTTATATTTCAGGGTCAAATGTTTGTGTTTGGTTCATAAAAAATTATATAATTTTATTTGTGGAAATTACATTTATTCCAAAAGTTTTTTCAAAATGAAACCTTTATCATCGATAGCAAAAATTAAATAATTTTCATTTACTGAGAAGATTAGGTTTTTGTACAAAATTAGTACATGTCCAAATATATATTTGAAGCAAATATTAGACTCCTATACTCCTATAAAATATTCCTGTCAAAGTCCCTAGTCTCTGAATCTGATGTATCACCTGTGCTGTTTGAGCCTACAACGTTTTAGTAATCTCAGTGACAGCACTGTTGTATTAGCCTAGAAAATCTGCCTGGTTCTGCTGTACTCCCTGAGAATATGATATGTGGGTATTGTTTTTTTCCCATCCTGCCTTTTCCAAAGAAATGCATATATGATTCTTGAGATAGAGCATGGTGGGAAGCTTAAAGGCAGTGAAAGGCAGAGGTTCACAGAGTTGCTAAACAAAATGATAGGACGTGCAATTGCTTTTTCTAAGTCTCGATAACCTATGGTTTTATAGACTTTTTTGAGAAATTGTGCTACAAAATGCACCATTTTACTACCATGTTTTCAAATTTATCTCAAGAAATGAAAATCTTGCAACACTTGAAGGACTCCTGGGGAGATTTATATTTGCTTACTACACTCATAATTATTATAATATTTCATGAGTTATGTTGTGGCTCATAATATGTAAAATATATGCAGTGAGCCAAATAATAGTTTTGATGTAGGTTTATTCACAGAGCTACGAGCCACCACACCAAGCGCTGGCACTGAGAGGCATCAACTGACATAAAGTAGAATTATAACCTCTATAATAGCACCATGGCAACTCTTAGTACATTCTATAATAAGACATAAAGCACTAGCAAATACAACATTATCTCTTTTTTTTCCAAAATAAAGAAAGAAAAGAAAAGAGAAGAAGTGGATAGAAGAAAAGAATAAAATAAAAAATTTTAACAAGGAAAATAAAAAGAGCTATATAGAATGAATGTAACAGAATTATAATAACCATAGATTTAACATAGCAATAAAAGAATTATACCGTGAACAATGGATTAAGTAAATTTAGTTGAATTAACGAAGTTTCCAAGGCAAACGAGTAACCCGAGTAGATCTTCTTACATCAGAATCCTCTGAAGAAGGTACATTGGCCTTGAAACATAAAGTAGACGGAGACTGAACAGGTCTCCATTGAGAACTAGTAGCACCTGTTTGAGTGACTTGCACATCATCACACTTATTCAATTTAACAATTTTACATAGATTCCACCAATGACCACCCTCCACCATGATGAATATCAAGAATGGAAAAAAAAGAGATAATGTTGTATTTGCTAGTGCTTTATGTCTTATTATAGAATGTACTAAGAGTTGCCATGGTGCTATTATAGAGGTTCTAATTCTACTTTTTTGAAAATTGGGTCTGGAAAGAGGAGACACTATGGCATTCACGTTTTCTTTATGCACATCTGCTTTGCCTAGTTCCTTAATAGACGTTTGAGCTAGTTCAAGGCTTTTGGCAACTTTGATAATTTCTTCTAAAGAGGGATTCCCCATAGTAAGCAGTTTTTGTTGAATGTGTTTGTCACTACAATGAGCAATGAACTGATCCCTGACTAACTGATCTTTAAAATCACCAAATTGGCATTCGGCACAGAGTTTACGCAAAGCACTCAAGTAGGAATCAACATCTTCACTTGGGAACTGTGCTCTCTTAAAGAACTTGTGTCTTAGTACAACTAAACTCGGTTGAACATCAAATTTGATGACCAGTTTCTTAATTGTTTCTTGATATTCATCAATAACTTCACCTTCAGTAATAATTAAATCGGGCAAATGTTTGTAGACCTCCCTCCCTTCAAATCCTAAGCAATTTAAAAGTAAAAAAATGTTTCTTTCCGCCCTGTATCTGGAAGCCCCTATGGCACCTATGTAGGTTTCAAACCCGTCAAACCATTGTCTCCACTGAATTTGAGGGGTTCCAGGGTTTTCTAAAAATGGGGGAGGTTGATTTACAGATTGCATTGTTGAATTAACTTAACTGAATGGCAATTAAAAGACAAGGTTCACTCACAACAGATTGATTGAAATTAAACAGTGCTGTAAAACAACAACAAATGTTAATACTGTGTGGTTGATCTAAACGTGCTGTTAATCTTGTCTTTGAAATATAGTTCTGTAAAGAAACTGTGTTAAATAGTTAAACGTGTTAATATGAGAAAAATATTATAATTTCTACTTCCTCGCAGACGTTGTATCCTTCGTGATGCTGGAGGTCCCTGAGTCTTTTAAGTTTCCGATATTTAATTGGTATTTCAAACTGTTGCGCATAAATCTTGAATAAAACGGAGCGACGTTTCACTCAGAGATAATGAGAGTTTCCTGAAACGTCGGATGTGTTGAATCATCCAATGCGTGCGCTCGAACAGTTTCTGTGACGTATATTCAGTTCGCCAATACCAAGTGAGTGTTCTTATGCGTCATCATTTGTGGGAAGACGCCGAGGGGAAGGGATCTCGCTAGCATGGAAACGCTAAGCAACTGTCACTGTTCGTAAGGTAAGCCGTTTGGTTACTGTTTTAAGAAGAAGGACGCTGTGAACTGTGAAATACACAGTTAGTTGGGTTGTTATTGGTGAGCTCGTAGGAGCCGACAGTGTTGTTTTTAAAATTTTTAGTTCGTCGTGATTAGCGCTATGACCCACACCTTAGCCTCCTCACCTCATTTTATTGGTTATGTGATACCGCCGCTGGGGAATTTTGTTTCCCTTCGATAAATACAGCCGCTGGAGGTGAGATGAAGGAGGATGGTCACCGTCTATTCTGTTGAACGTCGTTTTTCTTCTTAATTTGAAGTAGTGGCTCGCTCTATGCTTCAATTATCACTGGTCCTCGTCGCCAAATTTATGTTGTGGCTCATAATATGTAAAATATATGCAGTGAGCCAAATAATAGTTTTGATGTAGGTTTATTCACAGAGCTACGAGCCACCACACCAAGCGCTGGCACTGAGAGGCATCAACTGACATAAAGTAGAATTAGAACCTCTATAATAGCACCATGGCAACTCTTAGTACATTCTATAATAAGACATAAAGCACTAGCAAATACAACATTAACCTTTTTAGAAACCTGTCTGCTCAGCAAAGGAAATATGAAAATGATGCTGTAAAATGCATTATTTAGCCTTATTTTTTCAAAATCACAGCAAGAGAGCACCTACATGATCCACCCTTATGGAAGTTACTTAAGTCACTTAGTTGCAGCAGTCGAGGGCATCTATTATGTCCCACCACTTATACATTATCTGCCGTAATAGGCTGGTGCCCGACTTAGATTGTGACTTTTAAGTAAATGTTATTTATTACTGTTGCCCTCTTGTTAGGTATATCAGCGTGATTTTTTTTTAACTTTACATTTAACTCATATGGCAAGACTTATAATGGGTACCTTCATTACTGTGTGTTAAGGTATTGCCTGTGAACGGTTCATCATTTCGAAATGGGGATGAGATGGGATTTTGATCTTACAGCCACGTAGCACTGCATGCTTTCGTACAGGTTTCGACCTTGTAAATCATCCTGACAATACCTGGAGTGAATTGAGCAGGTCCAAGTGCAATTTTCACCTACACTAGACTATCTAATTGGGTGCAACCGGACTTTGAGCCTAATTTAACATTTATAGCACGACTCAGAATGAGCCTCAAAGAATCACAAAGTATCAAACGTGGTTGAACAGATCCTTCCAAATCTCCATGAAACATGGCACTGGTCCTTAAGTCTGATATATCAACTGCTGCATACAGAATGATGTTGTCATTCTAATGATTAAAGCACAGAGGGGCATATGTACAACAAAATGTTGGAGTGCGAAGCTGTGCCAAATTGGGCAGCGCCGCGCTCAGACATTTTCAAAATGCAGGGATGTGCCATATATACTACAATTTGGTGCACTCATGTGTTTACCCTTGTGCTGGTACTACAAACAGCTGCCTGGGTTGCAGGGAATGATTGTTTAGGTGCAGGAAGGTGTCCATTCCTGCAGATAAACAGTCCATTATGGCGATGTGTTACTTCTATGCGTGCTGCATTCTGCAGCACACTTAGAAGTAGCAAATCATCATTATTTAATGATTTTTATTGTGCAGGAAGGGACACCTTCCTGCACATAAACAAGAATTAATAGAATTTGTCTTTTCCTATGTGTGCTGCAAAATGCAGCACACATAGCAAAAGCAAAAAAGAGGAGAAATAAAAGTGTTTCTCCTCGTGCACCATTCTAACGCCTGCTTTTGCATGGAATACGTTTTGGCGTTGCCATAGATTTACACCTCCTTGTAAATCTGGGGCAGTGTCAAAAAGAAATGGGTACTACACTAGGACGCCCACAGCAATGCACATTGCATGCCCCTTTCACGTAGATACCTGCATGTAAGGGTAGCATATTTACAAAGTGGCATTAACCCACAAAAAGTGGCTGAACGCCATTTTGTAAATATGGTGCAGGGCATTCCGCCACCGGAGCATCAACAAAAAGTGATGCTACAGGCTTGTACATATGCCCCAGTGTTTTGTGGTAGGTTGCAGTTGAGAACAGGAATGGTAGGGTGTTTCGTTGAATCTTTGAGTTAAGAGTAGGATAGCAGAAGTGGAGTTTGGAAAGAACTCGAGAAAAGCTTGAGGGAATATGGGGCTGCCATTTTGATTTGCTGTATTTTAAGGATCATAGGTAAAAGTGATTTTTAAAACAGAATTAGGGGCATACCTTTGTACAAGGTGAGTGAGAGAGCACAAATCTGAAAAATGTAGAAGTGCACCATATTTACAAGCACGTTGTATTAGTTTAGAATAGAATACACAAGAGTGTCAAACCTATAGAGTGAAGATATATATATGAGTGTTTAAGTTGAATAGGGATACATATATCAGTGTGAAAAACTAATGTAGAGATTTGTAGAAATGTTAGGATGATGTTAGAGTCTCACGTTATGGGGTTGTGTGAAAAAGAAATGTAATTCTGCAAACCATGGAAATGTGTAGGCCACATGGCATTTCACAAGAAACGAAAGATGCTGCTACACTTTTAAGTAACTTGGATTCTAATGTCATTTTACATCAAAGTATTATTAATCATAGAATTGAAATGTTTTAAATAGATGTGTTACATTATAGTAATGTGTGTTAGTTAGAATACTGTTTAAACAAAGAAATTAAATGTGCTTAGTGTAGAGGCCCGTTTCATGTAATTTTAGTAGGCCTGAATAGATAAAGTTGCTTCTTTGATCTGTATGTGCTCGTTAGAGAAAAGTCGTGCTAGACACTAACTGTGAATCCTGTTACATGGTTTATGACTTCGAGAAATGGCGGAGGCCGGAATTTGGGGCCCACAGAGAAAGTGTCTTTTGCAGGTGCGAGGGGGTTTTATCAGGAAAGTGATGAATAGACTTTTGTTCAAGAGAGCCTGGCACAGGCCTGGAGGAGTCTTCAGGAATTTCTAGGGGGTACCGTCTTGCCGGAGAGAAGCCTGGGAAGCAAGGTCAACTTTAACGAAGGGTCCCGAGGAGTACCAGCATGGAAGTTGCCGCCAGAACCAGCACCACGTGAGAGGCGTCTCCAGGGGCGTTACTATTGGAAAAGTGATTTTGTATTCGGGACAGCACCCCGGGGTGGAGTTAGAGCAGACGATCTGAGGAACCTAAGAGAGCGGATGGGTAGGCAGATAGGGAACTGCAAGACTTCGACTTTGAGACAAAGACTAAGGGAAGTGTGTGATCTTCTTTGGAAGTCACCACGGCTGACACCTTTTTAGGTAAAGATCTTGTTAAGTAGGGATGTCACTTAGTCTAGTGTAGGGACAGACTAACCTGTATTTTCCTTTCTGTAAATGACTCTCAAGTTGCAACTCGTAGCTATTCTCGCAACTTTAATGACCTTTGAGCTGATCTTGGTAATTCTATTCTGTCGACTACGAGCATTTAGAGATATTATGTTTATCTTGACACCTGTTTATCTTTTGAACCTCATTTTGAGATGTCTGTATCTCCAGATAGCTTTGGTTATATAATAAACTTTTAAACCTTTTCCAGTGGTAAGTGGTTCTTTAGAGTGGTGTAAGTTCTTTCTTGATTAACCTAGTAGTGGATTGCCTTTTACTCAATGACAGGTACCAACGATTTAGTCGACCTGAATTGGGATCTGGATTAACAGAAATAGGCCAGAAATCCCGCGTTAGCAGTTGGTAGCAGAGTGAGGATGGTTACCTTCTTGAGGAAGGTGATCTAGACTAGGTTAGTTTACCCCAAGGTCCCTAGAGATCGAGAGGTGGCCTGCCGAAGAAGGTGCTGACGGAGAGAGAAAAGCAGCAGTATCGGACGAGAGTGAGTATAAAAAGGGTCATGCGTGGACAGATTGCGGTGTTTTGTGTTGTATTTGTATCGTAATGTCATGCGGAGTTGAATGCCTGTAGTGTGATTGTGAGAAGGTTGTGAGCGCGCGCAACCTGGTAAAATCTTAAGTTCGGGGGTAGAGCTTAAGTGGTTCGGGTGTATCGAACATCCAGAGTAATTGTCGACCAGAGTAAGGAGGTCATGAGGTACCATTGACCGCCGCAGGACCGAGATAGGGGGAGTGTAAGAGTGAGTGTGTGAGTAACGGACGCTGGTCGAAAGTTACTGTGTGTAAGTAACCTATCAGAGAAGGCGATTGTCTGGACGTACAAGAAAAGACATTTCGTCGGGTAAGGTGACAATTACAGTTAGACTGTGGACGTACAGTCAAGAAAAGTGATCGATTGGACGGAAGTAATCATTTTTCAGAGTATGAATGGGACGCATGCATGACCGCGGAGACGAGCTGAGTAAGGAGGGGAACTGCTGCGAAGGGGGACGAGTGACGTCAGCGTGAGCCGCGCTGAGATAGGCCGGTTAGTGAGAAGCCGTGCCGTGATAGGGCGGTTGGTGTGACGTCAGTGAAAAGCCGCGTTGTGATAGGGCAGTTAGCGAGAACCGTGCTGAGATTGGTGGATTGTCATTAGGAAGTAAACAAACGCGGAGAAAATAGAAATTCTGTAGGTTTTCGAACATGAAGTGTTTTAAATGTTTGAGAGGGATTTTTAAGAGAAAAGGAAGGAACTCTTATTACGGGGAAGAGGCACCGCCAGAGGGTACACCAGCTTACTATATGGCAACGAATGTTGGCTTGCATACTATACTATGGATTAGTGAATGGAGCAAGATTTCAGAAGGGAATGAGGAACTGACGTTTCCTAAGTATGGAACGTTTAGGTGAGAGGCTTTGCATCGTCTGAAAGCAATTATGTCCTCATTGAATCCTTCGCCTAGACCAACACAGTTTGAGGCCCTTAATGCGTGGATTAGGGCGGCACACAACAGAAATCTGAACAGGCGCCAAGAAAGGTTGAAGCGATCAGTAAGGGCAGTGCGAGATGCCCAATGGGATGCGGACGCCAAGAGATGGAGGGTACAGGCTATTGAGGTGGATAAGTTGTACCCAGTGAGAGAGGTGACAGGAGAAAAGAGGCTCATGGAAGAGGATGAGGAGAGCGAGTCGGAGGACAACTTGATAAACAGACTGCTAATAGATAGACCGCCTCCGAACGTTGGGGAGACAGAAAGTAACAAACTCCCAAGGGGAGGTGGGGCCGCCATAGAGGGGTATAGACCACTCCCTATATCGGAGTGGACACCTACCAAAGGTGAGGAAACACCTCAACCTAGTACAGTACAGAGTGTAGTCGGAAGATTTGTGGTACAGAAGACGCCAATCACTGAGAAGGTTGAGTCTTACGGGTTGCCAGACGCTCTACAAGTACCCGTTACCATAGGTCCTATAGTATCGATTTACAACTCCGAGAGAGACAGAGAGGAAGAACAGATACGGTTAGACAGAGAAAGAGTTGAAATGGAAAGGAGAAATAACATGACAAATGCCTGGAGGCAATTGCCAGGACCAGTGACGTGGAGCACCCCATTTGATTCAGCAGTGGGTCCCGCAGGAGAACAGGGGGGTCAGAGAGGACCGATGGACCTGAGGGGACCACGGCCAAAGTCCTTTAAGGAGATGAGGGCCGACTTGAGAGAATGGGATGGGTCCACAGAAGCACCAGCCCACAGGTCAAGAACAGGGGCTGAGTGGGGAAGTCGAGGCGATGGAACATTGTCTCACTGCGGGGCTAGCGCAAGCAGTCAGGAGTGGGACGGTAAAAGTCAGGAGAGTAGAGGAGTTATACGTCATATTGATGGTGGAAATGGGCAGGAGAGAAGTGAGAGAAGTACAGAATGTGGGGAGACGTCCCGTCTCATTACAAATGAGGGAGACCGAAGGACACAAGAATACAGGGATAGGTTTAGATGTACTCACCATGCACCTAATGATAATGTACAGCACTGGAGTCGTGGGAGCATGGGGAACAGTGAAGGATCTTGCCATGGGTCGAGAGATCAGAGACCATCGGCAAATGACGAAGAAAGGGGGAATAACGGAATGTCTTACCATGCATCTAGGGAAACCATGCAGGATGGGACTTGTGGGATTATGAGAAATGGGAAAGTGTTTCACCATACACCCAGAGAGGATGGAACTGCATGGGACCTGGAGAGATGGGAACATGGGAGGACTCCCCATAACTCGCCTGAGCCTAGACGTAGGACTCGGAGCTGGGATGGGAGAGATGTGAATGGACCCCCTAGAGCTAGCATACTGAAAGCTGCAGTAAAGGCCAAAAGACTCGATGTCACTAGTTTAAAAAATGATCTGGACGAGATAATAGATGGGACGTTAGCCTTAGAAAGGATTGACTTGTACGAACAAGATGAGTTACTGTTTATAGCAAAGGATATTACCCGAAAGGCAAGAGCAATTCATGAGAAACTGTCTGAACTGGCAGAGAAGTATATGGTAGACTTGTCCAGAACAAAGACATTACAGAGTAACCATAGGTTGCAGTATTCAGACCAAGACTTAGATGAGAAGAGAACTACAGGATTAAAACACACATAAGGGAGCTGATAACAGGAATAAGAGCGTGGAGAGATCTGGACAAATGGGAAGAGAGGTGGTCCAAAAGGGGTACTGTCAGACGGAGCACGAGTGTGATGTCTCCGGAAGGAAGGGTAATGCAGATGGAGGCATATCCTTTGAGAGAAATATCGAATGGGAACTATGTACATGTGCCCTGGAGTAGAGGAGATTTGGCTGCATTTACCAACTAATTTCCGAAGTTAAGGGACAATCCGGTTGAGTGGTACAAGCAGGTAGAAAGGTTTGTGAAAATCTCAAAGGTATTGTGGATTGATTTGAACACCTTGTTTGACATTGTGGTGCCAGGAGATTTGTGGACAGCATGCAAGACTAGTGTCGAGTGGCCAATGGTAGAACCAGAAAGGAATGCTGCTACAAATGGACCGTCTGAAATTGTAATGTTGAAATACGATAGGGTAATGACATGGCTAAAGGAAAAGGTGCCGCCACAAGACATAGATTGGGTAAAAATAGACTGAACTAGACAGGAACCCAAGGAGACAGTTCATGAGTATTATGAGCGATTGCTGAAAGCATTCAAACAATACCGTGGACTGGATGTAATGGATCCCAAGGATATAGGACAGTTTGTATCAAAGTTTGTTTTGGGGTTGAGACCTGATATTTGTCTGATGATTCACCAGCATTTAATTTGTTGGCAAAACAAACCATTGGATGAGATTTTAAGATACGCAAGATACTGTAGTGATGAGATAGAGTCCAAAGCAAAGAAATTAAAGGAAAAATTGATGGTAGTGCAGATGCAGTCAGCTGGAAAGGGTGGACAGCGCCAACTGGGAACAGGGACAATGGGACGAAAACCAAACGGACAGAATAGAGACAGCGAGGAAAACCCGAGACCTAGAATAGACCTTCCTACGTTGAAGAAAACGACAAAGTGTCATCAGTGTCACCAGGTGGGGCATTGGAGACGCGAGTGTCCCTATAACCCTGAAAATGGAGAGATAGAAGTAGAGGAGGAAGTTCAGGAGGTTCCAGTTCAAAGGGTGACAGTGACAAAAAGTAATGTGGCCAAAGGGGGGACTTCGGCTCCACGAGCTCAGTTTCCGCAGCCACCAAAGATTTCGACAGGGGGAAAGGTTTTTAGACAAATGCCTCTTTTCATAGATGAGGAAAAATGTTACTACGTTGATCCCTTGACGGGACAACGTGTAAGCAAAGAAGAGGACTGTACCCTCGGGGCAGTTCTGGAAGTGGATCAAAGAGGACCGTTTGTTGAAGCTGAAGTGGCAGGGTGCCCTACAACATTCTTGGTGGATACTGGAGCTACTCGATCAACTTTGAGATCAGCAGTGGTTCCGGATCTACCAATGTCGGGGGAAACAATTCAGGTGGTAGGAGTCGCAAACAAGAGAATGACTAGCCCTTTGACGGAACCAGTGTCAGTGAAAATCGGAAACTACATGAATGAACATCAGTTTGTGGTGTGTGATTCTAGTCCTGTGTGTCTGTTAGGAAGGGACTTATTGTGCAAATTGAACTGTACCATATACTGCACACCTCAGGGAGTAGAGGTAGAGACGACAGATGATGACGCTACCTTCAAAATTGTGAACTCAAGAACATGCATAGAACTGTATCCTACTCTGACTGTGGAGGACCTTCCTTGGGACTTACGCGAGGCAGTATCATCCAAAGTATGGGATTTTACAGGAGAAGAGATAGGATTGGTCAAAGGGGTAGAGCCAGTGAAGATCATAGTGAAACCAAACGTCGATTATCCCAGAACGCCACAGTACAAGCTGTCCCAAGAGACGATTGCAGGAATAAAACCTGTGATCGACTCTATGATTCAACAGGGAATACTGAAGGAAATCGTGGGAAGTCCATGCAACTCCCCGATTATGGGTTTGCAGAAACCTAGTGGGAAATGTAGAATAGTACAGGATCTTCGAAAAATTAATAACATTGTTGTTTCATGTTGTCCAGTGGTACCGAATCCATCAGTGATACTGTTTCAGATACCATTCCAAGCTGAGTGGTTCACAGTGATAGATCTTTGTCAGGCATTCTTTTCAATCCCGTTAGATGAAGAGAGCCAGTATCTCTTCGCTTTTAAAATGGAGAATCGCGTTTTAACATGGTGTCGAATCCCCCAAGGATTTACAGATAGCCCATCAATTTTCAATCAGCTGTTGAAGAAAAATCTTGAAAGTCTGGTACTGCCCCAGAACTCGGTTCTGGTCCATACATAGACGACCTACTTGTTGCGTCAGGAACAGAAGAAGCTTGCAAGGAAGACACCATCGCCTTGCTGAATCATTTAGCTGAAAATGGACACAAGGTGTCCCCGAGCAAATTGCAGTACTGTCTGACAGAAGTACAGTACTTGGGGCATCGGATAGAGAAGGGAAAGCGCAAGGTGTCACCAGATAGAATAGAGGCAATCATGAAGATGAACTCGCCTACAACACAGAGAGAAGTCAGGATGTTTCTAGGAATGGTTGGTTATTGCCGACAGTGGATAGCTAATTTTTCACTGAAAGCAAAACCCTTACAGAAACTGACGCACAAGGAGGTGAGTGATCCGGTACCATGGGACAATGAGTGCTTGATGGCGTTCCTACAGCTGAGAGATGACTTGTGTCGTGCTCCGGCTCTGGGAATGCCGGACTACGAGAAGCCATTTTCCCTCTATTGCTGCAAAAGGGAGGGCTGTGCTTTGTCAGTTTTAGTGCAAGTCCATGGAAATGCCCGTAGACCAGTTGCATACTTTTCGGCTACCTTAGATCCAGTAGCCGCAGCGTTTCCCGGATGTCTCAAATCCGTTGCTGCAACAGGTGTCAGCATTGAGCGTTGTGAAAGCATTGTGATGGGACACCAGTTAGTGGTGTATGTACCTCATTCTTTGGAACTGTTAATGACCAGGACCAAGACCCAGCACTTGACTAACAGTAGGCTCACGCGCTATGAGCAAGTTATTCTTGCTGCAGAGAACGTGACCCTTAAGAGGTGCTCTGTCTTGAATCCTGCCACACTGATGCCACTTCCTAATGACATTGAAAGCGAAGACTGTGAAGATCACGATTGCCTTGATGTGACTGAACTATGTACGAAGCCCAGACCAGATATTGTGGATGAACCATTGATCGACCCCGATGAAATTTACTTTGTCGATGGTTCATGTTTAAGAGACGATACTGGTCGGTTGAGAGCAGCTTATGCTGTTTGCACCATTACTGGAGTTGTGGAAGCTGCTTGCCTGGAAGGAGTACACTCCGCTCAGGTAGCAGAAATCATTGCATTGACCCGTGCCTGTATAGCAGGTAGTAAAATTAGAGTCACCATATATACTGATAGCCAATATGGTTTCGGTGTAGTTCATGATTTGGGGCAATTGTGGTCTCAGAGGGGTTACATGACCTCCTCTGGTTCGCCAATCAGAAACGGAGAATTTGTACGACTGCTGTTAGGAACATTACAGGGTCCTGCCGCAATTGCGGTTGTGAAATGTGTAGCTCATACGAAAAATACAGATTTTGTGTCACAGGGAAATAGATATGCAGACGAAGTTGCCCGCTATTGTGCGGAGCATGGTTATACTTTCACGGAGGTGGAAGTAGGTGGGGCTCAGGAAAAGACAGAACTAAGCATGATGTTAGAAACTGTTGATACTTGGGAAGATTTGAAACAAATGCAAGACAATGCACCTGAATCTGAGAAGCAGGCATGGGAAACATCAGGTTGTGTGAGAAGCGAAATGGACTTTTGGGTTTCAGCAGATGGAAGGGCAGTGTTACCCGAGGATTTAGCGAGTCCAATGGCACGACAGATACATGGTCCAGTGCATTTGGGAAGAGATGCCATGCTGAGGGTGTTCAGGCAGACTTGGTATTGCCCAAAATTTAGGATTGCAGCAGAAGCAGTGTGTAAGCGATTCGTTACTTGCCAGCAGTTGAATATAGGGAAAAGAACACCAGTTACACTGAGTCACATTGGGAGGTCTGGGGGGCCCTTCAACAGAATGCAATTGGATTTTATTGAAATGCCAAAAGTCAACCGCCTTAGGTATGTTCTGGTGGTAGTATGCATATTTTCCAGATGGGTTGAAGCATACCCTACACGCAGGTGCGATACACTCACAGTAGCAAAGTTGTTGCTTAGAGAGTTGATACCGCGCTTCGGGGTGCCTGCCTCTCTGGAATCGGACAGAGGAACACATTTTAACAGCAAAGTTGTGAAGATGCTTTGCTCTGCATTGAACATTGATCAGAAATTGCATTGTAGCTATCGACCAGAGGCTTCAGGTATCGTGGAGCAGATAAATGGGACGCTGAAATGTCGAATTGCTAAAGTATGTTCATCAACTTCCTTAAGTTGGCCTGATGCTCTTCCTTTGGTCCTTATGAGCATGCGTAGCACACCCGACAGGAGGACAGGTCTCTCTCCACACGAGGTGCTGATGGGGAGGGCAATGAGACTTCCAACTGTCCCAACAACCGCATTGTTGAACATTACAGATGACCTGATCCTGGATTATTGCAAGGGGTTGTCTGACGCCATTCATTCTGTGTCTCTTCAGGTACAGGCCGCAGAAGTTCCATCTTCAAGAGATCAATGCCACGACCTGTGTCCAGGTGACTGGATAGTGGTGAAGAAGCACGTCCGGAAGAACTGCTTAGACGTGCGCTGGAAAGGACCTTATCAGATCATCTTAACGACGAACACTGCCGTGAAGTGTGGAGGGCTGCCAAATTGGATCCACGCTTCCCATACTCGAAGAGTTCCAGCACCCCTTGAAGAAACAGCTCCTCTCACAGACGAAAATCCAGTTGTGGAGGAAGAATCGCAAGAGGGGATCAGTCAAGCTGTGGGGTGTCTGAAGAAGTTGGGAGTGTCACAGATCCAGAAGAAGAAGAAAGACAGAACGGCAGTGAAACTGAAGTTGCCACTGAAGGAGAAAGCTGCTGTGAAAACAACTCAGAGACAGAACAAGTTCAGAGTGATCAAGAACCGAGTGAACGGACAAGAAATAGGAGAACAAGGCGTGGAGCAGCTACCTGGCCTGAAAGAAAAAGGAGGCCAAGCTTGAAGCCAGCTCAAGAGGAAACTCTTGTTCCTATATCCGAAGACTCAGATCCAGAAGAAAGTGCACAAGGACAAGAACAGGAAGGTCCGAGAAGATCAAGGAGGGTGCGGGTGCCTTGCAGAAGATACGCTACTCCTGAGTGGGCCTACCTCGCTACAGATGTCTGAGGGACGCAGAACTGGGAGGGTGAGGAAAGTGACCCTGACCAGAACTGACCCAATTATAACCGTGGAAGTAGAGTTGCTGATACCAGGAGTGGAGGTCGAAGGGCTGCTGACACTCAACATCGTCTATCCTCCTCTTCTGAGCGGAATAAGAGAATTGATCCTAAACACAGTTGAATTTCCGTGTTGCTGTTCAAGGTGTCCAATACTTGAGGGAATCCTTCTTCGTTTGGAAATATTCGAACAAGTGGTGGCAGTTCTTGGAACACGCATAATTTCGGATTGCTAAAGACTTTGCAAAGAACTTTGTAAATACAGATTGAGAGATAACCTAACGTCAAGAAGAAGAAGAAGAAATTAGGGATTTCCATTTTAGAGGATGGAGAAGGACTAAGGTTGTCTATTGCTACAGAACTCGGAGACTGTTTTTGCGGAGGGGTTTTTCAGCTTCCAGGTGTGGTTCGAAAGATTGAAGAAGCAAAGAAAAGAGACTTTGTACTGTGAAAGAAAACAAAGCTACACTGTCTTGAGACCATGGAGGCTGGCAACCCGAACCGCAGGGCAAAATGCATAGTAGGCACACTTTTAGTGGTAGTGATTTCTCTTATAGTTTTAGTGGTTACTGTATCATATGTAGTGGGACATGAAAATGATGTGAAAATAGAAAAGGAAGCAAAGAGTGTATCAACACATAAGCCTCCTACGGCTGGCAAACAGGGGGAAAACACAGCGAAAGAGAAAGCTTTGTTAGATCCTGAGATTAAGAGGTTACATGCAGACGAATCACAGGGAAATTTTAAATCAAATGCTTATGCCAAATTGCTTTATGAATACATTGATGTCATGGAGGCGAAGAACTGCTATGTCTGCATGCAGTTGCCAGCCTCTGTAGATGAAGGCATCAGGTATCATCATCTTCCATTGACTTATGGAATCACGTGTAGTTTGTTGCTGAGCATATTTTATGAAAGGGATGGGTTCGAGTATTACTTCTCGAACTTTGACTTGATATTGCCAGAGGTGCCAAATTATAAGCACCTCAATAAATGGGATTATTACAAGAGTGAAGACAGGTTACAGAAATGTTTCCTTCCATGGAGAACATTAGATACTTCACATGCCCGAAGAAATGATTTGACTTGTAAAGTGTCAGAAATTGAGAAAAAGTTTATAGGGCAGGTGGATGATCGATACAGGAGACAAAAGATTTTAAAAGCTTCAGGACAGTGGAAAACAGATTGGACCGAGGAAGAAAGGGCACATCAAAGAAAAGGTAGCAGTGGTCCAATAGCTTTAGACCGAGAGAAAAGGGGAAAGCTGTGTATACATAGAAGTCAAACATATTATGAGAATGTGTTTGTGGGAGAAGTCAGTTGTGAACATGCTTTCCAATTAGAGTACTATTCTAAAGATTTCTTGAAAGAAATGCAGGTGATCCCAAATGTATATTTTGTCTGTGGGAGAAATGCCTACGTGAAACTACCAGATAATTGGTATGGATCATGTTACTTAGCAATTGTCTTCCCCAAAATATACCATGCTGAGGACTTAGAAACCAAAAAGAGGGGGAAACAAACTAGAAGAAGAAGGGATGTAAGCGCTGAGGAGGTAGTTGGAGATGTATTTGGTAATATGTTTCCTATTTTGGGGATAGCGCTAAATGATGTTAAGATAAGAAGATTGGCAACAGTTGTAGATAGACTATCCGCCAGTACTGCTAGATCTTTAATGCTGGTGGAGGGAGAGATGCAATCGATAAGGGCAATGGTTCTTCAGAACCGACTTGCTCTAGACATTCTGTTGGCCAAAGAGGGAGGAGTCTGTAAGGCTTTGAAGGTCCAGGAATGTTGTACTTACATTCCAGAAAATTCAAAACCTCTAGAAAAGTACATTCGAAACATTACTGAAATACACCATGAAATAGAGGATTTGACAAAGGTAACAGTATGGGAAAAAGTAGGTCACGGAATGGGTAAAGTTGGAGGTTGGTTTGCCAACCTGGGAAATAATATCATTTGGTACATATTGAAACCTATCATCATAATAGTGATTTGTGTAATCGCTTTGTGGGGGTTGGTGAGACTGTACAAATGGTATAGAGCAAACAGGTTGCAGAGATCCATGCGAGAGCAGGGGAGGAGATTAGCTGCGATGCAGGAGAATCAGTACCGGAGTCTGAGGGCTCTAGAGGAGATGAAACGAGGGAATATTGCAACGACTTCAGTTTGATAATCTATACCTTAGAGAGGGTGTTGTGATGATGATGACTACTGGAAGTCATCAAAGGGGGGATTGAGAGAGCACAAATCTGAAAAATGTAGAAGTGCACCATATTTACAAGCACGTTGTATTAGTTTAGAATAGAATACACAAGAGTGTCAAACCTATAGAGTGAAGATATATATATGAGTGTTTAAGTTGAATAGGGATACATATATCAGTGTGAAAAACTAATGTAGAGATTTGTAGAAATGTTAGGATGATGTTAGAGTCTCACGTTATGGGGCTGTGTGAAAAAGAAATGTAATTCTGCAAACCATGGAAATGTGTAGGCCACATGGCATTTCACAAGAAACGAAAGATGCTGCTACACTTTTAAGTAACTTGGATTCTAATGTCATTTTACTGCAAAGTATTATTAATCATAGAATTCAAATGTTTTAAATAGATGTGTTACATTATAGTAATGTGTGTTATTTAGAATACTGTTTAAACAAAGAAATTAAATGTGCTTAGTGTAGAGGCCCGTTTCATGTAATTTTAGTAGGCCTGAATAGATAAAGTTGCTTCTTTGATCTGTATGTGCTCGTTAGAGAAAAGTCGTGCTAGACACTAACTGTGAATCCTGTTACATGGTTTATGACTTCGAGATATGGCGGAGGCCGGAATTTGGGGCCCACAGAGAAAGTGTCTTTTGCAGGTGCGAGGGGGTTTTATCAGGAGAGTGATGAATAGACTTTTGTTCAAGAGAGCCTGGCACAGGCCTGGAGGAGTCTTCAGGAATTTCTAGGGGGTACCGTCTTGCCGGAGAGAAGCCTGGGAAGCAAGGTCAACTTTAACGAAGGGTCCCGATAAGTACCAGCATGGAAGTTGCCGCCAGAACCAGCACCACGTGAGAGGCGTCTCCAGGGGCGTTCCTATTGGAAAAGTGATTTTGTATTAGGGACAGCACCCCGGGGTGGAGTTAGAGCAGACGATCTGAGGAACCTAAGAGAGCGGATGGGTAGGCAGATAGGGAACTGCAAGACTTCGACTTTGAGACAAAGACTAAGGGAAGTGTGTGATCTTCTTTGGAAGTCACCACGGCTGACACCTTTTTAGGTAAAGATCTTGTTAAGTAGGGATGTCACTTAGTCTAGTGTAGGGACAGACTAACCTGTATTTTCCTTTCTGTAAATGACTCTCAAGTTGCAACTCGTAGCTATTCTCGCAACTTTAATGACCTTTGAGCTGATCTTGGTAATTCTATTCTGTCGACTACGAGCATTTAGAGATACTATGTTTATCTTGACACCTGTTTATCTTTTGAACCTCATTTTGAGATGTCTGTATCTCCAGATAGCTTTGGTTTTATAATAAACTTTTAAACCTTTTCCAGTGGTAAGTGGTTCTTTAGAGTGGTGTAAGTTCTTTCTTGATTAACCTAGTAGTGGATTGCCTTTTACTCAATGACAGGTACCAACGATTTAGTCAACCTGAATTGGGATCTGGATTAACAGAAATAGGCCAGAAATCCCGCGTTAGCATGAGTTTAAAAAGGGTGTAAAGACTCTCTAAGATAGAGAGCTAAATATAACAACAGGATAGAAGACAACCCTCCAGTTGCGTACTAGAAGAAATGCAACCTGTCCGATAGAGGATTGGAGAAAGAATTGTTACTGTCTGTTACCTGAATCTCTGGGACTCTGAATATGCTTCAAGGTTAAGAAAGAACGCCCCTTGCTGATACTGATGGACACAGTGATCTGCCTCCTCGAGAGTCGAATCTCTTTCTTAAAGCGGTGACAGGCAAAGCTGCATCTACCTGGATGAGAACCAACCAATGGACTAGAGGCAATCAGACATCTCTACAGCCAGTTAAAGTCCCTTGTGCTAAGGGAGTAGGCTGAGGGGTCGAGGCTACGGTAAAAAAAAAAACTGAAAAATTGACGGTGGATCTAGCTGGGAGCTAAGGGGAGGTGTCGGCCCACGGCATAAAGCATCAGGATACTAGTTACAGAAATGTTTCTAAAAGCTGGACACTAAGAACCATTTAATCTATGGAGGAACAAAGACGTCGTGACATTTAGCTAAAAGTTGGGAACTACGAACATTTTCATCTGCGTGTGACCGAGACAATGGGCCAATAGAGTGGAAGAAATAAGGGACGTCATCGGCTATGTTGTAAAGGTTTTTCTTGCTCTGAGCATTTGGCTGCAAAGCTTGAAGCTAATGTAAGACTACAAACAAAAACGAATCCGCCCTCGTTGAGCCCTATTCTCCCAAAGCTTCCAGCTTTGTATGGAAATAAATGCATTTGAAACCACAAAGACGTGTCTAAGTCCAAAGGTACAACTTTTAGCTAGCATGAATCACCAACTATTCCATGACCTCTCTTCCTCAACAGTTGGCTGCAAAGCGTTCCTACGTCACTGGTTCTATATTTACATTGTCCAATGTGAAAGAACCGTTTGTATCAAACCAGACTCCACTCCGATCATTTTGAGGATTAAGGGGCATATTTATCAAACGTTCATGCAATGCAAGCAAGAAAGCAAAGTTGCTGTGCTGTGTTATATGAATGGGAGAAGGCTGAAAAGCATCCAGTGTACTAAGAAATGGCGCTCGTCAGTTCTCTCTGAGTGCTGGAGCAATAGTGGCTGCTTAGTGTCAACACAGGCACCCGTGCATCATTGTGTAAGGGTGCCATCACCTGCTTTATGGGCAGGATTGTTTTACTTCCCTGCACAAAAAATTCCAAAGAGGCATATTCCTCTTTCTAAGTGTGATGGAGAATGTATTACACATAAAAAGAGGAAATCACAAGAAGAAATACAAATTTCTCCTCATTCTGCCTTTCTGTGACAGGCATACCGATTTCACCCAATTCCAGGCTCACAAACTTTATTAAATCTGAAATTGCCTGAAATCAATGGGTGGATACACAGGAATGCCCACCAGGGAACCCTACCACTAAGAATTGAAACACAACCAAGTGCAAGCTGCTGCGTTGCGTTACATTTCTTTACAAAGCTATGTAACACCACGCAAATCAGGCCAGGTGTGTATTTATCCCAAATAACGTTTTATGTTGCCCTGTGTCACCTTGCACAATCCGAGGGTGATGCAAAGACTTATTAAATATGGGCCAATGTTTATGTTTTAACACTTTTGGTTTAGAAATGTTAAATCATTTATATCCTAATTGTAATGTGGTTTTAGTGTTGCTGCACAATTACCACATTCACTTTCTGAGGAAGGCTATGCTGGTTGTGCTATCTCCCATGAGTGAGCCAGATCTGCCTCACATAAGCCTGTTTACCATATGACATCAAGCCTGCTGTCTTTTTCTTACACACTAGCCCATCATGCATCTACAGGGAAAACAGCCTTTACAACGTGTTTTTTTCCACGTTGTACATTTACCACACATGTTTTTACAACGCATATGCTTTTATAACGAATGCCTGTACCTCGCATTTAAGGTTCAGTTTGGGGTATCTACCCCCACAAATACATTGTTTATTCATAAAATATATGAGAATTACAGTACACAAAAAACAATGGATTTGATTGCAGACTGAGTTAATTACCAGCGGTAACGATTAATTTAAACATTTCAACTATCGATTTTCTGTTTTTCTCAGGTACATGACATAAGTGTAACAGACATGCCAGGATGTGGTTCCAGTAGCCCACTGTGTCCTGGTATTTAAGCTGAACTTGGTGCTGATGCCCAACCAGGCCGATACTGTTCTGGGTTTGCTTGTGTTTCACTTCAAAGGAGAAGTGTCCCTGCAGTTCAGTGGAGGACCATATAGGTGGCTAATGACTGTAATGGAAGAGGGAGAAACAAATCAATGAGCTGGAATGCAGAGTGGAAAATAGCGGCTGAAATAAATGTAATAATTCCACCCACCATGTTTTTTTTATTCACTGAACCAGATACATATTCTCAAATGGAAAATTCAGATAAAGTACAGTAGCCAGCAGAAAACCCTATAAACACAGTGTTTGGAGACACTTACATAGACACTCCAGGAAGCTCATACACATGAAGATAAAGCCGCTTGTGGTGAAGATAGCAAGGCAAAGTCATAAGAGGCAGAAGGAAAAACAAACAGGAACAAGCAGGAGGTGTCTATATGTACAGAGAGAGTGGAACATTTCATGAGGCTTTTTATTGAATCTCAATGGGTCAAGCTGTGAATGCTATTATTACCTGCTTACTCTTTGCAGCTGAGTCTCAACTCTATAATGAGACATTTGTCAAGTCTCTAATACTTACAGAAGAGGATGTGCTGATTTTTTTTCTTCTTATCCCATTACCGCAGACTTGCAGAAAATTCATGTCTGATATTCCTTGGCAAAGTAACTGATGACTAATCTGGAAAGTAGGGATCAACGGGTGTTTAATAGACCTGATATTGTTAGGGTGGTATTCCCCAAAAGTTTTGCCTTCACATCCCTGTTTTGCTAAAACCTTTTGCTTGTGCCTCCCTGTCTTGCTGACCTCTGTGCATGTTACCCCTGCTAACCAGTAGAAAAGAGCATGTGATCACTGCCCTAAACCTGGTACAGTTGTCCTACACCTGATGGGCACATTTAATTTACTTATAAGTCTCTAGTAAATGGTACTATGTGTGCCCAGGGACTGTAAATTAAATGCTGCTAGTCAGTTGCCGCACTCATTCTTCCACTCACTAAAGTAGCGCTGTAAATCATATCTCAGGCCTTACCACGGCAGAATGTAGTGCAGTTTTAAACTGCCATTTATACCTGCCAAAATAATTCTTTTGCTGGGAATAAACATTACTTTTTAATACTTATAAGTCACTACTAAGGGAGACACTAAAGGCTCATAGTGCATGGTGCATGTTATTTAAAAGGTGGCACATGTATACTTAAGTTTCAAATGTACTGGTAGGGAAAATCTTCAAAGTAATTTTTCACTGCTGTAATACTATCTCTCCCATAGATTTCATTACAAGACCGGAGGCTACCATTATGCATATTTCTTTTAATGTAACTCCAAGCAGCCACTTGAAAGCATTACATCACAAAGTGAAAACACAGTTCTAGAACAGAATTGTTAATCTGTATAATAGCCAGAACAGTCTGCCTCTTTTAAATGCGTCTCCAAGCAGATAAGTTCATCTCTGTATTACTCTTTATATGTTTCTAACCTTATTCTGAGATTATTGTTACTCTAATATCCTTTACAATGTATTTCTCAAGGGCTTACACCCACCTTTTTCACTGGCCTCTTATTTACTGAGATCAACCTTTACCGTACCCCGATCCCCTCCCTCCCTCCACCCCCTCCCTGGGAATCTAACTACGTATGAGCTAATCCCTCATTAGCCCCTCCATCTAACCGCAACTTCGCTCCCTTACATCGAAACGAGGACTCCGATAGCCTCGCTTTCACCAGAGAGACCCTTGCGGGGAGCGGGCATCTCTCCATCCTCAGAAAAACCATTCCCCAATGACTGGCGTGCTTCCCGAGAGACCCTCGCAGGCAGTGGGTGGTTCTCTGGGCTTGGAAAATATTTCATTATGCTCCGGCCAACATACGGGCACCGGCCAGGTTCCCTCTCGTTTGAGAGAAAGTGCATCAGTAACATCTTAAGAGCTTAATGCTCAAGACCTACTATTCAAGAGATCGTCTGTCAGACTCCCAACCTCGATCCTGAACTAATTAAATTCCTCTTTAAACTCAGGACAGACCCCAGGAAGGGCATGGAGAGATCATTTAAGGCATGTCAAGACCATTTTCTCGACATTCTTTTACCTCTGGACAGGATAACAGACATGGCCGAAGAAAGCTAAATCGATGGAACAGCTCTGGACACAGCTCGTCTGAGGGTGGAGCCAGAAAGCAGTGATCCTTTTGGGGAATGCTAATGCGGGGCTGAATGCTGAAAGAAGAAGAGCAGTTCTTACTAGAATAAATACAAAGTTAAGCAATATGGCAGACAAAGAACCTTCCCATATCCCTAAAGGATTACTCTTTGGTGAAGACACAGCACTTGATAAAGCACAACTTAACATGAGATGCGTGTTCAACCCAAATTTCTTTGGACGGGCTGGAAGAAGCGGCCTTTCGACCGGCTGGTTCAACTAAAGGACCTATTCTAGGTTCAGAGGATTCAGAAGAAACTACCAATCATCCAACCCTTCACAATTCTACCCACAGAGAGGGAGAGCCTCATGCACCAGAGGGTTCCAATTACGTGCACAACCCACCAACAACTTCCAGAGTGAGTACCTTCACCCCACTTCCTTCTTTTTCCCTAGAAAAGGTGGGAGGCAGACTCAGATTCATTTCTCAAAATTGGAAGAAAATCACTCAAGACCCCTGGGTACTAGAAACTATCCAAGGTTTCAAGATAGATTTTTATAGAAACACAGACATCACAGCCAGGAGACATACCACTGACAAAGAAACAATCAAAAATAGTAGAGGAGGAAGTAACCTCCATGCTTCAGAAAGAGGGAATCATAGAAGTATCATGGGAATACTAGAGATTTGTAAGTACTTTGTTTCTCATCCAGAAAAAAGGACAAAGGATGTAGACCTGTTATAAACCTCAGGGAACTAAACAACGTTCTAGTTTACAGGCACTTCAAGTTGGAGGGCATCCATATCCCGAGGGATTTGTTATTAGATGGAGACTGGATAGTCAAACTAGATTTAAAAGATGCTTATTTTACCATCCCCATGGCAAAAGAACATCAACCCTTCCTACAGTTCATTTGGAACAACCACCCGTTCCAATTTCAAGCTCTATCCTTCGGGCTATCATCTGCCCCTGGTGCTTCACCAAAGTTATGAGAACTATCGCCTCACTCCTGAGGGAAAGAGGGATATGACTGATTATATATGTGGACGATATCCTTATCATGTCCCAACACCACTTACAAATCCTACAAGACCTAAAGGTAGTAATGAATCTCATAGAAAGCTTAGGATTCATTATAAACAAAGAGGAATCAATACTAACACCCATCAGTTCTCTAGAGTTCTTAGGATTGACCATAGACAACAAAATGCCTTCTCTTACTGCCCCCAAAGAAAATAACCAAAATATGGAAGGAAATCAGGTTTGTATTGAAACGAGAAACCCTAACCCTAAGGAAATTAGCAAGACTTCTTGGCCTTCTTTCATTATCTATACAAGCAAACTTCCCAGGACCTCAGAATTACCGAGCTCATCAAAGAGTAAAAGCAAGAGCTCTAAGGTTGGGCCTATGGTACGGAGATCAGAATCACCTAGTTTATGAAGCCAAATCTGAACTGACTTGGTGGTTCAAGAATTTAGGGGCTTGATGTAGGTAAATTAGATTTACCGATTCATAAATACTGAATTTTACCGATTCGATATTTATGATTCGGTAAATCTAATGTAGGTAAATATTCGGTAAAAAATACCGAATCGGTAGGATTCGGTTTTTACCGATTCGGTAATTACCAAATCGGTATTTGTAATTGATTCCTATGGGTCTTGAAGCCCATAGGAATCAATGGCAAATACCGATTCGGTCATTACCGAATCGGTAAAATTACCGAATTGCCAAGGGGGACAGGGTGTCACTTTGACACCCTGTTGCACCCCTGTTTCTGGCTTGTGTGCCATGTGGCACACATACATGCCCTAAGGGCATGTATTGGCACACATACATGCCCTAAGGGCATGTATGTATGTCACATGGCACAGGTGTACATGCACAGATGTGCATGTACACAGGTATTCGTTATTTACCACCGAATAGTATTTGGTGGTAAATAACAAATCGGTAAGGGCCTGTGGCACTGTTTCAAGTGCCACCTACATCTGTATTTACAGATTCGGTAAATTTACAGATTAAGTATTTTACGGAATCAGTAAATTTACCGAATCTGTAAATATACCGAATCGGTAAATATACCGATTCTGTAAATATAAGGCCCCCTACATGTCAAACACCAAATACCGGTCGGTAACGGCCGAAATCGCCCGTTCCGACCGATATTTGCCGTCCTACATCTGGCCCTGGATGCCTTAAATGGCAAAGCCATTTTTGGGAGCACACCAGAATTCATTCTGGAATCTGATGCGAACCTTCATGGATGGGGAGCTTGCCTGCACCATTAGAACACAGGTGGCATGTGGTCACAAGCAGGGAGCTCTCATCACATAAATTATCTAGAATTGACAGCAGGTTTAGATGCTCTAATGAGCTTTAAATATTCTCTTCAGGGAAGATCAGTCAAGATGGACAATATGTCAGCTGTGGCCCATATAAATCGGTTAGGGGGGTCCAAATCAGCAGATTTATCGAACTTAGCCAAGAAACTCTGGATGTTCTGCCTAGAGCACAAAATTCTAATAAAAGCAGAATACCTCCCAGGAAAGATAAACATATCAGCAGACTGGAACTCGAGATTCCTCTTAGATCACAGCGATTGGAAACTCAACAAAAATGTGTTCAAAGCACTCAATCAAATTTGGGGTCCCTTAGAAGTAGATCTGTTCGCAAGCAGACTAACCTTCCAATTAGAGAAATACTTCAGCTGGATGCCAGACCCAGCTCTCCTCGGAGAGTCATGGGCTCCTGGCACACACTACAGATATAACAACATTTGGAGAAAATGGGTACGTTGGTGCCTGGAGAGGAACCTGGATTCCGTGGAGGCTCCTATCGTACACATAGTAAATTTTCTTGTAGAACAATTTGAATGGGGTCTTAGTTATAGATCGATTAACTGTAACAGATCAGCTATTTCTGCAGGTCATGCCCTAATCAATGGAAAAGCTGTAGGTAAAAACGTCATAGTATGCAGAGTCTTAAAATGTATTAGACTAAGGAGACACTCTAAACATAAATACGAGACTCTGTGAGACATAAAACTAATATTAGACTTATTCACAAATTGGCCAGATAACAGACACCCAGGTAGAAAAAGTCTATCCAATAAACTTGCAACACTTCTCTGTCTAATTTCATGCCAAAGGGTTTCAGATGCCAAAGCTCTGTAATAGATCTTACAATAAGTTTGGAGTTAGATTTGAGATAATAAAAGCACTAAAACAATGTCCGATTCATTTTTTTATCCACAATTTCATACATGTAAGAAACTGTGTTGCAGATTGCATGACAGTGTACGGGAATAGAATGGAAGATCATTGCGCGCATAATATGAATGAATTACTTATATCCTTAATTAAACCATTTAAAGCCATAACTTCACCTTCATTAACGAAATGGGTCAAATTGGCAATGCAGTTAGCTGACATTGATCTGAAGAAATTCCAAGCACACTTCCTCAGGGGTGCTATGGTTAGTAAATCTTTCTGGGCAGGATGTAAGTTAGATGATATCCTTAAGGCAGCTGATTGGTCTAATGCAAACACATTTGCACAACACTATTGCAAACCAATTGACCATATGTCCGATGTAGTCTTACAAAGCTATCAACATGCATAATGGTTGCATCCTGTCTTGTAACGAAATTGTGATTCTCCTATTACCATGAAAAGAGAATCTGGATTTCATTAAAGACGCAGAGGCTAACATTATCCCACCTGTCCCTTCCCATAGGTGGTTAACAATAAAAACAAATATATAAACAGAATCTTTATTAAACGTATTGTCTGAAAATTACAATAACGAATTTGACATATACTTTCACTGCATGTCTCTATCGCCTTTTTTCTATTCTGTCATTCCAATCAACCGAACCAACACAAAGCTTCAATGATGACCAGTTCTTTGCACCAAAACAGTGACTGTCTGTGAGCCATGACATGCTCCTTGCGCTGACAATGATCTCCTCACAGATCGCGCTAAAGCAAACAGCATCTCCTCGTGTGAATTTGAGAAGGCAACTCTTCAGTGGGATGAGCTAGGTCCCTGTGTCCGATCCACACTTCTTCGCATTTTGCCTTAACTTGTGACTTTACCCTGGTCCAGCACAACCAAATATAAGCAAGTGGCGCTTTGTGCTTTCTCGCACTGGTTTTTTAAAAAACATTTTTATTGGCATTTCACAATGAACAATAAACGGTACAGTGCATCATTATGTCGGGGCATATACAAGGTGTATCACAATTTTATACATAAGTTGTTCGTCTGTCACCTCAGTCGACAAGGTTTGTTTGTACGCCTTTGTCTATATTTCTGTACAGGGTCCCTTGCACTACATTTTACCCTCTCTTTGGTCTTTCAGTTACTGACATCTGACAATGATTCTTCTTGTGGGGGCTCACAAATATTACCTCAGAAAGCATTCCACTTGCCCCACACAAGTCAATTTTTTGTGGCATCCCCTATGTACATAGAATGATTTTTCTATTATCATTGCATTGTCCATATCACAACACCATTGGCGATGGCTAGGAGCCTGTCTCGACCCCCAGAGCTGAGCTATATTCCGCTTTGCCAATGTCATCCCTAGTGTCGCCCAGCCTCGAGTCGTGTGATTGAGGTCCGTAGGTTCCTAGATGTTAAGTTGGCATCTTTTAGGTACTGGCGGAACCGTAACTCCTGTGGCCTGTGAAACTGTATTCATAACTAGCTTCCCAATATGGTATGAGATTTGGGCGGTCCCAGATCATGTGAAAAAAAGTGCCTGATATACCACATTGTCTCAGGCAGAGCGGTGTGTCCGCAGTGCCCAATTTATGCAAAAGTGTTCGGGTGTGGTAAGTGCGGTGCAAAATTTTAAATTGTACTAATTTCAGTTTCAACTGTATCACTACCTCTATGAGGGATGCGATTGCCTCTTGCAAGGCTGTTTCGTCCAGTGTGCCAAGCTCTGTCTCCCATCGCTCCTGAAGTGCTGCTGTGGGGTCCGGCTGATTGTTTATTATTTTGCGGTAGGTTTGGGAAATGGCTTTTTTACTTAAGTGGTCTATCAGGAGCCTGTCCTCTAGCGGCGCGGCCTCTGGTAATTGTGTGCCTGATGGAATTACTCCCATGAGTGCATGTCTGGCCTGCATGTATCAGAAGGTTTCCGTTTGTGCCAGACCATAAGTGGCCCACAATTGGGCAATTGGGACAACCTCACCTTTCTTCCAGACATCTCCCACCCTTGAGATGCCTATCAGATCCCACTGTCTAAAGCCCTTGGTATTTCGTAGTTTACCCAGTCGTCGGGTTTCCCATAAGGGCGTGGCCTGCGTTATGACTCCTTCCCATCCCATTGTTCGTTGTGTCTCAAACCAAACTCGGACAGTGTGTGCTGTTGAGCCTGTGAACCCCATCCTTCTAGAATTATTGTATAGTGTCCCCAGTATACCTTCTGCTTCTCTGAAGTGTCTATCCCTTCGGAACGTGGGTTCGTCTTGTGGTGCATGTTGCCACTGATTTATTACAGCAAGCTGTGATGCCCAGTAATATGTTTTTTTTTATTGGGAGGGCAATGCCACCACCGTATCAGCCTCTCACTAGTTTATGCATGGCTATACGGGCAGACCTTCCGTCCCATTGCAGATTAGTAACTTTGGCGTTCATTGCTGTAAAGTATGCAGGGGAGACCGGGAACGGCGTATTCTGTAGGGCATATAAAAATCTGGGAAGCGCCATCATCTTAAAGAGGGTAGCCCTCTCCAATAACATGAGTAGTAGTGTTAGCCAGTGATTGACATCACGGCGGAGTCGCGCCAGAGACTGTGTAAGGTTCTCGACGATAAAGCGCACGTTGAGATGCGTTATATATATGTCTAGATATTTGAATCCATCAGATGCAATTTGTATTTTGCACCGATGTGGGAGCCTCGGCGGCCGACCATGAAGTATATAGGAGAGTGATTTTGCCCAATTTATGGTGTATCCGGAGACTCGCCCATATGCAGCGCATATATCCAGTAGGCTATTAACGGAGCGTGCAGGGGATGCTAGAGCATATAGCGAAATATAGTCTTCCCAGCCCACTTCCCATTTCAAACCACGGATGACTGGGTCCTGTTATATCCATGCCACTAATGGCTCCAATACCAACCCAAAGAGCTTGTGCTGCCTCCTGTGTTAACGTGATACAAAAGGGGCTGGTGATGGACAGAGCATCTGAACCAATCAAACACTCACACCCAGTCAAAAGATCTGGGTTTGATCCATCACCGTTCTTTAGCCCACTCTGCCACCCCAGTTCAGACATGGCTATATGCAAGTGAACAACAAGGAGGGACATTAAAAGGACAATATTTATAGGGGTCCAGTGTACCTGTCCTAAGAACATACAACAAAGAATTGTACAAAGTTCCCCAAGAGGTAAAGCTAGTGTGGCAAAGGAGTCTCTCTCTCTACGTATGAATGTGAAATCAACAGTCAGGGGACCAAAGGGGTCCCTTTTCGGAACTAGGAAGCCTCACACAACTAGTTAGCTGGATGACTTGTTTCATCCAGCACGATGGTTGTCTTGCCTCATCACCGGCTTCCTGCTCCAACGTCAAGCCAGCGCTGCAATGCCTGACGGGTAACACAAGGTGCTACACTTTTATGGAGATCTTTTGTTCCTTGCCGTAGTTGAGTGCGTGTGAGGGGCCTAGGAAGGTGGAGTAGTGAGCAAGGGAAAGTGTGTTTAAAAAGGTTAGTTTAGTCCACTAAGACAACTTTATTCACGTGGCTAACTGCCTAGTTAAAAGAGTGAAAGGAGGGGTACCAAGAACCAAGGTTAAGGTAGTATGGCCTCGTTCAACCCTCGCCTGTGGTCAACATGTTTCGTGCCCTATAGGCAATTCTTCAGGACCTAATTGTGCTCATAAACTTATAAGGGGCCCAGATTGGGCTACAGTGTATACAATATACAACCTGGTGGGTCAGTAACCAGAGCAGGCAGATGGTCCTGCGTGAGAGTCAGACCTAGAGAGATAAAAGAAAGTGTTATATACAGACGAGTACATGCTAGTTGTTGCATGACAAAAACTATATCAAGTCTAAACACTTCAATCGGGCGTCGATGATCACCCAGATACAAGGAGATCAAGTGGTGTGAACGTGAGAGAGAGACTACAGATGCTTATCGCATTATTATAAAATTATAGTATTTACATCTTATTACTGACTAAAACTGATAGTCTACTTCTTTTACATATGACAGGTTCAGTTTAGTTAGTATTGCAAAGGTGAGGGGCCATTCAAGCCAAAAGGGGGTAAGGGTTGGCAACCCAAGTGTAGAATGTAAGAACTGGGATCTCACCCTAATAAACCGTAGGAAAATCCCCGCAGACTGTTCTTGTGGGACCTGTGCTTCTAGGTGATTGCCTGCAAGATAGAGCGGGGAAAGAAAGGCGGAAAGGACGGGGTTAATTAACCCAGTCAAGGGGCAGGTGGAGGTATAGAGCCGACCAACAGCCCGCATGAAGTCCTGTCCCACCATACAGCGGGTGCCCGTCGGACGTAACTCTCGACCCAAGGGACGGCGCCACCAACGACGCCGCGGGTAACGCCCGAGACACAAGACCCCTCCACTGGAGACCATCAGGATGAGGGGCGATCCAGCCCAATCAGTAATGATGCCAACGGGCGTGGCAGGCTCAAACCCTCAGGGACGGAAATAGTTGTCCGCTCGCTAGTATCCCAAACAAGGCCAGCGGGTGGCATGTGACGTGGCGGCACCGCGGAGATCGCAAACCAGCGCCGCTAACCCGGGTGAGGGCAGTCGTCGGTCACCGCAAAGTGGCGGTGAAACGAGACTCAAACGGCCTTGCTAGAAGGTCCGTGGACAGGGAAACAAGGATGCATATTCACACACACAGGCTTACCTGGTCAGCGCGAGGTCGATGCCTCTAGGAACCTACCCCCTCACTCCGGCGTGTCACGGCACGCAGAACAGCCGGTGGCGTCCTGGGAATCCCGCCGCCATTAAATAAGGGCAGTTCCCATCTACGAGGACGTATTGGGGGGGGGCGTGTCCCAGGTGGGGTCACCGAGCGATACAGCCAATCGGATGCCTAATGTGTGTAGAGAATAGGCAAGAGCGTGAGTCTATGCGATTTAGCGTCTTAAGGGCGCGCCATGTTGGGAAAGGGTTGCGTTCTACAAGATTGGCAGAAACGGGAGACCCCATCACATCTTTTAGGCTCTTGGAGTGGTAGCGCGCCAGACCCTGCCCTCAAACGGAGGGGACTATAGACTAACGTTAGTCGAGTTATCTGGCTAATAAGTTCCAAGGGACAGAATCATTAAGACCACGGGTATCTAATTGTAAACGATGCACCCACCTCTGTTCAATTCTATGTAGTGCTTGCTGACTGATGGAAGGGTGCAAATCAGTCTGACCCTGTGCCTCATGGGAACAGTCCAGCCCGAACTGCCAAGCCATGCCGTCCCTGGACCGGAAACAAGCTTCCGAGGACCGGTTTCTGGCATTACGGCCGTCTTCAGCCCGGCTTGCTTGAATCCAGTGGCAAAGTGAGCAAGGGACTCACGTCTGAGCATACCCTGCCACACTTATGGCGGCCAAAAGCGGTACAAAAGGGGGTGGTGATGGACGGAGCATTTGAACCAATCAAACACTCACACCCAGTCAAAAGATCTGGGTTTGATCCATCACCGTTCTTTAGCACACTCTGCCACCCCAGTTCAGACATGGCTATATGCAAATCAGTCTGACCCTGTGCCTCATGGGAACAGTCCAGCCCGAACTGCCAAGCCATGCCTTCCCTGGACCGGAAACAAGCTTCCGAGGACCGGTTTCTGGCATTACAGCCGTCTTCAGCCAGGCTTGCTTGAATCCAGTGGCAAAGTGAGCAAGGGACTCACGTCTGCGCATACCCTGCCACACTTATGGCGGCCAAAAGCGGTACAAAAGGGGGTGGTGACGGACGGAGCATCAGAACCAATCAAACACTCACACCCAGTCAAAAGATCTGGGTTTGATCCATCACCGTTCTTTAGCCCACTCTGCCACCCCAGTTCAGACATGGCTATATGCAAATCAGTCTGACCCTGTGCCTCATGGGAACAGTCCAGCCCAAACTGCCAAGCCATGCCTTCCCTGGACCGGAAACAAGTTTCCGAGGACCGGTTTCTGGCATTACAGCCGTCTTCAGCCCGGCTTGCTTGAATCCAGTGGCAAAGTGAGCAAGGGACTCACGTCTGAGCATACCCTGCCACACTTATGGCGGCCAAAAGCGGTACAAAAGGGGGTGGTGATGGACGGAGCATCTGAACCAATCAAACACTCACACCCAGTCAAAAGATCTGGGTTTGATCCATCACCGTTCTTTAGCCCACTCTGCCACCCCAGTTCAGACATGGCTATATGCAAATCAGTCTGACCCTGTGCCTCATGGGAACAGTCCAGCCCGAACTGCCAAGCCATGCCTTCCCTGGACCGGAAACAAGCTTCCGAGGACCGGTTTCTGGCATTACAGCCGTCTTCAGCCCGGCTTGCTTGAATCCAGTGGCAAAATGAGCAAGGGACTCACGTCTGAGCATACCCTGCCACACTTATGGTGGCCAAAAGCGGTACAAAAGAGGGTGGTGATGGACGGAGCATCTGAACCAATCAAATACTCACACCCAGTCAAAAGATCTGGGTTTGATCCATCACCGTTCTTTAGCCCACTCTGCCACCCCAGTTCAGACATGGCTATATGCAAATCAGTATGACCCTGTGCCTCATGGGAACAGTCCAGCCCGAACTGCCAAGCCATGCCTTCCCTGGACCGGAAACAAGCTTCCGCTGACCGGTTTCCGGAATTACAGCCGTCTTCAGCCCGGCTTGCTTGAATCCAGTGGCAAAGTGAGCAAGGGACTCACGTGTGAGCATACCCTGCCACAGTTATGGCGGCCAAAAGCGGTACAAAAGGGGGTGGTGATGGACGGAGCATCTGAACCAATCAAACACTCACTCCCAGTCAAAAGATCTGGGTTTGATCCATCACCGTTCTTTAGCCCACTCTGCCACCCCAGTTCAGACATGGCTATATGAAAATCAGTCTGACCCTGTGCCTCATGGGAACATTCCAGCCCGAACTGCCAAGCCATGCCTTCCCTGGACCGGAAACAAGCTTCCGAGGACCGGTTTCTGGCATTACAGCCGTCTTCAGCCCGGCTTGCTTGAATCCAGTGGCAAAGTGAGTAAGGGACTCAAGTCTGAGCATACCCTGCCACACTTATGGCGGCCAAAAGCGGTACAAAAGGGGGTGGTGATGGACGGAGCATCTGAACCAATCAAACACTCACACCCAGTCAAAAGATCTGGGTTTGATCCATCACCGTTCTTTAGCCCACTCTGCCACCCCAGTTCAGACATGGCTATATGCAAATCAGTCTGACCCTGTGCCTCATGGGAACAGTCCAGCCCAAACTGCCAAGCCATGCTTTCCCGTGCCCATCTTTATGTCTTTAATGAAGGCTAGATATTCTTCGATTGCGGCTGTGGCCAGAGGTGTATACCTGTTTGAAATGAGTCACTAATGTGTCTACTATTTTATGCGAGTCTTTGATTATAATTCCAGTCTCTAAGCAAAGCTGTGCCACCCACCTGCTCACTCTTTCCTTTCTGTCTAGCCAGGCTAGAAGCTTGCCTGTTTTGTCACCTAGCTCATAAATAGTGTGCTGCGTACTGGTAAGTTTGGATTTTGCCTCTTCCCATGCATATGCCCTATATTCCTGTTGCATTAATTGCAGCCTATGTGCCTTATTTTCATTAGTGGTCAATTTCTGCCTGGGATACTCCCTGTGCCAAAGTCTCAATCTGTTGCCTTTTGACCTGTTTGTGCCCTGCAATTAGGGAGATGGCCTTTCCCCGCAGCACTATTAAACTGTGTGTTCATTTTCAGCGAAATATTGCTATGTTGCCTTGATTAGACCTTTCCCAATCTGGCGGTTTTTAATATAGCCCAGAAAGATAGGAAAAATACAGCGTCATCCCGGGGTGTATGATATATACGTAATGAGTATGGGTGAGTGGTCTGAAATGCCCCTGGGTAAGTGTGAGATCTCTGTTACCCTTTCTAGCCCTGTTGCCAATGTATGTATGTGGTCGATCCTTTAAAAGCTATTATGTACGCCTGAGTAGAAAGTGTATTGTCGCTCTTGTGGGTTTCTGGTGCGCTAGACATCAATGAGACCAAGGGCCTCCGCAAATTCTATTAATTTGAGGTTTGCACTACTGGGATCTCTAGGGGGCTGTCTATCTATGGATACATCCATTGTAGCATTGAAGTCACGCCCATAATGAGTTCACCCTGCGGGAGCGAAAGTAGGTGCAGCACTGGAAGAATGTAGGTAGATACTAGGTTATAGGACCGCCCCTCCCATTGACAACCTATCACCGCAAATTGTCCCATGTCATCCATCCAGGATCCCTTTAATATCAGTGGGAAGCATTTATTAATTAAAATCCCCACACCCAAGAGCCGGAGGTGAAATCCGAGTGCACCGCTATTTTGTAGCCCCATCTATCCAGGGCCTTACATGCCGAGCCCACCAAGTGTGATTCTTGTATTAGCTCGACAGCCGGTCCCTTGCATTTAATGTATAGAAGAACCAGTCCCCTTTTTATTTTGTCACCCATTCCATGATAATACAGTGAAAGGGAGATGTGACATTCCAGGGGTCAAATAACTGTGTAGTAGAGCCTTCAGTCTGTGCTCCTATTTGTTTCTTACTCGTCATCCCATGGGTAGGAGTGCGGCGCACCCTGCGATATGTATGTCATGTTGCTGCCCTGCATGCTATCAATTATCACACCACTGTTCGGTACCATAACAAACAATAACCCAATAAATTGATCTCCACCCCCTGCCCCTAACCCTGCCTCCCTGCACAGCGGACTTAGAACTACCCGCCTCCCCAACTCAGCAGAGTGCTTATATCCCATACCTTTATACTTGCATAAGGGGGAGAGATACATAGCGATCTTCATGAGCACTCCCCTTAAAAATCTCCTCTGTCAGCAGCGGCTGAATGTGCACATCAGAATGTCTTTGCTCTGGCTGCAACTGTCTCTGGTATCGCCGTGCAGTATATCCAGCGTATTCTGTACCATCGGATTCCCAGCCACACCACACAATGTTGTCAATTCCTTGCGGCAATGCCATTTAGTTTGTCTCTCATTATTCGTTAGGCGTGATATTAATCTGGGTTCTCATCTGCATTTAATTGTGAGCCGCTCAAAGTTTCCGTCTCTCTTGATGTTGACGTCGCCGATTTCGTGGGTTGGTGCTTCTGTTTCAGTCCTTGCCTTCTGGGTTCTGTGGCCAGGCGCTATCCCTCAAGCCGCTTCCTCCGGGGTCGTGAAGAACCAGCTTTTTCCTTCTGCCTTCACCCTCAGCTTTGCTGGGAATAGCATTGCGTACTTAATTTCTTGATTGTGCAGCTCTTTCTTTACGTCGAAAAAATTACGACGCTGCGCAGTTATCCACACGTAGTGGGGGGGCAACTTGCGCTGCATGCAGAATTGTATCCCGATCCTGGAAGTTTTATATATACGTGCTAGTATGGGTCTAGGGGGTCCCCCAGTTGGCCCGGTACCCGGTGGGCCCTTTCCACCGAGAAGAAGCTGGACAGTCCGCGCGACTGCATGTTAACGAGGTCTTCCACAAAGAGATCCAGAGCCGGCCCCTTTACGCTCTCCGGTACCCCGACCAGGCGTATATTGTTGCGCCTCGACCTGCCTTCCTGGTCATCAAGCTTGTCCGCCATTTGTTTAGTTGCCAGTACCAGTTGGCGCACCTGTCCCTGCAAAGCCGCTGTGTCTGTGGAGAGAGCTGCTGTGGTATTTTCCACCTCTGCGACCCTTGAGTTCATTTTCGATACATCGGCACGGAGCAGTGTAATGTCTGTGGAGATCGTACCGATAAAGGATTGTACCTGGGTCAGGGTGGTCATTATGTCCTGCAGAGTGATTTCTTTAGGTCTTTCAAGCTGTGGGTCGCACCCACTGTCTGCGAGCATAGCTGGTGTGTCCGGCTGTTCCCTGTGGAATGCATATTTGTCTAGCTTGTTACTTTGCACTGTGCATTGGCCTCGGCCACCCATTACATCTTGATCAATGGGTGTCGCAGTAGGTCACTGGGGGGAACCAGTAATCGCCGCTGCCTGTGTCCCGTCCACACCTCTCCACCTGCGTTACTGGTGCACGTGCTTCATCCCAGCCCTGATGTTTGGTTCATGCTGTGTCTTCGTGTCTCCTTGGTATCGCCAATAAGGAAGAAAGCACCACAAGAGTTTATTGGGCACTGCAGTTGTGTCAGCGCCTCCCTGGTCTTTCACTAATCAGCATATATCCCGCTCAGGTGTTGTGGGGGCAATTAACCGTAGTCCCATGGAAAGTGGGGGTTGAAAGCAGGTGCAAAATCATGGCCAACAGAGTCTCCTGCACCACCCCAAGATGGACTAGGTAAGAGGACATGACAGAGCAGCTGTGGAGTGCGCTGTCCCAGTGAAATCAGCCCCTAAAATCCATTTGCTGCAGTGCCTGCATGGGTGGACCCCTCCTCACCACAGGTCCGCACCGCCGCTGCTGCAACAGACGTGGGACACCCGGGATTGCCGTCCCCAGTGCATGGCAGACAACCCCAGGCGTAGCAACAATGCAGGGCCCCCCAGCCGGTTGGGCACTCGCTCTGGGGATTGCGCAATGAGAGGTCTCGGTCTGGGCCCCAATGCGGTGTTCGTGCCCTTTTGAATCTCACCGGCGAGCGCAGCACCCGTACTCCGTTTTTTTCTCTGGTCGGTAGTTCGTTGACCCATGTGGAGCTCAGCTGGGCTTGTCTTGCTGTGAGCAGTGTAGTCTTATGCGCTCCGGGAGCTCAACACTATCTGTGGGGCGAGGGGGTGGGCCGATCTCCCCCTCGCCACGGGCAGCGCCCAATTTATGCAAGGCCCTGCTTACTTTCTCTTCATGGGCTGCGGCGCCACCCCTCGGTGTCAGTCACTGATGTTTGCTCACAGTGATTTGAAATTCGGAGCGTCCGTGCCCCGGTCGTCCCGGAGATGCCTCCATCCCTCTGCTTTGGTACAGTAGCCGGATTAGTTGCAGGATTATGTGAGGAGATCACTGTCAATCGCGGAGCTCTCTCAGGCTGCGCCCATTTTCGTTGGCTACTAGCCATGCCCCCTTCTCACACTATTTTTACCTAAAACTTTAAAAACTCATATGTGTGGATCTACTGGTTGGATTGTTGTCATTTTGCTGTCAGTTTATTTATTAAAATGTACTCTATTTTTAGAGTATATTACTGTTTGAGTTTTGCATAAATACTTTACACATTGTCTCTAGTTTTATTAAGTTACTTTAGTGGTGCACCCTGACAAGGATTGTGTTTAATATTTGAGTGGGTCTTCCACTGCTCTCAACTAATAACCAAGGGGGTCATTATGATGGTGGGCGGACTTGTGAAGGTGCTTGGGACCGCCCGCCTGTATGGCTGCTGTCCCAGACGTAGATTTACATTGCTACCGCCACCGTGGTGGTTGCATCTTGCTTCTTCACCATTGTGGCGGGTGCTGCTGGCTGCAGCACCCGCCACAATGCTTAAAATGTATGTAGTGCATTTCCCTGCACTATATGGCACACAGTGCCAGCCACTTAGTGCAGGGAAATGTAGAGGGGTACCATGGGTACACCCCAGTGCACCACCACCTCCACCCAACACAAGGGGTGGCCCCAATAGGCCCCAAAACAAATCCATTCCAGCCTTTCAATGGCAGTTTACCCACCACGGAGAGGCTGGCGGGGACCAGCATTGTAATTTGGTGGACGGTGCCTGCTAGGCACCGTCACCATTATACTGATGCTGACTGCTCTGCCACACAATCGGAACATTTGCCTGTGGTGTATCCGTGGTGGGCAGTCTTTGCGCCTACCAGGGTCGTGGTCCAATTCCCCCCACCATCCTGATTTGGTGGGGGGGAAAATTGCTGTTCGATGGCGGAGGGCCGCCGACACAGGGCTGGTGGTGGCGGGCCTTTCGCCATCGTAATCACCCCCCAAAGTTCTTACAGTGCTATAACTTCGACCAATGGGCTCCACAGTGTAACTCCTATGCCTGCTGTAAATCAGCTTCAATGAGATTTGTAAGCTATATATTAGGGTTGTAGTTGTACTAGATCCATCCACTATAGTGATGTCTCAATAGTCATATGCAGAGCAACATCACTGCTTGTGATGTCAGCTTGGTCAAAGGTTATATGATGTCACTTCAAGTAATGTCTTTAAAGAAGTCTAATGGCTTGGATGTCAATTCTGCTGCCCCTAAAATATTGTGGTTCAGTCAACAGTTAAAAAAGGGATAGAGAGAAGAAGGAAGAAAACGTAATATACAATATTTTAATTCATGTCAATAGATGAGCAAAGGAAAAGCCATTATTGTGTGATGGTTGGGCTGCATTAATACCTAATATAATTATTTTTACATTAGGACTTTCCATTAAATGATATTCCTTCACTAAAAGGACTATATAAGCCATTTAATAAATTGTTGTTTGCTGGTTGTTCTGGGAAGCACATTTTGTGCTGGGACGGCTCCTCTGCTAAGGCGGAGGACCGTTGCACCACAGAAAAAATAAATGGATAATAACAGCATGTTATTATCATTTTATTTTTCAGCACTTCTCTGTTGGGGAGGAGTGGGCTAGACTGCCCACAGAGTAGGGAGAGGCATGGTGGGCACTCTCTAAGTGCGCATGACAAATTGGCCAGCTGTCTTGTGCCGGCCAAACCGTCATGCGCACATGGCATGTTGTCTACAGGACTGTTTTACAAAGTCTGGGAAGAGAACATGCCAAGGCTCCCAGCAGGGCTGGACGGGGAACGAAAACCGGCCCAGGCAAAGTGCTCGGGCCCCCCCTCCCACCGGGGGGGGGGGAGCGAGCTCTTTGCCAGGGCCAATTTTGTTACAGGGCCGATTTTGCAGCTATGCTGCAAAACGGCCCTGTATCAAAAATGGCCCCAGGGGCCCAAAACCGGCCCGCCCGTGCGGCGCACCGGGGGATTGCCCGGTGCCCGCTATGGCCAGTCCGGCCCTGGCTTCCAGTCCCCATTTGAGCACCGAACCACGGGGCTCATACCAATCATGACTCTGCTATCAGCAGCGTCGTGGTTGGTGAGGGAAGTCTTTTAAGCTGGGTGCTTCCTGTTCCTGCTTCATCTGAAGAAGAAGAGGACAGAGGAGAAGTGGCAGCTGGCAGATACGTTTAATTGGATTTTTTCCTTTTATTTATTCACTTTATTTTGTTAAAACCCCCGCTGCTTCCCCCGCCTCACCGCTGCTGCCCCGTACCAACCACTACTTGATTCACTCTTGAGTGTGTGAGTTGATAAAGTAGCATTTATTTGCGCTTTTCAAATGGCACAGCATGTCTTTTTTCTGAGGATATTGTCCACTGTATCCCACATTAACCATACTCACTCAACATATTCAAGACTTTCTTACTAGCTCGATCTCAGAACAGAAATCAGTAATTTTAATGGTGTGCTGTAAAACTCACCAATGTCCCAAGGTATTTTCAGCACACATCTTTCTTTTCTACTTAATGGACTCGACTCAATGGTGATCAATTAATTGCTGATGACACATATATTCAAAAACTCCTAAGGGAAGTTGAAGTTTGGGTGAGGGCTAACTTCCTACTGCTAATTTAAAAAATAGAATGTATTATTTTCAAAGCTAAATGACAATCCATTCTGTCATCTTTCTTTAGCTTAGGGCTTCTCAGATCTTAGGGGGTCATTATGATGGCGGATTTCCCGCATACTCCGGGCCGGCGGAAGCCACCGCTGGCCCGGAGTATGCGGGAAATCCTCCGAGGAGGCCTGAAAGACCCACCGCCAAATCAGCATGGCTGGTGAGTCTCACAATCTGTCCGCCGCTTTTCCGCCGCGGTCGGAAGGCGACCACGGCGGAAAAGCACTAACATGGCAGGCGGTGTCTATCAGACACCGCCAGCCATATTAGGATGTAGGGAAAGTAATGCTTTTCCGCGGCGGCTTTTCCGCCGTGGAAAAGCATACGGACAATCACTTTGGGGTCCCGTTGCGGGCCCCCTGGGTGAAGGTTGCGTGGGGGGTGCACATGGGGGTACCTATGGTACCCCCCTGCCTTTGCGTGCACGAAGCGGCAGGCACCGCGCGGTGCCTGCCGCTTTGTGCATGCAAATGCACAGCTTTCGTTTTTTACATTGCGGCGGGTGCTGCTTCAAGCAGCACCCGCCGCAATGTAAAACATACAGGATGTGACCGCCAGGGTGGCGGTCACATCCTAATTGCCATGGAGGGACCGCCGCTGTCCATGCGGACGGTCCCCCCTACTCAGGGGTGGCGGACGGAAGTCCGTCCGCCATCCTAATCGGCCCCTTAGTCTCCACAAAGACGAAGAGCATACAGTTTTATTTTGACATCGATAGGTTTTTGAATGTTAAGGCTGTCTTTGTCAGTCAGTCAAATGTCTTTATTCGGTTTATGAGCAAACCATAAAAGCAAGAAAAAACAGTATATATAAACAGTTGTAAATACCTAATCCATTAAACACAATAAAGATTCATAAATATGTATAAAATCAATCATTAAAACCATTAAAACTATTTCATTTTAAACACAATGTTTAAAAAGGAATGTACATGGTATAGTGTTTTAGTTAATTTTCTCAAGATTCTTACAGCTGCTGATAAAAAATTAGTGATGTTAAAAGTTTCCCAGACATCAGTCAACATTTGCAAATGGAGAAGGGCTGGTCTCACTTGCACGAAGCCCTTGTTACTTAGAATTGGGAGAATAAAACTTTTCCTAATGACAATGAGGTGTTCACAGAAAAAGAGGAAATGTATAATGTCTTGTTGCGAAAAATTATCGCAAGTACAAGGGCCAAGGTCGTCTGCCCTCTTCCAACCTTTCTGTTCACCAAAAAGAAAATGGAATTGGTTAAATCTGAATCTAGTCAATAAGAAACGATGATTATTGTTTGTGACATAGCCGAGATACGGTTCCATGGATAGTGTTGTTTTACATAGCTGCTGGGCCCTTACTGTCACCTTTACCAGCTCTCTCTGTTCCCTATCCATGGTGGCTATGCGCAAGTACATTTCCTTAGACCATTTCATATCTCCCTTCACTAAGGTTTCTGGGGAGTGATATAGTTCTGGTCGACCCAGTTTACCTGCAAGCTTCTGAATATATTTGAGCCAGGGTATACTCAGCCCGCGGTCGAGTGACATACAGTCTTTCAGAATAGTGTGGTTAAGCATTAAGTCAGGGTTTAACCAAGGGGCTATCCATTTCAATAGAGGTGCCACAGCAATGGCGTCTTCAACAAAGCCAATTGCAAGCTCCTGATGGACAATGTAATTAGCTGTTGTCTTAGGGACAGATAAAAGGTTCTTTAAAAACCTTTCTTCAACCGTCTGTATGATCTTTGTGTTTTTGATGCCCCACAGCTTGGCCCCATACATAGCTAGTGAGATGCACTTGGCTGTGTATATTTGGATGAGGGCCTGCATTGGTCTGGCTCCTAACTTTCTGGCGAAACCCAGTACAGCCAGGGTAGCCCTTATCAATACGATTTTTTTCGCTGTGATTTGGGTCACCCAGGATCCCTGGTCGTCAAATAGTACACCCAGATAAGGGAATGACGTCACCCTGGTTAATATGTGTCCCTCACAATAAAACATTTTAGCCTTTGGTGATTTCTGTCCAATAACCATTATATGCGATTTTGAGAAATTTACACTCAAATCTAATGATTTCATAAAGACAGAGAAAGAGTCTAACATTAACTGAAGTCCCACTGCCGTCCTTGCTAGGAGTATATAAAAGTAGTGGTCCTAGACAAAACACTCCAAACATCAATTAATGTAAATCTTGATTACTCACAGAACAGATAATCAAATTAAATCTGTAACCAAACGGGGGAGAGATAGTACTTGCAGTATAAATGTAGTAAGCCCAACAAAATTCTTTCAATGAAAAACATGTGTCTCATAATCACATTTGTATCACAGTTTATTTACACATTCATAAAATTGATTGATAGAAGAGGGAAGAGAAGGGGGTGCTCAAGTGAAGGAAGGGAGGAAGGCTCAAGGCACAGATTGCGATAATTATGTACAAGAAGGGAACAATTTAAGGTTGCACAAGACACAAGGCCTAACAATACAATTCTATATACATTATTACATAAGGGGCAAGGGGATAAATGGTATAGGCCACAAATGAAGGGGGCGTAATCATCGACGTTTTGACCCTGGCGCAATATGGGAAATTAACGACCTCTGCTGCGGGTCTTCTTCAGGACATTGACAGATGACGGGAAAGGAGGCAAGGGGAGGGGGGGGGGACCTAAAAGGTAATATAGAGACGAATTAGGATAACTCATACTATGATGGGCTTACTAAGTTAAAAAATGAGAAGGTGTTGGGTACCTTACCACAAGGTTGGTGTGGGGGTGTATCACGCCAATTCGACTGGGCGGGCCACCTGAGAAAATGACATAAAAGGAACCGACTGTAAGCCCTTCTCCCAAGGCACAGTCGTCCAATTACTGATGAATAGGGTGTCAACAGTTACCCAAACATGGACTCACCTCGAATCAGTGCGTCCGTTCGCAACCAAATGAGGGGGGTAGATTCAAGTTGTTCAAAAAAGGGGGTTGTTCTAAAAAATATATAAGAATAAGGGACCCAATAAATAAAGGAAAAACAGGCCTTAATTGAATATCAGAGTAAACGCCCAAGCGGTGTATACAAAAAATGTAACTCACCCGGGTCTGGTCACCAGACAGAGGAGGTTCAATTGGAAGGGGGAAACCACCGTTAGTGGGACCTGTGCAAGAACAAACATAGCGGAGGTTGACACCAAGGCCAGTCCGATATCGGGCATTTAAACAACGTCAGCGTTCAAAAGTCAAATTACCTATTAGGATGTTCCTCGGGTTGTATAAATTCCACCGGCGCAGGCAAAATGCACTCCGAGTCGGGATAATACAACGAGTTTGTTAATGGCAAGGCAAAATATGCTCCGAATCGGGATATACAACAAGTTGTCTGTGCGTCCAGTATCACACGTGACTTGAGACCACGTGGTAGCAGTCGCCAATAGCATCTATTTCATCCGGGGAGTGACTAGTGAAAATAGACAAAGGACTGAAAACCTTTGTGTTGCTAGTTCGAGAGAAACCGGATAGAGGTAAAGGAGGGACAAATCAGCCGACAGGGATAAGCATATATGGGTGCTGAAAAACGCCATTGTCGAGTGGGAAGGAACCACTCGTGGTTCTCTGGGAAATTATGTCACAAAAATTATCAAATCGAGTTGATAAATTAAAGAGCCATGACAATGTACAAAATTAAAATAAAAAGTCCTCTCAGCAACTGTATGAGATAACTATGCTCTGTACCACAATATAAATTTGCCACAATCAATTTACAGAGGACCAAAATGCTTGCATTGTGTATTCAAGTATATGTAGCTCTATGTGCAAACGCTATATAACATAACCAATGACAGTATTAACAATTATATATCCAATACAGAAAACAAAAAACATAACTATACAGTTCGCAACAAATAAAGCAAATCCATAAACAAGCATATGGATTTGCTTTATTTGTTGTGAACTGTATAGTTATGTTTTTTGTTTTCTGTATTGTATATATAATTGTTAATACTGTCATTGTTTATGTTATATAGCGTTTGCACATAGAGCTACATATACTTTACTTGAATACACAATGCAAGCATTTTGGTCCTCTGTAAATTGATTGTGGCAAATTTATATTGTGGTACAGAGCATAGTTATCTCATACAGTTGCTGAGAGGACTTTTTATTTTAATTTTTTACATTGTCATGGCTCTTTAATTTATCAACTCGATTTGATAATTTTTGTGACATAATTTCCCAGAGAACCACCAGTGGTTCCTTCCCACTCGACAATGGCGTTTTTCAGCACCCATATATGCTTATCCCTGTCGGCTGATTTGTCCCTCCTTTACCTCTATCCGGTTTCTCTCGAACTAGCAACACAAAGGTTTTCAGTCCTTTGTCTATTTTCACTAGTCACTCCCCGGATGAAATAGATGCTATTGGCGACTGCTACCACGTGGTCTCAAGTCACGTGTGATACTGGACGCGCAGACACCTTGTTGCATATCCCGATTCGGAGCATATTTTGCCTTGCCATTAACAAACTCGTTGTATTATCCCAACTCGGAGTGCATTTTGCCTGCGCCGGTGGAATTTATACAACCCGAGGAACATCCTAATAGGTAATTTGACTTTTGAACGCTGACGTTGTTTAAATGCCCGATATCGGACTGGCCTTGGTGTCAACCTCCGCTATGTTTGTTCTTGCACAGGTCCCACTAACGGTGGTTTCCCCCTTCCAATTGAGCCTCCTCTGTCTACTGACCAGACCCGGGTGAGTTACATTTTTTGTATACACCGCTTGGGCGTTTACTCTGATATTCAATTAAGGCCTGTTTTTCCTTTATTTATTGGGTCCCTTATTCTTATATATTTTTTAGAACAACCCCCTTTTTTGAACGACTTGAATCTACCCCCCTCATTTGGTTGCGAACGGACGCACTGATTCGAGGTGAGTCCATGTTTGGGTAACTGTTGACACCCTATTCATCAGTAATTGGATGACAATGCCTTGGGAGATTGGATTACAGTCGGTTCCTTTTATGTCATTTTCTCAGGTGGCCCGCCCAGTCGAATTGGCGTGATACACCCCCACACCAACCTTGTGGTAAGGTACCCAACACCTTCTAATTTTTTTACTTAGTAAGCCCATCATAGTATGAGTTATCCTAATTCGTCTCTATATTACCTTTTAGGTCCCCCTCTCCCCTTGCCTCCTTTCCCGTCATCTGTCAATGTCCTGAAGAAGACCCGCAGCAGAGGTCGTTAATTTCCCATATTGCGCCAGGGTCGAAACGTCGACGATTACGCCCCCTTCATTTGTGGCCTATACCATTTATCCCCGTGCCCCTTATGTAATAATGTATATAGAATTGTATGGTTAGGCCTTGTGTCTTGTGCAACCTTAAATTGTTCCCTTGTTCTACATAATTATCTCAATCTGTGCCTTGAGCCTTCCTCCCTTCCTTCACTTGAGCACCCCCTTCTCTTCCCTCTTCTATCAATCAATTTTATGAATGTGTAAATAAACTGTGATACAAATGTGATTATGAAACACATGTTTTTCATTGAAAGAATTTTGTTGGGCTTACTACATTTATACTGCAAGTACTATATCTCCCCCGTTTGGTTACAGATTTAATTTGATTATCTGTTCTGTGAGTAATCAAGATTTACATTAATTGATGTTTTGAGTGTTTTGTCTAGGACCACTACTTTTATATACACTATTACCCAGGTCCTTTGACTTATTGGGTTTACCCCATTGTTTTCAACCGTCCTTGCTAGGAGGGCGGCATCATCCGCATATAAAAGTGCGGGAATCAAGCGTTTCCCTGCACGAGGAATATCTTTACAGGAGGCAATTAGGGCCGTATCTAGGTTATTGATATATAATGTAAAAAGCAGGGGCGCCAAAATGCACCTCTGCCTAACTCCATTAGATATAGGTATGTCTTCCGTACAGTTACCCTGTTGGTCATACCTCACCGTTGCAGATAACTCCCTGTGCAGGTCAGCTAGGAAATAGACGATGTTTTTGTCTACTCCACAGGTTAGGAGCATGGACCACAGCTTCGACCTATTTACTCGGTCGAAGGCCGAGGAGAGGTCCATAAAGGCTACTAATAGTGGGCCTTTCTTTGCCACCGTATATTTACCTATTAGTAGTTGCAAATTTAAACATTGATCCGTGGTGCCCATCCCTTTTCTGAAGCCATACTGGGCCACAGACAACGTTCCAGATTCCTCCAGCCAACCAGTCAGTTGGTCAAGGACCACCCTACCAAGCACTTTCACCGAGGAATCGATCAGGGATAGCGGGCGGTAACAGCTCGGGTCACTTCTATTTCCCTTCTTATATATGGGTATGATGACAGATCTTGCCCATGTAGAGGGCAAGCCCAATTGACAGGCATTTAGAAAGACATTATATAAAATCTTCGACCAGGTTTTTACATCAGATTTAAAAAGATCCGCCGGGACTCCATCCGGCCCTGGAGCCTTGTTACTCGTCATTTGCATAATGGCCTGTGTTACCTCTAACTCTGTAAAGGACAAAAAATATTTCTCCATGTTTAAAACTGGGCCTTCCAGCATCCCATTTCCATCATAAACTTGTTTAAAATTAATGTGCCATTCTTTTTCCTGGGTACCGCAATCAAGCTCACTATTGCTTTTATCCTGAAAAAAGGGCTTATTTACCACAGTCCAGAATTTGGCACTGTTTTTGATTACATCTATTGATAAAAGCTCGTTCCAGGCTTCCTCCCTAATTTCATTTCTTCGCTTTTTTTGTACTTTTTTATAAGTGTTCCTAAGGGCAGCAATTTCTGCTTTGTCAGGCGGAACGGCTTTCAATGCTACCATCAACTTGCGATGGGCTATTGAACAGTTGTGATCAAACCATTTTTCCCCGTTCCTGGGTTGCCCCTTTACTGTTTTTTTGAGGTCACTATCAACCTGAGTGCATATTCTGCCATAGGCTAATAGGACCTCGTCCCCTATGACATAATCTTTCAAACAGGTAGTCATATCTTCCCCAACCTTTCCCATCAAATGTTCCCTGAAATCTATCGGCACCACTCGGCACCATTTCAGGCGTCGAGCTTGATCGATAGGTCTTATATCATGGATTCCAGCTGTCTGGTTGGATTTGACTTTTTTCTTTAGATCGTCTGTCAGAGACACCCTGACAGGGTTATGATCACCATAGGTAGACCAACTCACTTTATACTGGCTGACCCTACTTGCTATATTTACACTCACAAAAATATAATCAATTGTTGAACCGGAACCTCTTCCTTTATAAGTTGGGATGTCTCCTGTAGACTTGGTGGGGCATATCAAATCATTACTTCCCACCAAATTTTCCAAGTACAAACCCTGCGGGGTGTGTTCAAAATGAGTATGATCTTTGTTCGCTGGACCTAGACTATCCCATACAAAACAGTTACCATTACAACGGTGAACATTAAAATCTCCAAGCACAATAACCGAATAACAAATGGTACTGTTAACATTATACAGCTCCAAAAAATCGTATAGACTGACTAAATGTTCATTTAAGATACTCTTTTCAAATGAGTTATAAAAGTTGACAATAAGCCAATTCCCAGAGGATTTAGTAAGAATTTCCACAGCTAGGCAGTGTGGTGTACCTGTCTCCACTTTAGTATAAGTGTGATGTTTCCTCTTTCCCCTGTAATCCCTTCCTTCCCCTTTAAGTTGTGCCATTCTTCTCTACATTCTAAGTTCTGAGAATGTACCTATTAGCATGATTCTCTTTTAGTCAGTTACCTGTGGCTGTTTATGGATGAGGTTTTATTAAACCCACTCTGTTCAACTGAAACGTCTTTTCCTTCATTATTTAATATACATTTGAACAATATTATACTGGCGACGATCGGAAACGAAAACAACCTCAACATAGCAACACATCGAAGTTCCTGACCTGCCCCCTCCTCCAGCGGCTGTTTTCAAGATCGCAAGAGAAGCGAAGACTTCCCAGCGGCAGCTCCGAAAGTGACATATTGGTGAGGAGAGCGGGAGGTTTCGTTAACAAAATAAGGGACTTGAAGATTAGTTGATAAAGACTTTGAGCGATTAAAGAAAAAAAGAAACGTTAACTGCTCGCGCTCTGTTCTCGTGCTTTGCTCTTCAACCCAGTGACGTCACCCTGCGTTTCAAGCGCATGCGTACCAGATGCACTGACGCCACTCTGCGTTTCAGGAGAACCACGCTGCGGTTCATTAGAACGAGCTGACGGAGAGCTGAACGCGCTGAACGCGCTACATTAGAACACACTGACAGAGAGCTGAACGCACTGAACGCGCTGAGATAGAACGCGATAATCACACTGACGGCATAAAGAGTTAAAAGGAGTACAATGTTAAATACAATTGACATTGTTCCTCAGTAAAAAAAAAAAGCGTTCCAACAGAATGTACTTTGTTAATGAATAATACTGCATCTCAAAGGGATAATTATACATTCAGAAAGGTTATCTTTTGTTATAACACGTTCTATTTATTTAAACAAACATTGGAAAGTGGAACATTCAATTTTTCTACTTTAATTCTCCAATTTCGGTACAAAAGAAGATATAGTTCTGACAAAGGAAATTAATCTTAAATAACAAAATATAAACTTATTCTTACATTTGTTTTAAAAAAAAAAGAAAAATGCAAAATGTAACACAACCAGCATTTTTTCTTACAAGTCCAGGGGAGCCTAATGTGAAATGGAAAAAATGGAAGAAAATATTCGCAAATTATGCTAGGGTTTGCGGAACCAACTTGAGTGCTGAAAGAAAACATTCACTTCTTCTTCATTGTCTAGGAGGCGAAGGACAAGATGTTCTTGAACATTTGCCAGACTTATCAGCTGCAGAACAAAGAAACCTAAATGAATACGAAATTGCCATTGTACAATTGGATAGACATTATCTACCTAGACTTAGCACCATCATGGAAAGGTACCATTTTGGCTTACGTGAACAGAAAAAGGATGAAACTGTAGAAGAGTACGTATCTTCTTTGAGGAAACTTGCTTCCTCTTGCAACTTTGGTCAGACACTTGATGAACGAATACGTGACCAGTTCGTCTTGAGATGCGCACATGATGATATAAGAAAAGAACTGTGGCTAAAAGATGAGCCTCCTTTAGAAGAAGTTTTGACCATTGCTAAACAAGTAGAGCATATGACAAGATGTGTCGGAGAACTAAAAAAAGAAAAAGAAAAGCCGTCCACCTCTGAGTCTAAAGACGAAGTAAAAATTGACGAAACTGTCTGTCAAGTAAAAAAAGTGGAGAATGTCACAAATGATGAGAGGAATGTTAGATCTACTAATCCTTCTTTTTCTTCCTCTAATAACAGATTTGCTTGTTATAGATGCGGTCAAATTAATCATTTAGCTAACTCTCCAATGTGCCCTGCATTGAAAATAACATGTAATGTATGTAATAAGAAAGGTCATTTTGCAAGGTTGTGCAGGAGCAAAACGTATAATGGTGACAACTCAAGAAGACGGTGGCCTCAACCTCAAATAAGGTCAATTTGTTTTGAAGTTAAGGATGACAAATCTGATCATCCCTCTCATTTAGTTAGAGTGGAAGGCTCAATGATAAATTTAAAATTTGATTCCTGCTCAAAAATAACTATAATTGATGAAAAATTGTATAATGAACTATTTAAAGACAAAGTTAAACTGTTTAAATGTGATATTTTACCGTTGGGGTATAGCGAGAAACCCATTGGAATGGTGGGATATTTCATGGCAGAGATAGAACTTGGTTCAAGAATCACCGTAGGTAAAGTCTATGTGTCAAAGAAAGGTGATGCACTTTTAGGTTGGTTAGAACAACGCTATTTAGGAGTGACACTTGATCCAAATGCCACTCCCCAAGTCAGAATTCAAGAAGTATCTAACCCAGTACAAGACAACAAGAGTGATGAAGGGTTGTCTTTGTCTTTGGCTAAACAATTTCCAAGTGTTTTTAAAGAAGAGTTAGGGTGTCTACGTGGTTACAAACACCATATTAGATTAAGAGCAAATGCTTTTCCTGTAGTGGCTAAAGTAAGGAGGATTCCTCTGATTGAACAAGCAAAAGTACAAGAGGAACTTGACAAACTTGTAAAGAATAATATTATTGAACCTGTGGAAGCAACTGAGTGGCTTGCTCCTGTAGTTATTGCAAAGAAACCTACTGGCGAAATTCGCCTTTGCATTGATCTAAGAGCTCTAAATAGGGAAGTTGTTGTTGATAGATTTCCCCTTCCCAACATAGATGAGATAGTCAGCACTTTAGAAGGTGCAAAATATTTCACCACTCTCGATTTAGCTTCCGCTTACCACCAAGTTGAGCTAGATACTTGTTCACAAGACCTTACTGCCTTTATTACACCAATGGGCACGTTTAAATTTAAGAGAATGCCCTTTGGCCTCGTCTCAGCTGCCTCAGTTTTCCAACGAATCATGGCCAAGATATTAAGAGGTTTGTCAGGTGTCAAGTGTTATCAAGATGATTTGTTAATCTATGGGAGTAGTGTTATTGAACATGATAGTCGTGTGTCTGATGTTTTGAAACGGTTAGATGGTGCTGGAATGACTTTGAAGAGATCCAAATGCAAATTTAGGGTCCAGGAAGTTAACTATCTAGGTCATTGTATTACTGGAGTTGGTGTCTTTCCAAAGAAAGAACTTGTTGAGTCTATAAGCAAAGTTAAAGAACCGACTGGTAAGGAAGAACTTCTCTCATTCTTAGGTATGGTAGAATTTTATGGGAAGTTCATTCCCAATTTTGCAGACAAAACGCACAATTTGAGAAAATTAACTGCGAAGAATGTTGTGTATAATTGGTCTCCTGAATGTAAGAGTGAATTTGAGTGTATTAAGAAAGAGTTGAGCAAGGCCCCTTCTCTTCATGCGTTTGTTCCGGGCCTTCCCACTGTATTGTTCACCGATGCTAGTGATAAAGGCCTAGGTGCCGTGTTGGTCCAGAAGAGAGATGGTAAAGATTACCTCATTTGTTGTTCTTCCCGGTGCCTTAAAGGGTCAGAGTCTAATTACTCCGTAATAGAGAAGGAATCTCTTGCAATTTTCTGGGCTTTGAGAAAGTTTAGGAATCTTGTTTGGGGAACGAAAGTATGTGTACTATCTGATCATAAGCCTTTGAAAGAGGTGTTTTCAAAGAAGGGTCTTGATGCCATTTCCTCAAGAATCAGAAAGTGGATTGTTTCTTTGCAGGAATTCGAGTTTGAAGTAGAGTATATTCCTGGGATTGCTAACAGGTCGGCTGATTGTTTATCTAGATTGGTTGACAGTGAGAATGTTGATCTTGATGATTTTTGTGAACTTGATGAGGGAACCAATGTGTGTGAAATAACTGATGGTGCAATTACTGAAATTGAATGGAGGTCGGAGTTGGGAAAAGATGATGAGATTTCTCAAGTTATGATGTCTTTAATGAATAAATCTCGTTTGTCCAAACCTTGGACGTTAGTTTCAGATGAACTCTCTGTATATGATGGTCTGTTGACTCGAGGTACTAAACTTGTTCCTCCCTCTTCTCTTAGAAATAAGTTGTTAGCTCATGCTCATTGTGGTCATTTGGGTATAGTAAAAACCAAAGAGTTTCTACGCATGCAATTCTGGTGGCCAGGCATGGATCTTGAAATCGAAAGAATGGTTAGGGAGTGTCCTGAGTGTTGTTCAAGCGATAAGATCCTGAAGACCAAACAGATGCCTTTAGTTAAGAGGGCCTTACCTGATCATCCTTGGGATGAGGTTGCTATTGACATTGTAGGTCCTTTATCTGGTATTGCCGATACTCCCTATCTCATCGTTTTAATTGATCTTTATTCGAGATGGATTGAGGTTTCTGCTGTCAGGGAAATTACCACTGATTCCATCATTAAGTTCTTGGAACCTCTGTTTTATAAAGAAGGTTTTCCAAATAGTCTTCTGTCTGACAATGGTCCCCAATTCTGTTCCTCAGTCTTTGTTGATTTTCTTAAAAAATGTGGGGTTTCCCATAAGAAATGTTCTCTATATCACCCAGAGTCTAACGGTGCAGTAGAGAGGGTCAATAAAACTCTGAAGGAGTCAATTCAACTTGCCCGTGCCTCTGGTCTGAATTGGAAGTCTACTCTCCAAGACAGGATAAATACCTATCGCTTTGTCCCCCATTCTTCTACTGGGAGGTCTCCTTTCGAACTATTTAAAGGTAGAATTCCCAATACTTTGTTGTGTCCTGGGTGGATGTGTCTAAACAAAGGTCTAGTGGATAATGACATAGGTGAGTGGAGAGCAAGAGAACTGTCCAAGCAGGATGCACGTAAAATATATTTTGACAAGAAGAAAGGTGTGGGTTCTCTGGAGATCAAAATCGGTGATCTTGTGAAAATAAAGACACCAGTTGGGCGTAAACCATGGTCCAAGTATACCAATGTTAGAGCTGTCATAAAGGTATTCAGGAATGCTGTAAAGACTGAAGACGGGAGAATCTGGAACAAGAGTCGTGTTGTGCTGGTTAATCCTAATTCAATTGTTGATTCGTCTTGTTGTGATACCAATTTGTGCAATAATTTCCTTTCTCCTTCCAATTCCCTATCAAACAGGCTACCCTCTCCTCCTACAAGAAGTCAAAGAGTTCGTAGTGCTCCGTATCACTTGAAAGACTATGTTTAGTCTACATTAATTTTTGCTTGCATTGCTTAATTTAGTGTTCTTCTTTTTTTGTAAAGAAGGGAGATGTGTGATGTTTCCTCTTTCCCCTGTAATCCCTTCCTTCCCCTTTAAGTTGTGCCATTCTTCTCTACATTCTAAGTTCTGAGAATGTACCTATTAGCATGATTCTCTTTTAGTCAGTTACCTGTGGCTGTTTATGGATGAGGTTTTATTAAACCCACTCTGTTCAACTGAAACGTCTTTTCCTTCATTATTTAATATACATTTGAACAATATTATAATAAGTCCCCTCAAGTTTAAGTGAAATAAGGGTTAAGAGACCCCCCTTCGCCCTCCCCATAGGGGAGGGGACTGTTGCCGACCAGAAGGCCACATATCCATCCAAGAAAACGGTGTTCCTTGTGTCCCAAGTTTCCTGGAGCCCAATGATATCACAGTCAGTCAAACACTCCCTCCACTTTACGTCATTTTCTTTGCTCTTCAACCCGGCGATGTTCCAGCTGAGGACCCTCGTTCTTAGATGTGGGGCCCTCTCTACCACCGTACCATCAGAACAACCAGCTTGACCGACCCCTACAGTGCTCATAACATTGAGGTTTCCACCCCCACAAATACTCGCTGAAATTCCATTTAACCCACATTCCTCCTCCACAGCCAATGGAGAAGCTTCAACAAAGGTATGGGATGGTCCCGGCCGTGTTCAAGTCAGTCATTTGAATCTAGATCACTCAGGGGCTGGTATCGATTGAATGTGGCTACCCCACGGCTGGTAAACCCTTCAGTGCCAATTTCTCTGCCCCTACATAGATCGTTAACGGGCTGCTGAGTTAAGTGTCTATAAAAGTACCCCAGTGAGCCAAGTGTAATGCCCTGATCGGACTGTGGCAGCGAGGAAGCTCTTAGCAAGGCATTGTTAACAAGGAGTTGATTACTGAAATTTATAATGACACAATCGCCCCTGATGTTCTTTTGGGATCGTCCTATCCATGCGACTCTCCTGGTGGTTAATATCTCATATGATAAAGCTACTGGAAACCCACACTCTCTGTTTAGCCACTATACAGTTTTATTCTTCAGAGATTCGTGGGATTCTTGCTTACTTATGTGACCAGCCTCTGTAAAAGGTGGTACATTTGTCAACACTGCGACAAACGGGGCACATTCAGGAGGTAGGTCTGGCTGTGCACTAACAGTGCAACCAGTCTTTCCTTCTGCCGTCCCTCTTTTGCTCCCTAGGCATGTTGCTGGTGGTGTATTTTTGCATGCAGTTTCCAGGGGTACAGGGGCTGCTTTTTCTACTGTACAGGATCCCTCATTTGTGGGCTTTGTTGTCTCCTTAATAACCATGAGGTCCTTGTCAACAGTTTTATCAGCTTTATCAATACGAGGTCCCATGAGATTGCCTAATTTCACAATTTCTGCAGACAGAGTGACAATTTTGGCCATTAAAGGTTTGATTAACTTGGTGATTTTTGCCTCCATAATGCCAATCAGGCAATCAAATTGCTCTGTATCTAATTTAATCGTGGCATTATTAGTTGCTACCTCATTTAGATTTTCCACACTAATGAGTGGCGGGTCAGCTCTTTTATTGACGGTTCGGCCCCCCCCGTTTAATCTGCATGTGCTTACGGGACCTCAACACTCTCTGTGTTACCGGTGCCGTGGAGCGCTCGGCTTGAGCATCATTTAATTCACCCGTGTTAACCAAAATCTGCGATAAATCTGTGGGTAGGAGAGCAAAATCTGCCATATTTACTGAATCATTTGGGGCAGCATCACTACTATCACACTGAGTTGAAAGAGATAACGCCGTGGGCGAAATAGGCAATGTAAGGGGACTATTTCCCTGCCCTAGTGATTTGCGTCGTTCACTATTTATTTTAGTCACTACTTTCACCAGATAGTTATCTAGTGTCGCTACTGCAGAAGATGTTTTGCCTATAGCGGATTTCTTCATCTTCAGAGGTTACAAATAAAAACCTTTAGGGGATCTGATGCAGTGCGGAGGTAGAGGAGATTGGTACACAATACAATGATTTGAAGTATTTCCACTCCTTATCCTAAGCGAGCCACACAAATACTATGAAAGAAATGAAGCTCTCACTCAAACCGTAAGGACGAGGGTCAGCTACGCAATACAGGAACCAAAATCCATGGCCCAGCCCAGCCTCTGAGGGCCACAGAGGGCCCGCCCTTGTCCCGGGCTTCTCCCGGGCTTCTCCCGGGCGCGTCCCGCGCGCGTCCCGCGCGCGTCCCGCGCAGCGATTCCTGCATGCTGTGATATAGATCCGATGGGTGGGTGGGCGGGCCTCGGCACAGGTGTAACATGCACGGGCTCCTGGGAGTTGGAGTCCCATGCTCGCGTGCTCCTCCTGCCCTCACAGCCACCTGCGTCCAAGGTCAATAGTCGGCACTTCCCAGTGCGTGCTCCCGATGACACAGTCCCCCTGGCGCTTTCAAAATGCTCTGGTGATGTGTGCTGCGAAGCGGGCCGTGCACCAGCGGGTTCCGCGAGGAGTTAAGAAGGTCCGATGGGAGGGTGGGCGGGCCTCGGGCACAGGTGTAACATGCACGGACTCCTGGGAGTTAGAGTCCCGTGCTCGCATGCTCCTCCTGCCCTCACAGCCACCTGCGTCCAAGGTCAATAGTTGGCACTTCCCAGTGCGTGCTCCCGATGACACAGTCCCCCTGGCGCTTTCAAAATGCTCCGGTGATGTGTGCTGTCTTTGTCATTGGGAGCTTCTAAATCAGCTTAGTAATACGAGACGCCTATCTCCCTTCGTTGTCCGCAACTCACAAAGCTAAGGTCATTGAAGGGGCTGGAAACTCCTGCTTGGACTTCTTTAATGCACAATATGTCGCCCTCCATATCTTTCAAAACAAGAAACTCCAACGGAACCTCATTTGCTGCAGTACATCTGATTTCAAGTTTAAAAGATGATATCATGTGTCCCAAACTAGAAAAACATCTATTTGCCTCCACAACAGGCAGAATTTTGCTCTACCGCTACTTCAGGGCCCCTTTTGTAGGAATTCTCTTTCTAACGACCTTAGGCATATGTCTTCCTTGCCTTTGTTGGTACAAGTCCTCAATATGCACCTGGTGTAGGTCACTTGTATGACCCACATCTGCCATAATGCAGTCATTTTCTGGCCTTAAGTACATAACCCCACTCCTAAAACAGCAATAATCTAAAATCACACTAAGACAAATCATGATCTCGCACAGTGAAATGATTTTAAAATGATTTTAAAACTCTTGGATTGGCATCAGACTCAAACGCGGCAACGTTTAAAAAATAGAGAGGCTTATTTACAAGCCCCTTACGCCACCAGTGAGTCACTTTTCCCATAATAAGGGGCAGATTTGCAAGCCCCTTGCGCCCCTTGCATCGTCTCTGCATCACTTTATTTGACGCAACGGCAGCACAAATAATGCGGCCAATTTACAACATGACGCATCACATTATAAAGCCCTGTGTCACATTATACCTGCGCCAGGTATAATGTATGCAGGGTGGGCATTCCCATGCAGAGTAAAGCCATGTAGAACTGACGCAGTAAAATTTACAGTATTTCACTGCATTACTCTACGCCTTCACTACGTCAAAATCCCTAAGCCTGCTCACACCAGGCGTAAGGAATGATGCAGGGCTTTTTGTATGGGACTCACCTATTTGTTGTGGCACATTGATGGAGTTGCATCACTTTCATGAGCAACTCCAGCAATGCGTCACTTTTGTTCCAACAGATGCGTCAGTATTTCTGACGCATCTGTTAAACCTTGCGCCATGGAGCACTGTATTGTAAATACAGCGCATCCATGGTGGTGCAAGGACGTTTGGCACTGGCGCACAGAAATTGACTCATCTATGCCGATGCGTTAGTTCCTTGTACATCTACCCCTACAAGTCACTCACCAGCGGCGGCAGGGGCTAGTAAATAAGCCCTAGAGAGCCTAAGCCCACATCTAGAATGCTCTGAACGGCTGTCAAAAGCGAAAGGCGCCAAGTCTTTTTCAACGAGGAACAGTGATGGAAGCAGTAGCGGCATGTAGTGGGAGTGTTGCGGGGTGGTAGGTCGGGGCGGGTGAGGGGCAGGGTGGGGGTAGTAGGTAAGTACATAAGTAAATAAATAAAACAAATGACATTGTGCGCACTGCAACGCAACGTTGCAGCGCACGCAATGTAATTTGTTTTATGTATTTATTTATTTATGTACTTACCTCCGGTCGGCCGTATGCCGGAGTTTACTACCCTCCACCCTGCCCCTCCCCCGCCCCACTGCCCGCGACACTCCCAAGACGAGCCGCTACTGGATGGGAACGAGTACCTTCACGTAAAGAATCGATTTACGCAAATCTTGGGCATTTGAGCTCAAATTACAAAAACAAAACGTAGCAGGAGGCAGAATCTATTTCAGAACCTTTCATGAAACGTGCCCTTGATCTGGATGCAATGCGCATTTCAACGCTTGCACAGACAGAAGAGCGCCCATTTCAGAGTAAATTAGTTTGCAAGTACGGAATTAAGTTCTGTCAAGGAAACTTTTTATTATAATCATTAAAGACAGAAGCAAGAGAAAAAAAATAATAATAATAAAGAACCAGATGGTGTTTGCCATATGGGTGAGCCATTGACATAGCGTGAATTAAAAATATACAGCCTCCCAAGAACCCGACTCAAAGCTTTCATTAATTAATGATGCCATTGACATCAAACGTGTGCATTAAAGTTTCCTGCTTAATTGGACTTGCCAACGTTATGTTGATATCCACGGACATACAAAAGGGACACCATAAATCTTTCAGCAGCAGCTTACCAAACTTCATAGCTGAGTTAAGAAGAGCAGGATATCTTTATTGGAAGAAGATAATTGATCTCGAATAATTTAATATTTTCCAGGGAGAGCCAGAGAATTATGTGTGTTTGCACAATAGGTTTCCCGCCAGATCTAACAGGTGCCACTGCTGTGTTTTTGTGCTTAAATCCCTCTGAGCTTTACATTGGCAGAGTGTTTTCGGGCCCACCTCACTGACGCCCTACCCTAGCACTGTGGGCTGTTTTTTCACTGGCTATACAATGTCAATGGGTTCCGTGATCACGTTAATACCAACTGAACTATTACCAGCGCTTTCGTAATGAATAACTACTGATTTATTACTTGTTAATAATGCTAAATTAATGTTGCGCTGACATTACCTTGAGATTAACAGTCAGAAAACGGTGCAAATTGACCTTAATAATGCCTAGTTACAAGTAAATTACTAGTTGCTAACGCTCACGTAATTATTAATTGGCAGTAACTTCATATATAGAGCAGAAAAAGATGGATCTTTGCTAGCATGCGGTTAATGATACTAATGCAAATTGAAATATTTTATTGACATAAACTAAACGCAAATAATGCTCGAAAGAACGTTTGGAATATGGTCAGCATGCAGTAAAAACATAGCTGTAACACAACTTTACTGTCAGTCAGTCAGTCAAAATACTTTTATTCGATTATTAGAAATCAAAAAAAGACATAGGATAAAACAGCAACAGACCATTGAATACAAATGTAGATACAGAATAAATATAAAATACACATAAATTAAAATAAACATGTTTAAAAACTCTCTCAGTATTTCATTTTAAAAACAGCAATAACCAATGTGCAAATAATTCATGAGTTAGATGGTGTACCCCGTGACCTACATCGCTTCTTATTAATACGGGCACATGCAACCAAATAGCTTGCTACATGGAAAGTGACACGTGCACTAGATAGAAGTTGCAGAAACAGGAGAGCAGGCCTCAACTGGAGAAAACCAGCCTCTCTCAGGATCTGCAGCAAATATTTTTTCCTTGTTTCTGCGTAATGATCACAAAATATCATGAAGTGTTGCGTGTCCTGGGTTGAAAAGTTATCACAATCACAAGGTTTGGCCTTTTCTGGCGTGTCCCATGTGTTAAAATGGCCTAACATAAAATGTATTAAATTAAAGCGAAATCTAGTTAGAAGGAACCGATGAAACGGTCTCGTTACCAGAGTGAGGTAGGGTTCAAGCCCCGGGGAAGTTATTAGTGCATAGTTTCTTCTAACAAACGGTTTTTCCATCTCCATTGCCTCCCGCTCAACTGTAAACAAGGCCATTTTAATCTCCCTCACATCCTCTCTTTTAATACTCCCTGGAGAATGAAAGAGCTCTGGTCTTCCTCTGGATGTTGTCCTGGTTTGTATATCCCCAAATAGCAGAGCCATAAGTGGCTATTGCCAAGCATTTAGCTTTGTAGACTTTAAGTATGGCCTCCATTGGTCTCGCTCCCAGCCGTTTAGCAAATCCCAACAGGGCCGCAGACGACCTGGCTACCGCGTTGCTTTTAGACTTCTGTTGGGGACCCCAAGTTCCTTTTTCATCAAAGATGACACCCAGATAAGTAAAAACAGGCACTCTCTTAACTTCCTCCCCTCTGCAAAAAAAAAGATTTACATTTCCTTTTCCTACCACAATATCCTACCACCATAACCTGGGATTTTGAGGTGTTCATTTTAAGGTCTAGTGAGGTCATAAAATCACCAAAAGTGGCTAACAGTCTATTCAGGGCCACACCAGATCGGGCTAGAAGAACTGCGTCGTCCGCGTATAGGAGGACCGGAATGTTGGTTTCTCCTACACGCGGTACGTCCACAGTTGCCTCAGCTAGAGCTGGCTCTAGAGCATTTATGTACAATGTAAAGAGAAGGGGGCCAGGATGCAACCTTGTCTGACCCCCCTCTCCGATTTGAAATGACTTGTGCACCTCCCTGCTTGAGTGACTCTGACTGATGCTAAGAGGTCACAGTGAAGGTCAGCTAAAAATCCAACTAAAGGGGGATCGATGCCTAATCCCAAAAGGATCTTCCACAGTTTTGACCTATTTACTAGGTCAAACGCTGATGAGAGGTCCATAAAGGCCATGTATAGAGACCCCTCCTTAGCGATAGTATATTTGCTGATTATGAGTTGGAGATTTAGGCACTGATCCAGGGTGCTTCTTCTAGCCCTGAAACCGTACTGCACGTTAGACATGATCCCGCTGTCCTCAAGCCAGTCTGACAACCTGCCCAATATGACTCTGCCTAAGATTTTAACAGCAGAGTCAAATAGAGAGATGGGCCTATAACAGGCAGGGTCTCCCCATTGTCCCTTTTTAAAGATTGGAATTATTATGGACTTAGCCCACGACTCAGGTATATTATTTACTCTTGCAGCATTGAAGATGTTTGTGAGTATCTTAGACCAGAATTTCGGAGCACTCTTATACAGGTCCGCAGGGACCCCGTCTGGTCCAGGGGCCTTGTTTTTTTGTGTATCATTGATTGCTTTTTCAACATCTGCCTCCCCGAAAGCCATTATGGGCCCTAAGTGACCGGGAGCTTGGGCCGCTTGAGAGGGCTCATGACTCGGCTGGGAATAGATATTACCAAAATGGGCGAGCCACAGCTCATCTGGGATGATACATTCCATGTTATTAATCTCTACCCCAGAAAAGAAAGGCTGATTAATAATGGCCCAGAATTTTTCACTATCCCGCAAGACCTCTTCTGATAGCAAATCAGTCCAGGCTTCGTTTTTAATCTGGGATTTACGAGCATGAATAGCTTTTTTGTATCTTTTCCTTAATATTGCTATTTGTACTCTATTTCTAGGCGATTCTTTCAGTGCTTTGTAAAGGGCAGAGTGTGCTTTAGAGCAGTTATGGTCAAACCATCTGTTGCCGCAATGGTTGCCAGGTTTATTTTTAGTCCTCAAGTCATTGTTAACTTGTTGGCATATAACGTTGAATGCATCAACTATCTTGATCTTGATGTTAGTGGTTGAGTGGTCCAAACAAATTCCCACCTCCGGTTCAACCTTACCCAAAAGATCATATAAGAAATTTTCCGGGATCAGGTTAGCCCATTTTAATCTTCTGCCCTGATCTTTTGGTCGGAAATCCATGTCAGTTAGGACATGCATGTTTTTTAAAACTCCAAAGCCCCCTGGACCACCTCTAATGTCACAGGGTTATGATCGCTAAAAACTGAGTCTACTACCCTATAATTTAAAACATTTGGCAAAACTAAAGAAGACAAAAAAATGTAATTGATGACTGTTCCTGTGTGGCTGCCCTTAAACGTAATAGACCTAGGCCCATCGACTCCGCAGCCTGATTCATATAAATTCAAGGAGGCCAAGAGGCTCTCCAGAGCTTCCCCTTGCTTTGTATGTTCAAAGAGAGTTAGACGCGAGTGTGGGGGCCCCTCGCCATCTTCCGGGGAACACTCCAGGCTACAGGGATGAATATTAAAGTCGCCCATGAGGAGAACCTCAAAAGTATTCTGTTTGTTTTTATAGCCTTCAAGGAATTCCTCAAGGGACACCAGGTGCTGATTAAGACTGACACTATCGGGGGAATTATAAAAGTTGATAAGTAATATAGTAGGGAGTTTAGTGACAGATAGTTCTACAATTAGGCAATTTTGGGAACCTGAATTGAGCGGTTTTAACGATCCATTCATATTCAATGAAACTAAAAGAGCCAGACCTCCCTTTGCTCTGCCTGTCAATCCAGCAATAGCCGGAATATAAAAATGAGCATAGCCGTCCAAGATAAGGCTGTTTGTTGTGTCCCAGGTTTCTTGGAATGCTATGATATCATATATTTTGACAAAATCTAACCAGTTCTCGTCCTGCAGTTTAGATCTATTCCCAGCAGTATTCCAACTAAGGATTCTGCAGATATTGTCTTTCAGTGGTTTAGGGGCAATAACTTCCAGTAAATTTCCTGAATTGTCTAGTCAATCGACCTCCTCCAATGAGCTCAGAGGGGAAAAACGATTAGACAAAGTCAGGCCCCCACACTGTTCCCATGAGGCACATGGTCAGACTGATTTGCATATGGCCATGTCTGAACTGGGGTGGCAGAGTGGGCTAAAGAACGGTGATGGATTAAACCCAGATCGTTTGACTGGGTGTGAGTGTTTGATTGGTTCAGATGCTCTGTCCATCACCACCCCCTTTTGTACCGCTTTGTTTGCCATAAGTTGGCAGGGTATGCTCAGACGTGAGTCCCTTGCTCACTTTGCCACTGGATTCAAGCAAGCCTGGCTGAAGAGGGCTCTGCACCAGTGTTAGGCACACCAGATTATACGAAGGCCTTTACACTCTATGTACACGAGAAAGATAGATGTGCATTGTCAGTTTTAGTACAGACACACGGTGACAAGCAGCGTCCCTGTGCATATTTTTCTGCAGTTCTTGATCCTGTTGCTCGTTCGTTGCCTGGATGTTTTCGTTCAGTTGCAGCAGCAGCTGTCTCCATATGTCAGAGTGAAGGGATATTTTTGTCACACAAACTGTTGGTGCTAGTACCCCATTCAGTAGATGCCCTTTTGAATCAGACCAAGACTCAACACTCAACTAGTGCTCGCTTGACAGGATACGAATTGCCACTGTTAGCACCTCATATTACATTGAAGAGGTGTGCAACACTGAATCCAGCCACTTTGTTGCCATATCCTGCGACTCAGTCTCAATCAAAGGAGCCTCACGATTGTATATTCCTTACTGAGGAACAGACAAAGGGTTGCATCGATTTGCAAGATACGCCCCTTCCAGATGTCTATGGGGAGCTGTGGATTGATGGGTCCTGTTTGAAGTTACCAGATGGCACAACCTCAGCCGCATATGCAATCACCACACTTGAGACAGTAGTGGAAACAGCTCGCATACCACAGAAGTCAGCTCAAGCAGCTGAACTAATAGCTTTGACACGAGCGTGTGAGCTTAGTACTTATTTATGTATGAACATTTACATGGATAGCCGCTATGCTTTTGGAGTGGTTCATGATTTTGGCCTACCCTGGAAGGAAAGAGGCTTTCTTACATCCCACGGGATGCAGATAATGCACAGAGAATTAGTACATAATCTCTTGACTGCACTTACATATCCAAAGAAAGTTGCCATTATGAAGTGTAGCGCACACAAGAAGATCACTGACAAAATAGGACAAGGAAATGCCTTTGCAGATCGTGTGGCTCGTGAAACTGCAATACAGCGAAGCACTACATCTATGTACGTAATAAAATCACAAGCTGAGCATTGGCATGATGCTAGAGAGGAAGTATTGGATATACAGAGATCTGCCTCTGTGAAAGAACTTGAGCAGTGGTCCAAAGAAGGAATGTTAGATGATCAGGGTTGTTGGCGTAACAAAGAAATGAATAAATGGAAATTGCCTGCAGCCTATTTACAACCTATCGTTCAAATGGCACATGGGCTGGCACATGTTGGAGCTCTAGCAATAACTAAATTGCTTACACAAGTCTGGGAGCATCCTGAAATTGCCAGCACAGCTAAAAGAATAGTACAGTCCTGTTTGATCTGTTGGCAGTACAATCCTGGAAAAGGGACACAAACTCCTACAGGAGGGTTTGCTACACCACCACCTTTTGAAGTTTTGTAGATGGATTACATCCAGCCTGAATGCTGCAATAATCTAAAATATGTCCTAGTGGTGGTATGTGCCTTCAGTAAATGGATAAAGTCGTATCCTGCAAAGGATAATACTGCTCTTACCACAGAAAAGGTGCTTCTGAAGGATTTCTTTCCAAGATACGGTGTTTGTAAAATTTTGTGAAGCGACAACGGACCTCATTTTATTGGGCAAGTTGTTGAGTATGTCCTGAAAGGGTTAGAGATCAAACAGAAATTCCATACAGTCTTCCACCCACAATCAGCAGGATTGGTGGAAAGGTATAATGCTACCTTAAAATTGAAGCTGGCAAAAATACTGGTTCCACGTCCCTAAAGTGGCCAGATGCACTGCCTTTGGCACTGTTATCCATAAGATCGGTATCACACTCACGATCAGGTCTTACACCGTATGAGGTGGTATTTGGAAGACCAATGAATATTTGGGGAGTTCCTAAGCCACGCACCATACATGATGTACCTTGTGTTCTGTCGAATGATTATTTGGCACAGTTAACTGATAGTTTGACCTCTATTCATCAACAGGTTCGAGAAGCTCTTCCCGACAGATCTACAGGTGAAGCCCATGATCTCCGTCCCGGTGACTATGTTATGATAAAAGTGTTCGACAGATCGAACAGCTTGGAACCGAGGTGGCGAGACCCGAAGCAGGTGCTGTTGGCTACAAGGACAGCAGTTCGAGTGACGAACAAAATAATTGGTTCCATACCACGCACTCCAAGCGTGTATCGCCCACCTTGGTGGAACCTGCTGCAATGACCATCGAGAGATTCTGGAGATGGAGAAAGGTCAAGCTATCTCACCTGATGAATCTACGGAAGTCTTCTCGGACCACACGATTTCTGGAGCATCACAATACAATTTGCTGAAATGCCAGAAACCGGTCCTAGGAAGCTTGTTTCCGGTCCAGGGAAGGCATGGCTTGGCAGTTCAGGCTGGACTGTTCCCATGAGGCACAGGGTCAGACTGATTTGCATATGGCCATGTCTGAACTGGGGTGGCAGAGTGGGCCAAAGAACGGTGATGGATTAAACCCAGATCTTTTGACTGGGTGTGAGTGTTTGATTGGTTCAGATGCTCCGTCCATCACCACCCCCTTTTGTACTGCTTTGTTCGCCATAAGTTGGCAAGGTATGCTCAGACCTGAGACCCTTGCTCACTTTGCCACTGGATTCAAGCAAGCCTGGCTGAAGACGGCTGAAATGCCAGAAACCGGTTCTAGGAAGCTTGTTTCCGGTCCTGGGAAGGCATGGCTTGGCAGTTCGGGCTGGACTGTTCACATGATGCACATGGTCAGACTTATTTGCATATGGCCATGTCTGAACTGGGGTGGCAGAGTGGGCTAAAGAATGGTGATGGATTAAACCCAGATCTTTTGACTGGGTGTGAGTGTTTGATTGGTTCAGATGCTCCGTCCATCACCACCCCCTTTTGTACCGCTTTGTTCGCCATAAATTAGCAGGGTATTCTCAGAAGTGAGTCTGAAGGACTGGACTATTTAAGGCCCAGTGGTGCCAGGGAACAACACCTAAAACCTTCGTGGGATACCTGTTCTGGCGCACTAAAGACAGAGACACGGGAGACTTCCTTCGGCGTCAAAGATCAGCGTTTATTACTGCAGGGAGGCAAAAGTCACGAGAAGTACAACTACATGTAGTTCTGAGAGTCTGCTTCAAATTGCATTTGTGTGTCGCTCCCTTTTATACAAGATCTTGTCATTTGCACAATATGTAAGCAAAAGGTTACAGCTCAGTTCCCACAGTAAAATTCAAAAGGATCGCTTTCATGTATTCAGAACCCCGGAACATAATTACATTAACATCACCAGTTCCAACTGTAAAAGCACATCTTCCCACCATTAGGTACATTCCACTTGAGTTGTAAATAAGCAAGAGAAAGAGACAAGAACAGCTGCAGGGAAGTCAGACAACAGGGAGGAGAGAGTGTGAGGATAATATTGGATGCGTAATCGTAGCTTAAAAGGGCTTGATCCCAGCACGTGCGAGGCTGAAACAATAGACCGGCACGGCAGCATCACCTTCGAGCGGAGGCAACTATCTTAGCAGTGTCCTCCCCCTACTCATAAAAGACGCATGAAAAAGGCATATGCTTCTTCCGTGAAGCTTGGGAACAAAAGGTCACGATGCGGACAGTTGCCTGTTCGCTGACTACGTGAGGGCAAGAAACAAAATGGATGCCGTATCTAAAATGGAACCCGAGGGTTCATTGGAAAAAACCTGTAAATGAGACGAACTTTTCTGGGTAGCATGGCGATACCGCGTACACTTACTAAACTCGTCATTTACGGTTCATAGATACCACACTCGTCCATATTCGGCGATGCCCAAAACGGCGTAACGGTTTTCATGGAACTTCAGACGCTCCTTTTGCCCTCATGTAGGCAAGAACTAGTCGAAGTCGGAGTCAATCTCGATTCTCATCAGATCATTTAGATGTTGTTGGAACATAATTCTATCCATCAATGCCTCTTTGGTAACAGATGGCCTTCTTATACACTTTGTAGCGCAAAGGCCACATAAGGCAGGACCACACTGTACACAAAGGCAACACGTGAACAGAAACGTCACAACAACCCCTATAACCATGAGAATCTTCCAACCCCAAGTCGACATTAGATTCCAAAACCATCCTAGAAGCGTCCAATCTCCCTCGTCCACGTGTATGGACTCCGAGATTTTGTGCAACTTGGAGATGGCTTGATAAACCGTTGGAGCGTTATCCGGTATGAATATGCAGCAGCTCGAATGGATGACTTTGCACACACCACCTCTATCTGCTAGAACAATGTCTAGAACCATACGGTTCTGTAACGTCATAAGCCTATCCGCTTGAAGCTCTGCTGTCAGATTACCAAGGGCGCTTGCAGTTATGTTAGCGGTTGACTCTACTACACGAGTTAACTGTCTCAGATTTCTGCTATTGACCATAGGGCCCCAAAACGGTAGGAAACCCTTGAAGAAGTCTCCTGCTTCTTGACCGGAAGTATCCTCTTTACTAATGACGCCTCTCACAACTCTGATTTTGTGATAGTCGGCAGCAACAGTGAAAGTCGGGGGCAAGAGATTTGCAATATAGCAGGTACCTGAGAAGTCATGAGGTAACCACGTATACGCTCGGTCATAACATACAAAATAGGTACCCTTGGCAGTCAGAAAGACAGGGGAAAAGAGCATTGGTAGAACGTAAGTATCCACACAAGCACTCTTCCCAAGCTGGGCTCTTGGATTTCGGCCACGACCTTGCAGACAAAAGTGGCCTAGGTGAGGTACAATCCAGATCGGAGATGAGCTTTTAAGCTGCCTATCACCCACTGATATACTATACTCAGTCTCACTAAGGTACTTATAGGCCTGCACTTCCTCCTCTGGGATGAGCGAAGCATCAAAAATGTCTCTATCTAGATCAGCCATCGCTATCGCCAGAGACTTATGGTACGGGCCAGGACCAAAGTTTGCTGAGCGTGGCTCTCGATGGGGGTAGGAATCTAGTGCACTACGGAACATGATTTGGAATGCCCGAGCTGACCCTTGGGGGCTGTACGGAAGAACCAAATATGGGATACCCCTGTCCATGGTATGTGGCATTAGCCCACACACCCAACAATTTGTAGTATTTACCACTAACTGATGCTGATGCAAAAGTTGCACAAAGGAATTGTTTCTAAATTCTGCACGTCTGACTTGTTCATGTTGGGGCAGTAGGTGAAAAGAATGTGGAGAAACAGTAGAGACGAAATTTAGATCGTGAGAAGGAGAGGTAGGTAAGGCAGAAGGCAGTAATGATTGAAAACCAAAATATACTCCACCCACCAGCAGCATAGAAACAGTTAGGAACAACATGAAAACCTGTAATAAAAAACATTTTGTTCGAAATGTGCTGTACAATTTAGATCTTTGCGCCGCCTTTTCCTCTAGCTTCGACAGCTTGGAGAACTCCATCCTCTAACAACCGTCCGCAACGTTCTTGACGCACTTCGTTCTGAGTAGCGATTATCAATTCCCAGGAGTTCCCAGAAATCGACAAAAGGAATTGACCTAATGTCAATAACTGCTAAACAGAAAGAAGTACCCGCACGGCCCTACGGCCAACCCAGATGGCAGGTTTTAATCAGTTAAATAATCAATTTTATATACGTCTCCTAGCTGTTCTGGAAAAGAAATACATACATAATAAAATGTCCACAACGGTCAAGGCAAAATGTGAGGGGGTATTTTGAAATCAAAAGAAAAGAAGAAATGTATTCGTCTTTATTGCGTGCACGAAGAAAGTATCGGTTTCTTCCAGGTCGAGTCTGATCTTCAAACAGTGGATTGGATGGCGAAAGAGTGTTCGATTGTTCAGGCAATTGTTCAGTACTTGAATTCTTCAATAGTGAAGGAAAGGAAATTGTTTGAGAGGAATCAACAGGAGTGTCAGATAAAACTGAAGTGTTCCCTATGAGCTGGGCTTCCCTAAATGGGACAAAGCGCTGGGGAACGTCAGTTTCAGACGAGGAAAAACCTTTACGTATCCATGTGTCTGCCGGCAGAGGAAACGGAACCTTCTTGGTGTGGGTGGCATGCACCCAGTGTTTTCGTCCCTCCAGCCAAACCGCCGTCCTCGTGGCTAGTAGCACCTGGAAGGGTCCCACAAATCTCGGCTCAAGGTGACGTTTTCGTCCGAAATTACGGGTGAGGACCCAGTCCCCTGGTTGGAGCCGATGACGAGGACCCTCTGTTTGTGACGGCAGAGCCTCAAAGACCTGTTGATGAATCAAACTCAATTTAGCAGTCAGATCATATAGATAATCAATCAACATTGGATATTCAAGTCTGTTAAACTCTTTAGGCCTCGGAACCCCCCAAATGTTCGCAGGACGGCCGAACACAATCTCATATGGGCTAAGCCCTACTCGAGAGTGTACAGTAGCCCTGGTCGATAAGAGAGCTAGAGGCAAAGCGTCGGGCCATGATAAACCAGTCGTTGCCTGGATTTCAGCAAGCTTCAATTTCAGGGTGCCATTATATCCTTCCACCAAACCTGCTGACTGAGGATGATTAGCACTATGAAATTTTTGGGATATTCCTAAACCACGACACACATTCTTCATCACACTTCCCACAAACTCACTTCCGTTGTCCGACCATACAATCCGAGGCATGCCGTACCTGGGGAAATACTCTTTGAGCAGAATTTTTGCTGTGGATAGAGCAGTATTATCCTTAAGGGGGTAAGCCTCAATCCATCTGGAGAATGCGCATACTACGACCAAAACATGCTTCAAATTGTTGCATCTCTCCATATGGATGAAGTCCAATTGGATAACTTCGAAAGGACATGTAGGAGGGGCAAAATGACCAGGTGGAGTGGGGGTGCCCTTACCGGGATTATGCATCAAACATACCATGCAATTCTTAACCACTCTCTCTGCACATTTAGTAATCCCATCATTCTTCCATACAGGAGACAATAACTTGCATATGCCCTTCGAGCTAATATGTGCTGTTCCATGGGCCATTGTAACAACAGCAAGCACATATGCATCCGGTAACATCCATCTCTGTTTCTCTGACAAGTCAACCCAACATCCATTCTCGTCTAACTTTCCCGTGCTTTCTTTCCACTTAGTCTTTTCCATTTCAGTGGCCTCATTCTGTATTTCCTTCACACTTTCAACTGTGTCCTCACAAATGCTAGTCTCGGCTGGCCATCTTACCGAATTCGCAACGTACATTCGATTTGTCAGATCTCTAGCTGTCTCTTTAGCAGTTTCGTCTGCAAACGCATTACCATGACCAACATCATCTGTCACCTTTCGGTGTGCACTACATTTAATTATGGCCACCTGCTTAGGCAATGTAAGTGCATCTAGAAGGTCATTCACAAGCTGTCCATGTTGAATCTTCGTACCATGCGACGTAAAAAATCCTCTTTCTTTCCACAATCGCCCAAAACTATGTGCCACACCAAAAGCATACTGACTGTCTGTAAACACATTCACCCGTTTTCCTCTAGACAACACACACGCTCTCGTCAAGGCAATCAACTCAGCTGCCTGAGCCGAGTTCTGACTCAATCTCGCAGTTTCCACAATCGTACTCAACGTCACTACAGCATACGCAGTCGTCACATCACCATTCGGTAACTTAAAACAGGAACCATCAACATACAAAGTACCATTGGGATCTACCAATGGAGTATCTTTTAGGTCAATACGACCCTTCGTTTCTTCTTCAGTTCTCAGATAACAGTCATGTGGTGCTACATCACTTGACTCCGTGTTGATTGGCAATAATGTTGCTGGGTTCAACACATTACACCGTTTTATCCGTATGTGACTAGCCAGTAACGTCAGCTCATACCCAGACAACCTTGCGCTCGTCAAATGTTGAGTTTTCGTTCGGTTCAAAAGAGTGTCAACTGCATGCGGAACCATCACCGTAAGCATATTATCCATGACCAGACCTGCGGACTGTCGAATGGACGCCGCAGCTGCCGCTGTTGCTCTTAAACAACTCGGCAAAGCTCTAGCTACTGGGTCTAAGGTCGAAGAAAAATATGCGCATGGGCGCTGTTTGTCACCAAATTGTTGCGCCAGAACACTCAACGCACAACCATCCCTCTCGTGAACGTACAGTGTAAATGGCTTACTGTAATCAGGAGTACCTAACACAGGAGCCGAACACAACGCATCGCGTAATTCAGAGAAACCTTTTTGACACTCTTCAGTCCATGGCAAAGGAGTCGGAACATCCTTGCAGGTGAGCGCTAACAATGGTTTCGCCAATAGTGAAAAATTTGGGATCCATTGTCTGCAGTATGACGTGATACCTAGAAAGGCACGTACATCTCTCTGAGTTTTTGGCACAGTCATTTGGGTAATCGCAGCAATTCTTTCTGGGGTCAACCTTCTCCCTTCTTTTGACAATAAGTGACCTAAGTAGGTTACTTCTTGGCAACAATATTGCAGCTTGGAAGGTGACACCTTGTGATGTAAGTCACATAAATGCCGCAACAACGATACTGTAGCAGTTCTACAAATATCCTCGGTATCAGCAGCTACCAACAGGTCGTCAACGTACTGAATCAAGGCTGCGCCTGCCGGTAATACAAATGAATCAAGTTGACTTTTAAGGGCTTGACTGTAGATCGACGGACTCTCACAATAGCCCTGTGGTGCACGTTTCAGTCTAAAACTGCGACCACCTAATGAGAATCCGAATAGGTCTCTGCTTTCCTCAGCAATCGGGATACTAAAGAAAGCATTCTTTAGGTCGATCACCGTGAACCAGGAGGCAGACGCTGGAATCAGGGTCAACAAAGTCGTGATATCAGGGACCACGGGGAACTGTGGAATCACGATTTTATTTACTTCTCTCAAATCGATTATGAAACGGTACACAGGAGGTTTAGATGGATCAGTTCGTTTTAAAATGGGTAACACAGGACTATTACACACATTTCCCCGAGTTTCTTCAACGACGTCCTTTTCGATCAGATCGTGTACAATCGTTAATAGCGCCCGTTCTCCCTCAATGGAGATACGATACTGAGGTATACGTGGCAATCGCACATTTGGTTTCAGCTTGATCATATAAGGTGAGATGTCCAAGAGACCCACGTCATTGGGACCTGTGGCCCATAGAGACGCAGGAAGGGAGCTCAATTCCGGCGGGAGTTTATCGATCGACAAGTACATAGGAGAGATTACTCTTCGACCTAATGTAAGCTCCACTCCTTCAGGAGAGCAATACAATGTCGCATATAACCGTTTTAGCAAATCCAAGCCCAGAAGATTCTCACCACAACCAGTAGATAAAATCAATGGAGCCTCCAGCTCACGAGGGCCAATTGTAAGGGGTAAAGGGCTAGAGAAAGGATTGCTAACAGGGGCGCCAGAGAATCCAACGGAAACATTTGTTAAGCCGGACAAAGGTGCGCCAGGGAGTTTCAAATGCATGATGGAACTTTTCGTCGCACCAGTGTCTAACAGAAAAGGCTCAACTACGCCAGATGTAGCAACTGCGACGTAAGGCCCACTCTGATCAACCGGGACTGACACTACTCCCTCTCTCTGTCGGTGGCTGTCCTAGTAACGATCGTTTACAACAGTCTCATGTTCAACGTAATAGTCGTCCGCCTAATACTGCGCTGATTTATCGGACCTTACATTTCGCTGGTCAAAACAATTAATCGCGTCCGAGGACGTATTAGGGCGCTCAGTCTGATTTTGAAAGGTACCGCGGCCTCTACCTCGAGATGCTTGTTGAGGACCACCACGACCCCCTCGTGCCGATACACCATTAAGGCGATCACGTAAAGCCGGACAATCATATTTTATATGTCCCTCTCTTCTACAATATGCACACTGGTTATACCCAAGCATAGATCTGAAGTCAGAGGAGTCAGGACGTGACTGTATTCTGGAGGATTGCGATTGTGGTCTATATTGCTGTTGCGAATCATTTTGATTTGAACGTGGAGGATACGCTTGCTGCAACAAAACCTTCGTTTTGAGCTCCTTCGTTTTCTTATCTACACGATCACTTTCTTCTTTTTCCCTATTCTCATAATATTGAGCCGTCGCTAATATCTGTGCAGTGGTTGAAACAGCCCATGCACTTTCTGAATTCTTCAATTTGTTGCATAGTTCAGGTAACAGATTTAACACGAACTTATCAACGAATAACCGCAGACCTCCCTCAGTGCTCATATCCTGACCACTATGATCGATAAATGCTTCCTCGAACCTAGTAAAGAAGTCCGAGACACTCTCGTCTTTCTTTTGCTTACAAGCTGATAATTTATCCCAGTTCACCCTCATCGCTGGCATGAGAGTTTTCATAAGTGTAATTATTCTCTGAGGTAGATCCGTAATTAACTGCTCAGGCTTAGCCCCACCAACTTGTCGGCCATCAGCTGCTATTAGTGCAGCCCAATCACCGCCTAACTCATTCGCATGATTTTCCTGACGAATTTTCGCCCAAACCGGTTGTGGTACAACGTTACCGAACAGCATGTCGATGTCGGCAATGTTCATAATAGTAGCATCTACCAATTGAGACAACTCTTTATAGTAACCCGCCGGATTCTTGCGTGGATCAGGCAAGGACTGTTTGACCTGTAAGACTTCTGATCGCTTCCATGGGAGGTGTATCCAAACTCTTTGGAAATGTGGCAAAACTGGGGGAGCAGCACCAGGATCACCTGGCATCCATACTGGCGGGACCTCTCTCATAGGGTACTGACCAGGAGCCGCTTTCCAATTCTCAGAGTCGTCATCAAACGACACTCGAGAAGGCACTGTCGACCTATGGGCTAACAATCGTTCTAAGGCACGTCGTACATCTCCACCTACAATCATACCGCTCAAAAATTGACTCTGAAGTTCAATCATATCGGGCGGTACGTTATCTAAATTGTCATTATACCCTCAAAAAGTTACACATTTCTTCGAACACGAATCTCTGTGTCGGCTCATTAAACTGAGAAAACGTCTCGAAAACCATGCGTGGAGGGTAGTTGGCAGGATGTCTTATCCACCTATGTGCCATTGTCACTAACGTCTCTTTTTCCCTTCCACTAGGGATCTGACTCCGTCTTTGGGGAGTTTCAGAAGTATCGGATGGAAATAACTGACCAGAAAGCGGTGAATAAAGGGTAGCAACAGTGTTAGGGATACGATTACGAACAGAAGGAGAAAGGAGAGCAGGAGCCACAATGTTTGAAGTGACGGCAGACACAGCAGAAGCAGGCAAGATAGTCGGGGTGGCAGGGACAAGAGGCTGAGAAGGTACAGGCAAAGGAGCAGTAGGAATAGAGACAGGTGGTGGGACAAACGTAGGACCAACACCGGGCTGACCCGCAGCCGCCGGAACAACAGGAGGGACAACAGGAGGAACAACAGGCGGAACTACAGGAGGAACTACAGGGGCTGTAGCACCCTGTGCATAAGGAGGTGGCGATTTCATCAAATACGCTAACAAGGGATCCTCCTTTAAATCCTCTTCTTTCTTATCCTGACTAGTTGGTAAAACCGGATAACATTTGTCTATCCTCATGTGATGCAGTCTAGTGGAAACTTCTATTTCTTTTTCTTCTTTATCTCGCTGACATTGTTGTACAACTTGCATTATCGGAACGATCCCTTCTCTTCGATCCTTTTTAAGCTGTTTGATTTCTTTCTGCTTGGCCTCTTTACGCCACAACCGAAAGGAATCAAACATAGCTGGCCTAGCTTTCTTTTTAAACAATTTAGCTTCAAGATTATCTAAAATCGCAAGTTCAAAACTTCCGTGCGGTGGCCAACTAAGGACACCATCTTTTTTCGTGTAACGGACCCAATATTTATTATATATAATAGGGCCCACACCATGTCGACTATAGAGCTCATATATCGGAGTTCCAACTGGAGGTATCGGACACGAGTCCTCCAACCGGGAATCCTTGTTGCAACATTTAAAGAAACCAAGAAAACCACTATGGCTAGGCATCGTGCACACTAGCCTAGTATCAAACTTCAAGGGTTACCGAAGTACTGAATCTTCGTGAAAGACAAAACCCTCGGTTTTTGGCAATTGCAACTGTCAAATAACAACTAAGAACCAACAACTAAGAACCACAAATGCAATGGAACCATGCAAACAACAAAGCTTCAACAAGCTGAAACAACAACTAAGGACTGGGAGCGACCCACAAATACTTAACTGAGAGCTTCAATGGCGTCACCAGGAAGGCCCGTCTATCGTCTCGCTGTACGAAAGGTCTACGCCAGGCGTCGAAAACAGGTCGACAGTCAGGGCATCGGTCCGTCGCAGCCGTCAGGAGGCGGGAATCTTCGCGGGAAAAATCTTCGGACCACTTATTTCGACAACAGGATCGATGAAGCGGGGTGCACCTTTTCCTCGGAGATTTCACACGAAGTTCCTCACAATCGTCAGGCTTTGGACCGGTACCGCCGATGTCGCCCCACGTTGGGCGCCAACTGAAGGACTGGACTATTTAAGGCCCAGTGGTGCCAGGGAACAACACCTAAAACCTTTGTGGGATACCTGTTCTGGTGCACTAAAGACAGAGACACGGGAGACTTCCTTTGGCGTCAAAGATCAGCGTTTATTACTGCAGGGAGGCAAAAGTCACGAGAAGTACAACTACATGTAGTTCTGAGAGTCTGCTTCAAATTGCATTTGTGTGTCGCTCCCTTTTATACAAGATCTTGTCATTTGCACAATATGTAAGCAAAAGGTTACAGCTCAGTTCCCATAGTAAAATTCAAAAGGATCGCTTTCATGTATTCAGAACCCCGGAACATAATTACATTAACATCACCAGTTCCAACTGTAAAAGCACATCTTCCCACCATTAGGTACATTCCACTTGAGTTGTAAATAAGCAAGAGAAAGAGACAAGAACAGCTGCAGGGAAGTCAGACAACAGGGAGGAGAGAGTGTGAGGATAATATTGGATGCGTAATCGTAGCTTAAAAGGGCTTGATCCCAGCACGTGCGAGGCTGAAACAATAGACCGGCACGGCAGCATCACCTTCGAGCGGAGGCAACTATCTTAGCAGTGTCCTCCCCCTACTCATAAAAGACGCATGAAAAAGGCATATGCTTCTTCCGTGAAGCTTGGGAACAAAAGGTCACGATGCGGACAGTTGCCTGTTCGCTGACTACGTCAGGGCAAGAAACAAAATGGATGCCGTATCTAAAATGGAACCCGAGGGTTCATTGGAAAAAACCTGTAAATGAGACGAACTTTTCTGGGTAGCATGGCGATACCGCGTACACTTACTAAACTCGTCATTTACGGTTCATAGATACCACACTCGTCCATATTCGGCGATGCCCAAAACGTCGTAACGGTTTTCGCGGAACCTCAAGTCCCTTGCTCACTTTGCCACTGGATTCAAGCAAGCCTGGCTGAAGACGGCTGAAATGCCAGAAACCACTCCTAGAAAGCTTGTTTCCGGTCCAGGGAAGGCATGGCTTGGGAGTTCGGGCAGGACTGTACCCATGAGGCACAGGGTCAGACTGATTTGTATAAGGCCATGTCTGAACTGGGGTGGCAGAATGGGCTAAAGAACGGTGATGGATTAAACCCAGATCTTTTGACTGGGTGTGAGTGTTTGATTGGTTCACATGCTCCGTCCATCACCACCCCCTTTTGTACCGCTCTGCACCAGTGTTAGGCACACCAGATTATACGAAGGCCTTTACACTCTATGTACACGAGAAAGATAGATGTGCATTGTCAGTTTTAGTACAGACACACGGTGACAAGCAGCGTCCCTGTGCATATTTTTCTGCAGTTCTTGATCCTGTTGCTCGTTCGTTGCCTGGATGTTTTCGTTCAGTTGCAGCAGCAGCTGTCTCCATATGTCAGAGTGAAGGGATATTTTTGTCACACAAACTGTTGGTGCTAGTACCCCATTCAGTAGATGCCCTTTTGAATCAGACCAAGACTCAACACTCAACTAGTGCTCGCTTGACAGGATACGAATTGCCACTGTTAGCACCTCATATTACATTGAAGAGGTGTGCAACACTGAATCCAGCCACTTTGTTGCCATATCCTGCGACTCAGTCTCAATCAAAGGAGCCTCACGATTGTATATTCCTTACTGAGGAACAGACAAAGGGTTGCATCGATTTGCAAGATACGCCCCTTCCAGATGTCTATGGGGAGCTGTGGGTTGATGGGTCCTGTTTGAAGTTACCAGATGGCACAACATCAGCCGCATATGCAATCACCACACTTGAGACAGTAGTGGAAACAGCTCGCATACCACAGAAGTCAGCTCAAGCAGCTGAACTAATAGCTTTGACACGAGCGTGTGAGCTTAGTACTGATTTATGTATGAACATTTACATGGATAGCCGCTATGCTTTTGGAGTGGTTCATGATTTTGGCCTACCCTGGAAGGAAAGAGGCTTTCTTACATCCCACGGGATGCAGATAATGCACAGAGAATTAGTACATAATCTCTTGACTGCACTTACATATCCAAAGAAAGTTGCCATTATGAAGTGTAGCGCACACAAGAAGATCACTGACAAAATAGGACAAGGAAATGCCTTTGCAGATCGTGTAGCTCGTGAAACTGCAATACAGCGAAGCACTACATCTATGTACGTAATAAAATCACAAGCTGAGCATTGGCATGATGCTAGAGAGGAAGTATTGGATATACAGAGATCTGCCTCTGTGAAAGAACTTGAGCAGTGGTCCAAAGAAGGAATGTTAGAAGATCAGGGTTGTTGGCGTAACAAAGAAATGAATAAATGGAAATTGCCTGCAGCCTATTTACAACCTATCGTTCAAATGGCACATGGGCTGGCACATGTTGGAGCTCTAGCAATAACTAAATTGCTTACACAAGTCTGGGAGCATCCTGAAATTGCCAGCACAGCTAAAAGAATAGTACAGTCCTGTTTGATCTGTTGGCAGCACAATCCTGGAAAAGGGACACAAACTCCTACAGGAGGGTTTGCTACACCACCACCTTTTGAAGTTTTGCAGATGGATTACATCCAGCCTGAATGCTGCAATAATCTAAAATATGTCCTAGTGGTGGTATGTGCCTTCAGTAAATGGATAAAGTCGTATCCTGCAAAGGATAATACTGCTCTTACCACAGAAAAGGTGCTTCTGAAGGATTTCTTTCCAAGATACGGTGTTTGTAAAATTTTGTGAAGCGACAACGGACCTCATTTTATTGGGCAAGTTGTTGAGTATATCCTGAAAGGGTTAGAGATCAAACAGAAATTCCATACAGTCTTCCACCCACAATCAGCAGGATTGGTGGAAAGGTATAATGCTACCTTAAAATTGAAGCTGGCAAAAATACTGGTTCCACGTCCCTAAAGTGGCCAGATGCACTGCCTTTGGCACTGTTATCCATAAGATCGGTATCACACTCACGATCAGGTCTTACACCGTATGAGGTGGTATTTGGAAGACCAATGAATATTTGGGGAGTTCCTAAGCCACGCACCATACATGATGTACCTTGTGTTCTGTCGAATGATTATTTGGCACAGTTAACTGATAGTTTGACCTCTATTCATCAACAGGTTCGAGAAGCTCTTCCCGACAGATCTACAGGTGAAGCCCATGATCTCCGTCCCGGTGACTATGTTATGATAAAAGTGTTCGACAGATCGAACAGCTTGGAACCGAGGTGGCGAGACCCGAAGCAGGTGCTGTTGGCTACAAGGACAGCAGTTCGAGTGACGAACAAAATAATTGGTTCCATACCACGCACTCCAAGCGTGTATCGCCCACCTTGGTGGAACCTGCTGCAATGACCATCGAGAGATTCTGGAGATGGAGAAAGGTCAAGCTATCTCACCTGATGAATCTACGGAAGTCTTCTCGGACCACACGATTTCTGGAGCATCACAATACAATTTGAGACCGAGAAAAGATTCTGCAGTTTTGAACGAGACTGGTTGAGCTACCGCCCTGGGTTTGTGAAACGGAGAGCCAATGAGGCAAGGGGGGGATCAGCCTTGCATTAGTGTAGTAACACCCATCTTGTCCCGTGGTGAAGAAATCAACGGCTACCCAAGGGAGAAGAGCTCCAACTATTGTTTTCGACAGGTTCTTAGAAAGATCGATCATCGTTGTCGTTGAAATGAATAACAAGAGGAATATTTGTGCTGTAGGGTTTGTTGTTGCCTTGGTGGTTTTGGAAATAACCACTTGGTTCATTGAAAAAGAAGTTCCTGCTCGACAGCTTTTTGTTGCAATTACTCCAGCTCCACTGGAGCATCGTTACTATACTTTTCCTTATCATGAGCAGAAACTTCGACAATCCTATCTGAATAACATATTCATCCAGATGTTGCATCATATCCATAATGCTACAAATACTACCAATTGTTGGGTATGTGGGGTGATACCTGCACACCAGAAGAAAGGAGGAACACCTTTTATTCCTCTACCGTTTTCCCATAATGGTTCATGTCAAGCTTGGTATGCCCTTTTGTTTGCTTATGGAAAGCCTTCAGTAGGTGGAATCATTTTTCAATTAAATAAAGAATGTTACCAAGATGAAAATGGTTATCCTCAAGCTAAAGGGACAAAATGGGAATGGGATGAATACCAACCGGACAATATTTTGACACATATGTCTTCACAAATGTGAGGAATATGAAGAACATTGGACCCTTTGTGATTTCTGTAACCAGAGCAAAAGCAGATTTATGTATTGGCAGTGTTGGGAGAATTCATGTAGGACGAAGTGAATGTATTGCTGTTCTGAACATTGAGGGCATGAATAATAGTAGTTTTACATCATCTTACAACACCTACTTTGTGTGTGGTAATAAATTATACTATCAATTACCTGTTGGGTGGTTTGGGGTATGCTACATATAATTTTTGTTACCCCCGTGTTTTTAGCACATGCATCATATCATCTTGACCTGAAGTTGTACAATGATATTTCTAAGAATAGATACAAACGAACAATAAATACACATGAGATTGATCAGACAGATAACACTTTGCAACAATATGTTGATTTAAATTTGGGTTTGTTCTTCTTTGTGGGTGCTGCATTGAATAGCAGAAAAATCAGACGATTGACTCGTGTTGTAGAAGCTGTCACCAATCAGACAGCCATGGCACTTGGGAACATTACAGAAGAACTGCAAATTGCAAGAATTGTAGCACTCCAAAATAGGATGGTGCTCGACGTGATTTTGGCTGATCGAGGTGGTGCAGGCCACATCATCGGTAGCAGTTGCTGCATCTTTATACTTGACCACTCACCTTCAGTTTATGACGCAATCTCTAAGCTGCATAAGATTGCTGCAGACATTCACCCAGAGACTGGTACATGGACATTTTCAAACTGGATATGGACACTATTCTATGTATACTACTGGTGATACTATTTACATGCTGTACTTGTATACAACGTGGTCCCATGACTTGTTCCATGTGCCTCACTGCTTGCATACCGGCCAAATGAAATATTGCAAAAGAACAACAAATGTTAAATAGTGAAGTTACTGAAATGATGAACATTAATATACAGGATGCAGATTTAGATTACCCCAGATAGACGAATGTCTTTAGCAAATGCTGAAAGGTTCGTCTGTGGTAATTTAGCAATGATTAGGTTAAGCATTAGCAGAAAACATCTTGTATTTAGAGACTATCTTGTCCATTTTACTGAATCCATTCTGTATTCTGTCGGCCATTTTGTTTGCCATATGCTCTGTCCTACCTTCCTGAAATCTGCCTAGAAACAAGATATATTTATACTCTTCTGCTTTGCACCTGCTCAGTTGAGCATGCAGCTGTCTCCAACTTGTAACTGTCAAGATGTGTCCACCAGAATTAGCTAACTGTCAGCCCTTCCCACTTGTTGCTTGCACACTCTCTGTATTACCTTATATGTTTTTGAAACCGACACTCTGTGCCTTGTACCGCCTTCATTTCAGCCCCTCTGTGGGTATAAAAGGACTAAGCTCCTTCCAGTCAGTGTGCTACCTCATACTCTACCGAAGGGTGTTGTGTGAATGTAGTTCCACCTCATGAGGTTTAATAAACTCTGTCTTTTCTATTCCAGTTTCTGTGACAACTTCTTATTATTGGTCTAAGGACTCTAAGCAGAGAAGGGCGAATCCCTTGCACTAGTAGGCCTGGCTGAGGTTTGCTACCACAGCCCCAGTGGGCGGTGTCTGCTTCCTTCTCCCCGATGTACACCGAGTCCTCTCAAGTTGGCGGTGCTGCAGTTAACCTTGTCCCTCACCCCGCCGCTCTGCTTCCCAACAGGAGCTCGTGCTTGTTGCCTCAGTAGGCAGCATAGTCCCCCACAAAGCCGTGGTCCACAGGAAGGGGCCAAGCTGATCACAAGTAAGCTGCGTGTCCAGGCGCTACCGCAGAGCCTGCAATTTGTCAAAAGTTGCCACCAGAATCCCCAGACTCTGAAGAGGTGGGTGCTCTCTGGGATGCTTGGGGCGCCATCCCCAAACATGAACTCCACTTTCCCCCAGCATGTAGAGGAATAGAGCACACTCAGGACTCGAGGCAAATTGCAAAGTTCCTTCTTTATTTTATATATATATATTTTTTTTTTTTTCAGCTCAAAAAGAAATGACAGCACTCACATTCAGCATTCTAGCAGCACTTCAGTATATTTTAAACAAATGATCATCTGCCGCTTCCTATGTTGTCATTAATACATTAACATAAAAATAGGACAGACATTCAACGCATAGTCAGCAGTATGTTTTTCAAGCACCACATTGGAGCATGTCAATTCCTATTCAAAATTAATCATCATTGATATATTGTCATTCACAATCAAAAAATGTTGATTCCCATTATTGTGAAGAAGATTGTTGTCAATTAATTCAATGCATTATTATATTCCATCAATTATTGATTCTAGGGAATCACTCATTAAAATGATTTTTTAACACATGCAATCATAATTTAGCTCTGTATGAGCCTATATTTCTCTAAGAAATAATTGACATAATTATTTTTTTTACTCTGACATAAAATGTATTTTACACACATGCAGATTCATAAGTTAGCTCGATATGAGTCCATATTGCTTCATTGAAAATTACTTACTATCATTAATTTCTATTCTGACTTGCAGAATTTCCACTCATTGCTGCAATTCTAAAAATAAACTTAAATAAAGGGGACTCTGACAATCATACCTTATAGGACGGTTATAGAGAGTGAATTTTCTTTCACTCTTTCACTATTATTATTTTACCCTAAGTGGACAGGTAATTCCTCCTCGGTATTAAGGTCGAATGGCATCTTAGTTTGCAGATTTACAATGTATCTGGACTCTAATCATCTCAATGTAGTTACTCTCCTTCATTGGGAAATGATCCAGACAGAAAAACTAGAGTAGGTTTCTATTACTTTTATGGTGGGTTGCAAAATGTCTTGCCACTGGGTAAGTTTGATCATTCTTTACAATTGCCTGTGCATGCTCCAAAATCCAACGTTTGGTCAGATGGATCATATACCAATATACATGAGTTGGCTCAGACATTTCAGACAGTAGACACAATATGTTACATCAAATTTGTGGCATCTGTTGTTAGCCTTTAAGGTCGTGGAAAGACCAGAAAGTGACCATTTCCCCTTGCAATTGGGGCTACCTTCTGATCCATTCTTAATACCTGATGGTGTAACCGAATCTACCAGAGAGGTGGGAGAGGTTGAGGTATCTAATAACAGAAGAGCGGTAAAGTGGCCACACATATTAGCAAAAAAAGATACACTTATGGGTATTTATAATACATTTGCGCACATTATTCCTTTATATGATAATTTGAGCTTGGGTTCTTACGAAGTTCTTAATATGCACCAACATTTAGTTGAGGCACTAACTCCCCTCCTGAGTAAAACATGTTGTAATAAGAAAGCTAGCACAAGAAGGCAACTAGAACTAGAGACACCGTGGTATAATAAGCAGTGTCGCCTAGCAAAAAGTAACCTAATTAATGCCGTGAAATCTAAAGATCAGGAAAGGATAAGAGAGTGTAGACACGATTATAAAAGACTACTCTATAGCGCCAAAAAGGAATGGGATGACTCGATCTGGGAAGATCTTCCAAATGCTGCTAGGGAGCATGATCAAAGTACCTTTTGGAGCTTGATAACAAAAAACAACAAAACGGGAAGCTCCAATAGGGATTTCTTCCTGGATGAAAAAACTTGGTATGATCATTTTGTCAAACTATATGACTTGGCAGGGGGGTCCCCAGACCTAAACAACCAAGAACTTCCCTTATCGTGTAGTAGTCCTATCAAATTTAGTATTGAAGAGACTCTGAACGCTATAAAGGCAATTAAGGCGGGCAAAGCCCCAGGCCCAGATAAATTACCAGGGGACCTATTTACGTATAACACCGAAGTATGGTGCCCCTATATAAACTTCTTGTGCAATTCCATTTTCCTGGGAACCCCGATTCCTGAGACATGGAAGGGTGCGGAAATAGTCACCATATATAAAAAAGGGGACCGCTATAATCCAGGTAATTACAGACCGATAAGTTTAATTGATATTTTACAAAAAATCTTTGCCGGGCACATTTTAAACAGACTCTTAGATTGGATAGAGGAAGCCAAAATCCTCTCAAAATATCAAGCAGGCTTTAGAATCAAGACAAGCACCGTAGACCAAGTGTATAGGTTCATGTGTATTTGCTGGAAATATGTTCAAATTAAGAAATGTAGCCTATATGTTGCTTTCATGGATTTACGCTCAGCGTTTGACCTTGTCCCCCGTTCCCTATTATGGGATACCCTAAGGAAAATGGGCGTCCCGGTTGAATTGCTGTCTAACCTCATAAAACTCCACACTGATAATTTTGCAAAAGTAAGGTGGGGAAGAAATGGCGAACTCACCCAAGCAATACCGGTCAAAAGGGGGGTGCGACAAGGGTGTGTGCTGGCCCCGACCCTTTTCTCTTTATTTGTAAACAATATCCCCCCCTATTTGGCACAATGCAACCATGATTCCCCGAAATTATGTAATGAGGCAATTACAGCATTGTTATTTGCGGATGACACCATTTTAATATCACAAACACCTAAGGGATTACAAAACTTAATAAATCAATTCAATAGTTATTGTGTGTTAAAGGGGTTAGAAATCAACTCTCTCAAAACTAAGTATATGGCCATTAATCCACCAAAAACCTTTAAGAAGAACTTGGCATTAAATAATACTAAGCTAGAGTATGTGGAATTTTTTGATTACCTTGGCATCAGGCTTGATCATAAATTATCTTGGAAAAAACAATTAGAAAAAAGTAGGCTGACGCTTAAACACAACTCTCTACCAATTTTAAAAATTCATGGAGGGAGTACTTCAAAAGCAATAACACCTGCGATTGAAGTGTTCAAAGCAAAAGCACAATCTGCAGCCCTGTATGGGGCAGAGATTTGGGGGCCTTATTCAAATAAGTTATTTGATATTGACGAGAACGCGTTCTTCAGGCGCCTACTAAGACTACCACAAAGAACGCCCTTAGTACCTGTTTACCTAGATATCAATTTAAAACGCACAGATCTTTTATGTTGGCTGAGGCCACTACTCTATTGGGTGAGATTGTGGTCTACCCCTGAACTCGCTGACTATAGAGCTGGTTTATTGGAAATTAGGGAACTGGACACGTTTAACTCAATCAAGTGGTTAAAACATACATCCACTTGGCTTACAAAAATTGGTCTCTCACATTTTTGGAAAAATCCAATTGTATTGCAAACTAATTCTAAAGAACAGGTAAAAATTGCTTATTGGTATTACATGACCAGCAGAGTATACGAACTTGCCACTGGCTCGTTGACACAAAAGTTTTTGCAATTTAAGGATACTCCCACATTTGAACAATTTATGGATGAAGTTGAACCACCATTGGCTAAAACCGTATATCTTCAATATAGATATGGAGTTTTACAGATAAATGCAAATACCAGTCGGTGGGGTAACTTTAAGGGGACTGACTCATATTGTAAGCTGTGCGAATTGATGCAAAGGGAGGATGAGGCTCACATGTCCTCTTTACAAAATACAACATATGAAATGGATTAAGCCTCTTTGTAAAAATCTGGGTATAAGATCCTTTAGTGAGGCTGAAAGATTACTCAGATCCTCAACTTCTCAGCTGATAACCTTTGGAGTCAGTAGGTATCTCTATAGCGTCTGCTTCATTAGGAAGAAACATGGACTAAAAATATAGTATTTTAACATTTTATACTGGCATTTTTATCTATTTATATCGTGTTTATAATCCTTTTTAATACTCGGCCTTGTAATCAATTTTATCTGGAAGATTATTATAAATTGTATGTTAAACTATAAAACAAATCAACGTATCCTCGTGCAAATTGTAAATGGATTGTGACGTTGTCTGGGACTCAACCTATGTATCAACTGTATTCTTTTTTTGTTATTTTTTGAATCTGATATCTGTTTTTAAGAAATTATGTATATGGAAGTATTTTTAAATTGTTGGCTTTATGACAAAAATGTCGAATAAAAGCTTTACAACAACAACAATATGTTGCACTGCTGGTCAAAACCTTGGTTATGTTTCTTGGTTAAGGTTCATGGTCTACTGCAACCAGGTACTTGATATGAGAGTGTCTTTGTACTATTTTTACAAGCTTTACACTGAGTACAAGGAAAAAACCATGTAATTTCATTGATTTTTGGGCTTATAGAAGCTGCGGGTAAATGGCTCTGAACTATGATATCTTTGATTGAGCGATTTTTTCTATATGTTATTTTTGGACAGTTTGGTATTGTCTTTCCTACGATCGGATAAGTTTTTAAAATGTGCCAATTGCATCATATAAACTTGCATATAGCATCTGCATAATTTGAGAAGGTTGTGATAAGTCTACATTCTTGGTCTAGTTTCTCCTCAATAGTTTTTTCTTTAAGTAGACTATTATGCAAAACCTTCTCTGCTCTCTCATGTGCATGTTTCGGCACACTATCGGAGTATCCTCTAGTTCTAAATCTGTCTATTGTATCACATGTTACTTGTTCGTAGTCTTGTTTTCTAGTATAAATTATTTTTAATCTTAATAGTTCTCCATAGGGAATGGTGCATTTCATTGGGTTTGGATGGCTACTAGTCGCTTCTAAAACAGAGTTGCCCGCTGTAGGTTTAAGATATAAGGTAGTGCATATTTGTCCATCTGCAATAAATATTTGCAGATCCCCAAAATGTACTTCTTTGGCATGGATTTTTCTTCTAAGTTGGAGGTTAACACTATTCATATCAAGGGCTCTTATAAAAGGTTTAGCCTCTGTTCGTGACCATTTCCATAAAATGAATAAATCATCAATGTATCTATACCATGCAATTCTGCATCCCTGTGATTCTATCAATTCCCAATGGGTTGCAAATTGCGCCCTACCTCATGAATATCAATGAGGTAAGTCTATTTGATGACCCACTGGAAATCGCAAACACACTTTAGTACATCACTGTTTGCGATTACCTAATAGCGAATCGCAAAAATTTGCTTTTAGGTAATCACAAAAACAAAGGTATGTAGATCTGGCCCCTGGACTCTTTAGTGCAATCCTGAGGAAACGGCAGGTCCAACATGTTTCTAGTTGACACAGGAGTCTTTTTCACAGAAGGTGCCATTTTGAATTCGTTCACAATATGAAAAGTGACAAAGTGCAGCAAACATAGAAATGATAGTATAGAAAAAATACTTGGGGCCTTATTCATGGCCTTTTTGTGAAGGGCAGCACACCTAGGCTAGTTGCTGCACTGCCCTATGGCAAAGTGGAAGGGCAGAAATGTGCCACTTTTAGGCAATACAATGCATTCCTATCCTTACTCCCTGCACTGGAGACATTTCGAGAGCCTTTCACCAATTTAGGCACCCTTGCACCATGGTGCAAGCGTGCCTCCATTGCAGGCAGGGCTTGGTTTTGTGCAAGAAGAGGCACCTTCCTTGCCAAAAACAAGCCAAAGAGGTATTGTCCTCTTTCTATGCGTGCTGCACACATGGAAAGAGGACAAAATGAGAAGAAATAAACATATTTCTCCTTTTTCCGCCTCACCTCCGGAGGCGTACGGATTTGGTGCTCCTCGGGTTTACTTCACTTAGTAAGTCTGGGGCAGCATTAAATTACATGGGCAACACCTATTGATCGTCTCCTGGGCGCAGAGAAAGGCAATGCAGCGATTTGCTCTGCGTCACCTTAGTCATGATTTATGAGGCCACTCAAAGCCATGCAGGTTGGCTTTGCATGGCTTGAAAATTTTCACGAGAGCCCAGTGCCATGCATGTACCACTTTAAGTGGTGCAAAAGTGATGCAAGGCTCTCATAAATAAAACCCTTTGTATCCTAGAAAGACCCCTCTTCTATATCAGGCTTGTCTCTTTGCAATCCACCTGCTCTCCCACCCGCCCAACTCCACCATCAAGTGAGGCCTGCCCCTGCACTCTGGAGTGTTGGTTCAGGGCCCTCCTCCACCCACAGGTTTCCCTGCGCCTCATCCCTGGTGGTCCAGTGGACCTCTGTCTCCTTCCTCTTGCTAACGACGTCCGCTCCACCTCAGACAGACAACGTCGCTCCCCATCTTCGCAAGCGACCTCAAGACCTGGCTCTTCGATGGACCACCTCCGTGATGGACTGGAACCTGCACCCCACCACCCCCAGTGTCTTGAGACCCTTACGGGTGAGTAGTTGCACTTAACAAATGCTTGCTTGATTGACAATTCAAATAATGATAATTCACGTAATTTTCTGTCCCAATGCAGTACAACAAATCACAAAAAGAGATTTATCACGATAACTGCCAGCAGCCATTCCTCTCAAACCTAGCTCAAAGGAGCTTATAATTGCATGCTGGAAAATTGTACTATTTTTCCATATGGCAAATTGAATCTCCCTATTTAAAAGAAAATTGCTTGTGGGGACAGAAAAATAAGTTGTTTCCTTTCATTCAATTCAATGATTCCGTTCTTCCATTCGGGCTGTAGCCATGGCTAAAGGTCCTATGGGAAATTGCATGGGGAAAACATGTTTTGGGACCCCCTTTTTTCTCGGCCCCCGCTTGACAAATCACCCCCAATCTTTCAGGGAAGGAGCGGAACTGAGCTGGTCAAAAGTTTGGAAAAGTTCGAGAAGATTCATGACTCGGTGCCAAAGTTATTGGCAATAGAATGTTGCGGATTTCCTATGCATAATAGGTCCTATCTATAACTACCTACTGGCGACCTCCAGTATGTAATATATATGTATGTATATAGCATAGACTCCACATCTAGCAATGCACAAAGACCAGTGTTCTTGAATTTAGAACAGGAGATGGATTTTATCGTGGAACAGCGACTGCAGACCTTACGACCGAGACAGCAAAGACAAGCAACAAGCAGAGACGAAACAGGCGCAGGAAAGCAAGAAGACTCAAACATAAACAAAAACAACTAACAAAGAAAAAAACATGGAAAAACAAACACCAGTAGACAATACTATAATCAATCTATCAACCGTCACGCTAAGTAAAGCAGAAGATCAACTGCTTTCTTTGGGACTCAACTTCTGCCCCATTCAAAGTTTTGATTACAGCACGACTAGGATAGATGTTTACTGTTTTATTCGGAAGCTAAAGTTGAAAAAACACTTTTCTGCTAAGTCAGCGCATGATCTCACCATTCCAGTAACAGATGCCAATTCGGATGCATTACCTATAGATCATGTAAATGCTTTAAGTGCATCTGATGCCCACACTTTTTTAGATGCACAAGACCTGGCCAGTACTTTGACTGACATTGCACTAACTGATCCTGATCTTGCCACCCAAATCAGGCTTAACAAAATTGATATTCGTCAAAAAGGCGCAGGACTGAATCCATTTAAAAGCAAATCTTCATATATGCCATTTATGCCCAGAGACAGTATCGATGTTTTCCACGATTGTGTAACCAACGACATCAAGAAGTTATACCATAGGACTAGAAGCAAAAAAAGTAAGAAATTTTCCAATATCAAACGGGAATATGTTAATCTGATGAAAAAATTAAGTGACAATCATGAAATTGTTATAAAGAACTCCGATAAAGGGGGCAACTTGGTTATTTGGCCCAAGAAAGACTATATAGCAGAGGCTAATAGACAGTTAAATGATACCACGTGTTATGCTAAATCTACTTATAAAGAATATACTTATGCAAAAACAACTTTAAACAAACTACTTGGACAATGGCGCAGAGAGGGGCTAATCTCTTTTGAGGAATATAAATTTATGAATGTGGAATATCCGGTTCTTCCGTCTTTATATCTAAACCCAAAAGTACACAAAAATGTTAGTCCAATCCCAGGTCGCCCCATCATATCGGCTATTAAAAGCATGGGTGAAAAAGTTGGAGAATATGTAGATTTTTTCTTGCAAGATATGGTTAAACAACTACCTAGCTTTGTAAGAGACACAAGTGACTTTTTAACTAAAATTGCCAATTTAAAATGTAGTCCCAACATGCTGCTTATTACTCTAGATGTAGAGTCGCTCTACACCAGCATTGATCACACCCAAGGATTATTTTCTGTTGGTCATTTTTTAGCCAAGCGTCCAATCTTGTATTACGAACATAACAAAGTCATTTTAAAACTCATTGAATGGTGTCTTTATAACAATTTCTTTCTTTTTGGCAAAGATGTTTTCAAACAACTACAAGGTGTTGCTATGGGGGCCTGTTTCTCCCCCAGCTATGCGTGTTTACACGTTGGCTGGTGGGAGGAACAGGTCCTCGCAACTAAACACTATAAATGGATGCATGATCATATCAGATGTTACTTGAGATATATTGATGATGTTTTTATTTTATGGGAAGGAAGTAGTGAGCAAGCTAATGATTTTATTACAGAGATAAATACTAACTCTCTAAATTTGAATTTCACAGCTCATATTCATGCTACTAAAATGCAATTCTTAGAGGTAAAGATGTATGTATCTGATTTATCCATTCATACTACCCTACACAGAAAATCTACCGCTGGTAATACCACCTTACACGCGAGTAGCATGCATCCAAGACACACTATTTCCAGTATCCCATATGGAGAAATCTTGAGACTAAAAAGGATATGTAGCACCAATACTGATTTTGAAACTTGCCTAGGTGAAATGATTGTCCGTTTTAAAGCACGTGGATACACTGTTGACATGCTTAAATTGGCCATTGACAAATCGAAACTTAGAACCAGAGAAAGTTTATTCATACTTAATGAACAAGAAAGTGATTCCCAAGCAATCTCTGCCAAACATACCTCCAAATCCAACTGTCCACGCTTGATAACTACCTTTAGTAAAGAGGATAGACAGCTCAAAGCGATTGTAAAAAAGAATTGGCCCATAATATTAAGTGATAACATCTTAGGGCCCATGCTTCCTCTATCCCCTACAATTACTTTTAGAAGAGCTCAAAATATGGGATCATCCTTGGACAAGGCAGCTCCTGAACTAAAACAGAAAAAAATATGGCTTCAACCAGCTAGAGGTTTTCGTAAATGCTCTAGCTGTCCAGCATGTAAATTTGGAGCAAATACCTCTCGCTATTCGACCCCTTTCTGTCCCGAAGATAAGCTTATCAATGGCAATTATAATTGCAAAACGGACCATGCTGTATATGTCCTGACCTGCACCTGCGGCATAAACTACGTTAGTAGTACCAGGCTTCAGGTGCATGTCAGGATATTGCAGCACCTGAGAGCCATCATCCATAGTGATCCGGCTTACCCGGTGGCCCGCCACTTCAAGACTGTCCATAATAAGGATGTGTCATGTCTTAAGTACTTTGTGGTGGGAGCTATTCCATTACTAAGAAGAGGAGGGGATCGTGATCTCATGCTTAGACAGTTGGAAACTAGGATGATCTTAGAATTCGATAGTAGATGGCCTAACGGTTTAAATACCACGGAAGAGATGCATCATTACATATGAATTCTCTGTACATTTTTGATTCTTTGCTCTCTCCCATGTCACTCATATTCAATATAGCCATATCTCACTCAATAGTTAGGATCCCTATTGTTGAGTGTGATACTATTCTTAGTGGCTATATGCCTGACCCTTCTATGTATCTTTTATATACCAGAATAGCCGTTACTCATTTCGATCATGTTTGATATATATGATAAAACGTATGATGTATATATAGAGAAAGATTGTAAATACTTTTTGATATGGAGATATTTATCTATTTATTTATGTATATATATTGATTCAGCTTTTTAACTTCTACACAATCAATTTGTATTTTTCTTCTCTATTTTCAGATAATGATATCTTCATTCAAATTGAAAATTTCTACTACCTTTTCTACTTAGATTATTTATGCATTTTTAAATACATGTATATTTATTTATAGGTGCATGATGATGATTCTTCTTTTCTTTGTTATTTATGTCAACACATGTTTCGATGCGTAGTTTGCTGAGATTCATGGTTTTCGTACACATGCACATGGTTTTACTGCTTTTTAAGGATATTTTAGTAAATTCTAATGCTATTATCTCAGGGACCTGAGATTATGGAATTGTAGATATTGAATAACTTCTTGACTATGCAGTATGCAATTTTTGCTTCCTTTGCACAGTTTTTCTTGCACATTCCTATATGCACTTTATCTCAATTGCTGCTTTCTTAATTGTCACACTAGTCACTTTATGGCCATGACAATGGAATATATTCGTTGAAAATCTATTTGTACAATTTACTATGTGCATGTATTTATACAGAAATACTTCCGTCATTATCAATGTTATTGATTTTTGAAGTTTTCATGGATTTATCCTGTTATTGCAAATTATAATGGTTTGAAAATGAGTAGAAAGAGTAAACATATAAATGCTCTTTGCTTTTGTTTATGTCTATGATCATGTGACCTGTGACATCATCACTAGAGGTGTGGTTATTTTCTAAAAGCATACAAAAAACGCAATTGTTATTCAGTAAAATTACAGTGTGAACAAAGGCAAGTTGGCCCGAAACGCGTAGCTGTTTCCTCTGTGAATAATACATTTTTCCATCTTGCTGTACCTGGTTGGTCCGTCTCCTTCGTTTCTGGTGTGCTGCTGTGGCTGCGCAAAGGGGCAAACTGCATGGAGTTCATTTCATTTTCAAATATACATATATATATATAGATATACATATATGCATATATATACATATATATGCATATATATATATATGCATATATATATATATATTACCTACTGGCGGTCGCCAGTAGGTATATATAGTTAGGATTTTTTCTCTATGGGATTTTTGAAAATTCTATGTCTAATAACTTTGGCGTTTGTGGACGGAAGTGGCTGAAATTTTCAGGAAAATGGAACATTTTGTTTCTGAGCAGCCCCTGAAAAAATGGGGGGGTTCGTCAAGGGGGGGCTGAGAAAAAAGGGGCGTCCCAAAACGTGTTTTTAACATTGAGTTTTCCATAGGGCGGTTGGCCTCACTTTTAGCCCGAACGGCTGAATGGATTTGCACGAAACTTGGCAAAATTGTAGGGACTGATAGCCCGATGTGCCTTTGCTAGGTCTCAATATATGTGCTCCAGTGGATTTTGAGAAATTAACGTTCAAAAAAAGATATATATCTGTAACAGCGGACCAGGCAGCGCTCCGGTTCGCGGACTTTACGCGTTACGGAGCTTTGTGAAGCGAAGCTGATTGGTTCTCCGGCGTCTGTAAACATTCCAAACAGTCCGTAGCGGCCGCCATCTTGTCTCTCGGTAGGATCGAGAGACAAGAGGAGGCCAAAGCGAAGGGGCAAATGACCATAAGGGGGCATAGTAGATCCTCCCTGACCCTCTAGGTTTGATGTGGAGGTTTTAAAAGGGCCCCGCGGGGCAAAAAAAATAAATATAATAATAATCGAACGGTTGAATGGATTTGCACGAAACTTGGCAAAATTGTAGGGACTGGTAGCCCGATGTGCCTTTGCTAGGTCTCAATATATGTGCTCCAGTGGATTTTGAGAAATTAACGTTCAAAAAAAGATATATATCTGTAACAGCGCTCCGCTTCGCGTACTTTTCGCGTAACGGAGCTTTGCGAAGCTGATTGGTTCTCCGGCGTCTGTAAACATTCCAAACAGTCCGTAGCGGCCGCCATCTTGTCTCTCGGTAGGATCGAGAGACAAGAGGAGGCCAAAGCGAAGGGGCAAATGACCATAAGGGGGCATAGTAGATCCTCCCTGACCCCCTAGGTTTGATGTGGAGGTTTTAAAAGGGCCCCGCGGGGCAAAAAAAAAAAATAATAATAATAATCGAATGGCTGAATGGATTTGCACGAAACTTGGCAAAATTGTAGGGACTGGTAGCTCGATGTGCCTTTGCTAGGTCTCAATATATGTGCTTCAGTGGATTTTGAGAAATTAACGTTCAAAAAAAGATATATATCTGTAACAGCGCTCCGCTTCGCGGAGATAAAATTATCTCTGTATTGCCTAGCTGTTGCTAACACCAGTTAGCGACCGCTAGTAGGAGATAGTGACCATCTTGGGCCCCACTTTGCATGTCAGTGATATTTATCACTAATGACATGCAAAGTGGGCATGCCAAGATGTTAGCGACTGGAAACAGTCGCTAACATCGCTATCTCCTATTACCAACTTTTGGAGATATTCGCGCTAAGCGCGAATATCTCCAAAAGCTACCACCTGCCCTGAGCAGTTCTTAGCCATGTTATCCAATGGGAGGTGGATAACATGGCTAAGAGCATTAGCTCGGTAATGCATGAATATCGGTGAGTTTTCAGCGATATTAATGCATTGCGGTCGTTTTTTATGGCATTTGCGATAAACCTTGATAATAGCAAGGTTTATCTGCGATAATTTCTGACGATGCTTAGCGGTAAAAAATTCGTTGCTAAGCATCGTTAGGGATAAATATCGCTTAACTTTGGTAATATGCCCCAACGTCTGTTAACGTTCGATTCGAAGGAAATCAGGAAGTGTTGAAAAACATTGTCTGCGCCATCTTGCCTTTTTTCAAATGCCACACTTTTGTTGTGCACGGCAGCCATTTTAGATGACTTGACCAGACCCACTCTCTGCACGCTGTCGATCCTTAGCATGGCTCCCCACCCTCGCAAGCATCTCCCCCAGGCACTGGTCACCCTCGTTCTCTGTCTTATGCATGGGTAATAAACCTCCCCCCATCTGCGCTGCTCTTCCCTGAGAATCACACCCTGTGCCCGCCCGACACCTCCCTTTCGCCCTATTCACTACCGCACCTTCTGACACTCCTTTTCCTCTGTGTCCAATTGTCCAGGCCGGTCCTAGGCTATCAGCTAGCCCTGCAGATGTAGTTTATGGCCCCAGCTGTAAAGAATCACCCCTCTTCAAAGGAGTTATAGTAGATCAAGGCCCACACTCGATGAGATCCGTCACAGCACACGCGTTCCTACTATCTGAAAACCATCCTGTATTGTGATTGGGGAGGGGACCGAGCCTGAAGCGGAAGATTCCAGGGATGACTCTTTGTACATCAAAGTTTTTACAATTATGTGTCACATTAAAAATATATAGCACTCCAACACAGTAGTAAGATTATAAAACTTTAATAACTTATAAATATATACAACAAAACAAAAACAGTAAAAACATATAAACATTTTTAGGGAAAAACAACGAAGTAGCGGTCGGCTGTGCGAATAGTCCCAACGCAGCACAACGTCCAGATTTCTGGACGGCACCCAGGTGATGTTGCCTGGGTGCCGCACTGATTTCGGCATCCGGCGTGGGGCGTCGCGGGGGGTGGGTCATCAGTAGCAAACTGTTGTGCGAATAGTTCCAAGGCAGCAGAACGATGGCACCAAGGTGATGTCCAGTAAGTTGCCGCACTGGTTTTGGTATCCTACAATGCTGCTCCGAAGAACGGCGTGGGGCGCCCCGGGGGGGGGGGGAGGCGGCGTGAACGGGCCTCTACAGGTGGAGTCTCGTCTGTTGTAGTGGGGCGCCCCTTTACCGTTTCAGTTGCCATTCCGTCCGCTTTTGGTCCACTGTGTCAAAAGCCGCAATTCAGCTGAGTTGCGCCCACTCTTGCGGTGCAGCAATAGGCGGCTGCCACAGGACTCTCAAAATGGCGGCAGGCTCTTTTCTTTTTGGGCCTGGTCCACTGAAATGGCCCTGGGACACCTTGCAAATCGGACGCTTGTCTGCTAGGTCTTGGACCCCATTCTCGAAAGCGTCCCCTCCGCCTTGAGGATTCAACAAAAGTTTTGGGGGCCCCCGACTCCTGCAGGCTTCTGGTGGGGAGCGGCTGCCATGATTGCTCGCGGAATGACCATGACGGAGCCACGAGATGGTGGTGCTTTCATGGTGACGCCAGCTTCAGTGTGAAACATCCAGAAATAAGGTGGGGCTTTCATCGTTTGGGAAAAAAAAAAGTTTTCATCCAATGAAAAGTGTTATTTTTAGGTCATATGATCAAGCCTTCCATCATTAGGAAACCAAAAGTAAAATGAACCAATGAAAAGTTTTATAAACAAGTCACATGACCTGTTATGCGGCATAGGGTATAAAAAGCGTAGAAAATCCGTTGGCACGTGAGGCGGCGTCAGTAGCGGACCGATGTGCGAATAGGCCGAAGGCAACACAACGCGCCAAGATCCGGATGGCACCGAGGTGGTGTCCAGCAAGTTGCAGCACTGGTGTGGCCATCCTACAATGCTGAAAGTCGGCGTGGGGCGCCCCGTTGGCCTCTGAGTTCGCGTCAGTAGCGGACCGATGTGCGAATAGGCCGAAGGCAGCACAACGCGCCAAGATCCGGATGGCACCGAGGTGGTGTCTAGTAAGTTGCCGCACTGGTGTGGCCATCCTACAATGTTGAAAGTCGGCGTGGGGCGCCCCGTTGGCCTGTGAGATGGCGTCAGTAGCGGACCGATGTGCGAATGGGGCCAAAGGCAGCGCAACAATATTTTCGGAATAGAAGACACCACAAGGCGCTGAGATGCCAAGATCCGGATGGCACCGAGGTGGTGTCTAGCAAGTTGTGGCACTGGTGTGGCCATCCTACAATGGTAAAAGTCGGCGTGGGGCGCCCTGTTGGCCTGTGAGATGGTGTCAGTAGCGGACCGATGTGCGAATGGGGCCAAAGGCAGCGCAACAATATTTTCTGACTAGAAGACACCACAAGGCGCTGAGATGCCAAGATCCGGATGGCACCGAGGTGATGTCTAGCAAGTTGCTGTACTGGTGTGGCCATCCTACAATGCTGAAACTCGGCGTGGGGCGCCCCATTAGCCTGTGAGATGGCGTCAGTAGCGGACCGATGTGCGAATGGGGCCAAAGGCAGCGCAACAATATTTTCTGAATAGAAGACACCACAAGGCGCTGAGATTCCAAGATCCGGATTGCACCGAGGTGGTGTCTAGTAAGGTGCACTGGTGTGGCTATCCTACAATGCTGAAAGTCGGCGTGGGGCGCCCCGTTGGCCTGTGAGATGGCGGCAGTAGCGGACCGATGTGCGAATGGGGCCAAAGGCAGCGCAACAATATTTTTGGAATAGAAGACACCACAAGGCGCTGAGATTCGGTTAGCACCGAGGTGGTGTCTAGCAAGCTATGCAGCTGAGTTGCGTGCGCACTTGCGGCGAATAGGTCGAAGGCAGCACAACAATGTTTTCTGAATAGAAGACACCACAAGGCGCTGAGATTCGGTTACCACCGAGGTGGTGTCTAGCAAGTTGCTGCACTGGTGTGGCCATCCTACAATACTGCTCCGAATAACGGCGTGGGGTGCCCGAAGGGGGGGGGGGAGGCGGCGTGAACGGGCCTTCCTAGGTGGAGGCTCGTCTGCTGTAGTGGGGCGCCCCTTTACCGTTTCAGTTGCCATTCAGCTGAGTTTTGGCCGCTCTTGATGCTACAGCGACAGGCGGCTGCAACAGGACTCTCAAAATGGCGGCCTGTTCTTTGGATTTGGGCCTGGTCCGCTAAAATGGCCCTGGGACACCTTAGAACTCGGACGCTCGATTTTTTTTTCCTTTCCTCTACATGCAAAAAAAGGTAAATGCCCGGTACGTTATACGCTTCATCTGCCACGATGTACTCTCCAGAGGAACCGAAAAAAAATATAGTTATGGTAACTATACCATGCATCGTCATATGGAGAGGTGGCACCAATTAATTATAGTGCTGCATAAAAGAGAGATTTGGAGGAGAACCCCCGACCTGCCAGTACATTCATCAAAGAAGTGGCACTGACAGCATCAGAGGCAAGGGAAACGGTCCCAAATATTTAGAAGAACTTTGGAAAGATTAAAATGACATGTTTAGATTGTGGCAAATTAATTTCATGTGGACAGATGAGTGTTACTCTATAAATACAGCATATGAACATCATCATAGTCGATGGTTGGTACAGACATTTTGACTATATCCTGGACCTGCCCGTCCTCGCCCAAAATGGCGCCGGAATAAATGGGACTCGTAACTCCTTGTTGTGTACTGGTTGCAGAACCTTGAAATCACGAGATACGTATGCAGTTTTGAAGCACATGGCGGGCGGGGACGAGAATTGATTGAGTATTTCGACATCCCTATTGATATTAAGTTCTGATGTGTTATTGATTACTGTACTATTGAAAGTTCGAATTAACGTCACGCATGGTACTTGCCCGCAAATGTATATCTAGATAATTTTATTGTAACTGGCCCTGTCGTATTTTAATTATAAAATGTACGTCCACCGATTCCGCAACTGTTAGACACCTTAGTTCTTGCAACCTAATGGCCCGCCCGTTACGTTCCTCTACAGTGTAAATGTCTACTCATCATATACGATTACAGTTTGCTCCGTGGCCGGCCCACGTGGTTATAGGCTCGTATTTGTATAATGAAATTTTCACAATAAAGGTTTTTAAAAGAAAACATGGTAGTAGTATATACATTGGTAAAGTTTTTAATAATAGTCACTGTTTTAGAATCATTAAAAGGCAAGTGAAATAAAGCAGACCAATTACATGAAGGGTAAAAGGTATAATACGCAGGAACGCAGTAAAGATAAATGGTCAAGGGCTGTTGTGTTTTCTACTCCTGCAACATAAAGTGATCGATAAGAATCTCATATTCAGGCGTATCGGCGACTAAGACAGCAGGTCGACCCTCTTTTGCTCAACGGCTCCGTCATGGGACGAAGAAACGCCCTTTTTCTCGAAAAAAGAATATATTTTACTTGCAGGACAGTTGTAAATTTTCCGGGAAAGTACATTAGCCTGGAACATTATAACATATATTTAAGAAAAAATAATGTTCGGAAGTAATAAAAAGCGTAATTTTTAGGTCATATGACCAAGCCTTTCATCATTAAAATAAGAAAAGTAAAATGAACCAATGAAAAGTTTTATTAACAAGTCACATGACCTGTTATGCTTACGTTACGCGCTGCGCGTCGCGCCCCGGATGACTTCCGGATGCGCTAACGCGGCGCGTCATATGACGCATTACGCGACAACGCAGGTCCAGAATATAGTCAAAATGTCTCCACCAACCAGCGGTCGGAACACAACCCCTTTCAGCAGGCTAAATAGTTCTGTTAAATGACAACAGAAGGGACAGGCAACAAGAACCATCAGTCAAAGAGGGGAGGGCTAGTTCTTCTCTACCGGGTTACATTGGGGCGCTACCGGAACTGATCGAATTGGTAGTCTACAGTGTTTCTGGATGTTTCAGACTGAAGCTGGCGTTAGCATGAGAGCACCACCATTTCGTAGCTCCGTCGTGGCCATTCCGCGAGCAATCATGGCAGCCGCTCTTTATCGTTATTTTGGGCGGGGTGGGTGGCGGAGCCGAGCTGTATTGCAGCCATCATGGTGTGGAGTTCAGTTCATCTCACTAGTTTCGTATTTGTCATGAGGGGTTGTTCTTAATGTTTCTATTTTAGCGAGGTCAAAAAGAGATCCCATTAGTGGCCTACTGATTTTGCTCGATTCCTTTTGTTTTTTTACACGATTTTTCGCTATCTGCAAAGACTAAACAGAGTATTGCGACTCTGTGCTTGTTTGTAAATAGAGAATGAACCAAAGAGAACAATCAATCAAATGGAGAGAGAAGCAGGCACGACGTATTACAACGGGGGCAAAGGCCTGCGTTAACTACCCTTCACTATCTGCAAAGAGAGAGTACTCCTAATAGAAATGAGGGGGGGGGGGCAGCATTCAAAGCAGATCAGTGTGCATAAACACGAAAATGTTTTTACTTACCACGTACTTGACATTCGACAGCTTATGATATTTGCTATTAAAAAACCATTGAAATTCACTGAAAAAACCATAGGTTATAGACCATATATAGTTAGGAATTAGCATTTACAAAACCTTGAAAATTCACTGAAAAAACCATAGGTTATAGACCATATATCGTTAGGAATTAGCATTTAAAAAACCTTATTTTACTCACACAAAACCATTGAAATTCCATATATAGTTAGTTGCACTAACTATATATCGCGCACCCGCAATCCACTGCTGATGATGTCACATATTACATCATTCATGACATGGTCAGTGACATCACTGATGACATCACTTATGACATCTCAAATGACATCACTGATGACATCACTGATGACATCTCATTTGACATCAATGACCACATCACTGATGATATCATTCATGTGACAATACAATGCATCTCCTCACACTTTAATATAACCTCTGTTACACCCAGTGTTAAATACAGAGTATAATTTTTGAAACCATTGACACACCAATACTAGTTACTACATACGCACTCACTGATTCCTACGTCTACACACACATTCACTCATTCACCCATACAATCATTCATACATACAATCACTCATCTTTACAACACTATCATATGCACTCATACACCTATACAGACACTCACACTCTGCCACTCATCCATGGAGTTACTCACACACCTAGTCAGTCCTGTAAAGAATCAATCACACTTCCATTTTCTATTTTTTCCATTTTCCATTTAAACATAGAGTACCTTACATTTTCAAACATATACTAACACATACTTACTCTCTTATACAATCATTGATACAAGTACACATTGATCTGCACAGAGTCACACATCTCACAGCCAGCCACACACACACTCAGTCTCCCATACAAATACTTGGACAATCAATCAATAACCCATATAGTTACTCATATAGCTACTGATCAACACATGCAGCAGTTTACAGAACAACAGACATAATGATGCACAAATTAAGACAGTTTAGTCACTAACCCATGCACTCAGTGAGACACATTTAATCACTCATACAGTCAGTCACGCACCTAAATCCTTCATCCAGACACTTATACATCTACTCATTCTTCAATATGTAAAACATATTTAAACTTTACAGAAACACACAGTCAATGGATGATGTCATCAGTGATGTCATCAGTGATGTCATTTGAGATGTCATCAGTGATGTCATCAGTGATGTCACTGACCATGTCATGAATGATGTAATATGTGACATCATCAGCAGTGGATTGCGGGTGCGCGATATATAGTTAGTGCAACTAACTATATATGGAATTTCAATGGTTTTGTGTGAGTAAAATAAGGTTTTTTAAATGCTAATTCCTAACGATATATGGTCTATAACCTATGGTTTTTTCAGTGAATTTTCAAGGTTTTGTAAATGCTAATTCCTAACTATATATGGTCTATAACCTATGGTTTTTTCAGTGAATATATATATATATATATATATATATATATATATATATAGAGAGAGAGAGAGAGAGAGAGAGATAGATATTGATATTTATATACACATATACATTCACTGACAAAAATAAAGGTTAAAATAACATTATAGGTAGGTGTGATAAAAACTTCTTTATGGTGAATTTGTCAATGAAATATATATGTTCGTTCCTCTGTCTTTTGCTGACCGTTGTGGTGCTCCTTAGCGATGGCGGGTGGTTCGATACAGACTCAGCCAGTCTGCTTTCACATTATGCTACAATCCTCACGTAGTCCAGGGAGCCACATCACAGAGGTATCCACAAAATTGATCTAAATTGCAGCTACCGCTTGACGTGTTTCTGCTGCCTCCGCAGCCTTGCTAACAACAACGGGCGCCATTTTTCCAAAACATTTATAGTGCTTATGTGCATTCACAGTGATAGACATAGACAACAGTGTTTGATTTCATGCCGCAATAGTCTTTTTTCTTTTTCATATTGTTTCTTTTAAACTTAAAATTGTATATATGCTTAATCATATTCAACTTTTTCTACAATATCAAATTGCAATATACCTCTCAAAATATTTTGTTTAGATAGATCGTTATATGAAATTATTTCATCTGTTTTTATTAACCCTCGCTCCACATTGTGTTTTCTCACACCTGATCATAGCACAGTACATTTCAATATGTACACTTAATCAATATCGCTCATCAAGGCACTTAATACTCCATTTTATGTTAAACCGCCAATCAAATTAATCTCTTATTGTTCATTGTATAAATACATTTTAAATTAGTTCATGTAATCCATAATGAAAAATATATGCATCCATTTTAAAGATGCTCTTTATTTTGTAAACAGTACTTTTGAAATGTACATGCGTTACTTCTTACATTCAGCCCCAGTGGGCACTATGTCACTTAAAAGAGAGCCAATTTAATAATGTGCATTTGAAAAACCTTATCATAGATCCAGTGTCATGTTCTCCATTCTCATTAAATGTCCCATATGTGCTTGCATCCTTTCCAAACATGTTTATGCTACATGTTATAGAATACTAAAATAAAGTGCTTGTGCTAAAGGGCTCTAAGATGTGTGTTGCCAAAAAAAACATATTAAAATACATAAAAACTCCTTTAAACTGCACCCATACTTCGCTGCTTATCAAGGAAATGAATTACTTCACAGCATGTTCATAAATGGGTATGTCATTCTTCTTCTACATTGAGCCCTGTCAGTGTCTTTGTGTTTAATTTTATGATGTATTTTGACTCAATATGTCTTAAGGCTTTCTCTCTCTCTCCACTCCTTCTGCTCTTTGGAACGGAGTCAATCACATAGTATTACAAGAGGTCGGCATTGTTAGCATGGCTTTCTTCAAAGTTCCTGGCTACAAAATAGTTGTTATCCTTGCTGTTAATCACTCGAACATGCTGTTGGATTTTCTTGTGTACCTGTGATATTGTACTTCCTACATCATGTCCCTGTGCTCTGCTCTAAGTAGGAAGTACTATATTACAGGTACACAAGAGAATCCTTCAGTATGTTCGAGCAATTAAAAACAAGAATAAGAATTAACAAAGCAAAAAACACATGTATAGATCGGCGGTTGAGGTACAAAAGGGGATCCCCTGCAATGCACAATAAGTCCTAGGGCAGGGAAAATACAGGTTTGAAACAAAAACCTAGGCAATTAACTGGTCATAGAATGACCTACAACAGGCTCATTGATATATTTATAACCTACAGGGCACTAAAGATTTATTTACATTTTTTTCCATTTTTTATTTATGTAAATTTATGTTAAAAGCTATTTAAATCAAAATTTGTAGGACGTACATAATCACAAAAATTTAAAATACGTGTATGCAGACAATTGTGACATGATTCAATATACAAATTCAAACACAGAGGACAAAAACAAATAGACATAAAAAAGATTATTCTACTTGAAATATGGTGGATAGATGTTGGACAACTTCTTAATTTGTCTACACACGTTTCGGCTTTGGAGTGCCTTCTTCAGGACAGCCACAACATAAACCTAAACAAACAATAAAATACATATATATATATACAGATTAGTGCACTGAGTTGAAAACGCCTGAGATATATATACAACAACATGGGTAACAAAACAATTCATTGATAAAACAAATGAGATTTCTGTATGGAGACTAATAGTGAGATCCATAAGATAGGGAGATTATAGATATATATTGGTAATATTTATATATAAGTATTACCCAGTAACGGTCGCCACTAGGCACTTATAATAAGGTCTGCTTTTCCATTGAAAGAGTGTTTTTTTGGTTTGCTGACAACTTTGGCCCATTTTGACAAATAATCCCAAAACCTTCTAAAAAAAAAGTTCATCCACCTCCTCTCCTTCTTGGAAAGTTTCTGGGTGATCTATCAATGATGGACCAAAAAAAAGGGGGGGTCCCAAAACACAAAATCACCATGAACTTTCCATACATTTATTTAAACAAGGCCGCAGCAAAAACTGCTGAACGTAATTACACCAAACTCGGCAGAAAGCTAGATCTTGATTTACAGATTGTGCTTTTTGTGTTTTGGTGTAAATCTGTTCAGTAGTCTTTGAGAAATTCAGGACAAGAAATAATTGTATATTTTGTCAGTTGGGCCAGCGTGAGTCTTGAGAGACTTTTGCAGTGCAGGATTTGCCCAGGAACCTTTTTTGGTCCCTTGGGCCTTCTTGCACCTGTAGGAGTCAGACTCCTGTGAGAGTGAGCGCTCTGATTGACTGACAAGAAAGTGAGAAAAATATTGCTGGCACCCTTTACAGGTCTCAGGGACTTAATCTCCTATCCTGAAGTTATGAAAAAATAAAGATATATGGAGAGAGAGGAGGGATACTCTGACTCCCTTGGCCTCATGGGGGGATGGGACCGAGAGGGACACCCCAAGGGCCAAAACATGAAAATGAATGGAAAAAAACTGCTGTGATCCTGCAAGGCTCACAGGATTGAAAAGAGAAAAACAACAAAATGACGGAAGGGCCACATTTCTAAACTATAAGCCGTAGGGAGCCCACCCCGGGGCTGTATTTATAATGGGGAGTGGGTGTGCAGGGAACCCCTCCCTGAACCTCTAGAGTCCCCAGGAAGCCCACCCTATGGTTGAAAATTTGTTTAGGGGGATGAGAGACATACTGCCCCCCTGCACAAGCCCTTAGAGGCCCCTGGGAGCCAACCCCTGGTGCTGAACATATTATGTACGGGGGAATGCACATGTTGCACCACTCTCCAAGCCTTCAGAGGCCCCGGGGAGCTTGGGGAGGAGGCCACCCACCCTGTATGGGGAATGGGGTGGGTGGCCTCCTCCCTAAGCCACGAGAGGCCCTGGGGATCAAATATACATTCTATTGGGAGGGAGACTGTGCATCCTCACTCCCTGAGCAATGACAGACCCGGGACTGCATATCCCTGGGGCCAGAAGTTTGTAAAATGGAGAGGGAAGCTATGCAGCCCTGTTCCTTGAGCCTCCAAAGGTCCTGAGGAGCCCAACCCTGGGGCTGATTACTTTAAGGGAGGCCAGTCGTGCGGCTCCCTTCACATAGCCATTAATGGCCCATGGGACCCCATCCCCCGGGGCCAGCTCAGATGCTCCCACCGGGGATATAGTGGATTCTCTGCCCACACCAGCACAGGCAAGTAAACCTGTGTTTGCTCTCGCTTGTAGGGGACATTTTGAAAACTCCTGCCAAGCAGGAGTAAACACCAAGTCTGCTCCCAGCTGGCAGGAGCTTTGAAAATGCTAGCGCTTGCTGGAAGCGAACTTTTGATCTGTGTCTGGGGAGGAAACAAATCAAAATATTGCTCCTGCCCACAGGGAGCAGCATTAGGAGCAGTTCCCTGTAGGCAAGAGTAATGCTGGTTCCAGCTGTATGCAAGGAGCAAACTTGGGCTGCATTGGCCTTATAGCTGTCCTGTGGCACCCAACGAAGCGACGGTGGGTGCCCTGGGTGGGCACTAGGGCACCCACCTTTCTGTTTTCAGGCTCGAGAATGGAGTTCCCTTGGGCCGAAAGCAGCCAGGGGTGGGGAGCCACATGCCCCCCGTACATTTCACTCTGGGCCCTTGAGATGGAGTCCCTGGCTTAAAATCTTCCAAGGAGGGCACTGTGTGCCCGTTACCACTAATATTGATGCTGGGATCCTGCAGATGGGGTACACAGGGCTGAAGTCATCCTGGGGAGGGGGTTTGCGTGCCCTGTTCCCAAGAAAATTATGCTGTACTCCGGAGGATGGGGTCCCAGGGCCAAAATCAGCCCAAGGAGGGGCCCCTGGGACAATATGTTAGTTACCCACCACTATATAACCTATAAAACAAACTAACACACTCATTGTATGTTGTCCTTAGTGATGTCATCAATAATGCATATTGAAGAGCGTTGGTCACAGATGCTGCGAAAGTAATGAGCAGGGAACAGCAGGGACACCTGTATGATGTTGGTGATAAAGCAGGGAAGTTGCTTGCCTGGCTGGATAAGAGGGAGAGTGCGAGTCGGGTGGTTCCTGTGATTGTGGATGTGAATGAAGTGCCTTTTACTGATCCTGTTGCGATAGTTGAATGTTTTGCTGATTATTTCCGGGGAGTATATTCCCCTGTGTCTGATAGATCTGAGCAGGACTCCCGCTTGCTTTTGCGTGACATTGCGCTGCCCTGTTTGTCTGCTCCTGAGAGGGAACTCCTCGATGCGCTGCCCACGGTGGAGGAGGTTTCGATCGCGATTCGTTCGGTTCGCTCCGGAAAGGCCGCGGGTCCCAATGGGCTTCCTATTGAGCTCTACAAACTCTGTCCGGACACGATAGCCCCGTATTTACGATCGATGTTCCTGGAGTCGCTAGAGATGGGTACCCTCCCTCCTGACCAGAGACTAGCCTCCATAGTAGTGATTCCTAAAGAAGGCAAGCCCCGCGATCGCTGCGCCTCCTATAGGCCGATATCGCTGATTAACGCTGAACCGAAGATCCTAGCCAAATTGCTTGCCAATCGCTTGGTCACTGTTATAGGCGACCTGGTTCATCCGGACCAATCCGGCTTTATACCGCACCGTAATACTGCGCTTAACCTCCGGCGATTGCATGGCATCCTCGCGCGGGCGGGAACGCTGCGGGAACCGGCCGTCTTGGCGTCCTTGGAAGCCACTATGGCGTTTGATACGTTGGAGTGGCCATACCTGTGGGCGGTCCTTGCTAAATTTGGTTTTGGTCCGGTTTTCATTGACTGGGTGAAGCTGCTTTACACTGACCCCTTGGCTCAAGTGGTCGTGAATGGTCGGGTCTCTGCTTCCTTTGCGCTGGGAAGAGGTACGCGCCAGGGTTGTCCTTTGTCTCCTCTTTTGTTTGCCCTCGCCTTGGAGCCGCTTGCGGCTTGGCTGAGGTGGGAGCCGTCCTTGAAGGGCATTAGATGGACTCCGGAGTTTGAGGACCGCGCATCCTTATATGCGGATGATATCCTGCTATACCTTACGTCGCCGCGGAAATCGCTAATCGTTCTTTTTGACGTGTTGACCTCCTTCCGTAAGAATTCTGGCCTTGTCATTAATTGGTCGAAGTCTTGTAATTATGTTCTTTCGGGAGACGCTCCTCTTTTGCCCCGTGGCTGTCCTATTGCGGTAGTGCGGGAGGGATTTAAATACCTGGGAATCTTTGTTACCCTAGACCCGGGGCTTCGTTATGAACGTAATTTGTTGCCCCCTCTCCGGCGCCTCCGAGCTGATGTCCTTGCCTGGGGTAGGCTCCCTCTCTCTCTCCTGGGAAGGGCGGCGCTGTTTAGGATGATGTCGCTACCCCGGTTCCTTTATGCATTGCAAAACACGCTTGGCGCTGTACCTGCTAGTTATTTCCGAGAGATTAAAAGTTTGCAGAGACAACTGTTGTGGGGGGGCCGCTCTCGTATCGCTATCGCTAAAATGACGCTCCCGTGGTACGACGGTGGCGTCGCACTCCCTGATATCCGCCGCTACTACTGGGCGTCTCAGTTAGGGGCTATTAATCATTGTACCTACGGGCCCTCGCTGAACCCGGCCTTTGAGATCGATAGGTGGCTGCTGCCCGGTGGGAGCTACGATAGAGCTCTCTATGCAAAATCTCCTGGTGGGACTCTCACGGGCCCTACCAGGACGGCAGTCCAGGTTTGGCATCGTGCTACGGTGGCTTTGGGCTGGGCGGACAGGTTGACCCGTGCGACCCCGTTGTACGCATCGAACAAACTTGGCTCCCTTTGGCGGTCGAAGGGGTTTGATAAGTGGGACGCCATCGGTATCAGCAAGGTGAATGACGTGTGGATCAAGGGCAGGGTCAAGACGTTTGACGAGCTGAAAACTGAATATGAATTGAATGATAGGGAATTCTTCCGGTATGCGCAAGTTCGACACGCGGTACTGTCTGTTTTTCCCTTGGGCACGAATATACCGGAGGCATCCCCGCTTGAGGATAGGATATTAGATGGGTACGTCCCTGACAGCACGATCTCGCTTATATATAAAAAGTTGATCAACTCTAGGACTGACCTATTGTGTCACCTTCGTGAGGCATGGACTAGTGATGGGCTGGAACTTGATGACGAAGATTGGCAGGCTGCGATCTCTTCCCCTAAGGAGGTGGCGATCCCGGCGCGCCTCCGGTTTGTCCAGCTTAAAATTCTCCATAGGATATATGTGACCGGCCCTCGTCTTGTACGCATGGGATTTTCTGAGGATGGACTGTGCAGGCGTGGCTGTGGTTTCGTGGGAACGTTTCTCCGTATCATTTGGGAGTGTCCTGTAGTGATGCGATATTGGTCGCGTGTGCATGAAGTTATGAATAAGGTCACGGGTGTGCGGTCAATGCCCGAGGCGAGGAGATGCTTGTTGAACGTTTGGGAGCCGAATGATTATAGTGTGGTGCAGGTTCGATGGGTGACCTTAGGAAATATGATTGCCAAAAGAGACATCGCACAGCTATGGGGTGCCCAGAGACCGCCGACAGGTCTGCTATGGAAACAAAATTTGGATTGGTGCATGTTCAGGGAAAAAACAGTGTATGTTTCTCGAGGTACGCCTCGCAAATGGGGGAAGATATGGTCTCAATGGAATGTCTATCGTGGTGAGATATGTACTCCTCCCCTCCCGGATTTGGATACGGAACTAATGTCTCCCCGGCCCAGTGCTTCCTCCACGGCGATTTAGACATCTTGATTGCTTCTTGTCCCTCTGCCCCCCCTCCCGCTCATATGATGTGTTTCTAAACTCGCTTTGTAGTGCACCTCCCGCCCCCCCGCACGATGCGACACTGTATTGTAAAGTAATGCCTTGTTAGTGTTTTTTGTTTTTGTTTTTGTATTTTGTTATTTTATCTTTAATAAAAAGTTTAAAAAAAATAATAATGCATATTGAGATGTCATCAGTGATGTCAGTGATGTCATAAATGATGTCACAGAACATGTCATGAGTGATGTCATATGTGAGGTGAAAAGCATTGTATGGCGGAGCACAAGTTATAGTTAAGGCTACTAACTATAACTAGTGAGTTTCTATGTTCTTTTTGTTCAAGACATTAACGTTGTCATTTACAAATTCACCTAACTATAATATTTTTGTCAGTGAATATATGTATCTCCTACTGCCAGTCACCACTAGGAAGTCATAGTTAGGACCTGACTCTATTTAAAAAACTGTTTTTCATTTGCCAATGTCTTTGACGTCGTTTGACGAATCTTCACAAAAAAACTTTAATACGCTAGTCACTTCACCTGTTTTCTTGAAGGTTTTGGGGTGATCCATCAAGTGGGGGCCAAGAAAAAGGTGGGTCCCAAAATGCTTTTTCGCCATGTTAATTTCCATAAGAAACTTTAGACACAGCTACAGCCCTAACTGCTGAACGACATTACATCAAATTTGGCAGAAAGTTAGCTTTTTGTTCAGAAAGCACTCTTAGTCAAATGTTGTAAATCAGTTCAGTAGTTGCTGACAAATGTAAAGATTTCACAGATATAAAACTGTGGCCGCAGTGGATCCGTGACCCCTCCTGATCTAGTGCCTGAAATCTGATTGGCTGCCAAAACTTCAAACCAGGAAATGTTGGCGGCCATCTTGTGACTAGGTTGACCCGAGTCACAAGATAAAATATTAACAGAAAGAAAAGAGGGCAGGTTAGAAACACCTTAACACTCTAGGCCTGTTTAGGGGGTCCCACAAGGACCTCCAAGGCGCCGAAAATCATTAAAAAAAAGAATTGCGGTGGAAGTTGCCATGGATCTGGGAATCTGTCAGAAAATATTTTTAAAAACGAAGCGTGGTCTTCGGGGTTACGTTTAATTTTGTCCTCCAGGTGGGCCAGGTCTCAGTGGCAATAAAATATACTGGAGGGCCCGCATGGGGCCCCTGCAGTCCCGGGGACTGCCAGATCCCCTAGGCTTATTCAGTGAAATGCGGGGGCCACATGGGCCCAGGAGACTGCCACCTTACCCGGGCTATATTACATTATAGTGTGTGGGAGGGCTCTGGGGCAAAATCAGCACAGAGAGGGGTTAAAAAAATAAATTGCTGAAGGCCTTCCCCAGAGGATGGGGTCCCTGGGGCAAAAAAAGGGGTCCCCCTCCTATATTAAAATAAATAAATAAAGACTTCGCCAGTGGGGAGTGGCCAGGGGGTCCCCATGGCCAAAATCAGCCTCGAGAGGGGGGCCACACAGCACCCTCCTATTTATTTAATTTTTTTTAATGGGCATGCCCCGGGAATGGGGTCACCAGGGCTGAAAATGGCCCGTTAGGGGTGGTGGTCCCATGGACATTATTTGATATGCCATCCTTCTTTTCTCTATAATTGCTTCTTAATTATATTTTGTCCTTCTTTTAATAAGTTATTTTTTCATTTGCTTCCTGTTCTTTGGTGCAGCCTCCTTTCATTTTGTTTCCACCATCAAAACCTGTCTACCTCTTTTTTGCCCAGTTCTTACTCCCTTTTTCCTTCACCCTCGTCCTTCATTTTTTTGCTTTTTCTGATCTTGAGTTCCTTCTTTGACCTCTTTAATCTTAACTTTTTCCTTTGTTGGTCTACTCTTCCCCCTTGTTTCTCACCCTCCAATCTACACCTCTTTTTTCCTAACCATAACCATCTTTCCTCTTTTAATGCACATCCTCCTATTCCCCTATTCACCTTAGTTCTCATTATTCATCCATCCCTTCCTACTTTCCTTTATTCTTTTCTCTCTTTGTCTTTCCTAACCATCTTCTTTCTATTGTTGCTGCATATCATTTCCTACATATTCATTTTAGCACAAACCTCATCTGTCCCTGCCTACCTATCCTCTTTCATTCTCCTAATTCCTGCCTTTCCACATTCTTTCTCGGCTCCATTTCTCCTCTATTGGTTCCTTAACTTTCCCTGCCTCCCCTTCTATTTTTCTTTTACTTAGTCATTCCTCCTACCCCCTTGACCCATTATATTTTTCTTTCTCATCTACTGTTTCCACTCTACCTTAGATTTCATACACTTTCCTTTAAACATTGCCATTCTGTCCTCTCTTACTTTATTCCCCTTTCCTCACTTTTATTTACTCCTTTTTTGTTCATTTGCTCCCCTTATCTTTTCTTCTCCTGTGTTCCATCACATCTCGCCTCTCATCGCTTTCTCCCCTTTATTTCCTTCTCCTCTTCCATTTCTATTTTAACTATTTCCTTTTCTCTTCATATCCTCGCCTTTCTTTTCATTCTGCTCGCCACCCCGTTTACCTCTCTTTCTTCCCACTTCCTATCCGTGTACCTGCTTTTCTTCTTCTCATGTCTCTCTCCTTTCTCTCCTCACTTCCTTTCTCATCTCTTCATGATGAGGTTGTTATGACAGTTAGACAAAGAGAAATTCAGCTGGATATTTTTGGGTGAAAAACCCTACGTGATGAATGACGAACACTATGGTTTAAACAACATCACAGCAAAGAAGCAGGTCTCCCGAGGCTAGGAGATGGTATTTCTGTCACTGGTGATGAAGTGAAAACTTTACCGTTTCATTCCTGTATTATTAAAGATCTCAGTGGCGCCTGGGAATAGCATGGCTGAGCGCAGAAGTTCAGGCTCGTGAATAGTAGTCAATGGAACAAATGTACCATTAGTCCGACTGCAGAATTCGGAACCTTGAGTACTGGAAAATGTAAGGAGGGTGGGGGGCAGACGTGTGCCCTGAACAATGAGCTAGTATACTGCAAAAATATACGACTGTGTGTAGATTGTAGTTGCCCTAGCGTTCGGATAGCATGCATTTCATCGTTCCACGTTTGATAATTCTGATACAACTTTGAATTTGTAAATGTATCAGATTAATATGTCAGCAAGTACCAGGTGCTCCACTTCTGGTGTTTTCCTTTTAGCCCTGGGCAGTTGGGTGCTGTAGCCCTGCTTAATTTCAGTTGGTCCAATTAAACCAACACACTGGCAAGCAATTCTTGTAAAAAGAAAATCCCGGACTGGAGCTTTCCATGTTTGGTGATCAGGCGTGATCTATTAATCTAATTTGGAGTTTATATCATCAAATTGTATGATCTTACAAGGAAGGAAAGCAGCTGCTGGCCACATAAATGCAAATCAGTCTTTGGACCACCTCAAAAGGGGACGTCCATCTCGAACTGCACGGCCATTCTCAGATTGAATGAAAATGCGAGCAACCCCAGAAGTGTTTCAGTGCTGTTGAGCCTCATTAGTGAAGTGCAGCTCGAGTTGTCTGGAAAAGCACTCCCACGGCCTAGGTCTGGACATACCAATTTCACTCTGCACAGCTCACTAAACTCAAATAAAATGGTTGAAAATATTTGAATAATAATTGTATTTAATCCTCTAGCACTCCCATTCCATTCCATTAAGGGACAAAACTGTATGCAACTCAGGGCTCGTCCATCCTTAATGTGACAGTCCAGCTCAAACTACAAGGCCATGTTCCTTTTGAACATGAACACAAGCGATCCAAATGTTGGAGAATAATTTTTATGTAAGTTGGTTCAGGTCCCTCAGTCTACCCCAGCCTTTTTTGTGCACGTGAAGCTCAGCCTTGAACAAGTCCCGAGCTTGTTATATTTAAGTCCGCTCCTTGTGCTGGAATAAGATCTGGGGCAGGGTGGAACTGAAGCGAAGCCGGTTGATCCTTGAAGACTGTTTGGCCATGGAACGGGTAAATGGGATTCCATGGATAGCTTTTGTTAAGTCAGCCTTTTCTTCCGTAGGTAGGTCTGGAATATTTTTGGACCCTACCTCTCTCACCATGTTTATGTTTATGATATTTGTAAAAGCGCGTACAATTACCCATGGGCGTCTCGGCGCTAAAAATGCATTGTTGTCTCACCCTGATCAAGAAAAAAGGTGTGGCTTACTGATTGAATAACCAGGTTTTCAGTTTTTTTCTGAACTGAAGAAGAGAAGGGCAAGTTTTTATGTGATTTGGAAGGGTATTCCAAAGTCTAGGGGCTGCAATTGAAAAGCGGCGATCACCCCAGGAAGCTGTTCGACTACGTTGAACCACTAGTTGGTTAAGTGAAGAGGATCGGAGGGTTCTAGATGGATTGTAGGGGGTCAGTTTATTTTTAAGGAAACGAGGTCCTTGATCCTGCAGAGTCTTGTAGACTGTACACAAAGCTTTAAATTTTACCCTGTTGTGGATGGACAACCAGTGGTAGTTTTTCAAGGTGTCTGAAATAGGTGCAAATTTGGTTTTTTTTGACAGTACGCGAGCAGCAGCATTCTGCACGGTCTGTAGTTTTTTGATAACTCTGCTCTGAGCATTGAGCAGCAGACCGTTGCAGTAATCTAGTGATGTCAAAACTAGAGTCGTGACTAACGTTTTGGCTGCTGAGTCTGGTAGATACGGTATAATTTTTCTTACCGTTCTAAGTTTAAAGTGGGCGTTAGCTGCCACCTTATTTGCGTGGGCCATGAAATTAAGCTGGTCGTCAAAAGTGACACCCAAATTTCTTACTTTGACCGTGGGGGAGGGAGGTGTACCTAAGGCCGATGGCCACCAAGCGGCGGACCATGCTGGTGTGAGATTGCCAAAGATAACCACCTCTGTTTTATTGGAGTTGAGCTTCAGGCAATTCCTTGCCATCCACTCATCAATAGCGATCATCCCATTTTGGAAGTTCTCTGCCACCCTCTGTCCATCACCCTTTATTGCCAGTACCAGCTGAGTGTCGTCAGCGTATGAGGTCAGGCCCATCCCATATGCTTTGATGACACTTGCAAGGTCCGACACATATATATTAAATAGTGTCGGACTTAGGGATGAGCCTTGAGGGACCCCACACGGTAGCGACAGGCTGGCCGACTGAAAGGGGCCCAGGGTGACCGCCTGGGTTCTGTTGGCCAGAAAGGAGGCAAGTAAGTTCCTAGCAGTAAGCTGAATGCCCATCCTCTCGACACGGTCGACCAAGATCTTGTGGTCGACCGTGTCGAAAGCTGCTGAAAGATCCAAAAGAACTAGCAAAGCTGTTCCTCCTTGATCGCGGATGATTCTAATGTCATCAGCAGCTTTGATGAGGGCGGTTTCGGTGCCATGATTTTTGCGGAAACCGAACTGTGTATCATCCAGCAAATTGTAATTTTCTATATAGGCAGATAACTGCTGGTTCATTGCCTTTTCTAGAACCTTAGCTAGAAAGGGGAGGATCGCAATAGGGCGATAGTTTTTTAATTCACTTTTGTCTGAGCCCGGCTTTTTGAGCAGGGGTTTGATCAAAGTGTTTTTTAGTGAGTCAGGGTAAATACCAGATGACAATATGTTATTACAGACAGCAGTAATAATGGGGATAACTGTGTCTGGAACAGTGGCAAGCACGGAGGTCGGGCATGGGTCCAGAGCAGAGCCCGCTTTAATCGATTTAACTATGCTCCCAATTTGTTCAGTGGTGAGGGGAGTAAAGCAGGTCATAGCACTTTTGGAGGTAATCATGGGAGTAGTAATCCTACTGTTAGCCTGATCTGAGCTAAAGGCTTGATAAATATCATTAACCTTTGCAAAAAAGAACTCAGATAAGGCATCACATAGTGCTTGTGAAGGGGGAGGATTGAGGTCCGGGGAATTTCCAGCCAGGGTTTTGGCGATGTTAAATAACTGTTTACTGGAATTTTTTGCAGTTTCTATCTGGCGTGTAAAGAAATCTTTCTTTGCTGCTATTATCATAGCTTTATAAGTGGCAAGAGCTTTTTTATAGTTTTCCTTCTTTTCACTATCATAAGATCTCCGCCAGTGTCTTTCTTTGTTCCTGGTTAGTTGTTTTTGGTTTTTTAATTCTATAGTAAACCACTGAGCTTTTGGTGCATTTCTATTCTTGGAAAGCGATTTAGTGGGTGCCAACTGAGTCGTGGCCTCGCCCAACCACTTATGGAATTGATTGGTAACAATATTGGGATCAGTGGATAATTCTGGGGTGGTGGTATCAAGAAGCAGCTTTAAGTCATTGGGGTTAATGTCATTCCACGCTTTGAACGTTCCTTTTGTACTAAAGACCATTTTTTGTCTTTGCGGATCTTTAATGGTCAATCTGCTAAAGATAACTGAATGGTCTGTCCAGGTCATAGGTAGAACTGAGGTAATACTTAGTCCTTCAACATTTGTAAAGATACCATCCAATGTATGGCCTGCCTGATGGGTAGGCATCAGGACCAATTGTCTGAGGCCCATTGTATCTAGGTCAGACAGAAGGGCTGAGGTGTCCTTATCACTAGAAAGCTCCAGGTGGAAATTTAAATCTCCCATAATCGTGGTGGAGTCTTCTGTGGCTATGTACTCAATTATGTTGCTGAGATTTGCTAGGAACGCAGATCTGGTCCCTGGGGGTCTATAAATCAAAATTCCCTTGAAGTTATAGGTCGGGGACAATTTTATATTAAATTGCATGGCTTCACATGAGGTGGTTGGAATCTGCAAACAGCGGACTTCAAATTGGTCTCTCGCTATAATGGCTATCCCACCACCTTTTCCAGTAGGCCTATCCTGCCGATAGGCACTATAGCCTGGAGGAACTGCCGTGACATAGTCAGGAGCAGATGCGTCATCGGTCCATGTCTCTGTGATGTAAAGGACATCTAAATTAAAATCGCTAACCAAGTCAGCTATTTCCTGGCAGTGTTTGCTCAGGGAGCGCGCATTAATGAGTGCCATGGAGACATGGGTGTCAACCTCCATGGTTAAAGATTTGACATTCCTAGTTAGATTATCCAACACAGGTGAAATGTTACAATGAGAACATTGTGAATGAGGAACCGACTGCATAAGGGATAAATCGAATTTAGTGCAGAGCGGTGCGTGAGCTGGCCGAAGCTCCAGAAGAGCATTGCGGGTGTAGGAGAGAGGCGGGGCAGGGGTCGTGGCCCTTGGGCCGGTCCCGGCGCGGACGGGCGCAGACGGGCTTGCCTTTGGCGCGCCTTTGGCGCGCCGCCGGCGCGCCCGCTGCGCCCGCCCGCTGCGCGGACGGGCGATGTTGTTATTTTTATACATGTATTGGGCGGAACGTGAGGAGGGTGGGAGGAGCGCAGAGCTCTTGGCCAGCCTGCCCAATGTAAGATGGCGGCCACGTGAAATGCAAAAGCTTCCCTGCGCCTGAATGCTACGGCGCTGCAGGGGAAGTTCGAACCCCGGCGAAGTAGTCTCGCCTAAGGGGATGACAGTACTAATAAAAGCACACCAGTTAAAATGTATTACAATTTTTAAAAACAATTCTTGTCTCAATCGTTTTTTGGCAAATAATTGTAGAGAGGTGCAAGGAAGCACAAGCAGACCTCCGGCTTTCCGCCTCAGAGGGAAACAATAGCAAAGTCCAGGCGAATGCTAGAAACGCCTTTTAAATACCCTGGGAGGGCGGGAGGAGCGCAGAGCTCTTGGCCAGCCTGCCCAATGTAAGATGGCGGCCACGTGAAATGCAAAAGCTTCCCTGCGCCTGAATGCTACGGCGCTGCAGGGGAAGTTCGAACCCCGGCGAAGTAGTCTCGCCTAAGGGGATGACAGTACTAATAAAAGCACACCAGTTAAAATATATTACAATTTTTAAAAACAATTCTTGTCTCAATCGTTTTTTGGCAAATAATTGTAGAGAGGTGCAAGGAAGCACAAGCAGACCTCCGGCTTTCCGCCTCAGAGGGAAACAATAGCAAAGTCCAGGCGAATGCTAGAAACGCCTTTTAAATACCCTGGGAGGGCGGGAGGAGCGCAGAGCTCTTGGCCAGCCTGCCCAATGTAAGATGGCGGCCACGTGAAATGCAAAAGCTTCCCTGCGCCTGAATGCTACGGCGCTGCAGGGGAAGTTCGAACCCCGGCGAAGTAGTCTCGCCTAAGGGGATGACAGTACTAATAAAAGCACACCAGTTAAAATATATTACAATTTTTAAAAACAATTCTTGTCTCAATCGTTTTTTGGCAAATATTTGTAGAGAGGTGCAAGGAAGCACAAGCAGACCTCCGGCTTTCCGCCTCAGAGGGAAACAATAGCAAAGTCCAGGCGAATGCTAGAAACGCCTTTTAAATACCCTGGGAGGGCGGGAGAAGCGCAGAGCTCTTGGCCAGCCTGCCCAATGTAAGATGGCGGCCACGTGAAATGCAAAAGCTTCCCTGCGCCTGAATGCTACGGCGCTGCAGGGGAAGTTCGAACCCCGGCGAAGTAGTCTCGCCTAAGGGGATGACAGTACTAATAAAAGCACACCAGTTAAAATATATTACAATTTTTAAAAACAATTCTTGTCTCAATCGTTTTTTGGCAAATAATTGTAGAGAGGTGCAAGGAAGCACAAGCAGACCTCCGGCTTTCCGCCTCAGAGGGAAACAATAGCACCTGGGGAGCATTAAAAGGTTGTTTTTGGAACGCTCTCGCTCGGAGAGAGATGGCTTAGAGTTTCAGAAGCCATCAGTTCGAGGTCACATGCTCTTAAAAACTGTGCAGGAAATGGAGCTGTATCTGGTCTTGGTTCGCTCACAGCATGACAGGTTCTTATTGGCCAATTTTAGGTTCAATCAACTGCACCATTTTTTGGCAACTCTATGTGGGTGGGTACGGCAAGAGGTTAGGGCACCATGAGGCTGTGACAATTTGTCTCCACAGGACATGCTGCATTTTTCAATGTTTTGCTCTTATTTCAGCTCGCTGAGAAAGCGCTTTTTAATTCCCTTGTTGAAATGTTTGAATTTGAAACAAGATGGGCCTACAATGATGTATCTTCAGATGCTCCCCACTTAGTATGTGATTTTTACTGTTGCATACTTTTTACGAGCTGTGTGTTTGTCTAGGAGAACGAGACCTGATAAATTGTCTTAATGTTCACAGTTTTATGAGTAATTATACTGTTTGGTTTTATCATCTATGAATCTGATATTATTGTCTTTTGATCTGTATTCTTTTGGGTTGATTTTATTTACCAATTAAAAATGTATGTTGATTGAACACAGGCAAACCCAGATGAGTTTCAACCTCATTGGGTCAACAGCAAGATAACTCTTGAGTCCTACGGCACACTGAGCTTGGACCCACGACACAACATACTCCTCCTGTTAGACATTGGATTATTGGTTGAGGGGGATGAAAGCCCCACTCAAACAACAACCACAATCCTTATCACCCACTCTTATCCTGCTGTTGTCTAGGCACAAGGCCGTCAGGCTTAACTTAGTAACAAAGTGTAAAGAATTGGCACACAAATAGTGAAAAAGTGAAAACACAACGCAAGAACGATCCTAAACCAATTTAGAAACTTTGGGTAAATTTGAATAAAGGAAATTATATCTGAATGACAAAAATCTTATCAGTATAACCAGAGATATGCAATTTCAAAGTTTCAGGTAAAATATGCTTCTAAAATGCCTAAAGCACCACTTGTAGTCTTCTGGTTGTACGAGACAGGGTGAAAGTCACAAGTTCAGGTCAACTGTGATGGAACATGGGCTCGATATAGGGACCATGTTGGTCCAATTGAAAAAGTTACCTTCTCAGAGTCTGATGGGAAGAGTTCCATTCACAGCGGAGGAGGCCATGAAGAGCAGGGAGAGTGTTGTACATGGTTGTTGCTGTATTGTGAAGAGCATTTTTGGTGTTGAGGACGGCCGTCACTGTAGTGCGAGGATTCGGTGGGGTGTCGCAGACCGTCATTGTTGAAACCTCGCATTGACGGTTACCATACGCTATCATGGTTGCAGCATGAAATGCAGATCTTGAGCTGTCGGTCATCGCTGGTGGTCACTGTAGTGCAAAGAGTTAGGTTCACTGGAGCATCACATTGGTGGTCATCTCGAGCAGTATAGTCTCGCCATGAATGGACCCATTTGCGAAGAGCCCAGGATTTACCTTTCTTTCACTGGAGGCACTATACTGATGCAAGCCATGGGTCCAGAACATGGCAAGGCACTTCTTGGGGATCAGGAACTTGCTCCAGCAGAGGCCAGCAGGGCTCAGGCAGATTCAGTTGTAGGTCCAGGCAGGTTCATTGTAGCAGTTCAGCTGGACAGTTGTAAGGAAGTCTCTGGAGCGTGCAGCTTGTTGAGTCCCTGTAGCTCAGACAAGAGGTCACCTAACTGACCCATGGAGTCACCCAGATAGCCTGGGATGAAGCGAGCAGGTCCAACCTTCCTTCTCAGAGAGCAGGGCAGGCTTCAAGCAGCTGAGGCACTCTCTGAGGGTCAAGGAAGTCCTCAAGCAGCAGGGCAGTCCTCTGTTAACAGCAGGGCAGTCCTCTGGGCAGTAAAGCATGCCTCAAGCTGCAGGGCAGTCTTATGGGAAACAATTCAGTCCTTCTTCTGTAATGTCCATAGGTTTAGGAGTGTACTGATGAGTGGCTCTGGAGATCAAATACTTGTACCTGGTGCCAGCCTTAGAAGTGGGTAAATTCCCTATACTACACCCACATCTGGTTTTGGAAAATTATTCCCTTCACATGTCAAGGCTCCAAGAATTCTGGCTTGATATAAAAACTAGTGTCAGGTTCCTACGTGTGTACTGGAGGCAAGCCCTTTAAAATGGAAGTGGGACTGGATACAGCTTCACCCCCAACCATCCTGGCATGATGGCCCATTCTGCCCACACCTAATCCCCTTTGGTGTCACTGTCTGAATGGAATACACAGCCCCCAACAGCAAAGCCATTCACAGTCATGTGACACAGAATACTAGCAGAAGGCACAAGTGGTTAGGATAAGAAAATGCCAAGTTTCTAAAAGTAAAAACAACAGTTGCTGGACAGAATGCAGAACAATGTCATACATTCACCCCAGTACAGAGATCTGGGCCTAAATCCATCGTTTCTTTGCTCACCACACCACCCCAGTTCAGACATGGCCATATGCAAATCAGCCTTGACCCTGTGCCTCATGAGAACAGTCCAGCCCGAACTGCCAAGCCATGTCCTCCCTGGACCGAAATCAAGCATCCTAGGACCGGTTTCTGGCTATCAGCCGTCTTCAGCCAGGATAGCTTGACTCCAGTGGCGTGGAGAGCACGGGACTTACGTCTGAGCATACCCGTCCCATTCAGGGGGACAAAGGCAAAAACAACAGTAGATGGACAGAATGCAGAACAATGTCATACATTCACCCCAGTACAGAGATCTGGGCCTAAATCCATTGTTTTTTTGCTCACCACACCACCCCAGTTCAGACATGGCCATATGCAAATCAGCCTTGACCCTGTGCCTCATGGGAACAGTCCAGCCCGAACTGCCAAGCCATGTCTTCCCTGGACTGAAATCATGCATCCTAGGACCGGTTTCTGGCTATCAGCTGTCTTCAGCCAGGATAGCTTGACTCCAGTGGCGTGGAGAGCACGGCACTCAAGTCTGAGCATACCAGTCCCACTCGGGGTAACAAATGCAAAAACAACAGTTGATGGACAGAATGCAGAACAATGTCATACATTCACCCCAGTACAGAGATCTGGGCCTAAATCCATCGTTATTTTGCTCACCACACCACCCCAGTTCAGACATGGCCACATGCAAATCAGCCTTGACCCTGTGCCTCATGGGAACAGTCCAGCCCGAACTGCCAAGCCATGTCTTCCCTGGACCAAAATCAAGCATCCTAGGACCGGTTTCTGGCTATCAGCCGTCTTCAGCCAGGATAGCTTAACTCCAGTGGCGTGGAGAGCACGGGACTCACGTCTGAGCATACCCGTCCCACTCGGGGTGACAAATGCAAAAACAATAGTTGATGGACAGAATGAAGAACAATGTCATACATTCACGCCAGTACAGAGATCTGGGCCTAAATCCATCGTTATTTTGCTCACCACACCAACCCAGTTCAGACATGGCCATATGCAAATCAGCCTTGAACCTGTGCCTCATGGGAACAGACCAGCCCGAACTGCCAAGCCATGTCTTCTCTGGACCGAAATCAAGCATCCTAGGACCGGTTTCTGGCTATCAGCCGTCTTCAGCCAGGATAGCTTGACTCCAGTGGCGTGGAGAGCACGGGACTCACGTCTGAGCATACCCGTCCCACTCGGGGTGACAAATGCGAAAACAACAGTTGATATAAAGCCCGAAACCAGTCCTTGGATGCTTGTTTCCAGTCCAGGGAGGACCTGGCTTGGCAGTTGGGCTGGACTGTTCCCATGGGGCACAGGGTCAAGGCTGATAAGCATATGGCTGGGTTCAAACTGGAATGACCTGGTGAGCAAAAAAACGATGGATTTAGGCCCAGATCTCTTTACTGAGGTGAATGTATGACATTGTTCTGCATTCTGTTCATCACCTGTTGTTTTTGCATTTGTCACCCCGAGTGGGACGGGTATGCTCAGACGTGAGTCCCATGCTCTCCATGCCACTGGAATCAAGCTATCCAGGCTGATGAGGGCTGAAAGCCCGAAACCGGTCCTTGGATGCTTGTTTCCAGTCCAGGGAGGACCTGGCTTGGCAGTTCAGGCTGGACTGGTCCCATGGGGCACAGGGTCAAGACTAATTTGCATATTAATATTAATATTAATATTTGTATTTGTATAGCACACATATCACCCCCAGGGGGGTCTCAAAGCGCTGGTACGCATACCGCTGTGGACCCCATCCTGGCTTTTCCTGTGAAGTGCCCACTCCTGGGCACCCCCAAGGTGAGGCCAAGCATCCCAGCGCTGTTGGAGCCATTGTGGAGATTAAGCAAGCTATTGCCCAGAGTTGCAGAGTGGGACCCATGATTAGAGTAGGCACCTAGGTGAGAATTATCGAGTCCGCGGACACTGACCCCAAGATCCTGCCGCTTCGGGTCCCGGGCCTGACCTCTGCTTCAGGGTCTGCCGCCTCTAACCAGTGAGCCACCCTTCTCTCTGGCTGGGTTCAAACTGGAATGGCATGGTGAGCAATAAAACGATGGATTTAGGCCCAGATATCTGTACTGGGGTGAATGTATGACATTATTCTGCATTCTGTTCATCACATGTTGTTTTTGCAAGTTTCTAAAAGTGCATTTTGAGAAATGTGACAAAAATCCGACTTTACCATTAAAGAAGATATTAAATTGCAAATCAATTTGAGTACATACAACATATCTCTATCTGCCTCCAATCCAATATTAGCCCATATTAGTCAAAAGAAGAGATGGATCTCACAACATTGAAAAACAACTTTAGGAGTTTTTCAATGCCAAAACATGTAAAACTTAATTACACTTGCCCTACTTCTTGAATACAATGCACTCTGCTCTATGAGCCTTTAAGGTCTACCTTAGGGGTGACTTATGTGTATTAAAAAAGAAGGTTTAGGCTTTGCAAACTATGGGCCTCATTAGGATGGCGGTCGGACCTGCGTCCGTCCGCCACCCCCGTGGAAGAGGGACCGTCCGCATGGGCAGCGGTGGTCCCTCCATGCAAATTAGGATGTGACCGCCACCCTGGTGGTCACATCCTGGATCTTTAACCTTGCGGCGGGTGCTGCTTGAAGCAGCACCTGCCGCAAGGTTAAAAAAGCATGTTTCACATTTACATGCACAAAGCGGCAGGCACCGTGCGGTGCCTTCCGCTTTGTGCATGCAAATGCAGGGGGGTACCATAGGTACCCCCCATGTGCACCCCACCCACCCCTTTACCCATGGGGCCCGCAAGGGCCCCCCAGAAGCAAAGGTCCACATGCTTTTCCACGGCGGAAAAACCGCTGCGGAAAAGCATGTTTACTCATGCTTCCTAATTTGGCTGACGGTGTCTTGCAGACACCGCCACCAAATGGCCCGGCTAAACCTGCGGATCAGCGGCGGATGGACCTGCCGTCTGCCGCTGGTCCCACCACATTCCCATCCTAATCTGGCGGTGGGTGTTTCATGTGGCCGCGGCGGTGAATCCGCATCCTCCGGGCCGGCGGTGGCTTCCACCGGCCCGGAGGATGCGGATTCACGGCCATCCTAATGAGGCCCTTAGTACTTTGCCAGGTGGAAATGGCAATTTCAAACTGTACTACAGGCTGCAGTGGCAGGCCTCAGATTTTTTTTAACTACTTTACTTAGTGGCTCAATGAGTGCTACAGGCCCACTAGCAGCATTTCATTTACAAGCCATGGGTATATGTAACACCATTTACTAGGGACTAACAAGTAAATTAAATGTGCCATTTTGGTGAAGGCCAATTGTACCATGTTTTAGGGAGAGAGCACAAGCACTTTACCACTGGTTGTCAGGGAAAAATCCCAATAATCATCATGCCAACAAAAACTGGTTCAGTCCCAGAAGGCAAAAATCTGGGGGAGACCCTGCAATAAGGGCCGGATCCAAAACCCACCACTTAGAGAAACTCAATCAGACAGCACATACATGGTGGATTTGAATACTTGAATCAATTTGAATCACTAGTGATTACTTTCAATATACTCCATTGTTTCAGCTTGTCTCTGGCATTTCAGATAGGGATCAACCAAATGATAAATGGTCCCATCTGTCAAAAGGGATCATTCGGGCCAAAGCACTATGACATATCTTCTCTGAAATGATCACAACAACCCAAACATGTGACAACCTAGCTAGACTTCATCAGTAGTGCACAGCTTGAGTCCTATGGGGCAGCAAGCTTAAACCCTGTGTCTGGGCGTCACTTGGAGTGACTCCCTTAGGCGCCACAAAATCAATGAATGGAAATGCTTGAATAAATCAGAAATGCTACTAATCATTTTGAGTGTTTTAGTTCAGTATTATTTAAGCTTTTCTGTGCCCCATCAAAAAGAGATCAACAATGCAAGTTAGTCTTAGCCTGATCATGAGCTTCTTTCTTAGTTTTCTGAAATGTCCTCAGTCTGGTATTTGCATCTCATTTGATTTTGTGGTTTCTGGAGAGATTTTCAGGAAAAAGGCTGCATTCATTATTTCACCATTCTAGTGAGATGATACTTTTTTGCTCTATTCTTTGTGGACTCTTTACTCTTCTACTTACTAAAGATGTTTGGATGGGCCGCTATTTGTTTTTAAGGGGCCAATCATTCCCCTACCAAGGGGTATTGTGACATAACACTTAGTTCTACACATCATGTTGCACAAATATTGCATCAAGAATATTGACTCTAAATCTTTAGAGGAAAGTATAGCTTTACTACACTTAACTCCACATACATGCACCTTGACAATATACATATCTCAAGATATGTTGATGATTAGTGAATAATAGTACATATATACTTACCTGTCTGTACTTACCTTCACACTAGTTTTGTAGTTGGCATTCTCGCTATGATGTTTTTTCAAATCTATATTTTTGGACATGGTATTCTGACATGCAACCCTTTAAAGAATCTTGCTATCGCCCTTTTAAATAAACCAGTTGTATCTTTCCACCTCTTGCTCTCTGTGACCTTTTTATGAGGGGCTATGGATCTGAATCACTGTCCTTCATTTCTAGTGGAATCAACATTCAAATCAGTTAATCGTCATCTTCATCTGCTTCTTTCTCATTATCTCTTCCACTAGGCAGATTAGCTGTGGAGTGAAATGTGTCAGTGTATAATGTAATCGCAGTTGATTTGTTGACAGGTTTGTTAGGTTGTGTCTGCTGGGCACTCTATAATCTTTGTCCGATTCTGCATCTAGTTAGAGCAGAACTCTTTTTCATCAGTGACATATGTTCTGTCATGTAATGTTATGTTATCTTATGGGATATTATGTTATGTTATGTAGATTTGTAGAGCGTACTATCAACAGGGAGGGTGTCCTGGCACTGATGTTTTTGCTGAATCTAAGAAGCCGTACTTGTGGGTGGAAACAGGTCATCTATCTCCATGGATGCATTTATGGATTTATTATTTATTTATTTATTTATTTATTTATTTTTTTAAACTTTATTTTTGGAATTTTCACAGATAACCATCATCAGAGAGTGCAGTAATGTCACACATTTTAGGCGTAGGTACAGTACAAGTAATACATGAAACACTGGTACATATTTTACAATATGGCAACAGAACATGCACAGTAATCAACAGAACATTACAGTCAAGCATATCTCATAGCGTAGTAAGTCCTTAACTCATCGAGACGCAGTCCATAAAAAGTTACATCAGTGCAGTAGCATACACTAGAGCATAAGTTTTCGTCCCTCCAGCTGAACCAACAGGGATATCTTGTGGTGAGGAGATTTATCGTCCGTTTATAAGGATATTTCCCCTCCCTAACAGCAAGTACAAGGTGGTGACCTGAACAACGTAGATTACAATATGAACATTCACAGTTGTATCTATATTGTGGGATGTGTGAAGGAGACAGTAAGGAGGGGATCGGGGGCCGGTGATCCCTCTCCGGGGTCGGTAGCATTCTGGCAAAGGTAATCTCTCAAAGGGGCCCAGATATCACAGGGCCGTGAAGTAGTGGGTAGTAATTCCGAATATGTGTTCAATTGATCCTGACAATATATTAGATCATGCAGCCAATCCTTGAATTTAGGGGCCCTGCCCCTGCCCCAACGACACGCCACTCTTCTTTTTGCCACTAGAAGAGCCAGAGCAACAAACTTGCGATGTGCCGCCTGTATGGGCTCCACGTATCCCAATAGTGCCAGAACTGGGGAGGGAGTTATTGCAGTGTGAGTCATTTCAGAGAGCGCAGCCACCACCTGACCCAGTAGTGTTGAATTGCGTCACATGCCCAGGCGAGATGCAAGAAGTCAGCTCCTGGAGCATGGCATCTATCACAGTTGTCCATAGTGCGAAGTTGAAGTCTACACATACGGGCTGGGGTGTAGTTCAGGCGATGTATGAATTTATAGTGTATGATTCTATGCCTTCTTCTAGCCGAGATGCGCTCTGTTTGCTGAAGGCAAAATCCCCATTGCTTGTCAGTGAGGGGCCTATCGAGCTCTACATCCCATTTCAGTTTAGCTGGTAAATATGGGTAATCTATATGTGCGTGCACTGTCCTATAAATTGTCGATAACAATTTACAAGGGATGTCAGTTTGGAGTAAGATCTGCAAAGGAGCTAAAGCCATTGGTTCATTTGGAAAGTCAGGTGTAAGTGCTTTCACACCTTGACGGAGCCGGATATAAAGGAATATTTCAAGCTGAGTGGGATGTATCCCTTCATACAATTGTTCCATGGAGCGAAACGTACCGTCGTGGTATAGATCTCCCCAAGTCAACACATGTATTTTGTGGAGTAGTTTGCGGAATCCTGGTTCTTGCAATAAGGGCATGTCAGGGTGGTAACTCAGCAGCAACAACGGAGCATACAGCAGTGCCACGTCGAGCTTTGTCGCTAGTCGGGCCCATGCGGTGACCGTGCTCAGCACTGTCGTGGGTGTTTTGTCTTTGCCGGAAACCACCGCGTAGAGTGCACCTTCTATTGGGATAGGGTGGGCTAACCAGTGCTCGGCGGCCAGCTGGGGCATGTATCTGGGCTGGTGAACCCAGAAATAGGCATAGTGAGCTTGAGCCACTTGATAATACAATTCAAAATCCGGCACACCGAAACCGCCTTGGGAGTAGGGGCGAATTAGGGTGTCCCACTTGAGACGAGGCGACTTGCCTCTCCATACAAGTTTAATGAGCTCCGAACGGAGCTGGTGGAAAAAGGACCTGCCAGGGTAGAACGGGATATTCAAAAAGAGGTATAGTAATTGCGGAAGGATCACCATTTTGATCAGGGAGGTCCTACCCGCCATAGACAGAGGCAAAGTAATCCAACGCGTAACATGATCCATAATGCGATTCATGGTAGTGCCATAATTGGCGCGCATAAGCTCATCTCTGTCCCTCTCTATGTGGATCCCGAAGTATTTAATATCACCGTCACTCCAGGCGAGAGGAAAATCCAGGTCAAAACGTGCTGTAGAAGGGGTAAGCGGAAATATGCAGGATTTACTCCAATTAATTTGGACCCCTGAAAGCCTACCAAATTGTATGAATTCTCTAAGAATGGGATTCAGATTTACGCCAGGATCCCGGATGTACAAAGTGATGTCATCAGCATACATCGGAATTAGAATTTGCCGTTGAAAGCAACGAAGCGCACTGTCTTTATGATGCTGTCGCAGTTTGGCGGCCAGGGGTTCTGTGGCTATCGCGAAAAGCAGGGGTAAAAGGGGGCATCCCTGTCTGGTCCCCCTAGTGATGGGGAAAGCCTCAGACAATCTACCATTAATAAGGACTTTTGGCCATAGGGCGTTCGTAAAGGAGTTTAATCCAGGATATGAAAATTGCTGGAAAGCCCATTCTTTCCAAGACGCGAAACACATAATCCCATTCCAGGGAGTCAAACGCCTTGGTGGCATCAAGGAATATGGCTGCCATGGGCAGGTCTTCATGCACTGAGTTGAGGACTGAAAAAAAGGTACGCAAATTATAAGAGGTGGCCCTGCCAGGTACAAACCCAGATTGATCCGGGAGTATCAAATTGGGAAGGAGAAGGCTGATGCGATTAGAAATGAGTTTGGCCAGCACCTTAACATCACAATTCAACAATGATAGTGGGCGGTAAGAGTCACATTTGTTCGGAGAATTGCCAGGCTTAAGCAGCGACGTAATAAGGGCAATCCTCATAGAGAGTGGTAGATGGCCCCCCTAATGGGCATCCTCATACACCTCCCGCAGCACCGGAGCCATAAAGTCAATGTAGGTTTTGTAAAATTCTATTGGGATTCCGTCCAGCCCTGTGGCTTTCCCTGACTGCATACCCATAATTGCGTCCCTCACTTCATCTAACTCAAAAGACGCACTGAGAAAGGCCCTCTGGGTATCACTAAGCCAGTCCAAGGAAATGTCCGCTAAGTAATCTTGTAACTGCAGTGCTCCCACTGTAGAGGAAGTGTATAGCGTGCTGTAATGGGATACGAAGGAGTTAAGGATTTGTGTTGTGTCACGAACCACCACACCATCTGGGCCCTCTAGTTCTGTTATGATGTTGGGCGTACGCATCAATTTAATCGTGGAGGCTAGCGCTTTCCCCGGTCGGTCGCCCTCGCCATAGCGGCGAGCGGTCCAATACTTGCCCCTGAATTTCGATTCTCTCGTGGCTTCGGCAGTGTATTCAGAGATCTTCTCTCAGATCGTAAGTTGCGTGGAGTCAGAGGGAGCAGTAGCTAATAATATTTCTAAGTCTTTAAGATCCTTTTTGAGGGTCAGTATTCGGGTAGTAATGCCTTTCAAAATCCCAGCTCCTTTAGCAATGCAAATCCCCCTTAACGTTACTTTAAATGCATCCCAAATAGTCTCAACATCACTAACAGAATCTTTATTCCTCCTGAAAAAATCTAGGCACTCACTTCGAAGTTCCTCTTGGAAGGTGATGTCTAGTAGAAGTGAGGGTTGCATCCGCCAAGCGGTGGAGGGGGGGCCTAGGTCCGCTGAGCGCAGTGTAATTTTCACAGGGGAGTGATCCGAGTAGGTCCTCGGGAGGTGGTGTGCATGATGAAGTGAAGTGTAGAGTTGAGATGTCAAGAATATATAATCAAGCCTGGCCCATGAGCGTGCTTGCGCGGTAAAGTGGGTGCCCTCTTTCACATTACCGTGGAGACACCTCCAGGCGTCCACAAGGCTGAAGTCTGTAACCACAGCGCGCAATTCCGCACGTGCCTTAGTATAGTGCTGCGGGGCAGGTTGTGACCTGTCCAGTGTGGGGTCCAGTGTCGTATTAAAATCCCCCCCCCAAATGAGTTGGTGTGGCCCGTCCCCATAATCGCCGCCCACAGCTCCGCAAAGAACCCCGGGTCGTCAATGTTGGGACCGTAGCAGTACACCAGGGTGACCGCCATGTGTCCCAGTCTCCCCCACAGCATGCAGTAGCGCCCCTGAGCGTCTATTTTGGAGCCAGCCATAACAAAGGGTGTGCCTCTCTTAACCAAAATTGCCGTGCCCCTAGCGTAGGTAGAGTAGGACGATAACACAGCATGGGCTGCCCATCTATTAGCAAAGGTGTGAGGGGTTTGCATTCTGAAGTGCGTTTCCTGTAGAAGGGCTATGTGTACTGAGTGGCGATCCAAGTACGACAGAACTTGCCGTCGCTTGCTAGGATCTCCAAGCCCCCTGACATTCCAAGTTAAAACATTTAGGTCAGTGTCACCCATGAGTAGTGTGTAGCCCTATCTCCCAAGTTGCCAATCATCGATGAGTCAGGCCCAAGCGCGGCGAAGGAAAGCATGATATGTACATCAGTGTCCATAAGTAGCCTGTTGCCTGTGTGTGTAACCTGCACCGCGAGATCAATCTCTCGCATACAACCACAAAATCCAGCCGAATCCACATTCAGTGACTCTTCAGTAGGTACCGTGAATAACGTGAGAACAGAACATGTCAACCAAACAGTCCCCCCCTCCCCCCTTATGCAGGAACCTCAGCAATTTGGTTCTAAAAATTAGTAAAGCATCAAGTATATGCAGTGCAATATGATCCATTGAACTTTGTGCGACGTGTCGCCACCTCTCTGTCCCAACTCGTAGGACTTTAGACAAAAATGATACAAGCAGTGCGGGGAGTCCGACATAGAGTTTCACAGTGTACCAACTTTGAATCACCCAGCAGTGCCTGGTTATACAGCATATGCAAATAGGTATCAAAACGCTAGGCGTACAGCAATACATGGGTAAAGCAAGGCAAACAGTACACGTCAAATTATAAACTGTCCAGCACCTGCAACAGATAAAAGCAACTGTAGATATTTCAGTCAATAGACCCCCACAGCAAAGGAGAATAGCACCAAGGTTCCATTGCACTCTAATATGAGTGCTCCCACCCTCCACCCACTGAAGCAGCCCCAACTTGCCAGGAACCCCATCCCCCCCTCCACCCTCAACAAGACCCAAACTTCCCAACATTTGTATCAGTGGCAACAAGTGCAGTGGGGTATACCCTTCGGGGTGCAACCTTGTAGCGCACATAGCCTCCCCCCACACCTCGCCCCTGTCTCTATCTTCCACCGTAGTCGTGGCCCAGGTAGTGGGGGGGGGGGTGCCTGGAATACTTTACCACCATAGTCCCGTGTTCATCCGAAGACCTTCTGTAGCTTACGGATATTCACCAGTTAGGTCCCGCCGGGGACCCATAGTGGCCACTCAAGCAATAGAGCAGGACTTATGTAGGCAATGTCTAGCATCATTCATCCTCATTGGCCGAGTGAAAGTCGTCTTGCCTGTCCTCACCATGACGCCGGCCTTCCGCACGTTCCCGCTTAATTGTTTTCACGAAATCCTTTACCTGCTGCGGATAAGTAAAGAAGTGTTGTTTCGCTTGATGTGTCACTCTCAATTTAGCAGGGTATAACAGTGCATAGTCGATCTGTAGTGTTCTAAGCTTCTTTTTGACTTCTAAGAATTTACGCCGCTGCTCCTGCACCACCGGGGTGAAGTCCGGATAAATGGAGAAGTTGACCCCTTCACAGGAAAGTGTGTGATGGGTGCGGGCTGCCCTTAGTGCTGCATCTCGATCTCGATAGTTTAGGAGTCGGGCAATGATGGGTCGTGGTGGAGCTCCAGCATTGGGCCTCGGTCCCAGTGATCGGTGTGCTCTTTCAACAATAAATTGCTTGGAGAATGCCTCAGGGCCAATCGCGGCAACCAGTATATTCTCCACGTAGTCTTCCATGCGCCCCGTGTTGGTCGATTCCGGCACACCTATCACGCGTATATTATTGTGACGATTTCTGGCTTCCAACTCTTCGTTCTTCGCGGCTATGATCCTGAGCACATTGTCCATTCTCGCAATTTGCGTCGTGTGGGTAGCTGTGGTATCATCATTTTCTGATATGCGTTGCTCTGTTGCTGTGATACGCTCCTCATGGATATCCAGTTTGTGCACCACGGCGTCCATTCTGGATGACATCCTGTCAACCTTATCGACGATAGTAGCGAACCCCTGTCTCATCTCTTGCATCATCTGTTGGAAGTCGGAGGCGCCAGGTTGGGAGTCAGTGTTTGTCAGAGCAGGGGTCTGAGAGCCTCCCTCCTCTTGCGTGTTCTGCAGCCCCCTCTTGTTCGCAGTCGAGTCAAACGATAACTTGGGTTGCTTGTTGTCTGGTTTTCCCATGATGAGTGGTAGGCAGAGACTCGAAGTAGGCGAGAGGAGTCATTCGCCGCGGTGGGCAAGTATCAGTTGGAGTTAGTAATGTTCCACAAGCACAACTCCACGCAAGCACCCCCGTGCAGGGCGTAAGATTGGCCGTGCAGCGTTGGTAATGGGCTCACGGGCCGCAGATCAAATCGCGGGAGTGTCCGCAAAAAGAAGAGTAAGGCGTATCAGTGGTCGTCACTCTAGCGCTTAGCTCCTCCAGGCAAGGAAATAGAATTATAGCGCTGCAGGCAACAAATCGGGCCAGGGTCCACCGCTTGTCAGCGGGTGCCCCATACATCACATAGAGGGGAAGGTGGAAGCATAGGGACTAATCCACGGGTAACCTCTCAGTGTCGAACAGTCAAAGCCGGGATATAGAGCACCTCGGGTCGCTGTTGCAGCAGGGCGTATTGCCAGCAAGTTTCAAAGAACAAAAGTAAAATCACTTAACGTGCGGAGTGTCCTCTACGAGGGTGACGGGTCCAAGGATACTCTCACTGCCTCTGGACCGTAGTAGTCTCAGCCCCGTGTTCGAGTACGAACAGTAGGCGTGCCGGTATGCCATAGGACTCAGAGCGGTAATTGCAAACACAACAATGATGGACAGAATGTGGATCAATGTCACACATTCACCCCAGTCCAAAGATCTGGGCCCAAATCCATCGTTTTTCCACTCCACACCACCCTGGGTTAGACAATGGCGATATGCAAATCAGCGCTGACCCTGTGCCCCATGGGAACAGTCCAGTCCGAACTACAAAAGCCATGTCCTTCCCAGAATGGAAACAAGCATCCGAGGACCGGCCCGGTTTCGAGGTAACACCTCTCATCAGCCCGGCTAGCTTGATTCCAGTGGTGTGGAGTGCCTGGGACTCACGTCTGAGCATCCCCAGTACACTTAGAGCGGTAATTGCAAACACAACAATGATGGACAGAATGTGGATCAATGTCACACATTCACCCCAGTCCAAAGATCTGGGCCCAAATCCATCGTTTTTCCACTCCACACCACCCTGGGGTAGACAATGGCGATATGCAAATCAGCGCTGACCCTGTGCCCCATGGGAACAGTCCAGTCCGAACTACAAAAGCCATGTCCTTCCCAGAACGGAAACAAGCATCCGAGGACCGGCCCGGTTTCGAGGTAACACCTCTCATCAGCCCGACTAGCTTGATTCCAGTGGTGTGGAGTGCCTGGGACTCACGTCTGAGCATCCCCAGTACACTTAGAGCGGTAATTGCAAACACAACAATGATGGACAGAATGTGGATCAATGTCACACATTCACCCCAGTCCAAAGATCTGGGCCCAAATCTATCGTTTTTCCACTCCACACCACCCTGGGTTAGACAATGGCAATATGCAAATCAGCGCTGACCCTGTGCCCCATGGGAACAGTCCAGTCCGAACTACAAAAGCCATGTCCTTCCCAGAACGGAAACAAGCATCCGAGGACCGGCCCGGTTTTGAGGTAACACCTCTCATCAGCCCGGCTAGCTTGATTCCAGTGGTGTGGAGTGCCTGGGACTCACGTCTGAGCATCCCCAGTACACTTAGAGCGGTAATTGCAAACACAACAATGATGGACAGAATGTGGATCAATGTCACACATTCACCCCAGTCCAAAGATCTGGGCCCAAATCCATCGTTTTTCCACTCCACACCACCCTGGGTTAGACAATGGCGATATGCAAATCAGCGCTGACCCTGTGCCCCATGGGAACAGTCCAGTCCGAACTACAAAAGCCATGTCCTTCCCAGAACGGAAACAAGCATCCGAGGACCGGCCCGGTTTCGAGGTAACACCTCTCATCAGCCCGGCTAGCTTGATTCCAGTGGTGTGGAGTGCCTGGGACTCACGTCTGAGCATCCCCAGTACACTTAGAGCGGTAATTGCAAACACAACAATGATGGACAGAATGTGGATCAATGTCACACATTCACCCCAGTCCAAAGATCTGGGCCCAAATCCATCGTTTTTCCACTCCACACCACCCTGGGTTAGACAATGGCGATATGCAAATCAGCGCTGACCCTGTGCCCCATGGGAACAGTCCAGTCCGAACTACAAAAGCCATGTCCTTCCCAGAACGGAAACAAGCATCCGAGGACCGGCCCGGTTTCGAGGTAACACCTCTCATCAGCCCGGCTAGCTTGATTCCAGTGGTGTGGAGTGCCTGGGACTCACGTCTGAGCATCCCCAGTACACTTAGAGCGGTAATTGCAAACACAACAATGATGGACAGAATGTGGATCAATGTCACACATTCACCCCAGTCCAAAGATCTGGGCCCAAATCTATCGTTTTTCCACTCCACACCACCCTGGGTTAGACAACGGCGATATGCAAATCAGCGCTGACCCTGTGCCCCATGGGAACAGTCCAGTCCGAACTACAAAAGCCATGTCCTTCCCAGAACGGAAACAAGCATCCGAGGACCGGCCCGGTTTCGAGGTAACACCTCTCATCAGCCCGGCTAGCTTGATTCCAGTGGTGTGGAGTGCCTGGGACTCACGTCTGAGCATCCCCAGTACACTTAGAGCGGTAATTGCAAACACAACAATGATGGACAGAATGTGGATCAATGTCACACATTCACCCCAGTCCAAAGATCTGGGCCCAAATCCATCGTTTTTCCACTCCACACCACCCTGGGTTAGACAATGGCGATATGCAAATCAGCGCTGACCCTGTGCCCCATGGGAACAGTCCAGTCCGAACTACAAAAGCCATGTCCTTCCCGGAACGGAAACAAGCATCCGAGGACCGGCCCGGTTTCGAGGTAACACCTCTCATCAGCCCGGCTAGCTTGATTCCAGTGGTGTGGAGTGCCTGGGACTCACGTCTGAGCATCCCCAGTACACTTAGAGCGGTAATTGCAAACACAACAATGATGGACAGAATGTGGATCAATGTCACACATTCACCCCAGTCCAAAGATCTGGGCCCAAATCCATCGTTTTTCCACTCCACACCACCCTGGGTTAGACAATGGTGATATGCAAATCAGCGCTGACCCTGTGCCCCATGGGAACAGTCCAGTCCGAACTACAAAAGCCATGTCCTTCCCAGAACGGAAACAAGCATCCGAGGACCGGCCCGGTTTCGAGGTAACACCTCTCATCAGCCCGGCTAGCTTGATTCCAGTGGTGTGGAGTGCCTGGGACTCACGTCTGAGCATCCCCAGTACACTTAGAGCGGTAATTGCAAACACAACAATGATGGACAGAATGTGGATCAATGTCAGACATTCACCCCAGTCCAAAGATATGGGCCCAAATCCATCGTTTTTCCACTCCACACCACCCTGGGTTAGACATTGGCGATATGCAAATCAGCGCTGACCCTGTGCCCCATGGGAACAGTCCAGTCCGAACTACAAAAGCCATGCCCTTCCCAGAACGGAAACAAGCATCCGGGGACCGGCCCAGTTTCGAGGTAACACCTCTCATCAGCCCGGCTAGCTTGATTCCAGTGGTGTGGAGTGCCTGGGACTCACGTCTGAGCATCCCCAGTACACTTAGAGCGGTAATTGCAAACACAACAATGATGGACAGAATGTGGATCAATGTCACACATTCACCCCAGTCCAAAGATCTGGGCCCAAATCCATCGTTTTTCCACTCCACACCACCCTGGGTTAGACAATGGCGATATGCAAATCAGCGCTGACCCTGTGCCCCATGGGAACAGTCCAGTCCGAACTACAAAAGCCATGTCCTTCCCAGAACGGAAACAAGCATCCGAGGACCGGCCCGGTTTCGAGGTAACACCTCTCATCAGCCCGGCTAGCTTGATTCCAGTGGTGTGGAGTGCCTGGGACTCACGTCTGAGCATCCCCAGTACACTTAGAGCGGTAATTGCAAACACAACAATGATGGACAGAATGTGGATGCTTGTTTTCGTTCTGGGAAGGACATGGCTTTTGTAGTTCGGACTGGACTGTTCCCATGGGGCACAGGGTCAGCGCTGATTTGCATATCGCCATTGTCTAACCCAGGGTGGTGTGGAGTGGAAAAACGATGGATTTGGGCCCAGATCTTTGGACTGGGGTGAATGTGTGACATTGATCCACATTCTGTCCATCACTGTTGTGTTTGCAATTACCGCTCTAAGTGTACTGGGGATGCTCAGACGTGAGTCCCAGGCACTCCACACCACTGGAATCAAGCTAGCCGGGCTGATGAGAGGTGTTACCTCGAAACCGGGCCGGTCCTCGGATGCTTGTTTCCGTTCTGGGAAGGACATGGCTTTTGTAGTTCGGACTGGACTGTTCCCATGGGGCACAGGGTCAGCGCTGATTTGCATATCGCCATTGTCTAACCCAGGGTGGTGTGGAGTGGAAAAACGATGGATTTGGGCCCAGATCTTTGGACTGGGGTGAATGTGTGACATTGATCCACATTCTGTCCATCACTGTTGTGTTTGCAATTACCGCTCTAAGTGTACTGGGGATGCTCAGACGTGAGTCCCAGGCACTCCACACCACTGGAATCAAGCTAGCCGGGCTGATGAGAGGTGTTACCTCGAAACCGGGCCGGTCCTCGGATGCTTGTTTCTGTTCTGGGAAGGACATGGCTTTTGTAGTTCGGACTGGACTGTTCCCATGGGGCACAGGGTCAGCGCTGATTTGCATATCGCCATTGTCTAACCCAGGGTGGTGTGGAGTGGAAAAACGATGGATTTGGGCCCAGATCTTTGGACTGGGGTGAATGTGTGACATTGATCCACATTCTGTCCATCACTGTTGTGTTTGCAATTACCGCTCTAAGTGTACTGGGGATGCTCAGACGTGAGTCCCAGGCACTCCACACCACTGGAATCAAGCTAGCCGGGCTGATGAGAGGTGTTACCTCGAAACCGGGCCGGTCCTCGGATGCTTGTTTCCGTTCTGGGAAGGACATGGCTTTTGTAGTTCGGACTGGACTGTTCCCATGGGGCACAGGGTCAGCGCTGATTTGCATATCGCCATTGTCTAACCCAGGGTGGTGTGGAGTGGAAAAACGATGGATTTGGGCCCAGATCTTTGGACTGGGGTGAATGTGTGACATTGATCCACATTCTGTCCATCACTGTTGTGTTTGCAATTACCGCTCTAAGTGTACTGGGGATGCTCAGACGTGAGTCCCAGGCACTCCACACCACTGGAATCAAGCTAGCCGGGCTGATGAGAGGTGTTACCTCGAAACCGGGCCGGTCCTCGGATGCTTGTTTCCGTTCTGGGAAGGCCATGGCTTTTGTAGTTCGGACTGGACTGTTCCCATGGGGCACAGGGTCAGCGCTGATTTGCATATCGCCATTGTCTAACCCAGGGTGGTGTGGAGTGGAAAAACGATGGATTTGGGCCCAGATCTTTGGACTGGGGTGAATGTGTGACATTGATCCACATTCTGTCCATCACTGTTGTGTTTGCAATTACCGCTCTAAGTGTACTGGGGATGCTCAGACGTGAGTCCCAGGCACTCCACACCACTGGAATCAAGCTAGCCGGGCTGATGAGAGGTGTTACCTCGAAACCGGGCCGGTCCTCGGATGCTTGTTTCCGTTCTGGGAAGGACATGGCTTTTGTAGTTCGGACTGGACTGTTCCCATGGGGCACAGGGTCAGCGCTGATTTGAATATCGCCATTGTCTAACCCAGGGTGGTGTGGAGTGGAAAAACGATGGATTTGGGCCCAGATCTTTGGACTGGGGTGAATGTGTGACATTGATCCACATTCTGTCCCTCACTGTTGTGTTTGCAATTACCGCTCTAAGTGTACTGGGGATGCTCAGACGTGAGTCCCAGGCACTCCACACCACTGGAATCAAGCTAGCCGGGCTGATGAGAGGTGTTACCTCGAAACCGGGCCGGTCCTCGGATGCTTGTTTCCGTTCTGGGAAGGACATGGCTTTTGTAGTTCGGACTGGACTGTTCCCATGGGGCACAGGGTCAGCGCTGATTTGCATATCGCCATTGTCTAACCCAGGGTGGTGTGGAGTGGAAAAATGATGGATTTGGGCCCAGATCTTTGGACTGGGGTGAATGTGTGACATTGATCCACATTCTGTCCATCACTGTTGTGTTTGCAATTACCGCTCTAAGTGTACTGGGGATGCTCAGACGTGAGCACCAGGCACTCCACACCACTGGAATCAAGCTAGCCGGGCTGATGAGAGGTGTTACCTCGAAACCGGGCCGGTCCTCGGATGCTTGTTTCCGTTCTGGGAAGGACATGGCTTTTGTAGTTCGGACTGGACTGTTCCCATGGGGCACAGGGTCAGCGCTGATTTGCATATCGCCATTGTCTAACCCAGGGTGGTGTGGAGTGGAAAAACAATGGATTTGGGCCCAGATCTTTGGACTGGGGTGAATGTGTGACATTGATCCACATTCTGTCCATCACTGTTGTGTTTGCAAATAGGACTCAGAGCGGGCACAAGGAGTGGTAGACTCAGCAGTCAGGGATCGTGTTCCCAATCTCAATGATCGGGAGTGGCGCGGGTAGTCCACGACAGCTATGGGCCAAAGGATCGGAGCAGGCTCGAGCATTCACGGAGCCGCAGCCGACCGCAGCTGCCGCGCGAAATGGCCGCCGTCCCTCCCGGCTGCCGGTACCTGGTTGCCGTGGCGGTCTCAGCGGCGGCTCCGACAGTACCCGTCCAGCTCTCGGTGGCGGTCCCTTCACAGGGTACTTTCAGCGTTCATGAAGGACTTACTCATGTCCAGTGCCTATCAGGGAGGTACCGCCGGGCGTGTGTTGTAGGGCCCACTCGCCTCGTGGTGCGCTGCGGTCTCCCGTAGGCTGTCAGGCCCACCAATATTTCCAGCCGCCTCGAGCCCCGCTCCGGTCAGATCTCCCGGCAGCCGCTCCTCCGGCTAGACAGATGATAGAGGACTGAAACTTTCACCGAGGCTGTGGCAGGGTAGGCTCTCTCGATCAGCGTGGTCAGGACGAGCAAAGGTGGTGGGTATGTAGGATAAATAGCGGATGTAAGCTCCAGGCTGCAGGAGCCTCACATCGGTGCGGCCATACTGCTAGTGCGCCCTTTAGCATTTATTATTGACTGGAAACAGACTGTAAACCCTGGGCTTTGTTCATAATGCCATTTGGCCATGTGGCATTCTTTTACAAGCACAAATGGCAGAATTTACAACTGCTAGTCAATCAGAAATGGGACCTAGTAGCTGTTCATCCTTTAACTCCTGCACAATGACAGAGTAATATTGTGCAAAACTGATTCCCATACATTGGGTGAGAAGTGGGAGTTTCATTATAAGGCACACCTGAAAACTTGTAAATGCTCACAAACATGCCCGTTCATGCCAATCAAAATTTCCCTCTGACCCTTTTGTACCCTAGAATTGGGTGGTGGCTTGGTTCTGCCAAAGGCTGGACTGGATTCACACTTCATGGGGGTTTACAAGAAGGGTGTTCTGAATGGGGCACATTTTTCCTCAATCGAGAGAAAACAAAAGAAGGAACAATCTGCTATTGTACAAAATCACCGGTATATGATGGAGCGTAATTTTACTATGCATACATTTCCATAGTGATCAAAAAGCAGCACTCATACCAAAAAAACTTTCCACAACTGGCACAGCCTCCTGAGCTTCCCGTAGAAAGTTCCAGGAATAGCTAAAAAAACATAAAACTCTGTCCATGGAAAACATAAGCTCAACACATACAATGACAGTTTTTGTAAATAAGGCCTGGCTACTCCAGCTTTATGGGGAACATCACTTACAACGCAACTTTTACCACGCAGTGCCTTTACGACGCAACTTTTACAACGCAAACCATTACAACAAAATGCGCAGGGTGGCGCTCTAGGATAGGGAATGTGTTTAATGTACTATCCAACACCTTCCCTACTATCCACGGGGACTGGAGTTGGAATAGTAAATTAAACAATTCACTATCCAGCGCCTCAAAGCATTATGCGTTGTAATGGTATGCGTTGTAAAACTCGCGTTGTAAAAGCATGGGATGTAAAAGTATGCGTTGTAATGTCGTACATCCCTGCAAGGGAGGGTAGCAGATATGCTATTTCTGAAAAACCTTGAAGTGACTTGATGTGGCACTCAAAACATGGCTGAAAAAACTATCAATATTGATGCATATTTTCTTTTTTGACCTATTAGTTGAAACTATGTTGCCTTTACCCTTAAAAATGTATGACATTCTTGTTAAGATGTTTTAGAAATTGGATTCTTTAGTTGGCAGTGGCTTGCATCCTGTCCAAGTAGGGACCCATCCTACTAGTCATTGTAAGGGAGTTACAAACCCAATATAATCCCTGCTGGCAGGCCATGTGAAAAGCATTTGAACTTAAGCATACAGCAACACAGTAAAAGCACGACAAATGAACACCACACCAGATTTAGATAAATAACCAACAGTTATCTTAACCTAACTACACTAAAACTACAAATATCCAACATACACAGATCACGATATCACTTTAGAAAGGTTTAATACAGTCCAGTCCATATAAAACTAGGGATGCATCACTTTTTGTGCAAAGTACCTGGGAAGCGTCAAAATCACAAGACAATAACAGAGGCAAGGGAGGTGAGGTACCGGAAAGAAAAGCGATGCATCAGTACCTTACATGTAGGGAAGGTGATGCATTGGTTCCTTGCTCCAGGGGAGGTGATGTGTCGGTTCCTTACTGAAAGAGGAGGTGATGCGTTGTTTCTTTGTGCTAGGGGAGGTGATGCATCAATTCGCCAGATACACGGCCTCAGTTCCTTACTGAAGCCCAGCATCGATGTAGACTTAGAGCACAGGTGTGATATGTGGAAAATCCAGATTCGCTGGAGTCGATGTGGAGGCGAAACACGGTTGCAACAATTTTCCAGCCGCAACCAGGTGATGCGTTGATTCCTTCCTAAACTCCAAATCTTCAGATCTTCCCAATTGAAAGTTACACTTGTAAGATGTTACAAGGCAGCTCCAATGATAACCTGTGGCACAGCTGTCCTTGCAATAGTAAAAAATGAAACTAGCAATATTTCACTTTCAGGGCATGTAAAACAATCCCAGTACATGTGCTACCTTTCACATACACTACACCCTCCCATTGGGGCTACATAGGGCCTTACTTAGATGGGGCTTACATGTAATAAAAGGGAAGGTTTGGGTGCCAGGTCAACATGGCAGTTTACAACTGCACTTGCAGACACACCAGTGGCAGGCCTAAGACTTGCTTGTAGGGCTACTTATCAGTGCTGGAGGCTCATGAGTAGCATTTGTTTTACAGGGCCTGTGCACACACAGTGCACTTTACTAGGGACTTGCCAGTAAATTAAATATGCCAATCATGGATAAATAATTACCAATACCATTTACACCAGACAGAATATGCACTTACGCACAGATTAGCAGTGGTAAACTGCCCAGAGCCCGAGAGCCCACAAATACAAACAGGTCCGGAAAAATAGGAGGAAGAAGGCAAAAGGTTTGGGGATAAACCTATAAAAAGGGCCAGGTCCATCAATGTTTAAGTATCATGAGTGTGCCTTAAGCCTGTTAACCATTATGGTTGTGAAAGGAAAGAGGATACTGCTGAGAGAGGTCAGAATGAGATTGTATTACAGCTGTAAATTTAAATGAGGATGCAGTGTTGAGATGATGTAAAGATTTAAGTTTTTGTCATTGTTCTGCACTTCTTCACCATTGCCTACGTTGATTTCGCTTAACACAGATTGAGTTGGCTAAAAATCCAGATTTATAACACGTGGTGTGCCATTATCTTCTGGATAACCACTATCTCCTCAACATGCAAATATCACATTTGCACTGCCTAATAAACTTGTACTGCTTGGCAGGCACATGTTTGATGTCTGCCTCTTGTGCTCATCCTCTATACTATATTGGATTGCAACATTTATATAGCACTTACTAACTCTCTGTGGGGCACTGTAGTGATTGCCTACATAGGTAGCCTGCAATATCTTGTAGGGTTTGTGTTTGAAAGTATGTTGTCTTTGTTTTGATTCTATGTGTGGAGTGTTTCCATGTCATGCTTTAGGAGCATAGAGGTGCGGGTGGCATGTTTTGGGATGCAGCGCTTAGCAGTATGATGGATTAAGCAGTGTGAGAGAGGGGTGAGCAGTTTATGCTTTAAGTAAGGTGGCAGCTTTGAACAGCTCTGCAAGTCCCTTAATGGCAATTCTTATGATCATAGTTAATTTATCTGGTCACTGCATTGGGATATCCTTTTCTAGATATTTTTTCATGCTTATAGCCCTGAGCGGCAGAGGTTGGAGGTATACCTGGTTGAGAGATTTTCTGGGATGAACGTATCCTCTCCTCTCTTATCTGATTGTCGTTGTCAGTTGTCTAGAAGCAGTCATAGTATGTAGCTTTTTTTGACCCGCAGTGGTGGACTAAATTTAAGCCCTCAGTTGGCCAGTGGCGTGTCTTAGACCTCTTCAGTCATTTCATGCCTGTTCAGCTGGTGATGGGTTTATTGCTGTGGATTGTTTCAGTACTGCGTGATGGACATGACCCATAACAGTTTTATTTTATGTGCTTTGTGTGAGTGTCAAGCTGTATTAGGAAATTATTATGCAGTCTGTATGAACTGCATATGGCTGTCCAGTTACTGAGTATTATGGTATTAGTATTAGTGGGGGCCATTAGAGTTATATATTACAATTAATTTTAATAGCTTTTATATAGTGCTTACTACCCCTGATGAGGCATTAAAGTGCTCTAAGCCGGACGGCAGCTGCTCCGGAATCAAAGATTAATGTGTCTTTTCGGTGGCTATTGTTGGTTATAGGAATTAGTCTTGTTCTCTAAATGAAAACTATTCCCAAGTTTCTAAGTTGTAGATTAAATGAGTTAGGTGTGATCTTTGGTGGAAGCCAGAATGTGAATTCATGCAAATGTTTGATGATATTAATAGTTAAGCTACAGATGATTATGTATTGGTAAGTTACAGAGGTATGACATTTAAAGGAGGGGTTGTGATCTTTACTTAGAGGTGTGGGCAATTTGCAGAATTGCAATAACAGGGATTAAGGGAGAGATGCATGTGACTTAGTGTAGGCTGTTCTCAGCGAGAAGAGGCATGTAGAGAATGGAAAATAAGAATGAGAGTAATTTAATAGAAAAAAGTAGAGTCAGTTTTTCATCAACATTTTCTATTGTAGAGGCTCTTTGAGATAGCATGCAAAACTGTAGAGAAACAACTTTATTTTTATGTGAGAAAGATACAATTATAGGTACTTTAGATAGGCACTAGAATCAGGTGAACAGTCTTTTCTGCTGCTAGACAACCGCTAAGCCACTGCTTCAGCAAGGATAGATGAGCCGCTCGAAGGTTGGAAGTGTAAAGAAATGGCTGACTGCATATATAGGGAAATATCAAGACCTTTAAGCTGAACTCAAGGGAAGCAGTAACCCCATGATCATATCAACATGAGAGTATATACAGGGTAGACACTGCAACATTGAAAAGGATTCGGAAGATGCTGAAGTGGATGTTTTGTGATGTTCACCCATAAAACTAGAGTCACACTATTAATGTGAAATGAAGTTGAGATTCAAAATGTATGCCCCTGCTTTTCATGTCAGCAAATGGAGGTGAGGATAGCCACCCCAGACAGTGGAAGCGTAATGCCTGCATTCTTATCGCTTGAGGATGGAGACTAGACACTGAAGTGAGAGCAAATAGAGACAGAGCTCTCTTTAGAAATGTAATGTAATGTAAGATAGGGGCTTACTTGTTCTTCCCAAGCATTGCACGTTTGGTAAATTGTAAGTGTAAGGGGTGGTACTGCAGTTCTCTTGTTCATGTGAGGACGTTTCTAGGCAAGGCCTTTTTTTTTCTCTTTCACTGACAACTTCCATAGGAAGACTGACCGAAAGAAAGCTGCAAAATCTCACCCTTCATTGTGCCCATATTGTGGGCACTCCAGATTTGAGATTGCCCCTGAAAAGCATTACTTTACATAAATTTACTCAAACAGACTCTGCTCGGGAGAAAATTGCGGCCGCAGCACCAGCAGGTCACTAGTACGCTGTCGGGTCCCCTATCGCCAGTTCATTAACGCTGCTGTAACCAGCAGGTTACTATGAGTGCACCCCCCACCCCATCGTCTTCACTCACCGGGTGTAGGGGAATGTGCCTCTTCCACTCGCTGGTGTTTTCGGAGGTTCTGGAACCAGCCTGAGTCTCGCTTATGCACAGGGACTCAGCCGGGCAGCAGCGCTCGGTCATCCCCGGGGCCCGGGAGGCAGCGGCAGAACAAGCTTGGCTCGGGTTGCAGCTGGAGTGTTTCCTGCGATTCCCAGTTCAGCAGACCCTAGTGATCAGCCTTATCAAAGGGAAGGAATTGGGAATCACACGCTGGAGCCTCTGACAACCACTGGCCCAGGTAGAGCTAGGGTGGACAAGAATGGGAAATTGAGAGACCAAAAAAGTCTGGCAAATAAGGGGAGATACCGACTACTCAACATTGATATTTATCCCCCTGAAACTGCAAGTAGCTCCCCTCCTCTATCGGGCCCTTCCGGTAATTTGGATATCAGTGAGCAATCCAGAAGTTTGGACTGTAGACCCAAGGAGTGCCTGGTTAAGATTTTAAAGCCTAGGGAAAGCAGGGGTGAGGGAGTTAGAGGAAGGTATAAGAAAACTGATGGGGCACCTTACTCAGGAGGTATCTCAGCCAGCCTTGAATTCTATACAGAATAGCGCAGAGGTAAAAGCAGATGGGACAGGTGATAAATTAAATCTAAATCTACCTCAAGAAGCGGCATCCCTCTCTGCAGGGGATACTCCTTCAAGCGATAAAGTTGTTAACCTAGATACTTCAAGAGTTCGCTAGAAGGAATGTTTGCTTCATTGTTGGGGGATATTAGAAAGGGCTTTGCTGTTTCAGAAGCTAACCAGGAGGAGATAAGGAGCTTTTGTTAATCACTGGAGAAAAAAGTAGGCCTCCTCTCCATTAGAACTCAGACCCTGGAAAACACTGTGGGAGATTTAAAAGAAGAATTGGGGAAGGCTAAAGCTGACATTCGGAATGTAAGGCGGGAGGATCAGGAAATTCGGGAGAAATTGGAGTACTTGGAAAACAATTCCAGGAAAAATAACTTATGGATTTTGAAAGTGCCAGAAGGGACGGAAGGGGAGGACTTAAAAAAGTTAGTGGTTGCGTTAATAAAAGAAGGTCTCCAGAATGAGGAAAGTGAAGAGGAAATGCTCAGAGATATCCAAATGGTACAGAGAGATCCCTTTTGCTGAAACTTTAATAAGACTAGACCATGTGAAATCCTGTTAAACATCCAGCTGTATGCATTAAAGGAAAAGATTTTAATGAAAGCCTTGAGGATGAAGGTAATAAAAGCGAGGGATTGCACTTTTGAGATTAGATCGGATCTCTCCAGGGCCACTCTGGATAGGCAATGGGAGATGGGTAGGCGCTTGGATGAGTTAAAAAAATTGGTGGCTACTCCCACAACTTTGAAGGTTATGCATAATAGCAAAATGCACAGTCTTAGGAGTCTGCAGGAAGGGGATGATTTACTGGAAACCCTGAGACAAGTGAGTGGCAGTTAGTATTTCGTATAGATAAATAAAAGGATTTTTTTATATATATATATATATATATACGGGGGATGGTGGAGGGGAAGAGAATAGAAGGAAGGAAAGGAAAATAATAAAATTAAAATAATGATCTGAATCACAAATTCGGCTGGAACATTAATTTTCTTCCTTTTTGAGTAAGGGGGTAGAGGACATCCCGTAGCGTTTTAGAACGAGACTAACATCAAGTCCAGAAGAAATAGGGGGTGGGTTCTCCAGGGAGTGGAGGGTAAGGGTATGGGGGGACATGGGGTGGGGAGCATAGGGGAGACAAATAAAAAAATCCTCATTCACCATAATAAGGCAGCCCATAGATGTAAAGTATGATATGTCTCAGTTAAAAAGCTTGGAGATAGAACAAGGGAAATGGATATCCAGGTGTTAACATGGAATGTTAATGGTTTGCGTGTGAAGGTGAGAAGGGAATAGATCGCGCAATACCTCTGGGATTCTTCCTGCCCAGATAATAATATTGCAAGAAACACATCTGGTAAAGAATAAAAGTATGGAGATTTTCAAGAGTCAACCATGGGTTCAAAAGGCAGTTTTTGCAGAGCAGAGTGTTAACATAAGAGAAGTTGCAATATTAATCAAAAAGCAGGTGACGGTCCATATCCTAGATACAGCAATGGATAAGAGTGGTAGGTGGGTCATTGCAAAAACATACAAGGGGAGCTATTAACATTGGTAGGGTATTATGGGCCGAATGTGGATGATATTGAGCCATAAAAGGAAGTCTTTACAGCGATGCTGGACTTTCCCAAACCACCAATTATGGCAGGAGATTATAATGTAATAATTGATTTAAAATGAGATAAATCAAAAAGCAGTAGGGCAATCGCCATTCCTAAATCACGTACGTATTTATTTGAGAGTGATGATGAAGCAAACTGCACTCTGCGATTTGTGGAGAGAGAGGCCAGGTGATTGGCTCGGCTTCTCTTTCCAGAGTAAAAAATATGTCCATACATTTAGAATTGACTACTTTTTAGTTACCTTGGGCTTGAGGGATAATATTCAAGATATTTTTAATTTAACTGCCCATCTCTCAGACCACTAATCTGGTATATTAAATATGGACTAGAATGGTAGGCCCATTAGAAAGAACTGGACGCTGGATCGTACTATACTTTCTGAGACTGATGCAATGAATCATTTAAGAAAGGATGTGTTTCTAAATTAGAATATAGGCTCTGCTTCTGTCACAGCTGTTTGGGACACTCTTAAAGCGTATTTGAGGGGTAAACTTACAAGTATTGTAAGTTTTAGGAATAGGACCTATAGAGACCAGGTCAGCTGAATAGAATAAGAAATTAAGGCCTCAGAAGCTGAGTCAAAGTGGAGTAATGAGGCGGGAGGTTGGCACCTGGAGGGAGATATGTTATCATTACTGAAGGCAATATTACAAACTATCTCACAAACCCTGATTTATAAGCGCTGAGAAGCTAGCAAGTTGGCTCATTTTGAATATGCGGGAAGAGCTGGAAAATTATTAGCTTGGAAGGGGAAGATGGATAAAAACAGGAATCTGATAAAGGAAATTGATGAGGCACAGAAAGGGGTTGTACTAACAAATGAGTTGGAAATTGAAGATGTCTTCAACAAATACTTTCAGGAACTCTACATGGAAGACCAGATAGTGTCAGGGGATGAGGTCAACCAGTGGTTGGGTCCAAATATAATCCATCCATTAGATTTGGAAGAGCAAGAAATGTTTAAATCAGGAAATTATTCAGGATGGGGTTGAGAGAGCCATGAAGATAAGTAAAAGGGGGAAGGAGGGTGGCCTGGATGGGTTACCAATAGAAATATATAGAATTCTGGTAGAGGATATCATTACTTTCATGTCTTCGATGCTTAATGGTAGGTATTCTTAGGGATGTCCTACAGCCACCCAACTCTTGGGGCGAGGTAATAATAACACAGATACAAAAACCAAGAAAAAACCTGGCTCAGTATGAGTCGCACAGGACGATTTCTCTGCTCAATGGAGTCTATAAAATCTTTGCAAAAATCTTAGCAGAGACACTAGGTAAAGATATAGGGGGGATAATACATGGTGACCAAAAGGGCTTTATGAAGGGTAGGCATCTGCATGAGTTAACATATAGCCTGCTAGGTGCGATTGATCTGTTTTTGACCTTCGTTATACCTTTGGCGGTTGTAATCTTAGGTGCCGCAAAGGCTTTCGATAGAGTTAATTGGTCATATTTAATGACCATATTGACAAAATATAACCTGGGTGATATTTTCTGTAATGCTGTGCAGTTAATATATCAGAATCCATCAGCTAAGATACTTGTCAATGGTAATCTGATGGAGACATTTCAGATATTTAGGGGTACTAGGCAGGGTTGCCCCTTGTCACCGCTCCTGTTTAATTTATATATAGAGCCTTTATCACAAACAATTAGAGTTGCAGTGGACATCCCTACATTTTCATTTGAGGATTGGGAGAAAAAGATAGCACTTTATGCAGACGACTTAAAGATTTATACATCTGAACTTTCAACTGCTATCCCGGCTATTCTTCAGATTGCCTCAGAGTTTGGAAGGGTGTCAGGTTATGAAGTTAATGTAGGGAAAACTGAAGTGATGATTTGGAATTGTGAAGATGAGAGCCCATTAATCACAGAGGAAATGAGATAACTGGGTGTAATATTCGTAGAAGAGGTTGGTGGAATAACAGGAGTGAATCTGGATATTGTTGAAAGAGAGTGTGTTTGAATAATGAAGAGCTGGGCACATTTAACCTTAACAATATGTGGGAGGGGAAACTTGATAAAAAATGATAATTCTGCCCAAAATAACCTTTTTAGTCATTACAATCCCTCTGGACTTTGATAAATCTCGGCTGGACACAGTGCAAAGGGCTGTTAACTTATTCATCTGGGCTTCTAAGGGAGTGAGAATTAAGGGTGGGCGTAGTTCGCGAAGTAGCGCTACGCGAAGCTACGCGAAGTGCACTTCGCACTACGCGAACTTCGCGCAGCACTACGCGAGCTGCGTAGTAGCATGTTCGCACTGTGCAAGATACGTTTTCAATGATTGCACAGTGCGGACAAGCATCCGGCACTGTGCAAGCATTGAAAACGGCATCTTGCACAGTGCGAGCTGTAGTTTTCTGCTGCTCGAGTAGATTATTACTCGAGCGGCAGCTTTCTCAACGCGAACAGGTAGTTTCTCATTGAACCACTCACAATGAGAAACCTGACCTCCTCGCGTTGAGAATCTCGCCGGGATGTCATTTTGCTTGCTCGCGGTCGCGAACATGACGTTCAGGATCGCGAACAAGCAAAAAATGACCGCTGCACTACGCTACGCTGCACTACGCATGTTCGCACTGTGCTACGTGCAGCTCGCATAGTGCGAAGTTGTGAAAACTTCGCAAACTCCGCGAGCGTAGCATAGTGCTTCGCCCAGGGTTAGTGAGAATCTCTTGAAAGAAATAACAGCGAAAAAGAGAGAAGGGGGTTTAGCCTGGCCAGATATTCAATACTACGAGTGGGCCTTCCAGCTCTCACACTCTAGAATGTTGTTTAATCTCCCAGATGGTTTGGATCTGGGTGATCTGTTCCAGGTGATATTAATGGGAGCCAAATTGGGTATATGCCATTTCTTGTTTAAGTTTGGAGATCCAAAGTACTTTAAAAAGATCAAACTGAAAGTACCTTAGGCCTTGGCAAAAAATGGTTCAGAATCAGACGACTTATAGGCCTAAGCTACTACTCCAAATTGGCACAGGTGTGGGACTCCCCTGGGACCCTGGACTGTCTTAAGGACAAGTTAGCTATCCCTCTAAGAGAAGCTGGAGTCTGCTGCTGGGGAGAGCTTACTCGGAATGGCAAATTTCTGTCTTGGGCTGAGTTGAACCAATAAATGGGGTTGAAGCTGTCAAAATTTAAATACATTCAGCTGAAAAGTTGGGAAAATAGTTGCAGTTCCTCGTTGGGCAATGAGCATACATTGGAGGATCAATTGTTGGGAAAACCTTCAGGAATAAGGAAGTTTCAACATGGTACTGGGCTGCCCAGGACGCTATCGACGGAAAGTTTACCCTGGCTGAGAATCTGAGGGGCGAGCACTTGCTGAAGGAGCAGCTACAGTATTGTCGTTTAGTTCTCATATATCCTATACAGGATCTGTGCGTTCGGATAACATAAACTGTGGGTTTGGTGGCAAACTGGTTCCGAGCACCCCCACCAGATATGGTAACCTGTTTACATAAGCTAACTCACAGTGCCACTAGAATCTCCTCATATCTGGGAGAGAATAGTTTATGGCAACCTCAGAACATGACAGCCCTGATCCCCCAGGATCGTGGAAACAATATACTACTTTTTGCTCAGTCGCTAGTGCTCACTTACTTTGTCTCAGAGATACACTGAATAAACAGTCAGAGTGTTTCAATAAGGATTTATTGAACAATTGTTTTTCTGGTGTAGAATAAATATGCTGTAACAACCATTAGACAGCAGCGGAGATATATGATGAGCGGTAATATGAAAGTAAAGGGATTGTACAGTACTACCATCTAGCAGTAATCATGAATATATACAAGTACATAAAACACATGATCATAGAGTGCGTACTCCTACAATGTCTCCCTAACTAGATGTACCTAAATGTACCTAGCATTGGTGTACGTGTTATGTGTTATGCGTTATGTGCTATGCCAAGAATCCCTCCATGGTCTAGTCAACCCCATTACCTAAGAAAGGAGAGAATATGGGACCCCGTCCTGGTCTCGAGTTGGACACCCCACAAGGGATGTTAGACCACTGCTAGCTGGAGCATCTGCATGCAGAGCCTCAGCGTCTCTGGTCAGTGTTTCAGCCAGGAAGTCACGGTCTCCTCTGTCTGTCTAAGCAAGACATGATGTATATATACCTGCAGGTCTTCCCAGGGGTCCTACCTTGCTATGTCACTGTGTTGGCTTAAAGGATGATGTTGGGCTTGAACTTTAACATAGATATTCTACAGGAGATTTTCATCCTGCTATGAGTCCTGCTGTGCTTCCAAGAAGCCTCATGCATAATGTATGAGTATCGAACCAGGGAAAAACCTGCGTTCTGAATGCAGCGTTGTATCTAGGTAAAAGGTCAGTCCCTATGAACCGTTATGTATGAAATGTAGGGAGGGATATAGGAGAAATGTTGCAGTGTTTACCTGCGCCTATAGAGGATAGCTATATGGAATATAACAGTATATATGGCAAGCATCAATGCATACATTGGTTTCAATGGTTAAGCCTGCTTGATTAAGAAGAAATCACTTTTTTTCACGTCATGGAGCCTACATAACCCCAGAGAAGCTACCAAAAATGGTGAGAGACAACGTTGTCAAATGCAAGAAGTGCGATTTAGAAAATGCATCCGATAACCACATGTTTTACAGTACCCAGCTATAGCAACTTTTGGGGGGAAGTGGGTAAGATAATTTCAACCATATTGGGGGCCCAGATTAAGGTAAGCCTCTTTTTGATTCTATTTGGAGTGGAAGAAGCCATGAAAGGCCCGCTAAGAAATGTCTTGTTTTATGCTATCTTACTTGCTAGAATGGAAATGTGCCGTAGGTGGGTAGGTGATAATTCTCCATCCCACCTTGAGTTGCTCGACTCTAAGCATGGGCTGAAAATTCGTTCCGCTTGCGGAATTTGCGGATTTTCCGCGATTTCGCGATCCGCGAATCTCGCGAAATCGCGGTAAAATCCACGAATCAGCGGGGACGAATTTCCAGCCAAGCATTTACAGGGTTACCGCAGCAGGTACAAAAGTTGAAGCTAATTTTTTGTAACCTTTTACAAAAGGGTTACAGAGAAATTAACTTCAACTTGGGCACCTGCTGCTGTAAGCTGTAAGTGCTTCCTGGCGCTTCGTTGCCTACTTGCAACTATTCTCTGACCCTGCTCTGACCCTTGAAGCAGGGTCAGAGAATAGTTACAAGTAGGCAATGAGGCACCTGTCACGAAAATTAAACCTCAACAGGAAGCACTGACAGATATAAAAGCAAGCATTTGCAATGCAATAGGTCTCGCATTAGGAAAGTTTGAGCTATTGGTCTTGTAAATGACAATTTTTTTTATTTATGTGTTGGTTTTGAAAATAGCTAAATTAATAGCTTTGTCATTTACAATGCCAATAGGTATAACTTTTGCAAATGTGACACCTATAGCATTTGTAATGCAAAATGTTTTGTATTTACGTGACTTAGATGTATTGATATTACAAATAACAATGGCTTTTAATTTTTTTAAATAATTAATACTTAAATAAAAGTGATTTTAATTTATAATGGCAATAGCTTAAACTTTTGTAAATAACTTTTGTGAAGATTATGTTCAGTGTATTTTAATGTGACGAAAATCTAAGAACAGAAGTGAAATATTAACATATTTTTGTGACATTTGGAATAAAGTTTGAAACATTGAGAGAACATTTTTCAACCAGTTGTTGTTGAATGGTTGCGCAGATTGATGCTGGGGTGGCGCTGAGTGGTGCTGTGGTTGTGCTGAGTGGTGCTGTGGTGATGCTGGGTGGTGCTGTGGTGATGCTGGGTGGTGCTGTGGTGGTGCTGAGTGATACTGGGATGGTGCTGAGTGATGCTGGGGTGGTGCTGAGTGGTGCTGTGGTGGTGCTGAGTGATGCTGTGGTGGTGCTTAGTAATGCTGTGGTGGTGCTGAGTGGTGCTGTGGTGGTGCTGAGTGATAATGTGGTGGTGCTGAGTGATGCTGTGGTGGTGCTGAGTGATGCTGTGGTGGCGCTGAGTGGTGCTTTGGTGGTGCTGATTGGTGCTGTGGTGATGCTGGGTGGTGCTGTGGTGATGCTGGGTGGTGCTGTGGTGGTGCTGAGTGATACTGGGATGGTGCTGAGTGATGCTGGGGTGGTGCTGAGTGGTGCTGTGGTGGTGCTGACTGATGTTGTGGTGGTGCTTAGTAATGCTGTGGTGGTGCTGAGTGGTGCTGTGGTGGTGCTGAGTGATAATGTGGTGGTGCTGAGTGATGCTGTGGTGGTGCTGAGTGATGCTGTGGTGGTGCTGAGTGGTGCTGTGGTGGTGCTGAGTGATAATGTGGTGGTGCTGAGTGATGCTGTGGTGGTGCTGAGTGATGCTGTGGTGGTGCTGAGTGGTGCTGTGGTGGTGCTGAGTGATAATGTGGTGGCGCTGAGTGATGCTGTGGTGGCGTTGAGTGATGCTGTGGTGGTGCTGAGTGGTGCTGTGGTGGTGCTGAGTGATTCTGTGGTTTATAAAAGAAGTGGGGTTGTGTCCTTCACTGTGGCCGGGTAGGACAACGTCTTAAACATTAGGAAATAAGGGACCCGTTCACTGTTTAGTTCTGCCTCTTTTTTTATTTTGTGCAGAATATCACCCTAAGGTAATTAATCCTTGGGTGATGTATATACTTTTTTTTGAGTAATACAAGTTACAGAACATTTTTCAACCAGTTGTTGTTGAATGGTTGCGCAGATTGATGCTGGGGTGGCGCTGAGTGGTGCTGTGGTTGTGCTGAGTGGTGCTGTGGTGATGCTGGGTGGTGCTGTGGTGATGCTGGGTGGTGCTGTGGTGGTGCTGAGTGATACTGGGATGGTGCTGAGTGATGCTGGGGTGGTGCTGAGTGGTGCTGTGGTGGTGCTGAGTGATGCTGTGGTGGTGCTTAGTAATGCTGTGGTGGTGCTGAGTGGTGCTGTGGTGGTGCTGAGTGATAATGTGGTGGCCCTGAGTGATGCTGTGGTGGCGTTGAGTGATGCTGTGGTGGCGCTGAGTGGTGCTGTGGTGGTGCTGAGTGGTGCTGTGGTGGTGCTGAGTGATGCTGTGGTGGTGCTGAGTGATTCTGTGGTTTATAAAAGAAGTGGGGTTGTGTCCTTCACTGTGGCCGGGTAGGACAACGTCTTAAACATTAGGAAATAAGGAACCCGGTCACTGTTTAGTTCTGCCTCTTTTTTTATTTTGTGCAGAATATCACCCTAAGGTAATTAATCCTTGGGTGATGTATATACTTTTTTTTTAGTAATACAAGTTACATCACTTTTTTTTAAGATTTCTGAAAACAGTCTGAGGTTTTTTCGCTGCCATACAAAAAACATAAATTTTTACATTTACTATAAACACTTTTTACAATACACAATTGAAATACAATTATAAGTTAGACAATACATTTACCACAAAACATTTTTACAAAACTTCGAATTTGTACCCTACCAACTACTTCTACTCCCAGACCTACGTTATCCTGATTCTGTCTAGTCTAGGACTGGTCACGCAAAGGCAGAAAGCTTGATATGCATTTTTTACATATATTGCATTTAAAAGGATTTTCTAGGGCCTTTTGCGGAAAGAGCATTCGTATTTACGACGAATGTGCCAAAGCCGACGCGTTTCCAAGCCCGTATCTCATTTATCGGGCTTTTCTTCAGGGCTTTTAGTTGGGTACCTTCCTGTGTTGTATGTGCAAATATGGTATTTCGTTGTTTTGACTCTTGACTGGCGTTTTGCTTTGTGATTAATTTCGGTTTCAATCCTGTTGCTTCATGTCCTCTGTTTAGGGAATTCTACGATTTTGCATGAAGTGGCTCTCAGGGTTTTGGCATTTGCAGTGTGTAAGCAGCGTGCCAAACTATCATTTTGGGGAAGGCATCGCCTTTTCTTTTTTCTGTTTTACCGCATCCACTGCAATATCCGTATGTAGCTGCTTGTGTCAGCCAGTTTTCTTCCCAAACATTTGGGAAGAAAACTGGCTGACACAAGCAGCTACATACGGATATTGCAGTGTCCACGAAGATGTCACCTTTTTGTGCAATACCTCTACTCAACTGGAGTACTTTCTACTGTCTAATCAGTAAGTGCTCCCTCGTTGGCTAAATGTATAGGGGCAGATTTACAATAACTGGCGCATCCCCAGGGATGCACCAGTTATTGTGCGCTGCAGCTCCGCCACCCATGGTGCGCCGCATTTACAATGCGGCGCAACATGTGGCAAAAATGGCACAGATGCGTCACGCATCTGTGCCGTAAAAGCAGCGCATTGCTGGAGCTGTGTCGCGCTTGCAGCGCAGCTCCAGAAATGCTCTGGGGGTGCCCTATCTCCCCAATGCTGCATCAAGCCTTGCGCCTGCTTCAAGCAGGCGAAGGGTTTTGACGCAGCATTGGCCTAAAAGTGACTGAGTGAAATCTTGTAGATTTCACTCAGCCACTTTTAGGAGGCTGAGTCGGAACGCCTCCTGATGGCGCAGGGCTTTACAACGTGACGCATCTCACAGAGAGATGCGCCACGTTGTTAATACCCAGCACCATGGCGCATCTTCTGTGCTGCCGCTGCGTCACAAAAGGTCTCGGTAGAGGGTGGCAGTGGTGAACCAGAGGGTGGCAGTGATGAACCAGAGGGTGACAGTGATGAACCAGAGGGTGGCAGGGGTAAACCAGAGGGTGACAATGCTGAACCAGAGGGTGGCAGGGCTGAACCAGAGGGTGGCAGGGATGAACCAGAGGGTGACAGTGATGAACCAGAGGGTGGCAGGGGTAAACCAGAGGGTGACAATGCTGAACCAGAGGGTGGCAGGGCTGAATCAGAGGGTGACAGTGTTGAACCAGAGGGTGGCAGTGCTGAACCAGAGGGTGGCAGGGGTGAACCAGAGGGTGGCAGGGGTGAACCAGAGGGTGGCAGTGATTAACCAAATGGTGGCAGGGGTGAACCAGAGGGTGGCAGTGGGGAACCAGAGGGTGGCATGGGTGAACCAGAGGGTGGCAGTGGTGAACCAGAGAGTGGCAGTGGTGAACCAGAGGGTGGCAGTGCTGAACCAGAGGGTGGCAGTGCTGAACCAGAGGGTGGCAGTGGTTAACCAGAGTGTGGCAGTGGTGAACCAGAGGTGCTGTGATGAACCAGAGGGTGGCAGTTGTGAACCAGAGGGTGGCAGTGGTGAACCAGAGGGTGACAGTGCTGAACCAGAGGGTGACAGTGCTGAACCAGAGGGTGGCAGGGGTGAACCAGAGGGTGGCAGTGGTGAACCAGAGGGTGGCAGTGGTGAAACAGAGGGTGGCAGGGGTGAACCAGAGGGTGGCAGGGGTGAACCAGAGGGTGGCAGTGGAAAACCGGAGGGTGGCATGGGTGAACCAGAGGGTGACAGTGGTGAACCAGAGAATGGCAGTGGTGAACCAGAGGGTGGCTGTGCTGAACCAGAGGGTGACAGTGGTGAACCAGAGGGTGGTGCTGAACCAGAGGGTGACAGTGGTTAACCAGAGGGTGGCAGTGGTGAACCAGAGGTGCTGTGATGAACCAGAGGGTGGCAGTCGTGAACCAGAGGGTGGCAGTGGTGAACCAGAGGGTGACAGTGCTGAACCAGAGGGTGGCAGGGGTGAACCAGAGGGTGCTGTGATGAACCAGAGGGTGGCTGTGGTGAACCAGAGGATGGCAGAGGTGAATCAGAGGGTGACAGTGGTGAACCAGAGGGTGGCAGTGTAGTGTAGCTCCTATTTTCCCAATAGGCTCTGCGCATTGGAATAGTACCTACAGCAGTAAAGGCCTAGGCCAGACGTTAACTAGGTCTACTACTGTCGATACTAGACTTAATTTTTGGGTTTGCCAGCTAAGCTCAGAGTTCGCTAGAAACTTTCTCGAATGTTCAAGGAAGGAATTAACTCCCCTGATTAGACAAGAAGGGATTTAGTTTCTGACAACCATAGAACATGACAACTTTGCTCTCCCCTAATCAAGAGTCAATCTCGAGAGTCGTGTGAGCACAAGGCAATTATTTTACTCAGTCTGTACGTGCATTCTTAGTCTCATCAGAATGTAGAGAAAAGGAAGAGACGGGCGTGTTCAATAAAAGATGTTATTTATTGATCAGTCTCTTTTCTCGTACAAGAGAAATGGATCGATATTATTGCAATACTTATAGTTAAGTAAAGTGCATACATTAAAAGCAATAGTATAAAATAATACTGTAAAAACATTGATATGGTTTCTGAGCCATATGATGTTTAAAATGATTAAAATATATTTACATACACATATACATTTGACTAAACGTGCTCAACTGGTGTTTCTAAATACGCCTACCCCGTGTACCTGACCTAAGTCTAATGCGTGGGCGGGAATAGAAAGTTACAGTTTAAGTTAAGTTTGTTTTTGCCAAGTGAATAACTAAAGAATTCTCTGTGAGGGGTTATTCAGTTCTGTACCTGGAAGTTAGGATGAATGAGGAATGGTATCTCTTTCTCTTCTCTCGATATTCCAGGCTGCCTGCGAGGGCTGCCCGAAAGCGCCAGTGCTGGGTCTCTCGGCTTGAGATAGCAGCGCGTCTCTCAGCGCGTCAGGAAGGCGGGGCTGCTGCCAGCGGGGTCTGCTTCTGCTCTCGGCTTCGGCAAGTATGGCTGCTCCGTCTTGTCACCACGTGTGTGTTTGCATAGGGCAAGGTCGGCAATATTTATACCTTAAAGGTGCCGAGATTGACGTAAGGATGGACATAGATACGTCAATAAAGATGTCATACGACTTGCTCGTTAGCACATTCTTTACTAAAGTTCTCTGTGAAATCAAAACAATGGCCGCATGGATTATCCAGGTTGTCATAGGTTTGATTTGTTATGAGAACGTCGTATGCCTTATCAGGGGCTGGAGGAATGTCGCTTGTCTAATTAGATCTCAAGCGTTATGACCTAATCAGATAACACGTTCCTGTGCCGTAGTGTGACTGCGTCAGATAACGGTATCTGCATCATGGGGGTTTTCTTGCCTCATGGGCTGACTGTTAGTTAACTTGATAGTTAGTTTAACCAGAATAGGGTCAGGAATAGGGGGATCGATTCAGAACCTATAGAAATACACGACACCCACTCCACGCTAACTATGGTCATATCTACTAATCTATGCATAGTATAACATAGTACAACATACTATAGAGTATAGTGTATACCTTACCACCCCAAAATACATAAATGCATTTTGAAATTTTCAAATATACTGAAAAATTGCAGTCATATATATTGTATGCACTTAAGCTATGAATTAAATGCAAAAGTAAACACGCATTGTTATGCATTATTGCTTATTGGTATATGAGAAATACACTTGAAATGGCTCTTAATATAGCTATACAGAAAGGAAGTTCGAGACCATTTCATCACATAATAAAATATTTGTGAACATCCCAGCGGGCAACTAAAGTTTTATAAAGTATCTAAAAATAGAAATCTTAGTTCTCTAGGAACTGTTTCTTACTTTAAGCAGAAGATAAGTGTCCCAAAAAATTTGTGAAAAATAATTTGGGGCTGCTAAAAAATTGTTGTCCGTGAACTGGTGGGAAGAATTGTTCATGTGACCTTATTTTTAAAGTTGAAGGCCGAATTCAGGGAACGCCGTGTGCGAGCTTGCTCAAAAGTCTCTATTTCTGTTCTGGAGAGAACATCATATCATTAAGGCTTTCGAAAAAACTGTCAACAGCTTCATGGGAAAGTTCCACTAAGTCGGAAATAGGGGTAACCATGCATTCGTGCGCATGATTGTCTGTATTGACATTCTGATTCGCATTGCTGACAGAAGGTCGTACCTGTTCGATGCTGCTTTCATCTTGAACTTCACTACTCTTCAATCGCAGTGGTGAAGATTCCAGGAATGCCGTCATCAGGATTGGCAGCCTTTGAGGGCAGCACAAAGCGTGAACCTTGGTAGGAACAAACAGTGTATCTGCATCCACTGGCGCATCCGATTGTAGCGTCAGACAGGTGTCTAACACGCATTCTTCTCCGCATAGCAGACACCTTAGTACAGGTAAAACACATCTTTGCCACATTGGTCGAAATGATAGAAACCAAGTCATGTTCAGGTCTCTAAGCCGGGAGAGTCCCAGGATTTTTGATATCCGGTCCCGGTATCCAATGGCTAGGATCGTATCTTCCATTGTCGCGAGAGTTTGATCGGTGACATGGGTTGCCATAACGAAAAATAAGGACTAGGAATAGGATTCCTGCAATTAGTCCCAGGATCAGGGGAAGTCCGCCAAAAATCGAATGGACGAAATCTGGAAAAATACCCAGTATGGCTTTGAATGGTGTTAATGCCATCGAAAATACTGTCTAAAATACCCCTGAGATCCCATTGGTATCAGAAATATTTAAGATTTCGCTCAGGATTTCCGCAAAATGTACGGGGGAATTAGTTGATAATAATGTATGTATCTCTGCAGTCGTCCTTGCGACTTGTAGATCATACGTTTCTTTTGATGACGTGAGCCTTGTAGGCGTCTGAAGAAGCACTGTTTTCATTCTGCTTAAAGTATCTATTCGAATAGAAGTAATTTTCAAACTGGGCCATGCCCTTGCCTCCCTGTCTGGAAAGGAGCTGGGGAATAAAGAACATCCACAGCACTTGACCTTCGCCGTCGTAGTGACTAGATAAGGAGTCCCGGGCATAAGACTACAACATCTGCGGTCTACAATAAGAATGTAACTCCCATTATAGAGTCTTTGAAAGAATGGTTCTATTTCAGTTGCAGGTGCGCCTTGCTGGTGACATGAAAGGTTGTATGAATTCCCTTCACAGGCTCCGTGCAAACTAATACCGTTACACAGAAGCGTGCCGCTTAGTGACATAGCACAATTGTTGCCACTAAGAAACACTTTCTGTCCTTTATTACTGACACATGCATGTGAATAGGGCAGGTTCCAAGTTGTTTTAAGGTACCCCTTTCCCAATTTCTCGTACATGCCAGCCTGTATATATTTTGGGCAGTATTGAAACCTGAAGGTTGAGATTGGAATATTTATGATTCCGTGGATTATCCATTCACTGACAGGTCGTTCTGACATTGTCATTGGTAATCTTTCTAGTTTTTCAATGCTCAAGATTGTATAATCAGCACCCTTTTGCGCCATACCGATTTGTCTATCAGTAAGGTTAAAGATTTGGAATAGTGACGTTGTGTTGATTAAACGCCAAGGCACATAGCCTGAACGCAGATTTTGTAACGTCCAGCCAAGCTGTACAATGGAACGCAATTGTGACTGACCATGTTGTAATAACAGTAAGTCTTGCGATAATATATCGATTGCTGAAGACACAATGCTGTCCAATGAAAAAATTCTGGAGGACAGAGTCATTAACCCATTGTCCACCACAGAAAGTGATTTTTCCAAATTAATACGGTCAATTTCCCGTATTCTTTCTGCTGTTTCAATTTGAGTAACCTTCCAGGCCTCATTGTATGCTGCATATACAGAGGCTGCTATGAAACGCTTTTGACGCTGTTTGCGTGGTCCCATTATGAAATCACGCAAGTCAGCACCATCAGTAAGTAAAGTTAGGTGTTGCTTAATTTCAGGCAGTGTGGAAGTTCGTAGCCACTGAAGGCATAATTTGCCCACACTGTAGGTTGTTATTATCCCTGGGTGATGTCTTTGGGGATATCTAGGGTCTGGCCTGGTCATTTTGAACCCCTGTGTTTTATTCAGGAATCTGTCTTGACAGTTATTTGTATCTGTGGGCCAGATTAACCATTGTTTCCAATCAGGATGTGTTCTGTTTTGGTTTAATATATGGTTTACGTCTATCTCTTCATCTGTATTAGAGCTATTGCTAAACATTGTTGGCTTTGGAATAGACGGTTTAATTAAATCTTTGATTTTTGCTAAGCCAAGACAGGTGGTTTGTTGAACAGTGTCATTTAAAAATATCATTTGTTCTGGGATCATGCAGGCTCTAAACAAAGCTTCTATACCCTGTACTTGCCATTCTTTTGTACCCCAAACACTTTTCAAATCAACATTTTTGTCCCAATAATCAAATCCAAATGTATTCATTTTTTCAAAGAATGAATCTGAATATATCAATTTTGTGTTGGTTATCATGGTTTTCATCCCTGTCTTGTTTGACAATTTAAAATAAAATGGTTCAGCATTACTTATGTTAAAACCTGAAAAATATGAATATTTGTCGTAAATGGTTCTTGAGCTCCCTTTTGGAGGTGTAGCACAGTGTTCCCATTGATTGTAATTCAAAACATTTCTAGGTTGTGCAGATTTATGTAAAAAATGGTTACCATAGTGGTTATAGCAATACATACTGTCATAATTTGTAGAACCTTGCAAATAATCATGTTTTGTAAATTTAGCAGACATTACTAAGTCAGACATCATGTTGTTAATACTTTCGAAGTCCCAATCATCAGCAAATGAGTTTGGTTTTGCAAAGTCACTCAAGGAAATCTTGATTTGGTGTGGATATTTCAGGATCTCGACCGGACCATAAATTTCATAGTCAGTGTTGTCCCAGGCTACCCCACCAGGTATAGGATTGGCTGTGAAGTTGGCTGAAGAAAGTTCTCTCTTCTCGACGTGTGAAGATGTGTGTGGTTTGAGGATCAAGTTGATGTTCTGACTTGCTGTGTCCATTTTAGCATATTTTCCCTCAATGAAGCGTCCCAAAGTAAATACCATGATGAGCCAAAGTATGAGGATAAATGCACCAAAACCCACCCAAAATTCAATCCATGGAGAAACCAGATATGTTTCTTTCAGATGTTTCAAAAGTTCCTTAGCTTTGTCTTTAAAGGATTTTGATGATGGCTGTGTCTTTGATTCACTGAAGCCGTCAGAGGAATCATCGAAGTTGATGAAGTACCCGGATGCAGTTCTGTCAATTGTTCCAATTGGTTCAGGATTTTTGTTTCTTGCATTGTCACTTGGTACTTCATTGTAGATTGGTGTGTCTCTGCTAAATGTTTTTATTTGGGTTTTCAGAGGTCTGAGTTCTATTGCATTGTTGCATAGTCCTTCTTGTTCTTCTTTAGGCGTTTCGAATGTGATGAGCCTTTTTGTTAGGACCTCTGTGCTGGTAGCAAACCTTGGTGTTCTGCTACTTATTGGGAGTCCACTTGGCCTACTGTTTGTTATCGGCCACATGTTGTGGTTTTACCAGGTCGATGGATACAACTCGGTTCTCCTTTTTACCAGCAAGTGGCGGTAGTACAACTGATCTTGTCCCGTTGACAGACAAGACAGGAACTGCTTTTCTGTAAGAAGGCCCAAATTCCTTCTTTACCGCGATCCTCTCCCTGACTAGATCCCCGACTTTTGGAATCCAGACAGGTCTTGCTGGGACAGGTGGTGATTCTTCAGTGGTTGTTGGCTGTTGTTTCAACTGTATGTTGCTCAGGTCTTTTCTTGTTTTGTTTAAGTCCGGCAAAATAGCCAAACGGTCTTTGGCATCAAAGGTTTTTTCTATTACCACTGAAGTCTGACTATCAAGGTCAGAGATCAACATCCTAGTTCCGAATAATAATTCGTACGGACTGAATCCCTTCAGAGAATTTCTTGGCAAGTTATTTAGACTACGTTGGACACTTATTAGATGTTTGACCCACCCAGCTCCCGAACCTAATATCCTTTCTATTATAGATTGCTTTCTGCCTTGGTTTTTTCTTCACACCATCCCGTACCCTCAGGAAGGAAGTGAGAAGATTCCCGCTGGACTGTGCTCATTTGGCCATGTTTCCCCCCAGGCTGGTTTGCCTGAGTGAAAACAATGGTCAAACGTAACATGCTCTTAGCGTATATGCCAATTAGACTCGCAAATCTTGTATAATAGTCCGGACGTCAGCCGAGTGCTGGTGATCTACATTATAAGTGGAAACTAGCCTGTATATGTTAATCGCAAGCCATTCTTTTTGCTGGTAATATTATCTGCCTTGATACGACGAGGTATTAAACTGCTTCTCTCCCCACTGCGATCTCTGTTGCAGTTTGGGCAGTTTTTTACAAACATGGTGTAGTGCAGGCTCATGCCTGGCCACCAGTACCGTGATTGTAATTCTTCCAGAGAATCTTTTAATTTAAGGTGTCTGAGACCCTCGCCCATGTGTGCGTCTGCGATTAACAAGTTTCTCCTGTCCATGTTTGGAATCACTCTATCCCCCACTCCAGGGATTCGAGCAAAAGGGACGGAGTTTGCATCGATTATGTATGTATAATTGAGTGGATAGTTGATCGGTAGCGCTGAGCAGTCGCCTTTTGATGACGTTTTCACCGCCAGCATTGTTTCACCGTCAATGTAGTTTAATGTACGCTTTTTTCGATCTACGGGAGCCGGTTTAGTGGCTGCCGCTGCGGCTGCTTCAGCCAATGAATTCCCCACAACGTGAACGCCATCACGCTGATGACTCAGTGAGTGTGTCACGTGAGTCTTTGGTAGTTCTTTTTTCAAAAGAGCTACTTGTTCCCAGAGCAGTCTCTGCTTTATTGGTGCATCTGTGTCATCTTTGTAACCGTTCTGAATCCATGTCTGCAAATCCTTGTTATATGCTTTGACGCAGTAATATGAATCTGACACTATAAGCGTCGGGAATTCGCGATCCGCATTATCTAGCGCCATTTTCAAAGCTATTATTTCAGTTTGTAGTTCTGAATTAGTTTCTACTGAGTGTGATTTTGTTAATAGAGGTCTTAGTTTACCTCCGCGCCACACTTCTTTTGTAATCTCACATGTGGGGTTGTATGCATGTTCTCCCCAAACGGAGGGTTGAGCATGTCCGTCTGTATAGATTACACAGGCGTAATGTCGTAGAGGAAAAATGTCGATTGGCAGAGGATACGTCTTTTCATATTTTAGATTTTTTAATTCTTCTAGTTCTGGATCAAAGTAGTAGTATACTTTGTCCGTTGTGATTGAATTCACCCATTGTATCCATTCCGGATTCAATGTTGTTGTTGGTAAATTACAAGGTGTTGTTAGTGCCTCAAAGGCTGATTCTGCTGTTCTGACTGTGATATGTCTACCGTCAGCTATGTCTTTTTCTCCAGCTATTGCGGTTTGAACTGCACGAATGATTTTTTCTGTATTACTGAATTTCTGTTCAGCTTCTGTATACAAGTGTGATTTGAATGCAATTGGTACCTTTTCTCCTTCATTAGAAGTCAGGTATGTGAATCCGCATCTCCCTGGGATGACTCGAATCACAAGATTGCGTGTGTTATCACGTGTTTCTAATTTTGTTTTAATTAGCATGTCTGTTTGTAAGGATCTCAAAATTTCTGTGTGTGTTTGAGTCCAATTGGATCTTTTAAAGTCTGGTTTAATTAGATCATAAAGGGGTTTGACCCTTTCTGCGTAATTTGCAATGTATGTTCTTCCGAAATTTAGGAAACCTAGAATTGACTGTAGGTTTTTTAGTGTTTTAGGAGCTTGGATTACGGCACATTTCTCTAGGAAATTGTCTGCCAGGCTTTTACCTTCACTTGATAACTCATATCCTAAGAATAGGACTGTCAGATGGGCAATTCTGGATTTTTTAAAGTTGAATTTGTAACCCTCTGCAGCGAACCCAAGTATTATGGTGTTCACTCTTTTCAAGTGAGTATCCAAGTCATCATCTGTTAAGTAAATGTCATCGACATAAGATAATGCTTCATCATCATATAGTTGTAGTAATTCTGTTACTCTCGCTGAGAATACCCCCGGGCTGTTCTTGTACCCCTGGGCTAACCGACAGAATTGTTTTTGAGTGCCATTTACTGAGAAAGCAGTTAAATATCTGCTCTCTGGTGCTATGTTTTGACAAAAGAATCCATTGGAGATGTCCAAGGTTGTTTTGTATTTTTTGCTCACTATGTTATTCATTAGTGCAGCACTGTGTGAGTTTTGCACTGCAAAGGTTTTGCAACATGTGTTAAGGTGTCGGTAATCCAAAACTAGACGATATGAATTGTCTGGTTTGGAGACCGGAAACAAAGGGTTGTTCATTTGTGAGGTGCAAGTTTCAATCACCCCCAGGTATTCTAGCTGATCTAGTATTTCATTTACCTGTTTTTTAGCTTCTTGCTTAATTGGGTACTGCCTTTGTGCAGTAGGTTGTGATTTTAACTGGATTTTGTGAGGAGGAGAATCCTCATCCCATCCTACATGATTTTTATATAAAGCAGGTGCTAAGGCCACTGCCCACTTTCTAGCAAGTGTGTATTTTTTATGAATCGGGATTTGATTCGAGAAGGCAGGCATAATTACTTCTTCGCCATGAGGGCACTCCCTGACAAACTCTGGTGGCCAGTCTTTTTCAGCTAGAAGGATGTCATAACCCTTTGAGAGGTTATCCCAAAATAGTCCCCTAATTTTCCTAGTCTTATCTCCCTCTATACGTAATGTTATCTCGTATATCTTGTGGGGCTTGCTAACTCTGGTGTCTGCAGTTTCCACTTGAAGGTATTCATTCGTGTCCACTGTCTCCAGATGATTCATAAGGACTTTGCGAGCTATGCTCACCTCTGCTGCGCTGTCTAGCATTGTCTGAGCCCATTCTCCGTTCTTCAGTTGTGTCCTCAGTATTCTCGGCATTTTTAACTACCTTGATACTGGCTACCTTCTTTTTTGGAAATTGTAATTTCTTTTTTGGCTGAGCAGGTTCCTTGTCTTTGGACTTGGCGTGCTCTTCTGATCGTCCTCTTCTTTCCGATTTCTGCGAGGAAGTCTGAAAAGATTGAGAGGGACGTGTATCAATGTCTTGATATCTATCAGGTTTTTTAATATTATCCCTATTTCTAAGGTTATATCTATTCCCAGAGGGGTCACTCTGCGGTGACCTTTGTCTTTGGTTTGGAGATTTCTCTCTTCGCCTAGGAGACCTTCCTCGGGACTGGAATTTCTTTTCTTTAGGATTGGATTGTTTGTTTCCATCCCAGTTCTTTTTTGGTGAATTATTATTAAAAAATATTTTTTCTGGACTTGTAGTTAGTTGCGGTTTTACTGGTATTCCACCTAGACTATCTCTGCCTAGTTCTTCATAGGATTTTTCTATGATTCTGGCAATTTCAGCTGGTTGGTCTGCTATATCTGTCTCTTTTAACCTCTGGCGGATCGCCACGTTTGCTGCTTCACCTTTTATGTTGGCTAATAATATAGCCGAGACCTGCTTGAAGTCTTTTAGTAATTTCATACCAAGAGTTAAAGCAGGTTCTGGACCGTATTCATCTTGAATTTGTTTTAGCACATCTGGTATTACCGAAATGGATGGAACACCGTGCGTTTTTGTGTAGATGGAAGCAAAGACTGTACCCCAAGTGTCACAGTCCTCAATGTGTGGTGCGATTCCCATTGGGAGACATATAGTCAGAATCCTGTGTTTTTCTAATGGGGTGGTGTCAGGAAACACCGCCTCTATTTGGGTAATTTTCTGTGCCAACCAGAATGGTATCTGTTCCCGTTTAGCTGGAACTTTACCTAGGCAGGATTGGATGTTCTGTGGTGTAATTTTATTTGTGTTCCCCTGGTGAGGGGTCAGCTGTGGAAGTTTAATCGCTGGCTGAATTGTTGAAGTCCGCATTACATACTGAACTAATTGTCTATGAATTTTTAGTAGTTGTTTTAGCTGTATTAACAGCTCTGCTGCAGGCATTCTTTCGATGTCTGGATGTGGTGTGTATCCGGCTAAGACCGGCCACGTTGCTCCTGGTCTACCTAAAGGACCGAGCCTTGTAATGTGATTGTTATGTATTAGGGCGCCATCAAATAAGAGCAAATGCTCTTGGAATTTGAGTGGTACTTCCACCTCCTCGAAAGGAGTGTACTCATTAGGAGGTTCCTCTACTTTGTAATAGTGGAAGTACTTTGTTACAGCATTAGCTGCTGGAAAATGTATCCATGAATAATATACCTCTGTCTGCCGATATTCGTGTGCCTCGATTACGAATATGACTGTGCCACCTCTAGGTGTCAGTCCATTTTCTATAAGTTTTAAGGTTATAGATCTCCTTTTAATGACCGGAATGAGTGTTATATTCGGGTCTGCTGCTTGCATGGTAGCATCAGCATCTGCGAGTTCAGTTGCTAATCTAACTGCCTCTCTTTCATCATCACTCTCTGCCATTTTACAGACAGGATGGTATTATGTTTGTTTGCAGATCAGGTTTCTTTATGGAAACAGAGATTAGATGCACAATATTTTGGGAATGTTTTTATCCTTCAACGTTGACTATACCAAGAACCATACATAGGAGTTCCCTCCTGCGAGGTTTTGGAGGATATTACCTTTCACCCACTCCAGACGTCTTTGGAGTATAATGGAAAAAGGGGTCTGAGTGAGAAAGCACGACTGAGTTACTCTAAATGTCTTACGTTAGTTTTATCGCCCTTTCCAAACGCGTTGGGCGCCATGTAGTGTAGCTCCTATTTTCCCAATAGGCTCTGCGCATTGGAATAGTACCTACAGCAGTAAAGGCCTAGGCCAGACGTTAACTAGGTCTACTACTGTCGATACTAGACTTAATTTTTGGGTTTGCCAGCTAAGCTCAGAGTTCGCTAGAAACTTTCTCGAATGTTCAAGGAAGGAATTAACTCCCCTGATTAGACAAGAAGGGATTTAGTTTCTGACAACCATAGAACATGACAACTTTGCTCTCCCCTAATCAAGAGTCAATCTCGAGAGTCGTGTGAGCACAAGGCAATTATTTTACTCAGTCAGTACGTGCATTCTTAGTCTCATCAGAATGTAGAGAAAAGGAAGAGACGGGCGTGTTCAATAAAAGATGTTATTTATTGATCAGTCTCTTTTCTCGTACAAGAGAAATGGATCGATATTATTGCAATACTTATAGTTAAGTAAAGTGCATACATTAAAAGCAATAGTATAAAATAATACTGTAAAAACATTGATATGGTTTCTGAGCCATATGATGTTTAAAATGATTAAAATATATTTACATACACATATACATTTGACTAAACGTGCTCAACTGGTGTTTCTAAATACGCCTACCCCGTGTACCTGACCTAAGTCTAATGCGTGGGCGGGAATAGAAAGTTACAGTTTAAGTTAAGTTTGTTTTTGCCAAGTGAATAACTAAATAATTCTCTGTGAGGGGTTATTCAGTTCTGTACCTGGAAGTTAGGATGAATGAGGAATGGTATCTCTTTCTCTGCTCTCGATATTCCAGGCTGCCTGCGAGGGCTGCCCGAAAGCGCCGGTGCTGGGTCTCTCGGCTTGAGATAGCAGCGCGTCTCTCAGCGCGTCAGGAAGGCGGGGCTGCTGCCAGCGGGGTCTGCTTCTGCTCTCGGCTTCGGCAAGTATGGCTGCTCCGTCTTGTCACCACGCGTGTGTTTGCATAGGGCAAGGTCGGCAATATTTATACCTTAAAGGTGCCGAGATTGACGTAAGGATGGACATAGATACGTCAATAAAGATGTCATACGACTTGCTCGTTAGCACATTCTTTACTAAAGTTCTCTGTGAAATCAAAACAATGGCCGCATGGATTATCCAGGTTGTCATAGGTTTGATTTGTTATGAGAACGTCGTATGCCTTATCAGGGGCTGGAGGAATGTCGCTTGTCTAATTAGATCTCAAGCGTTATGACCTAATCAGATAACACGTTCCTGTGCCGTAGTGTGACTGCGTCAGATAACGGTATCTGCATCATGGGGGTTTTCTTGCCTCATGGGCTGACTGTTAGTTAACTTGATAGTTAGTTTAACCAGAATAGGGTCAGGAATAGGGGGATCGATTCAGAACCTATAGAAATACACGACAGCAGTGCTGAACCAGAGGGTGACAGTGGTTAACCAGAGGGTGGCAGTGGTGAACCAGAAGTGCTGTGATGAACCAGAGGGTGGCAGTCGTGAACCAGAGGGTGGCAGTGGTGAACCAGAGGGTGACAGTGCTGAAACAGAGGGTGGCAGGGGTGAACCAGAGAGTGGCAGTGCTGAACCAGAGGGTGGCAGTGGTGAACCAGAGGGTGGAAGGGGTGAACCAGAGGGTGGCAGGGGTGAATCAGAGGGTGGCAGTGGTGAACCAGAGGGTGGCAGTACTGAACCAGAGGGTGGCAGTAGTGAACCAGAGGGTGGCAGGGGTGAACCAGAGGGTGGCAGGGGTGAACCAGAGGGTGGCATGGGTGAACCAGAGGGTGGCAGTGGGGAACCAGAGGGTGGCATGGGTGAACCAGAGTGTGGCAGTGGTGAACCAGAGAATGGCAGTGGTAAACCAGAGGGTGGCAGTGCTGAACCAGAGGGCGACAGTGGTTAACCAGAGGGTGGCAGTCATGAACCAGAGGGTGGCAGTGGTGAACCAGAGGGTGACAGTGCTGAAACAGAGGGTGCTTGGATGAACCAGAGGGTGGCAGTGGTGAACCAGAGGGTGGCAGGGGTGAACCAGAGGGTGGCAGTGGTGAACCAGAGGGTGGCAGTGCTGAACCTTAGGGTGACAGTGGTTAACCAAAGGGTGGCAGTGGTGAACCAGAGGTGCTGTGATGAACCACAGGGTGGCAGTCAAGAACCCGAGGGTGGCAGTGGTGAACCAGAGGGTGACAGTGTTGAACCAGAGGGTGGCAGGGTTGAACCAGAGAGTGGCAGTGCTGAACCAGAGGGTAGCAGTGGTGAACCAGAGGGTGGCAGTGGTGAACCAGAGGGTGGCAGTGGTGAACCAGAGGGTGGCAGGGGTGAACCAGAGGGTGGCAGTGGTGAACCAGAGGGTGGCAGGGGTGAACCAGAGGGTGGCAGTCATGAACTAGAGGGTGGCAGTGGTGAACCAGTGGGTGACAGTGCTGAAACAGAGGGTGCTTGGATGAACCAGAGGGTGGCAGTGGTGAACCAGAGGGTAGCAGGGGTGAACCAGAGGGTGGCAGTGGTGAACCAGAGGGTGGCAGTGCTGAACCTTAGGGTGACAGTGGTTAACCAGAGGGTGGCAGTGGTGAACCAGAGGTGCTGTGATGAACCAGAGGGTGGCAGTCGTGAACCAGAGGGTGGCAGTGGTGAACCAGAGGGTGACAGTGTTGAACCAGAGGGTGGCAGGGTTGAACCAGAGAGTGGCAGTGCTGAACCAGAGGGTGGCAGTGCTGAACCAGAGGGTGGCAGTGGTGAACCAGAGAGTGGCAGTGGTGAACCAGAGGGTGGCAGGGGTGAACCAGAGGGTGGCAGTGGTGAACCAGAGGGTGGCAGTGATGAACCAGAGGGTGGCAGTGGTGAACCAGAGGGTGCTGTGCCCATACACGACTGCATGGGTAACTTCGCCATGCAAGCGGCCCGCGAGCATGCAAAAAGCCCCACGAACACGCAAAAAAACCAGCGAACACGCAAAAAACCCCACGAAGGCGCAAAAACCAAAAATCCGCAAATTTGCACGAATTCGCGGATTTTGCGGATTGCGAGTTCGTTTTCGCGCGAATTCGCGGAACGCGAATTCGCAAATTTCGCCCATACCTACTCGACTCCCTGTTTTATGTATCTAAAATTGATATATTATGGAATTCTGTAAGCAAGAAAAAAAAGAAGCTCTAGAGTTTTTTATTGAGTTGGCTAGGTAATTGAGCGTCCTATGATTACACCCAAAAATTGACTTAGCGCTGCAAGGGTTACCCTCAATTTTCCCTATATGCAGCTACCAGTTATCCGGATAAAGTTGAGAGTGACTTACCCCTTGGGGGAAGTGTCTACCCTATCTTTCACTTGAGGATGTGAGTGTCTCTTTCTTCTGACCTTCTCTCTCTGGTATTGGCCGAATGGAGGGTGTACTGCAGTTTGGTGGTGAATGAGGATAAATAAATAAATAGATAAATAAAACAGACTCTGCTCTCCTTCATCCCACCCTGATCACCAGCAGAAAGAGAAGAGCATCTCTAGCACCCACATTTAAATGACAACATTCCTGCTTTTGCAATTTACTTTCATCAGATTTAATGGGAAGATGAAACTATAATTTAAATCCGGTGGTGTGCGAGTGTGTGAAACTGGGCGTCTCATGGCCTTCAGTGGCATTACTACAACGAAAGATGGAGTGCATATAAACAGCAAAAGAAGGGCTTGTTACTAAATATTTTTCAATGCCAGCAATGAACACAATATACAAAATCATAATAGACAATGTCTTTTAATACAGATCCTGGCAAGTTAGAATGGTCTGCTGCAGATCAAGAAGATACAGGTATATATTATATAGTTATTTTTTACTGTAGGCATCAAATATTGCATCGTTATTACCGCATATCTGCAATTTTGCAAATTGATGGATGCATGTTAATTAAGCATCTAGCTCTTTTTCCATAGAGTTTAAGGGTCACACTACGCATCCAGGGAACACTTTTCTAATGTTATCCAGATTAGTCCAAGGTGAAATTTCTAAAATTACTCACAAGTTCTCTCCTGCAGTATTTGTGCCTATGCCTCAGAAGGGACTTGCTGAGATCAATTAATGTCTTATTCTAGGGGGAGTGGCTGATTTCATGCCTTTTTTGTTATTAGGACGAAAATCGCTTACTGAAACAAGACTGCATATACTGAGAGCTACGCAAATAATAGCAGGAAATTTACAATAGCTGGTTAGGTTTTCATCCAGCACTTAAGATCTTACTTTACTCTCTCGTGAAAGCACATTCCTGCACTGTCTCCATTATCCTCATATGCGCCTGCATTATTTCATACTTCACTAGTCATTCCATTTATACTCACTCATGTCTCCCTAACTTACACATACCCGGTTCACCTGGAGTTACATGGAATTTCTTCTCTGCCTTTTGCACTCAATCACTCTTTTCTGCACTGACACTATATGCCTCCTTCTGAACCCCTACTCTTCTGTCCCACATTCTTATTCACATACGCATGTACTCAAACACTCCACCTCATCCGGGATCACCCACAGTTCCTCTCACTTAATAGCCTCATACTTGCTCTATCCTCTTGAAATCATTCATTCAATCTCTCCTACACTCACACACTCTTTATCATGTACATTTCTCAACATGCACTCTGTTTTACCTCCTTTATCAAGGCTCAATTCACTCTTCTGTACCCTTTTCCTTAATCTGAGATTACACTGTCTCTTCCCTCTTACGTATCCTCACATTGCCTCCCTCCTCCTAACCCACTGTATTCCTTTATTACAGTACTCATTTCTTTTTTTTGTCTTTGCACTCACACTCTCTCTATCCTCCTACACTCACAACCACAATCACTCACTCTCTTCTACTGAACTCACACTTACTCTCTCCTCACCACAGCTCACAGACCCGTCTCTCGCAGGTCCTACCTATTCCTGGGAAACATCCACTGTAGCCATCAGAGAGATCATCTTCATCAAGTTTAAACATGCTGATCATGCTAATGGGCGGTAACAATGACGAAATAAAAATGGCCACATAGCACCTCTGCTGTTTTGTTCATCATTATGCAAGCCAGTGATCAAGAGCCAACTGGGCTCGAAACGCGTATGGCAGTTTGCAGATGAAATGGATTTGGGAACGCTGTGGTGATACTGCTGGGGGCTGTGTGCTGTTTCCCAACCACGTGTGACAACTCCACTTGGGCATCCTGTTTTCTTTCATTCATATATATATATATATATATATTCGCAAGCCTACTGCAGGCATTTCTATCCTAGAGGCACACAACAGCCACACCAATCCATTAAAAAAGAGTATTCCTTATGGGAAACTGTTGCGCATAAAAAGAAGCTGTACAATGCAGCAGGATTTCAAACAGGCAGCTGATGAAGCCCTAGATAGATTCAGAAGACGGGGATATTCTGATGGCTTATTGAAAAAGACCCTAGAGAGGGTAGACAAAATTCCAAGAAAATGTTTGCTTAAAGATAAGATAAGCAATATAGATGTAGATGCCCAGACAAATCCAGAATTTAGATTGATTACGATCTTTTCTAATGAAGCACGTAATGTTCACAACATCTTTAAACGTAATTGGCACATTCTCAAAACTGATCCGATCATTGGAAGTCCTCTACCCAATCATCCATAAATCACACTCAAAGAAGTCGGTCTTTAAAAGACAGTTTAATATAGAACCACTTTGCTTTTAATCCTAGGACTCCACGAATTAGTGATCTCACAGGATTTTTTATGTGTACTAAATGTAAGACTTGCTAAGATAGTCCCAAAACTTTGACAAATGCCATAACCAGGTTGTAAGAAACCCAGAGAGATGAACAAATTCTTGACATGTAACATACCCTTTTGGGTCTATTGTTTAGTGTGCCCATGTAATTTTATGTACATCAGCAGTACTATTCACACCACTAAAAAGATAATTTTGGAACATGCAAGGGCAATTGAAAAGAACGATGCAACTTACCCAGTTGCGAGATATTTTGCAAAATTCCATCAAAGCAATAGAAAGTTATTACGATTTTTTTGCCTTGATCATGTCCTATACCAGTAAAGAGGGGTTTACAGGGAACTCAAACTTTGGAGACTCGAGTCTAGAATCATTATTGATCTACATGCATGTGTTCCGATGGGAATAAATATAGAAAAGGAGCTTTCAATCCAACTAGGTTGAGGCACAATGAGAAACTCATTTTGAAAAAAGTCTTTGGGTCCCTCCATTACCGTAAACGGACCCACGCCTGCTGCCGAGCCACCCCGGGACGCACCCACGGACCCTTCACCTGCTGTACCTGCAAGTTCACCTGCCTCCGAACCTGCCCCGCACCCGCCAAGACAAACACCAGCAGCAACCACCTCAAGTGCATCCTGCTCAACACCCACTCCATCCACAGTCACGCCGTGGAACTCTGGAACCTCCTCGACGCTACATCACCGGACGTCGCCTTTCTCACGGAAACCTGGATGAACGCCTCCTCTGCACCCAACATCGCCATCGCCATCCCGGACGGGTACAAGATCATCAGGAGGGACCGCATCAACCAGACCAGAGGAGGCATCGCCATCATCCACAGGAACACCATCCGCATCACGACCGATGCCAGCGACTCCTTCGCCGCAGCCGAACATCTCCACTTCCAGATTCACACCGACCCTAAGACGACCCTCAGAGGCACCCTCGTCTACAGACCCCCGGGACCACGCACACAATTCAGCGAAGACATCACAGACTTCATCAGCCCACACGCCCTCCCCTCCGCTGACTACATCCTCCTAGGGGACCTCAACTTCCACCTGGAGAACAACAAGGACCGCAACACCACCGCCCTGCTGGAAAACCTCGCTAACCTCGGACTCAAGCAACTGGTCAACACCCCCACCCACTACGCCGGCCACACGCTTGATCCCGTCTTCTCTTCCAGCAAGTACATCACCTTCAGCCACGCCACCGGACTCCACTGGACCGACCACAGCTGCGTCCACTTCAGCTTCAAAAGAACGACGACCCACCACCACCCCCAACAGGTACCTCACAGGAGCTGGAGCAAGATCACCGCCGACCAGCTCACCACCTCCCTCAGCCAGAGCCCACCCGCCAACACAACGGACCCCAACGTAGCAGCCCGCAACTTCACACAGTGGCTGACCGCCTGCGCCGACGACCTCGCACCACTAAAGAACCCTCCCAGCAGACCCAGAAGTAAGAAGGCATCCTGGTTCACCGACGAACTCAAGGACTCCAAGAAGACCTGCCGTACCCTCGAGAAAGCCTGGCTCCTCGACCGGACCACCGAGAACATGACCGCCCTCAAACACACTACCCGCAAGCACCACCAGCTCATCCGCACCACCAAGAAGAAATCCCTGAAGGAACGACTAGACAACAACGCCCACGGCAGCAAAGAGCTCATCACCATCGTCAAGGAGTTCTCCAACCCCAGCACCGGCACCAACGACATCACTCCGTCACAAGACCTCTGCGACTCCCTCGCCTCGTTCTTCCACCACAAGATCGCTGACATCCACTACAGCTTCGGCGCACCACCCACGCACCCAACCGTCGAACCAACGCCCCCCACCGCCACCCTCCGCACCTGGACCACGGTGACCACCGAAGACACAGCCCGCACGATGAACACCATCCACTCCGGATCACCGACCAACCCCTGCCCACACCACGTCTTCAACAAGGCCGACTCCACCATCGCACCCCAACTCCGTAACATCATCAACACCTCCTTCAACACCGCCACCTTCCCGGAGAGCTGGAAGCACGCCGAGATCAGCGCCCTCCTACAGAAACCTACAGCGGACCCCACCGACCTCAAGAACTTCCGCCCCATCTCGCTCCTCCCTTTTCCTGCTAAAGTCATCGAGAAGATCGTCAACAGACAGCTGACCGCCTTCCTCGATACGAACGGATCCCTCGACCCCTCGCAGTCCGGCTTCAGAGCCAACCACAGCACCGAGACCGCCCTCATCGCAGCCACCGACGACATCCGGACCCTGCTCGACAAGGGGGAAACAGTGGCCCTCATCCTCCTGGACCTCTCCGCTGCGTTCGATACTGTCTGCCACCGCACCCTAGTCCAGCGCCTCAGCAACATCGGTATCCAAGAGAAGGCACTGGAGTGGATCATCTCGTTCCTCGCCGGAAGAACACAAAGAGTCCGCCTCCCCCGTTTCGCTCCGAGGCCACCGAAGTCATCTGCGGCGTCCCGCAAGGATCTTCACTCAGCCCCACCCTCTTCAACGTCTACATGAGACCTCTTGCAGCCGTCACACGCCAGCACAACCTCAACATCATCTCTTACGCCGACGACACCCAGCTGATCCTCTCCCTCACCAGGGACCCCGACACCGCCAGAACCTGCCTACACGAAGGGATGAAAGACGTCGCCGAGTGGATGAAGGACAGCTGCCTGAAACTGAACTCGGACAAGACGGAAGTCCTCATCCTGGGATCTTCGCCCTCAGCCTGGGACGACTCCTGGTGTCCCCCAGCCTTGGGCACCGCACCCAAGCCAACCGACCACGCACGCAACCTGGGCTTCATCCTGGACTCCTCCCTCTCGATGACCAGACAAGTCAACGCCATCTCCTCATTGTGCTTCAACACCCTGCGTATGCTTCGTAAGATCTTCCGCTGGATCCCGACCGAGACCAGGAAGACTGTCACCCAGGCACTCATCACCAGCCGACTGGACTACGGAAACGCCCTCTACGCCGGAACCACAGCCAAGCTACAGAAAAGACTCCAGCGCATCCAGAACGCCTCCGCCCGACTCATCCTGGATGTCCCTCGACGCAGCCACATCTCCAGCCCCCTAAGGAACCTGCACTGGCTCCCCGTCGACAAGAGGATCACATTCCGGCTCCTCACCCACGCACACAAGTCTCTCCACGACCTGGGCCCCAAGTACCTCAACGACCGCCTGACCTTCTACACGCCCACCCCCCCAGCTACGGTCCACCAGCCTCGCCCTCGCAGCCGTACCACGCATCCAAAGAGCCACCGCCGGAGGAAGATCCTTCTCTTACCTGGCTGCCAAGACATGGAACTCCCTCCTCATCCACCTTCGGCTGACCCAGGACCATCTCGCCTTCAGGAAACAACTCAAGACCTGGCTGTTCGAGCAGTAGCATACCCCTTCCCCCAAGCGCCTTGAGACCCTCCCGGGTGAGTAGTGCGCTATACAAATGGAATGATTGATTGATTGATTGGTTTCCTGTAACATTGGTGTATGTTGACTGGGTGGATGATAAATTCAATAATATAGACATTGCTCATGCAGAACATGGTGACTTGCGATGAAATGTTTTGTTTGTCAGTATATTAATTTAAGTTGAATGTCTCTTAATAATCAATTTGATATATCTTTGCCAAAAATTACGCATCAGCAAGAATTATGTAAAGCAGCATGGTTAAATAATTGCTCATTCAGTGCGGGATTGATTGGATATAATATTCAATTTTAATTTAATTTGATTGTATCATGTAAATTGATCACTACAGAAAATGGTGATGACAAGTGGGTTGGTTCTTGTAAATAATCTGTTCTTTATGTTCATAAAGGAATGAAAGTATGGTTTGAATTATCATAACGAGCCACTCAAAGATGGCGGCGATGATGTTACAATTTCTTTTAATAGTTCTCTATGTTAATGAATTAATGTAACTGGTACGTGAACTATTAGAACTAGCCACTCCAAGATGGCGGTGACAATGTGATTATCATTGTAAGCAGACTTCTTTCTATGTCAATGAATTGCATGTGCGTATTAAGATATTTAAAAACGGCGTTGCTGCCAGTAAAATTTATGTTGATTAAGGTGCGAGCAGAAACGCGTCCTGTCCACGAGTGCAGTCTCTTCATGTGGTTGGAGTGTGAGTTATATATATATATATATATATATATATATATATATATATATATATATATATATATATATATATATATATATATATATATATATATATATATATATATATATATATATATATATATATTTATACATATATATCAACGCTCCGAGTTTGTCCCCAACTTGAAAACGCACACCAACTCCCACTAATCACGGGTAAAAACAGAGGCAGCATGCGGCAAGTTGCAGCGGCACCAGAGTCTTCCTGGCTGCTCAGTTCTTAACGCCTGACGCGTTTCAGTGCTTCCGCACTTCTTCAGAGGCGTGGTCATACCATTTCACATGCCCATCCATTTGAATGTTCTGCATCCAATGAGCGGCTCGGTTGAGCCCAGATGGCATTCTGGGACATGTGGTTTCTTTGGCGGCATGTTGTTCTGTTTATTATCCCTTGTGGCAGTTCCCATAATGAGGCTCTGTGTATCAAGAGTCCCATGGCCCCCACTTTAGCAGGGTGGTGCATTTTCTGCGGCTGGACCACCGCAAAATATCAACGCTCCGAGTTTGTCCCCAATATATATATATATGTATATATACTTTTAACCATCAAAATCGTGTGAGGGACGCAATGATGATTAACGTTATGGTATCCATAAGTAGCATTGGCTATTTGATTTTCCGCACAGGACATGTACCCACGGACTTTAGAAATACGCAAAGCGGTCCAAAGGGATGGTGGGCCCTGTAGTCCTGTTGGGAGGAATTACGTTCACCCGGTGGCTGACATTATGCGTAAGCTATAAATACACTTGGTGCAGTCAGAGCCCCGTGGAGAGCTTGTTTACTGCATGACTTGACTGTGTGTTGGACTCAATTTGCACTTGCATTTTATGTTAGTCGGTCTCCGATTTATATGCCATAAACTTTTTCTGTTTATAATTGAGGATACGATGTCTTTAATGTAATTATGCAATTTACATTGGCAGCACGATCTTCTTTTATTGTTAGCAAATTTTAATCGTTCATTTGATTTATTGTTATAAGGGCATCATGTTCTACAGAGAATTGTCGTCACAACATCAATACCCTGACTTGGAATTTAAACATGTTTCCATTCAGGGCAGGAGAGAAACCTCTACATCTTTCCAAGGCATTTAATATAGCCTTATAGCCCGCCGTAGAGGGCTATACCAGCTATTAAAGGCCCTCTCCAGCGTTAAAGGCCCCGAGCCGAAGGCGAGGGCCTTTAACAAGGGAGAGGGACTTTAATAGCGGTATGGCCCATCTACGAAGGGCTATAAGGCTATTAGAACATTCTGTCACTAGAGGACAGAATGTTCTAAAAAAAAAACAAAGCCTTTTGGTAGCGTGAGGGGATTGGAACCCCCTCAGGTTCCCTTAAGCCTTTGTTCACAACCAGAGCTGTGAACAAAGAAACATTGGAATGTTGGAGCTCCAGGCCCACACCAGCCATTATAAGCCCAGAGCACTCCATTGTTTTCAATGGAGCTCCCAACATTCCAATGTTCTAATATAAGACAGTTTATATTTATATCCATTGGTAAAACGATATGAATTATGCTGTTGTTTTCATTCACAGTTTCGCTGCATTAGTGCAATATGTTTATGTTGTGCAATTAGAACGCTTTACAAGTGATATTTCCACTTCATATGTATACTAGTCAAATAGTTGCAACCAGCATTTGGCTTTAAAGTTACAGTCTGTCTTCTATGTCTATCCAGGTTTGAAATGGGGAAGGGTTATTTAACCGGGGAGTTTCATGTGCCAATTAGATTGATAAAGGCTGCTGCACAGCCGAAATGCTTATCTCATCCTATGCGGGGTCGAGGGAGACAGAAAGTAAATAAAAAAGCCTTATCCCTACAAACCTCGAGCTTCTTCGTTGGAGCAGGATGTGTTTACTCCTATATATATATATATATATATATATATATATCACGAAAATTCTTCCAGCAAAACAAGAAGACAGAGGCCGGAGGGGATTTCTGAGAGAACAGCTACTTTATTAAGGAGGATGCCAGCAGCGGCGAATGCATTTCGGTCAAAGGACCTTCCTCAGCGCCCAAAACTGTGTCCTTCCCCAGTAAATCACCTCCTGCGTGGAATACTTGACTGCACTCATGCTCCTCCCCCTTAAGCTGTGGGCTCACCTGTGCAGCTCCAATTACAGTCCTAGGAACTGCATTACCCAGAATGCATAGTCTTAGCAGTAACCTGGTCGGTGGCGTGGGGGTGAAACTTCAAGACAATAGGTCCGTGCCTGTCACAGGTAGGTTGGTAGGGACTGTTTACACCGCTCCCCAAACTGTAGTCATTCTTCTTTGTCCCCTCACTCCTGCCATAGCCATTTCCCTGATGTAGATTCTTCTAGTCAGCTGCCAAATGCGAGGCGAATTAGCTTAGGGAGATAAAATACCCCCTTCCCTCGAATTCCAACATCACGTTCCTGGCGGGCTCCGGCTTCTGTTGATCCCTCAACCTTGCTATGCGCTGAAACAGCGGAATACCAGTTACGAAGCCGAGTCTCTTTATCTGGCAGGGGCCATCTGTGTTGCGCCTCTGGCTGGCGCAGAAAATGTCACGAAAATTCTTCCAGCAAAACAAGAAGACAGAGGCCGGAGGGGATTTCTGAGAGAACAGCTACTTTATTAAGGAGGATGCCAGCAGCGGCGAATGCATTTCGGTCAAAGGACCTTCCTCAGCGCCCAAAACTGTGTCCTTCCCCAGTAAATCACCTCCTGCGTGGAATACTTGACTGCACTCATGCTCCTCCCCCTTAAGCTGTGGGCTCACCTGTGCAGCTCCAATTACAGTCCTAGGAACTGCATTACCCAGAATGCATAGTCTTAGCAGTAACCTGGTCGGTGGCGTGGGGGTGAAACTTCAAGACAATAGGTCCGTGCCTGTCACAGGTAGGTTGGTAGGGACTGTTTACACCGCTCCCCAAACTGTAGTCATTCTTCTTTGTCCCCTCACTCCTGCCATAGCCATTTCCCTGATGTAGATTCTTCGAGTCAGCTGCCAAATGCGAGGCGAATTAGCTTAGGGAGATAAAATACCCCCTTCCCTCGAATTCCAACATCACGTTCCTGGCGGGCTCCGGCTTCTGTTGATCCCTCAACCTTGCTATGCGCTGAAACAGCGGAATACCAGTTACGAAGCCGAGTCTCTTTATCTGGCAGGGGCCATCTGTGTTGCGCCTCTGGCTGGCGCAGAAAATGTCACGAAAATTCTTCCAGCAAAACAAGAAGACAGAGGCCGGAGGGGATTTCTGAGAGAACAGCTACTTTATTAAGGAGGATGCCAGCAGCGGCGAATGCATTTCGGTCAAAGGACCTTCCTCAGCGCCCAAAACTGTGTCCTTCCCCAGTAAATCACCTCCTGCGTGGAATACTTGACTGCACTCATGCTCCTCCCCCTTAAGCTGTGGGCTCACCTGTGCAGCTCCAATTACAGTCCTAGGAACTGCATTACCCAGAATGCATAGTCTTAGCAGTAACCTGGTCGGTGGCGTGGGGGTGAAACTTCAAGACAATAGGTCCGTGCCTGTCACAGGTAGGTTGGTAGGGACTGTTTACACCGCTCCCCAAACTGTATTCATTCTTCTTTGTCCCCTCACTCCTGCCATAGCCATTTCCCTGATGTAGATTCTTCGAGTCAGCTGCCAAATGCGAGGCGAATTAGCTTAGGGAGATAAAATACCCCCTTCCCTCGAATTCCAACATCACGTTCCTGGCGGGCTCCGGCTTCTGTTGATCCCTCAACCTTGCTATGCGCTGAAACAGCGGAATACCAGTTACGAAGCCGAGTCTCTTTATCTGGCAGGGGCCATCTGTGTTGCGCCTCTGGCTGGCGCAGAAAATGTCACGAAAATTCTTCCAGCAAAACAAGAAGACAGAGGCCGGAGGGGATTTCTGAGAGAACAGCTACTTTATTAAGGAGGATGCCAGCAGCGGCGAATGCATTTCGGTCAAAGGACCTTCCTCAGCGCCCAAAACTGTGTCCTTCCCCAGTAAATCACCATATATATGTCGGAAGAGGTTCCCAATCCTGATTTTTAGGAACACAAAAAGACTCGCACTCCAGGGTCCGTGTATAAGTCGTTTTATTGGCGACGCGTTTCGACCTAGCGGTCTTTTTCGATAGCCAACCAAGCAAACAAAACAATCACCATTTTAAAGTGCACCAGGGGATCAGTGAACATAGACATAGGACCACATTTCAAAGTTCAAACTACAGGGCCTGTGTGGACTACAAATTACATGGAAAAAAGACTCATTGGTGTCACCATTACATGATGTCATTTTTATAACAAGGGGAAAATTAAATATATTTTCTTTATATTTTCTCATGTAAACATATTTGCATAGTCTCCATAAATTATGTATTACTGGATTGCATTTTACATTTTCTTATAATATTAATTAATCAGTTTTATCAGTTTAAGTGAATGAGAGAAAATAAACAAATCAATTTAAATTAAATTAGTTAAACTAAGTTTAAACTGAATTGAATTAAATTAAATTAAATTAAACACATTGACCCAGTGGCCAATCGCACATTTCAGCATGTTAGACTTGATTCACCTTAAATTTACATGTCCATATCAGGTCAAGTTAGTCACACAGTTCCAGGCCAAGTGGCCTTAATGCATTGTTAGACCCTTTCGCATTCAAAGTGAACATGGCCAGGGGAGACACACGCCCATACCTTGCCAAGTGGCCTATAACCGGTCAGGGCATTCTCCATAACTGTACCTTTTCATCAGGATGAGAGGGAGTTTGAATCAGGGAGTTGTGTCTCATCCTAACAGATGACGTCACCAAATGTAATCAATAAAATTGGGAGGTCGAGCTATGTCAAAGGGGGGAGTGAGGGATAGCTAGGGGGGTGTGTGGAGTGTGGCCCATCCTCATATAAGGATTAATGGACCTAAAAAATACATAACATTTTTTTAAGTATATTAGTGCTAAAATGCGTCTTTTAGCACTGTGATTGGTGCGAGGTGTGAACCCTATACTGACTATGGGCGGCCTGCTTGGACCTGCACCATGGGGTACAGTTATGGGTGTGATTATGTGGTTAAAAATTGGTGGAAATATGGTGTGTGCTCCAAGGGAAAAGAGTAAACCATACCGCAAGTGAGATCGTGACAATTTTATCAAAAGTGCAAACTATCTTGCGTGCATGAGCATGTGTGGACGGCCGAAGTCAAGATCTATGCTAGATTGTGAAGCTCATAACTCGGCATCTATCATCGGAGAGAGCCCTCTCCAATGGGATAGTGCGTGTTGAAGGTAGCATACACAATAGCTGGATAGAGAGGTGGCGAGAGATCCACGTGCAGGAATAATATACAGTCATTGAGGGCCTAACATAAGGTCTTCAGCCAATGTGCACGTGTAACTCCTCATCCTCGTTCATACCAAAGGGGTTCCTTGAATCAAGACGGATGATGTACTCGGATTCAAGTATGCGTAGCTGCTTCAGTCTGTTGCCCCCTCTTGGATTCGCAGGAATTCTGTCTATACCAAAGAAAGACAATTTATTAACATCGCTGTTATGAAAACGTAACCAGTGGCGTGCAGTGGCGTAATTCATGTCAACATTTTTGATTGCCCTCATGTGCTCCAATATGCGTTTCTTAATTGGAAAGATAGTGCTACCAACATAGAACTTTGCACAGGGGCAGACAATCACGTACACACAAAAGTCAGTGTTACAATTCATAAACTTTCCAATTTGTTCGTTTTTGCCAGTAGGGAGAGAGTACATTTTAACATTCTTGCTATTGGCACAGGCTTTGCACTTTCCACACCTGTAGAATCCCTTTTGTTCTTTTAGCCAATCTTTTGTTTTTTTGGGGGTCTTAAAGTAACTCTTCACCAGCATGTCTTTCAATGAGCGAGCCTTCCTGTATGTTATCTGGGGTTGTTTATTGATTGTTTTGCCAATCACCGGATCACTCCTGACAATGTGCCAATGCCTCTTCAGGATCTCACGTACACTACCTGCCTCTACATTGTAGGATGTTATCAGCCTGACATTATTGGATTCCTGGCTCTCTGCAGTTCTAGATCCCTTTTCAGTCAAGAGTGTCTTCCTATCTCTGGCTCTCGCTTTTTCTCTTGCTGCTGACAGTACCTGGTTCGAATAACCCCTGGCCCTGAATCTTTGTCTCATAGAGGGTTGTTCCATCTCATACCTGGTTTCAGAGCTACTGTTCCGTTTTGCCCTCAAGAATTCCCCATACGGGATACTCTCTTTGAGACTGTTGGGATGGTGACTTTTGGCATGCAGAATGCTATTGCCTGAGGTCGGTTTTCTGAACAGGCTAGTCTGGATGGCCCCTTCCTCAATTCTCACTTTTATATCTAGGAAGTCCATTTCCCTTTGATCTGCCTTGCTGGTAAATTTCAGATTTACATCATTGCTGTTCAGGGAGGTGAGGAATTTATTCAGATCTCTTTTGGAACCCTCCCAGATCAGAAAAATATCGTCAATGAACCTCGTATAGAAGGCAATATGACTGGTGTGATGGACATTTGCATCTGACCATAGTACTTGTTCCTCCCACCACCCCGTCAGCATACAAGCAAAGCTAGGAGCAAAACAACTTCCCATAGCCGTGCTCACCTCCTGTTTGTACCATAGATCATCAAACAAAAAGAAATTGTGTAGTAAACAGAACTCTAACATTTCGAGTAACATTTCTGTTTGATGAAGGAAAAAGACAGATCTGTCCCTTAGAAAGTGTTTGCACGCCATCAAGCCATCAGCATGCCTGATACAAGTATACAGCGATACCACATCAATAGTAACTACCCAATGACTGTCCTCCCATCTGATACCATCAATCTTTGTAATGAAATCTGTACTGTCCCTGCAATAGGACGGGAGGTTAAGGACATAGGGAAAGAGAAATGTATCTAAGAATATGGATGCATTCTCTAGGAGACTGCCATTGGCTGAAACAATAGGCCTGCCAGGGGGATTTTCTTGGTCCTTATGCACCTTAGGCAGCATGTAGAAACAGGGAGACACTGGCTCTTTAACACATAGGAATCTAAATTCTGACTCTGCGATCAGATTCTTCTCCCTCCAGGCCTTCAGTTTCTCATGGAAAATGGTAATGCTAGTAACATATTCCTCCCTGTTTGCTCTCCTATAGTTTCCTGACAGTTCAAGTTGTTTCTTGGCCTCCTGTTTGTACAAGTTAACATCCCATAGTACAACATTCCCTCCTTTGTCCGATGGTTTGATAACACAACAAGGATCCCTGTTAAGTGTGCCTAGGGCTTCCCTTTGCTCAGGTGTGAGATTGTGTGCATGCTTATTCTTACAGTTAACCCAGAGAGATAATAAGTCCCTGACAACGATATCGTGAAATGTCTCTAGGTGGTCGTGGGGAGTGATGGGGTTAAAGGTGGACTTGGGTCTGTGGTTGGTTACATTGCGCCCTCCCAGAGTCAAACCCATCCTACCTAATACATCAGAGTCACTCAAACCATTGATGTCCTCACCACACAGTTCCATAGCACATGCTAGACTTTCCACATCCTGTATGCTTAAAACTTTTGACACCTGTGTGCTCCAATCTGGCTCATTACTTCTCTGTTCTAGAGCTCGTTTTTTCTTTAGCATAAACATTTTCATTAGTTTAAGTTTGCGTACAAATAGGAAGATATCTATTCTGGTGCGGCTGTAGTCAAAATTGGCCGTCGGGCAAAAGGTCAGGCCCAGTTCCAATACCGACCTCTCAGCCAAAGTTAGAGTGTGTGCTGAAATGTTTATAATAGTCAAATTGGGCTCACCCATCATTGTTGTTTGGTCTGTCGTGTTGTCTTCCCATGCGACATTGCACCTCTTGTGTTTCTTGCCACCCCTCCTTGTGATTTTCCTCTTGCACTTCCGCCTCTGCTTCTTCCGTATTGCTGCTCCGGTGGTCTCGCCCTTAGTGTCATGGCTGATTGTAAAAAATCATATTCCTCTAGTGGTTTGAAAGAAAGTAAATTTCTCCCGCTGGTGTCCATCAATTCCTCCACATCTGAATAATTCTCTGAGCCTGACTCTGAAACGGTAACGTTGCGCTGTTGTGCATTCGCTCTAAATTGTTTGAATTGTCTTATGGCTCCATCATACTTTTTACCAAAAGTTAGGATCCGCCCACTGGCATAATCCTGCTTGTCCCTTAGAAATTTGATTTTCTTTTTCTGCTTAATTTCCTCTTCATATTTGGCAAGCCTTTTTTCCATTAATTCCATGGCTTTGGTTATTTCATCTTGGGCATCATGTTTATCCAATTCTTCCTTTAATTTGGCAAGGTCCTTAATAACCTGTTCCAGTTCTATGGCAGCGTATTTTGCAAGTAAGCCCAGCATATTCTTGCATGTTCCTGCCATTAGTTCAGACCAATCTGCTATTAATTTGGGGTGGGGGTTTTGGTAGGTTGGAGTGATCATGATTCTGAGCCCTCTTGGGACCCTACCTACTTCAATATAGTTCTCCAATGAAGTCACCTCCCACCAGCGGTTGATTTCTTTCTTTAACAGTTTCTCATACCGGAATAGCATTTGCTTCAGTGTTTTATCAGGTGGTGCAGTTGCCCCCTCATCGGTACTCACTGTCTTGCTTTCACTCTCACAGAATAATGATTTCGCCTCATCCATCCTACATGCTCGGCGGTTCTGAGTTGTGGTACCTTCTGTCACCGTGGTTGATTTGGTGACTGTCGGTGTTGTAGCGGCAGCCCCCGCCGCCGTTTGTTTACCCCTCGTCATGCTGTCACCCTTCGTTGCGGTCCCTTAGCTTGCACCACGTTTGATGTGGACACGGAAGTAGTCCCTGCCGCACTTGCCTTAGAAACGGTAGCGCGGTGTCTCTGCCAGTTAATCCTTGTTTGTGAAACGCTGCCTCTCGGCTTCCCTCGCCACGTGTGTGCAAAAACGGCAGGCGCCCGACGCGGTAACACGCACCTTACGGAGTGCGTCTCCACAGTCAGCACCCGCCGAGATTTTCCTCAGCGGCAAGTTGGGTTTAGCGTCAATTGGATTCGGCGGTCGGAGCAGGACCTGGCAGACGCCGGTTCGTTTGGAAAGTTTCCGAGTCGTCCGCTCCGCCCCTCTCGAGACTGGTGCAAGCCCCGGGTGTCGGAAACCCGGAAGTAAATGTCGGAAGAGGTTCCCAATCCTGATTTTTAGGAACACAAAAAGACTCGCACTCCAGGGTCCGTGTATAAGTCGTTTTATTGGCGACGCGTTTCGACCTAGCGGTCTTTTTCGATAGCCAACCAAGCAAACAAAACAATCACCATTTTAAAGTGCACCAGGGGATCAGTGAACATAGACATAGGACCACATTTCAAAGTTCAAACTACAGGGCCTGTGTGGACTACAAATTACATGGAACTAGACTCATTGGTGTCACCATTACATGACGTCATTTTTATACCAAGGGGAAAATTAAATATATTTTCTTTATATTTTCTCATGTAAACATATTTGCATAGTCTCCATAAATTATGTATTACTGGATTGCATTTTACATTTTCTTATAATATTAATTAATCAGTTTTATCAGTTTAAGTGAATGAGAGAAAATAAACAAATCAATTTAAATTAAATTAGTTAAACTAAGTTTAAACTGAATTGAATTAAATTAAATTAAATTAAACACATTGACCCAGTGGCCAATCGCACATTTCAGCATGTTAGACTTGATTCACCTTAAATTTACATGTCCATATCAGGTCAAGTTAGTCACACAGTTCCAGGCCTATATGACTGCTCCAAAACCTCGCAGTTTGCACCACAAAGAACAGCACTCACGGTGGCGAGTTTCAAGTTTTTATTAAAAGCTCACGGTGTCCAGATGCGTTTCGGCATTCGCCTTTGTCGATATATATATATATTGAGGAGGCCACATTCACAAGCAGGGAGCGGCATACATTCAATCCTGCGGAGCCCAGTGTGCCGGTTTTCCACCCTTGCCTAACCTGAACTTACCTGGGATCGACATTGCATTCTGGGCAAGGTAGTTCATCCTTGCTTCTACCATGTGAAGCAGAGTGACTCTGGCAACAGCTGAGGGGCGGAACCGGCTACATTCACCCAATGCAGTAAAGGCAGAACACTTCAAAATACCCAGTGGACCGCAGACTTGCTTTATTGCTCCTGTTTTCATCCGGCGCTGACGAGGCTTAACTGAAGCCGAAATGCATACGCCCTAATGTGAATAAATTGGCCTCCGAAAATTTCCCCTGCTGTGGCCCTTTTCTTTTCGTTGGAGGAGAAGTTGTAATAGACATTATGCGCTGATGCCAGTGACGCGCTGTGAAGGACCCCCGCGACACAAAGTGGACTTTGCCCTGCTGGTTCGTTTGCCTCGGTGAACGTGTGTTTGTCCAGGTTGCTGGAATGGCTGTGTCCCGCCACCTCCAAGCCGGGAAGAAAGCAGCGGTGTGGGCGACATTTGGCTCCCCCTCGGGTTTAGGTGAATTTCACTATAACCCCCGTAATTTGGACTCCCGTACTTTGTTGGTGGTTGTTGCGGTTTTTGGGGACTTGAGGAGGCCACATTCACAAGCAGGGAGCGGCATACATTCAATCCTGCGGAGCCCAGTGTGCCGGTTTTCCACCCTTGCCTAACCTGAACTTACCTGGGATCGACATTGCATTCTGGGCAAGGTAGTTCATCCTTGCTTCTACCATGTGAAGCAGAGTGACTCTGGCAACAGCTGAGGGGCGGAACCGGCTACATTCACCCAATGCGGTAAAGGCAGAACACTTCAAAATACCCAGTGGACCGCAGACTTGCTTTATTGCTCCTGTTTTCATCCGGCGCTGACGAGGCTTAACTGAAGCCGAAATGCATACGCCCTAATGTGAATAAATTGGCCTCCAAAAATTTCCCCTGCTGTGGCCCTTTTCTTTTCGTTGGAGGAGAAGTTGTAATAGACATTATGCGCTGATGCCAGTGACGCGCTGTGAAGGACCCCCGCGACACAAAGTGGACTTTGCCCTGCTGGTTCGTTTGCCTCGGTGAACGTGTGTTTGTCCAGGTTGCTGGAATGGCTGTGTCCCACCACCTCCAAGCCGGGAAGAAAGCAGCGGTGTGGGCGCCATTTGGCTCCCCCTCGGGTTTAGGTGAATTTCACTATAACCCCCGTAATTTGGACTTCCGTACTTTGTTGGTGGTTGTTGCGGTTTTTGGGGACTTGAGGAGGCCACATTCACAAGCAGGGAGTGGCATACATTCAATCCTGCGGAGCCCAGTGTGCCGGTTTTCCACCCTTGCCTAACCTGAACTTACCTGGGATCGACATTGCATTCTGGGCAAGGTAGTTCATCCTTGCTTCTACCATGTGAAGCAGAGTGACTCTGGCAACAGCTGAGGGGCGGAACCGGCTACATTCACCCAATGCGGTAAAGGCAGAACACTTCAAAATACCCAGTGGACCGCAGACTTGCTTTATTGCTCCTGTTTTCATCCGGCGCTGACGAGGCTTAACTGAAGCCGAAATGCATACGCCCTAATGTGAATAAATTGGCCTCCGAAAATTTCCCCTGCTGTGGCCCTTTTCTTTTCGTTGGAGGAGAAGTTGTAATAGACATTATGCGCTGATGCCAGTGACGCGCTGTGAAGGACCCCCGCGACACAAAGTGGACTTTGCCCTGCTGGTTCGTTTGCCTCGGTGAACGTGTGTTTGTCCAGGTTGCTGGAATGGCTGTGTCCCACCACCTCCAAGCCGGGAAGAAAGCAGCGGTGTGGGCGCCATTTGGCTCCCCCTCGGGTTTAGGTGAATTTCACTATAACTCCCGTAATTTGGACTTCCGTACTTTGTTGGTGGTTGTTGCGGTTTTTGGGGACTTGAGGAGGCCACATTCACAAGCAGGGAGTGGCATACATTCAATCCTGCGGAGCCCAGTGTGCCGGTTTTCCACCCTTGCCTAACCTGAACTTACCTGGGATCGACATTGCATTCTGGGCAAGGTAGTTCATCCTTGCTTCTACCATGTGAAGCAGAGTGACTCTGGCAACAGCTGAGGGGCGGAACCGGCTACATTCACCCAATGCGGTAAAGGCAGAACACTTCAAAATACCCAGTGGACCGCAGACTTGCTTTATTGCTCCTGTTTTCATCCGGCGCTGACGAGGCTTAACTGAAGCCGAAATGCATACGCCCTAATGTGAATAAATTGGCCTCCGAAAATTTCCCCTGCTGTGGCCCTTTTCTTTTCGTTGGAGGAGAAGTTGTAATAGACATTATGCGCTGATGCCAGTGACGCGCTGTGAAGGACCCCCGCGACACAAAGTGGACTTTGCCCTGCTGGTTCGTTTGCCTCGGTGAACGTGTGTTTGTCCAGGTTGCTGGAATGGCTGTGTCCCACCACCTCCAAGCCGGGAAGAAAGCAGCGGTGTGGGCGCCATTTGGCTCCCCCTCGGGTTTAGGTGAATTTCACTATAACCCCCGTAATTTGGACTCCCGTACTTTGTAGGTGGTTGTTGCGGTTTTTGGGGACTTGAGGAGGCCACATTCACAAGCAGGGAGCGGCATACATTCAATCCTGTGGAGCCCAGTGTGCCGGTTTTCCACCCTTGCCTAACCTGAACTTACCTGGGATCGACATTGCATTCTGGGCAAGGTAGTTCATCCTTGCTTCTACCATGTGAAGCAGAGTGACTCTGGCAACAGCTGAGGGGCGGAACCGGCTACATTCACCCAATGCGGTAAAGGCAGAACACTTCAAAATACCCAGTGGACCGCAGACTTGCTTTATTGCTCCTGTTTTCATCCTGCGCTGACGAGGCTTAACTGAAGCCGAAATGCATACGCCCTAATGTGAATAAATTGGCCTCCGAAAATTTCCCCTGCTGTGGCCCTTTTCTTTTCGTTGGAGGAGAAGTTGTAATATATATATATATATATATATATATTCACTGAAAAAACCAAAGGTTTCAGGCATGTTATAGTTAGAAATTAGCATTTAAAAAACCTTAGATATTCACTGAAAAAACGATAGGTTTCAGGGGCATTATAGTTAGTTGGACATTTCACTCGTACAAAACCATAAAAATGTCACCGTTATAGTTAGTTCAGCTAACTATAATTTGCGCGCCCGCAATGCACTGCTGATGACGTCACATATTACATCACTCATGACATGGTCAGTGACATCAATCATGATATCACTGATGACATCTCAAATGACATCGCTAATTTCTACCTGTAACACGCCTGAAACCTATGTTTTTTCTCTGAATTTCAAAGGTTTTTCAAATGCTAATTCCTAACTATAACGTGCCTGAAACCTATGGTTTTTTAAGTGAATTTCTAAGGTTTTTTTAAATGCTAGTTTCTAACAGAGGTAGGACATGTGAAGAAAGAAGAAGAAACACACAGAAAAAAGCAAAAGAAATGCATAAAGAAGCTACAGAAGTCCTCAAAGACGAAGAAAAGTGCAGGAAGAAGCAAGACATGAGCGGAAAGAACCAACAGAGGAGCAGAAAGAGGCCTTGTTACAAAATCATCCTGTGCCCACAACTTTTACAGACGGGTACTGGTGTTAACTGACTCTGACTAACCAGCCCTAGAGCCAGTGGTCTGCTAAAAGACACTTAGAATACAGTAAAAACACCTACAAACACTAGGGAACACTATGCTTTGGGGTACCCCTGTGAGTAACATGACCTCCTCTGTAAGCCCCTAGTACATATTAGGGCATGGGGATTAAAACTACCTCTTAAAATGTGCCACGGGTGCGTTTGCACACTGGTGACAGGAGAGGGGGGGTCTGAGGTGACATGTGTGCCAACATGCCTTGTGGGCGTTTTAAATTGGGGGGTAAAGTCCCCTTGAATCCTGAGGGTCCAGGGGCCAACTAACCCACCAAGTATGTCCAGTAAGTGCCTCAGAGTTGCGGAGAGGTGTAAAATGGGGCATGTGGCCCCCCTTCTTTTGCTATTTTATTGGCCCTGGGGACCCCATCCCCCAGGGCCTCACCCCTAATTTTTAATTTATTTTTTTAAATTGGAAGGGGGCTGCCTGGCCCCCCTCCTGAGGCCATAATCACCCCGGGGACCCCATATCCCGGGGCATGGCCACTTTTTATTTTTAAATTTATTCTGAGGGGGGCTGCGTTGCCCCCTTATCAGGCCACTTATGGTCCCGGGGACCCCATCCCCCGGGGCCTGCCTTTGTTTTAAAACATTTTTATTTATTTTTAATTATTGAGGACGGGGGTCACGTGGCCCCCCTCCCGGCCATTTATGGCCCCAGGGACCCCATCCCCCGAGTCCGGCCCTATCCGTTGGGGACCATGGGGGGTCCCCAATCCCCCACGGTCCCTCCGGCTCACGCATCCTGCGGGAGTCGGCATTGCTTTTCCACATGGGGAGCTGCTAAGATGCAATCTGCTTTAGTTTTTGGAAGAGCTCTTCCAAAAACCAAAGCAGAGTTTGCTATGGCAGGACGGGAGCCGCGAAGCTCCCGCCCTGCCATAGCAAACAGCAGTGTCCCAGGGGTGGGTACCCCGGGACACTGTAGGAGCCGGCCCTGGGGGTGGCGGTAACCAGGGCCATCACAGGGCTTCAGGAGGGGGGCCACGCGACCCCCTCCCAACATTGTTATATCCCGGGGAGGTGGTGGTCCCCGGGGCTCGAGGGTCCATAACAGACCCCTACATTTACATATTAGTTCCCCGGGGAGGTGGTGGTCCCCGGGGCTGTGGGGAGGCTGTGAACCCCCTGCAAATATATCTAAAAAACTCCTGGGGTGGCGGTCCCCAGGGCTGTGGGGGTTCTCCTGGGTCCCCGCATATATTTTTGGATATATCCCCGGGACTTGACCCACCCTGTGGTTAATTAATAACGAAGCCCGGGAGCCTGTGCTTTGTTATTTTGTATTTTTGATGTTGACAGCCAATTAGCATGAAGCTCGTGATCGGGAGGGTGCGTGGATCCTCCGTGCCTCTATATATTAATAGCTTCTTAATTTTGATTTTCTCAGCAACTACTGAACGGATTTACACCATTTACCAAAAAGGGCTCTTTCTGAACCAAGGGCTACCTTTTGCCAAATTTGGTGTAATTCCGTTCAGCAATTCTGGCTGTAGCTGTGTCTAAAGTTTCCTATGGGAAATTGCATGAAAAAACCATGTTTTGGGACCCCCCTTTTTTCTAGGCCCCTACTTGCCGAATCACCCAAAAACGTTCAAGATAGGAGCGGACCGGAGCGCCCCATGAGTTTTGAAAATTTTGCTAAGATTCTTCAACCGGCGCCAACGTTCTTGGGACTAGAATGTTGCGATTTTTCAATGGTAACTAGGTACTAACTATAACTACCTATTGGCGACCACCAGTAGGTAATATACACACATATATATATATATATATTTTTTTTTTTAATATTTAAAATTATAATCACTTAAAGAATTATATAATATCAAATATAGATTGCCAAAAATGCTACTGCTCTCCTTCTGACCCATGTCGGGATATAGAATTAATCCTGGAGGAATCACCACTCAACATACTATATATATAGAATATCTGAAACAAATGCTCACTAACAAAGTTCTCTGAAAGTCAGACTTTTTTTTAAACATTCAGAACGCATGACACGTTTACAGCAGCTTTGTTCACATACCCAACTGAGTGTCTTTCAAAGGACTCCGTAGTGAAAATAAAAATAAAAAAGGGACATTGCATAATGGCACCTAGGCACGTTTCTTTTAAATGTTCAATATATATATATATATATATATATATATATATATATATATATATATATATATATATATATATATGTATATATATCTACATTTATATATATATATACATGTGTATGTATACATATATATATATATATTACCTACTGGCGATAGCCAGTAGGTATATATAGTTAGGATTTTTTTCCTATGGGATTTTTGAAAATTCTATGTCGAATAACTTTGGCGTTTGAGGACAGAATTGGCTGAAATTTTCAGGAAAATGGAACATTTTGTTTCTGAGCAGCCCCTGAAAATTTGGGGGGGTTTTGTCAAGGGGGGGCCGAGAAAAAAGGGGGGTCCCAAAACATGTTTTTCCCATGCAATTTTCCATAGGGCGGTTGGCCTCACTTTTAGCCTGAACGGCTGAATGGATTTACACCAAACTTGGCAAAATTGTAGGGACTGGTAGCCCGATGTGCCTTTGCTATGTCTCAAGATATAGGCTCCAGTGGTTTTTACGAAAATTAACTTTGAAAAATATATATTGGGCTACATTGGGCTATATATATGTTGGAGCCCAAATGTAGCCCAATGTAGCCCAATGTAGCCCAATGTAGCCCAAAGATGGCCACCAGAGACAAAAAAAAACAAATGTAGCCCAAATATCAGCCAGATGTAGCCCAACTATAGCCCAATGACAGAATGTCCCAGAGTGTTCTAAAGAACAACTAGAGTGCTAACAGTCCTACTTATTACAAAGGTGTGGCACACCTGAAGCCATCTTGATTGGAATAAAGTGGTAACTCTTAAAACATTTAATTTAAAAAGGAACAAAATGAGGGGGTTCATTTTGCCATAGAAAGTATGATTAGCGAATATATGACGAAATCCCGCATACCATCAGTCCGCCAAAAAAATCCCGCATGTACTATTAGGCCGCAAATTAAAATAACGAAAACTTTTAGAACGAATATGCCTTTAGCATACACTAAACAACTAAACTACCCTAAACCCTAAAACACTACCCCCAGCATGACCCTACACTACACAAACAGTACAACACTACCCTAAACCCTAAAACACTACCCCCAGCATGACCCTACACTACACAAACAGTACAACACTACCCTAAACCCTAAAACACTACCCCCAGCATGACCCTACACTACACAAACACTACAACACTACCCTAAACCCTAAAACACTACCCCCAGCATGACCCTACACTACGCAAACACCACAACACTACCCAAAACCCTAAAACACTACACCCCAGCGTGACCCTACACTACGCAAACACTACAACACTACCCTAAACCCTAAAACACTACCCCCAGCATGACCCTACACTACACAAACACTACAACACAACCCTAAACCCTAAAACACTACCCCCAGCATGACCCTACACTACGCAAACACTACAACACAACCCTAAACCCTAAAACACTACCCCCAGCATGACCCTACACTACGCAAACACTACAACACTACCCTAAACCCTAAAACACTACCCCCAGCATGACCCTACACTACGCAAACACTACAACACTACCCAAAACCCTAAAACACTACACCCCAGCATGACCCTACACTACGCAAACACTACAACACTACCCTAAACCCTAAAACACTACCCCCAGCATGACCCTACACTACGCAAACACTACAACACTACCCAAAACCCTAAAACACTACACCCCAGCATGACCCTACACTACGCAAACACTACAACACTACCCTAAACCCTAAAACACTACCCCCAGCATGACCCTACACTACGCAAACACTACAACACTACCCTAAACCCTAAAACACTACCCCCAGCATGACCCTACACTACGCAAACACTACAACACTACCCTAAACCCTAAAACACTACCCCCAGCATGACCCTACACTACGCAAACACTACAACACTACCCTAAACCTTAAACCACTACCCCCAGCATGAGCCTACACTACGCAAACACTACAACACTACCCTAAACCCTAAAACACTACCCCCAGCATGACCCTACACTACGCAAACACTACAACACTACCCAAAACCCTAAAACACTACCCCCAGCATGACCCTACACTACGCAAACACTACAACACTACCCAAAACCCTAAAACACTACCCCCCAGCATGACCCTACACTACGCAAACACTACAACACTACCCAAAACCCTAAAACACTACCCCCAGCATGACCCTACACTACGCAAACACTACAACACTACCCAAAACCCTAAAACACTACCCCCAGCATGACCCTACACTACGCAAACACTACAACACTACCCAAAACCCTAAAACACTACACCCCAGCATGACTCTACACTACGCAAACACTACAACACTACCCAAAACCCTAAAACACTACACCCCAGCATGACCCTACACTACGCAAACACTACAACACTACCCAAAACCCTAAAACACTACCCCCAGCATGACCCTACACTACGCAAACACTACAACACTACCCAAAACCCTAAAACACTACCCCCAGCATGACCCTACACTACGCAAACACTACAACACTACCCTAAACCCTAAAATACTACACCCCAGCATGACCCTACACTACGCAAACACTACAACACTACCCAAAACCCTAAAAGACTATCCCCAGCATGACCCTACACTACGCAAACACTACAACACTATCCTAAACCCTAAAACACTACGCCCAGCATGACCCTACACTACGCAAACACTACAACACTACCCTAAACCCTAAAACACTACCCCCAGCATGACCCTACACTACGCAAACACTACAACACAACCCTAAACCCTAAAACACTACCCCCAGCATGACCCTACACTAAACAACCACCACAACTCTACACTACACTAACACAACACTACACTACACAACACTACACTACACTACACAATCACTAACCCACGAAAAAATTAACACAAACCCACTTACCTCTCTCGTCATCGTGGTTTTCACAACGCAAATGCATTTACCATACATGCCTTTAAAACGTAATTCTTTCTAAAGGCATGCGCGATAAATGCACATGCGTTTTGAAAAAATGCGGGATAATGGTATGCGAGGTCAATGACCTTGCGGGATAATGGTATGCGGACTGAAAGTCTGCGGGATAAAAAATGCGGGAAAATGGCTGCAAACCATGATTAGCAGCAGACTTCCCTGGTGAGCACTAGCTTTACTACAGTGATCTAATGAGCAACTAGAGTGCTAACATTCAGAATTTATGGCAAATGTGTGACACATCTGAATGCCTTCTTGATAGAACCAAAGTAAACAAGCATTGAAAATGCAATAGATCTCGCCCTCGTTTAAGTTAAAGCCATTCTGTTTGTAATGAGGTGGCTTTTTAGCTTTGCTTTTATTAGTGTTTTTAAAACTTTCATGTAAATAACATGCATATGTATGCATATATGTATATGTATGCATGCATTTATATTTATATAGATATGCAGATTATATATGTTTATATATATATATTACCTACTGGCGATAGCCAGTGGGTATATATAGTTAGGATTTTTTCTCTATGGGATTTCTGAAAATTCTATGTCTAATAACTTTGGCGTTTGTGGACGGAATTGGCTGAAATTGTCAGGAAAATGGCACATTTCGTTTCCGTGCAGCCCCTGAAATTTTGGGGGGGTTTCGTCAAGGGGGGGCCGAGAAAAAAGGGGGGTCCCAAAACGCGTTTTTCCCATTCATTTTTCCATAGGGCGGTTGGACTCACTTTTAGCTCGAACGGCTGAATAGATTTACATGAAACTTGGCAAAATTGTAGATACGGTTTGCCCGACGTGCCTTTGCTATGTCTCAATATATGTGCTCCAGTGGATTTTGAGAAATTAACGTTTAAAAAAATATATATATCTGTGACAGCGCTCCGGTTAGCGCCCCGGTTCGCGTACCTGACGCGTAACGGAACTTCGCGAAGCGAAGCTGATTGGCTCTCCGGTGTCTGTCAACATTCTAAACAGTCCAGAGCGGCCGCCATCTTGTCTCTCGGTACGATCGAGATGTGGTGAAAAACGAAGGGGGAAATGAAGGAAAGGGGGCAAGGTAGACCACTCCTGACCCCCTAGGATTGATGAGGGGGATATTAAAGTGCCCCGCGGGGCAAAAAAAAAAAAAAAAAATTTACGCCGTAGAGGCGCGTCCCGGTACGCGAACCGGGCAGCTCACCGGGCAGCTCACCGGGCAGCTAACCGGGCAGCTAACCGGCAGCGTAGCTGTCAACATTGTAAACAGTCCGGAGCGGCCGCCATCTTGTCTCTCGGTAGGTTCGAGAGACAAGATGTGGTGAAAAAAGAAGGGGGAAATGAAGGAAAGGGGGCAAGGTAAACCCCTCCTCACCCCCTAGGATTGATGAGGGGGATATTAAAGTCCCCCGCGATTTTTCGCGGTAGAGGCGCTTCCCGGTACGCGAACCGGGCAGCTAACCGGCAGCGTAACGGGAGTCCGCCATCTTGTGTTTTTGGAGCGTCCGGTTCGCGTACCGGGTAGCGTCCCGGTAAGCGTAACAAGGGGAAAACCAAGAGAAACAGTAAAAAAAAAATTAAGGGAATAGATTTCCAGCAAACTTGGCAAAATTGTAGGGACTGTTTGTTTGATGTGCCTTTGCAAGGCCTCAAGATATGTGCACGTGTGGATTTTGTCTAATTAAGGTTAAAAAAAATATATATATCTGTAAGCGTGCTCCGGCACGCTTACGTCATGGGTTTTGTTTGCGCTGCAGAGCCGATACGTCACGGTTATGCGACGCATCATGAGGCGTTTCACGTGGCTACGTGATACGTCACGTAATAAAGAATATATTTTACAGCTATAGATATTAGCTTTTAAAAAACCAATGAAATTCACTGAAAAAACCATAGGTTATAGACCATATATAGTTAGGAATTTGCATTTACAAAACCTTGAAAATTCACTGAAAAAACCATAGGTTAGAGACCATATATAGTTAGCTGTACATTTTATTGACATAAAACCAATGAAATTCCATATATAGTTAGTTGCACTAACTATATATCGCGCACCCGCAATCCACTGCTGATGATGTCACATATTACATCATTCATGACATGGTCAGTGACATCACTGATGACATCACTGATGACATCTCAAATGACATCACTGATGACATCACTGATGACATCTCAAATGATATCACTGATGACATCATGACACACCAATACCAGTTACTACATACGCACTCACTGATTCCTACGTCTACACACACATTCACTCATTCACCCATACAATCACTCATACATACAGTCACTCATTATTACAACACTATCATATGCACTTATACACCTATGCAGACACTCACACACTGCCACTCATCCATGGAGTTACTCACACACCTAGTCAGCCCTGTAAAGAATCAATCACACTTCCATTTCCTCATCTATACAGTTAAACACAGAACACCATACTTCAGTGACATCACTGATGACATCACTGATGACATCTCAAATGACATCACTGATGACATTTCAAATGACATCACTGATGACATCATGACACACCAATACCAGTTACTACATACGCACTCACTGATTCCTACGTCTACACACACATTCACTCATTCACCCATACAATCACTCATACATACAGTCACTCATTATTACAACACTATCATATGCACTCATACACCTAGTCAGTCCTGTGAAGAATCAATCACACTTCGATTTCCTCATCTATACAGTTAAACACAGAACACCATACTTTTCACACATATACTAACACATACTTACTCTCTTATACAATCACTGATACAAGTACACATTGATATGCACAGAGTCACACACCTCCCAGCCAGCCACACACACACTCAGTCTTCCATACATCCACTCATTCTTCAATATGTAAAACATATTTAAACTTTACAAAAACACACAGACACTAGATGATGTCATCAGTGATGTCATTTGAGATGTCATCAGTGATGTCATTTGAGATGTCATCAGTGATGTCACTGACCATGTCATGAATGATGTAATATGTGACATCATCAGCAGTGGATTGCGGGTGCGCGATATATAGTTAGTGCAACTAACTATATATGGAATTTCATTGGTTTTATGTCAATAAAATGTACAGCTAACTATATATGGTCTCTAACCTATGGTTTTTTCAGTGAATATATATATATATATATATATATAAATATATATATATAGATAGATATTTTTTTTTGTAATTTGGACATTTGGCCGTGATATCTTCCCACTGGGGCAGTAGATTGTTCTCTTCTTTTTCTCTTCTGGTTTGCTTATGTTTTTCCTATTTCTACATTATAAATTTATAATTGACGATTTGCCTTGGAACCTTAACCCACTACGGTTTTATTTTGATCTATCAACACATTATGCACTGGCGCTATGCACATTGGTTCTAAGTGTTAGGCATAACCATTGAAAAATGAATTGTATAATGGATACATTATTTAGAACACTGTGAGCAACCCGATAAATTCATGTATCAATAAGGGAACTTTCCAATTAATAATGATATTGTTTTCCATGAATTTCGAGTCCAGCATCAAATAGGATGTAAATATGTGAAGTATTATACTTCTGAATAACAAACACAATATGATTTACTTTATTTTCAATATGCGTTTTGCAATGTATTGCTATATTCAAACACCACTACAAGATGGCCACCGTATTTTAATTTTATATTTTTTTGTCCCTTGTTTATGTTTTCACTGTGGCATTCACGTGTGTATTTGTGTTTTTTGAAACTTTATTAATATGTGGTTAGGAACATTACTCAACTACCCGTGATCAAGGCGACTGGTTCGCTGAAACGCGTTGGGCTGTTCCATGTTCTGTGCTTTGGAACCGATGTGAATTAAAAGTAACTTGAGAAGTACACCCGACTGCTGGAGTAATTAATTGAGACGTGTTACCTGAATGGAGTGCATCGGCACAGTTTTTACTGTGCTTCGTGAACTACAGTATATATATATTACCTACTGGCGGTCGCCAGTAGGTATATATAGTTAGGATTTTTTCTCTATGGGATTTTTGAAAATTCTATGTCTAATAACTTTGGCGTTTGTGGACGGAATTGGCTGAAATTTTCAGGAAAATGGCACATTTTGTTTCTGAGCAGCCCTTGAAAATTTGGGGGGGGGTTCGTCAAGGGGGGGCCGAGAAAAAAGGGGGGACCCAAAACGTGTTTTTAACATTGAGTTTTCCATAGGGCGGTTGGCCTCACTTTTAGCCCGAACGGCTGAATGGATTTGCACGAAACTTGGCAAAATTGTAGGGACTGGTAGCCCGATGTGCCTTTTGTAGGTCTCAATATATGTGCTCCAGTGGATTTTGAGAAATTAACGTTTAAAAAAAGATATATATCTGTAACAGCGGACCGGGCAGCGCTCCAGTACGCGTACTTTTCGCGCAACGGAGCTTTGTGAAGCGAAGCTGATTGGTTCTCCGGCATCTGTAAACATTCCAAACAGTCCGTAGCGGCCGCCATCTTGTCTCTCGGTAGGATCGAGAGACAAGAGGAGGCCAAAGCGAAGGGGCAAATGACCATAAGGGGGCATAGTAGATCCTCGCTGACCCCCTACGTTTGATGTGGAGGTTTTAAAAGGGCCCCGCGGGGCAAAAAAAAAAAATGATAATAATAATCGAACGGCTGAATGGATTTGCACGAAACTTGGCAAAATATTAGGGACTGGTAGCCCGATGTGCCTTTGCTAGGTCTCAATATATGTGCTCCAGTGGATTTTGAGAAATGAACGTTCAAAAAAAGATATATATCTGTAACAGCGCTCCGCTTCGCGTACTTTTCGCGTTACGGAGCTTTGCGAAGCTGATTGGTTCTCCGGCGTCTGTCAACATTCCAAACAGTCCGTAGCGGCCGCCATCTTGTCTCTCGGTAGGATTGAGAGACAAGAGGAGGCCAAAGCGAAGGGGGAAATGACCATAAGGGGGCATAGTAGATCCTTCCTGACCTCTTAGGTTTGATGTACCATTTTGCCAAGTTTGGTGTAATTCCGTTCAGCCATTCAGGCTGTAGACGTATGTAAATGTCCTATGGAAAATTGCATGGGGAAAACACATTTGAAAGTGTTGAAATTTAGAACCAATTAAAATGTTAGTTTGGTTTTGTATTTGTGTGTGATGAAAGTTGATTGGTTATGTATATATGTCAAATGAGAGGAAACCACAGCCATTTTGTGATACTACTGTCTGAGGTACATTTGTGAGGAATTTTTGGTGGTGAATTTCTGGTGTTTGATTTACACAGTACTAACACTTCTCCTACTTTTAAAAAGGTGAGTTGTTAATTTGTAAGGGGAACTATGTTGTACACTTGAAGATAATTTGAAAAATGTTTTCTGTTATTTATTTGCAGTCCTTCTGTTATACTAAATACTTGATAAAGTTAGTTTTATATTATGTATTACTAAAAACGATAAATGAAAGTGATTATTTTTTTCTGCAATTTACAGCAAGCAATTTCAAAATAAAATGGCTCACAATGAAGAGACAGTGGCAATTTCTTTTGAATTGTCCACTACATTGATTGAAATTGAGAGCACCAATAATGAAATATTGTCACAAGGAGGAGATGACTTGTATGATTCCATTAGATTGATTGAAATGGACAGCACCAATAATGAAATATTGTCACAAGGAGGAGATGACTTGAATGATTCCACTACATTGATTGAAATTGAGAGCACCAATAATGAAATATTGTCACAAGGAGGAGATGACTTGTATGATTCCATTAGATTGATTGAAATGGACAGCACCAATAATGAAATATTGTCACAAGGAGGAGATGACTTGAATGATTCCACTACATTGATTGAAATTGACAGCACCAATAATGAAATATTGTCACAAGGAGGAGATGACTTGAATGATTTTTTTGATCAATCTGTTGATGGCGAATTTATCGAATGTTTGGAGACCATAGAGTTAGAAGAATCATCATTGCAGACTTTTCATGAGGAAATTGCTGATGAGGACATGTTACTAGTTCTTTCAAATTTAGAAAATTCTGAAGAATAAATTTATATTTAGAAATCAAAAATTGTTTGAGACATTATTCATTTTTATTTTTAATTTATGAGGTTGTAGCGAAGTGATTGTAGTATAAAATGAGACTTATAGTATAGAGTGCAACATTTTTATGTTACATGGTAAGTTTACTCATATTTACTTCCCTTCTGCCACTATATTATCTCCAATGTGTATTTGACATCTCTTCTTCATCTCCGGCCTCCTTTCTCTCACTGTCTGTCTCTGATGCATCCTATCGCTGCCATTTTGTGTAATTACAGAAGAGAGTAAAATAAAATAGTTCAGAACGTGAAAAGGGGGCAAAGTAGAGTACTCCTCACCCCCTAGGCCTTTTTAGGCGGTCCCAAAAGGATCAGTTTCTGCTTTCCTGAGAGATTATGGTATGAGTTCAATATACCACAATAACTTGCATTACAACATGCAAGATATCTATCTCCTATTACCAACTTTTGGAGATATTCGCGCTAAGCGCGAATATCTCCAAAAAGTAACACCTGCCCTGAGCAGTTCTTAGCCATGTTATCCAATGGGAGGTGGATAACATGGCTAAGAGCATTAGCTCGGTAATGCATGAATATCGCTGAGTTTTTAGCGATATTCATGCATTGCGGCCGTTTATTATCGCATTTGCGATAAACCTTGATAATAGCAAGGTTTATCTTCGATAATTTCTGACGATGCTTAGCGGTAAAAAATTCGTTGGTAAGCATCGTTAGCGATAAATATCGCTTAACTTTGGTAATATGCCCCAACGTCTGTTAACGTTCGATTCGAAGGAAATGAGGAAGTGTTGAAAAACATTGTCTGCGCCATCTTGCCTTTTTTGAAATGCCACACTTTTGTCGTGCACGGCAGCCATTTTAGATGCCTTGACCAGACCCACTCTCTGCACGCTGTCGATTCGTAGCATGGCTCCTCACCCTCGCAAGCATCTTCCCCAGGCACTGGTCACCCCCGCTCTCTGTCTTATGCATGGGCAATAAACCTCCCCCCATCTGCGCTGCTCTTCCCTGAGAATCACACTCTGTGCCCGCCCGACCTCTCCCTTTCGCCCTATTCACTACCGCACCCTCTGACACTCCTCTTCCTCTGTGTCCGATTGTCCAGGCTATCACCTAGCCCTGTAGATGTAGTTTATGGCCCCAGCTGTAAAGAATCACCCCTCTTCAAAGGAGTTATAGTAGATCAAGGCCCACACCCGATGAGATCCGTCACACCACACGTGTTCCTACTATCTGAAAACCATCCTGTATTGTGATTGGGGAGGGGACCGAGCCTGAAGCGGAAGATTCCAGGAATGACTCTTTGTACATCAAAGTTTTTACAATTATGTGTCACATTAAAAATATATAGCACTCCAACAAAGTAGTAGGAATATAAAACTTTAATAACATATAAATATATACAACAAAACAAAAACAGTAAAAACATTTAAACAACGAAGAGACCGTGGCAATTTCTTTTGAATTATCCAATAGATTTATTGAAATTGACAGCACCAATAATGAAATATTCTTGTCAGTAGCGGTCTGTTGTGCGAATAGTTCCAAGGCAGCAGAACGCGCTGAAATCTAGATGGCACGAAAGTGATGTCTAGTAAGTTGCCGCCCAGCAAATAACGGCGTGGGGCGCCGCGGGGGTGAGTGAGTCCAGTAGGCACCACAGCTATTCTTACCGGCATTGCAGAATTACTGCTGGGGACAATGCCTGTGCTGTAGCAGGGTCACAGCAGAAACAAAAAGGATTCTGTTGAAGATGTTGGTTTTAAATTTGAAAACAGTTCTGGTGTCAACTGCTATGCTAATGTAGTGGTTAATGTTTTGTTTTCTCTAGAAAATGTAAAAGAGGGGGAGGCAGTCCAAAGTTCCGTTAAAAGGGCAAAGGAAAGGATCGGTGGTTTGAACTATCAGTCAAAAAGGGGAGGGGGTGCAACAATTTTTCCTACCGGGTCACACTGTGCTTTCACCGGAACTGAGGTCTGCAGGATTCTAGTAATTCAAAGTGAGGCTGGCGCCAGCATGGGAGCGCCGACGTCCCGCGGATACAGTTTCGTCACTCCACGGGCGATCATGGCAGTCATTCCCCATCGGGGGTCGGAGACTCCTGCGGCTCCTCTAGAATCTTCAAGGTCGTGGAGGAGTACGGTGGTGGAGTCAACCAGTGACCGGGCCATTTCTTTATGCTGGGCCCGCTCTTGCCAGGTCGACCGCCATTTTGAGAGTTCGGTAGCTACTGGCGATCGCGGGGTCAAATGAGCGGATGGGCTCCACCCTGCCTGGCGAGACGTTGCAGCATGGCCACAGTGGAAGAACCCTTTTCCGGGCGCCTGGAGCGCTGAGGGTGCAGCTGGGAAGCCTCCACCTGGGGAGGCGGGAGAGGCCTGTTCGCACCGTCTCTCCCTCCCAGTGCACCCCACGGCGTCTCGCTTGAGATTTGTTATGGCCGGACCAGGCGATGAGGACGAGGGGGGGGGGTCGGAGGCATGTGCAAGACATCCCCCCCCAGTGTTGTCGCAGCCATTATTCAAGAAAGAAGAAGTGTCCCGTCCGTCTTCGGGCCGGGCTTCCGGTAGATGTCGGCCGGACGCCCCTGGCTCTGGCCCCATGAACGGGTTTCTTGGTTTATCGGCTGCAGCCGGATCCCGTCGGCCTCGGCCCCCTGACCGTTGGTGGCCGGACCGGAAGAGCATGTGGCGGGAGTACCTGCAACTCTCAAGGGCCACCGCGGCCGGACTGGGAGAGAGAGGGGAGGGTCGAGGAGACATTCCCCCCCCCTGCAACTGTTCAGCATTGTAAAGGCAATCCCCTGGCCGGGTCCCGCTGGCCTCGGCCTCTCCTCCGGCTACACCCTACGTTAGGATCTCCTGGCCGAGGCGTGGCAGCAGGACTTGCCTTATATGGGCTGCTCCCGGCTGGGCGTAGCCGCAACCCTGCCCCACCTTGGAAGTTTCCAGAGTGGGGGCGGATGTTCTACTGACTTGCATTTTCCCTAGTCTATCGATTTTTTTGGCATGGCAGGCGGTGGGACAGCGAGGGGTGATTTGGTTTCTCTTACTGTTTTTCTGGTCTCTCACCACTGGCATATTTTAACGTTTTCTTGTTTCTAGGACATTAATAGGTTTTATCATTACGTTATGTTATCGTTTCTTTGTTCGTTGTTTAATAAAAGTTCATGTTCATCAGTGGCCTACTGATTTTCGTTTTCCTATTCTTTTCTTTCCAGGTTGTTTCATGCTAAAGTTTCTGTTAACAGGATACAGTGATCACTTCGTTATTATTGCATATGTCCTTTTCACTAGGGGTGCTCTCTGGTCGGGCCAGATGACGTATCTCTAGTAAATGGTCCGGGTGAAACAGGTGCATCAATCAGTGGGGAGTAGATAGGCATGACAGATTACAACGGGGGAGAAAGGTCCGCATTACGTACCCTTTCACTACTTGCAAAGATTTTCCTACGTTTATTTGCAAACAGGGAATACCTCCAAAAAGAACTAATTCCCAAACAGTCAATGTTCGGACAATCAATCAATCAATGAGGAATGAAATAGGTACGACGTGTTAAAGGCTTGCGTTACCTACCCTTCACTATCTGCAAAGGGAGAGAGAATATTCCTATTCTTCCTCGTTTGCAGGTAGAGAAGATCCTTAAGAGAATTAACTTCGAACAATTCAATGCTCGATTGAAACAATCAACAAGGGGTACTGTGAACACAAATGAACGCCGCTTATGTACATACGCATTGCTATTTTCAACAGGTTGTTCCTAATGTTTCTATTTTAGCGAGGTCAAAAAGAGATCCCATTAGTGGCCTACTGATTTTGCTCGATTCCTTTTGTTTTTTTACACGATTTTTCGCTATCTGCAAAGACTAAACAGAGTATTGCGACTCTGTGCTTGTTTGTAAATAGAGAATGAACCAAAGAGAACAATCAATCAAATGGAGAGAGAAGCAGGCACGACGGATTACAAAGGGGGCAAAGGGCTGCGTTAACTACCCTTCACTATCTGCAAAGAGAGAGTACTCCTAATAGAAATGAGGGGTGGGGGGCAGCATTCAAAGCAGATCAGTGTGCATAAACACGAAAATGTTTTTACTTACCCCGTACTTGACATTCGACAGCTTATGATATTTGCTATTAAAAAACCATTGAAATTCACTGAAAAAACCATAGGTTATAGACCATATATAGTTAGGAATTAGCATTTACAAAACCTTGAAAATTCACTGAAAAAACCATAGGTTATAGACCATATATAGTTAGGAATTAGCATTTACAAAACCTTGAAAATTCACTGAAAAAACCATAGGTTATAGACCATATATAGTTAGGAATTAGCATTTACAAAACCTTGAAAATTCACTGCAAAAACCATAGGTTAGAGACCATATATAGTTAGCTGGACATTTTATTGACATAAAACCAATGAAATTCCATATATAGTTAGTTGCACTAACTATATATCGCGCACCCGCAATCCACTGCTGATGATGTCACATATTACATCATTCATGACATGGTCAGTGACATCACTGATGACATCACTGATGACATCTCAAATGACATCACTGATGACATCATCCAGTGACTGTGTGTTTCTGAAAAGTTTAAATATGTTTTACATATTGAAGAATGAGTAGATGTAGAAGTGTCTGGATGAAGGATTTAGTAGGTGCGTGACTGACTGTATGAGTGAGTGATTAAATGTGTCTCACTGAGTGCATGGGTTAGTGACTAAACTGTCTTAATTTGTGCATCATTATGTCTGTTGTTCTGTAAACTGCTGCATGTGTTGATCAGTAGCTATATGAGTAACTATATGGGTTATTGATTGATTGCCCAAGTATTTGTATGGGAGACTGAGTGTGTGTGTGGCTAGCTGGGAGGTGTGTGACTCTGTGCAGATCAATCTGTACTTGTATCAATGATTGTATAAGAAGGTAAGTATGTGTTAGTATATGTTTGAAAATGTAAGGTGCTCTATGTTTAACTGTATAGACAAGAAAATGGAAGTGTCATTGATTCTTTACAGGACTGACTAGGTGTGTGAGTAACTCCATGGATGAGTGGCAGACTGTGAGTGTCTGTATAGGTGTATGAGTGCATATGATACTGTTGTAAAGATGAGTGATTGTATGTATGAATGATTGTATGGGTGAATGAGTGAAGGTGTGTGTAGACGTAGCAATCAGTGAGTGCGTATGTAGTAACTAGTATTGGTGTGTCAATGGTTTCAAAAATTATACTCTCTTTTTAACACTGGGTGAAACAGAGGTTATATTAAAATGTGAGGAGATGCATTGTATTGTCACATGAATGATATCATCAGTGATGTGGTCATTGATGTCAAATGAGATGTCATCAGTGATGTCATCAGTGATGTCATTTGAGATGTCATCAGTGATGTCATCAGTGATGTCACTGACCATGTCATGAATGATGTAATATGTGACATCATCAGCAGCGGATTGCGGGTGCGCGATATATAGTTATTGCAACTAACTATATATGGAATTTCATTGGTTTTATGTCAATAAAATGTCCAGCTAACTATATATGGTCTCTAACCTATGGTTTTTGCAGTGAATTTTCAAGGTTTTGTAAATGCTAATTCCTAACTATATATGGTCTATAACCTATGGTTTTTTCAGTGAATATATATATACTCAAAAGGCCCCCGCATTTCCAAGAGGCTTTGGTTTCGCTGGTCTACACTTCGGTGTTTTTTTGGAATCCTGGGTACAGGAATGACCAAAGCCCACCCCCAAGCCCGGGACGAGAAGGAGCGGTGTTGATGTCACTGCCATCACGCTGGGCGAGGTGACACTGTTAACCTTGCCCCCGCTTAAAGGAATCCTGCGGTAAGGTGGTTGATGCGGTTGGGGACACAAGGAGGCACTTAATTTCGGGACTCCTGGACATTGGGGTTCTATGCGGCTCTGATTCCCCCCTACGCATTTCCTACCGGCATGAAGAAGTGCATGCGGGGACCTGTAGGCGCTGTTCATCAGGCGTCCACATGGAGGTTAAGGCGATAGGATTGAACCTGAAAGGGCGGAGAAGTGCTTTCAGAAGCAGGGCGGGGCAGGACATTTAACACTGGGATACTCACCTGCTCTCTGACTGTTACACCCACAGCGCTGAAGAAGGCAAAGGACGCCAAAATGCATTCGCCACAGCGGGTGTTTTGAGTTTCATTTTGCCATCTGTTCTGGAATAAAGGTGTTTCCAACATTTCACCTGCGGTGGCCTGTTCTTCTTTCAGGAGGAGATTTGTGGACATCATTTTTGCGCGATTTCCAGTGTTGCGCTCAAAAGGCCCCCGCATTTCCAAGAGGCTTTGGTTTCGCTGGTCTACACTTTGGTGTTTTTTTTGGAATCCTGGGTACAGGAATGACCAAAGCCCACCCCCAAGCCCGGGACGAGAAGGAGCGGTGTTGATGTCACTGCCATCACGCTGGGCGAGGTGACACTGTTAACCTTGCCCCCGCTTAAAGGAATCCTGCGGTAAGGTGGTTGATGCGGTTGGGGACGCAAGGAGGCACTTAATTTCGGGACTCCTGGACATTGGGGTTCTATGCGGCACTGATTCCCCCTACGCATTTCCTACCGGCATGAAGAAGTGCATGCTGGGACCTGTAGGCGCTGTTCATGAGGCGTCCACATGGAGGTTAAGGCGATAGGATTGAACCTGAAGGGGCGGAGCAGTGCTTTCAGAAGCAGGGCGGGGCAGGACATTTAACACTGGGATACTCACCTGCTCTCTGACTGTTACACCCACGGCGCTGAAGAAGGCAAAGGATGCCGAAATGCATTCGCCACAGCGGGTGTTTTGAACTTCATTTTGCCATCTGTTCTGGAATAAAGGTGTTTCCAACGTTTCCCCTGCTGTGGCCTTTTCTTCTTTCAGGAGGAGATTTGTGGATATATATATATATATATATATATATATATATATATATATATATATATATATATATATATATATATATATATATATATATCAAGAACAATGGGGTCCTGAAAACCAGAGCGCTCAACAGCGGGTGCAAGCTCCGGGCCGAACCCTTGGCCAAACAATCAATTTTTTTGCAAAATTGAGCCGCACACAACAGTCCTTCTTATTGCAAGATTTTATTTGCCAAACAGAGCCAGTCTGTCCACCGACGCGTTTCGGCTTTGCGGCCTTTATCACGGTAGGGAGACACTACTATCATCATCCATTTAAGCATTTCCTATTTAAAAACAACCCCATTGCATTATGGGAGTTGTAGTACATATTCATATTCCCCAAACGACACACAACACAATTAACGTTTCTTGTGTGGCTACATTGTGTTATGATATGTTATTCTCTGATTAGGCACAACAATAATAATAGCTTATTATTATTAAACATTCAATTTAAATTCATAATATGATTAGTATCAAAAAAGTTATTTTTCTTAAATTGTTTGTAAATCTCAAGTGATTCCTTTTAGTGTAGCTCCCTTTCATTTTTTAACAGTTCAAATTTTGTGTTTAGTACACGTATTCTCTTGGTCAGTGTGCCACTTCGAATTTCCAAGTTTAGTTGGTGTAGTACCTTATTTACACAATGTTTATTCAATTGTCAGGATTTCATTCGGATATCCACCAGGCTGAGGGCCTGATTTGATGTTTTTATTTCGATTTCATCCCATTTCTCCAAACTGTGATCAGAGATGGGTGTACATTTCCTCATCGTTATTCAGTCCTCTTGGGGCCTTAGTTTGTGGCCTTATAATATATCTAGATTCCATTTGGTGTAGTTTTCGTTTGCGGTCACCCAGTCTTTCATTGTGTATAACTGTATCCACACCGAAAAATTCAATTTTCCTCCAATCGTTGTTTTGGCACTTGTCCATGTGTTTCGCTTTTGCATAGTTTGTATCCTTATTTTTACCTGCTCTTATGTGGTCTAAAATTCGCTTTTTGAGCATGCAGGTTGTACTTCCAACATATCTTTTTACGCATTCGCACTGTATCACATATACTACATATTGTGATGTGGACGTGATTTTCTGGTTGATTTTGATTGTTTTTCCTTCAAAATCCACTATTTCCTTTTTGTTGGTAGCAATTTTGCATGCTTTGCAATTTAGGCATTTTCTAAATCCCATTTGTTGCTGTGTGAGCCATGTTGGTTTTAGTAAATAAGGTACTACACCAACTAAACTTGGAAATTCGAAGTGGCACACTGACCAAGAGAATACGTGTACTAAACACAAAATTCGAACTGTTAAAAAATGAAAGGGAGCTACACTAAATGGAATCCCTTGAGATTTACAAACAATTTAAGAAAAATAACGTTTTTGATACTAATGATATTATGAATTTAAATTGAATGTTTAATAATAATAAGGTATTATTATTTTTGTGCCTAATCAGATAATAATATATCATAACACAATGTAGCCACACAAGAAACGTTAATTGTGTTGTCTGTCGTTTGGGGAATATGAATATGTACTACAACTCCCATAATGCAATGGGGTTGTTTTTAAATAGGAAATGCTTAAATGGATGATGATAGTAGGTTCTTCCTACCATGACAAAGGCTGCAAAGCCGAAACGCGTCGGTGGACAGACTGGCTCTGTATGGCAAATAAAATCTTGCAATTAGAAGGACTGTTGTGTGCGGCTCAATTTTGCATACATATATATATATTTCTACAACAACTCCGTTTTTTAACAAAATTAGACAGCACTCCAAGGTCGTGTTTAAAGATGATTTATTGGCAGACCCCCTGCCCCTCCGACGGACGCGTTTCACCTTTCGGCTTCGTCAGTGTCAGCGAGTGTGTTCCAAGGAAACCATTATATCGTCCACCTCTCTCATAGAAAGTGAAAGTGGACTACCCCAACCTGTCCTTTACGGTGGCCATCTTACAGTGGACTGGGGGGGGTAGAATTCAGATTTACATTTTGGTTAAAAATAACGGTTTCTTGTAAGTACAAGTGCAATATTAAAAACCAAGTTTTGTAACACAATTCATATTCAAAATTCTGTTCTTATACATACCACACACATTTTGTCAGGGAAAGTTAATTATACTATGGAACACAGAGAAATATATACATTTCATTACTCCTGACTTTGATGGATCCTCAAGGGCACAAATTTCAAAAATTTTATATAGGAAATCCTTATTGTCCATATTTTCCATAAATGTGTATATAGAGAGAATTTCCTTAATAATACAGTAATTACATATTTTGCTATCATGATGATAAACAATTTGTTTCTATGTTCCCCTTTGTGTTATCGGTATGTGTCTATATATGTTGCCCTGAATTGGCGTATTTGACTCTTTGTTTTTTTTGTTGCTGTTTTTGCCTGTACGGGCTTATTATGTCAGTTTCATTTCAACTCTGAAAATTTGAGGGAGTGGAACTGGCCAGATGACGGATTCGAAATCATGTATTGTTATTATTGTTATATATGTGATCAAGGCTACCGTGACGTAGCCGAAACGCGTCATGCTGGTGACAAAGGAGCAATAAACCACCTTTGAAGAAAAATTGAGCACTGTTTTTGTGGTCTGTACCTACCTTTGCAGAATCGGTGTGCAGAGCCGATTAGTATGATTGTGGAACGGATATATATATATATTTATATATATATATGAGAGTGAACAAATCATTGCACAGCTCAAGGAATTGTATAACAAAGATGATTTTGACGCTAAAATGGAGAAAATGGAGAAAAAATTGGAAAAAATGGAAGAGGACATTCATTTGAAAAAACTTAGCAAGTTTGAACATGATGAAATCGACTATATTAAGGGGCAGATCCATACTTTTGGCAAAAAAAATGGATAAATTGCACAGTGAAACCAATGATCAGAGCAAGTCAAGCATAATGCGACCCCAACCTACTGCATCAGGGTCTAACCTCATGGCTGAGCAAAATGTAATTTCATCTGTCACAGCACAAATACTGGACAGTGACAAAGACGACAATGCCAATGGAAGCACTGATGAATCAGAATTGGCAAAAGCCAGCTTTTTTAAGGAGTATACGTTGATGGCCATAAAAAGAACAAGTGTACAGGCACACAACGACAGCCCGGAAAAAGGTTGTGGGCGAGACAGCCGTGTGGGAACACGAACAAGGTGCAGATTTGCAAAGAAACAATGAACGCCATGACTGTGGTAAATCTTTCTGACTTTGAACTTACTAAAGATCAATTTGAAGTATTATCTTTAGGTCTGTTCTTCTGTCTGACTTCAGAATTTAGTTATACAGAGGCACGAATTGATCTATTTCATTTTGTGAGAAAATTAAAACTCAAAAAATGGTTTGCTAACAAACCAGTTAGATCTATAAGTGAGGTCACTGGTAATCAACCTGCTTTGGCCATAAGCAACACTGAAACTTTACAAAGAGTACATGAATTAGCAAATGTCAGAGGTTGCTCCACCGACCCCTACCTAAACCTAGCTGATACAGATATTCAACTCGATAAAATGGCAAAAAACAATTTTAAACCTAAATCAGTGTTTTTGCCACTAATCAACAGTGAGGCAATAAATTGCTTTGAGACAGGGGTTATTAATGAGCTTAAGAAATTGAACATCCATAGATCACACAGTAGACACAACTTGAAACAGACTCACAGAATTGCCCTGCGTGAGTTAGAATCTAATAAAAAAGTTTTGTAATTAAAAAAAGTGATAAAGGAGGAAATGTTGTGATCTGGCCTCTAGATATGTATCGGAAAGAAGGTAATAACCAGTTAGCTGACACTAATAGGTATTGTATATCTTCGAGAGTGGAGTATGAAAAGGATGAGGGTTTGTTAAGACATGATCAATTCTCATTTTTAGCCTGTAAATATCCTAAAATTCCAGTGCTTTGCCTTCTCCCTAAGCTCCGCAAAAATGCCACTAAACCACCAGGGAGACCGAGTGTTTCTTCCTGTGAGAGTGCACTGGAGAATACATCGAAATACGTTGATTTCTTTTTACAGCCCCTTGTTCAATCTATTCCATCTTTTGTTAAAGACACAAGTGATTTTTTGAGATGCATTGATAATATTGAATGGAAAGACAATTACCTACTGATGTGTATGGATCTATGCAGCCTCTATAAGTGTATCCCACAGGAATTAGGGATTCAGGCGTGCAGAACATTTTCTAAAGACAGATCCCTTTCACTGCTCTTCCATAAAGAAATGTATTTAGACATGATACAACTGTGTCTATGTAATAACTTCTTTCTTTTTGACAACTGCATTTACAAACAAATCCAGGGGACGGCGATGGGAACCTGCTTCGCCCCCAGTTTTGAAGGTTTGTACCTCGGCTGGTGGGAGGAGTAGGTTGTCTATAAGACCAGACAATTTAAAGACCACACCGTCCTCTGGTTGAAATACATTGACAATATTTTCTGTGTGTGGAATGGGACAGAAAAAGAGGCACGAGATTTTGTTGATGTACTTAATGTTAATGATTTGAACTTACAGTTTACCACTCAGACTGATAAAAGAAAAATTGAATTTTTGGACTTCAACCTTGAGATCAACAATAATAAAATCTGTAGTTCATTATATAGGAAAAATACAGCTGGTAACAGTTTGCTGCATGCAAATAGTTGCTATCCTAGGAGTTTGATTTGAAGTATTCCCCTTGGAGAACTGTTAAGGGCCAGAAGAAACTACAGTACCAATGATGGTTACCAGGCAGAGAAATTGAAAATGACCGAAAGATTTTTGGCTAGAGAGTATAGCACAACTCTCATCAAAGATACCATTAAAAATGTAGATACATTAAATCGAGATGAGTTAAAATTTCCCAAATGTGCTACCGAAGTTATTTAGAAAAAGGAACCTATCAGGTTCATAACTAAATATAACACTCATGCCTGTGAAATAAGAAAGAGTCTGATGAAATTTTGGGAGGTATTAAGAAATGACAAAGACCTTAAAGAGCATGTAGGAGAGTATCCATCGCTTACATTCCGTAAACCAAGATCAGTACGTGATCACCTATGTAGTAATATGATCTAAACCCCCCAAAAAATGAATGCGATAAGGGGATTCTTCACATGCAATCAATGTAAAGCATGTAAGTTTAGTTGTAACCTTAAATCTGTCAAAATTTGCAACAATATGGCACCGTTTATTATACAGTAACATGTTAAATGTAACACGGAATATGCCATTTACACTCTGAAAGGCCCATGTTGTAAATTCTATATAGGCAGTACCATTCATAAAGGGAAAAAAATAGTCCTTGAACATCTACGGGCTATTAATAAAAATGACAAAAACTACCCTATGGCAAGACATTTTCATAAATTCCACAAAATTAATCTTAATCTGGTGAGGTTTGCTGTTATTGACTGCATTCCACCAAAAGTAAGGGGTGGTAATAGAACAGCCGAGCTTAGAAGACTGGAATCCAGACTCATTAGATTTAACACTGTGGCCCAGAATGGGCCTAATCTGGATGAAAAAATGTCTATACATCTGCAAACTGCTTGTATATTTATTGCTGCTATTCATCTCCCATCTATAATTCGTACTGCTGTGTTTTAGATTTTGTGTTTTATTATATTTTTAGTTGTGCACCTTTTTGATTTTAATTATACCATCTCCATCTATGATTTCTTTACAGATATCAATACAGGGAAGAGAACTGTAGGTGTTTACAACTCCACCTTCTGTTGACGATATTATTTAAATGGGCTTTGTAGTTCACAGTAGCCCACTTGGGCGTAACAACATTCAGCACTTGAGATCACTCTAATGTTTGGCATAGCAAGTACTTGATGACACTACTTACTAATAGCCAGCAGCCAGGTAACAGCAACCACGTTTGTCAGTTTTCACCGACTTGGCTTCCATCATGTAAAGTTTACCTTTTAAGTTATCAGGCATATTTATGTTTGACCTTCTGATGCTTAAGGTTCTTTGAATATGTGTACGATATATTGCTTCATGTTTATTAAATCAATTGGTTTAGCACAACACGCTAGCCATGGTACACTGGCGCACTGACCATTTTCATTTTCAATGGTTCGCGTCTGGGGTCTGTACAAACTTTAACCTGTGATTATTTAATTGTATTCACTGTTTTTTTCAGTTAATAATGTACCCATTTCCTGTTTATGATACGCTTACTTGATATCATGCATAACTGATGTTTAAACCTACACCTGGAAGTCCTGGCATGACAAAGGCGTGTGCCGTATATTTTGATCAATCGTTTGTGTTACGTTAATATGTGGTTTTCCCTGCTCTGTTATATGAATAATACACATATTGATTGCTGATGTTCCTTTTGGTGAAAGTGAAATAATCATGTTTAAAATTTATTGAGATGGCAAGACATTTAATTTTGACTTTTAAGTATGTCTTTTATGTTCATGTCACGTGATTCTGCACTTTATCAGTATCCATGGAAACACAGTCTATTGCCCGTGATGAAGGAGTGTGTTTAACTCCGAAATGCCACGGCTCTAGTGTTGTTCGTATCCTCGGATAGAAGGTGACTCGCATTGGTGACTGTTCGGATATATATATATATATATATATATATATATATATATATAAATATAAATATATATATATATACATATTTATATATATATATATATATATATATATATATATATATATATATATATATATATATATATATATATGTCCCAAGAAATCGCTCCATTCCAACTGCTTTTGGCCCCGTGGGAGGTGGCGCACACAAAGGCTGAACAAAAGGGGGTGGTGATGGACGGAGCATCTGAACCAATCAAACACTCACACCCAGTCAACAGATCTGGGTTTAATCCATCACCCTTCTTTAGCCCACTCTGCCACCCCAGTTCAGACATGGCCATATGCAAATCAGTCTGACCCTGTGCCTCATGGGAACAGTCCAGCCCGAACTGCCAAGCCATGCCTTCCCTGGACTGGAAACAAGCTTCCTAGGACCGGTTTCAGGCATTCCAGCCGTCTTCAGCCAGGCTTGCTTGAATCCAGTGGCAAAGTGAGCAAGGGACTCACGTCTGAGCATACCCTGCCAATTTATGGCAAACAAAGCGGTACAAAAGGGGGTGGTGATGGACGGAGCATCTGAACCAATCAAACACTCACACCCAGTCAACGGATCTGGGTTTAATCCATCACCGTTCTTTAGCCCACTCTGCCACCCCAGTTCAGACATGGCCATATGCAAATCAGTCTGACCCTGTGCCTCATGGGAACAGTCCAGCCCGAACTGCCAAGCCATGCCTTCCCTGGACCGGAATCAAGCTTCCTAGGACCGGTTTCTGGCAATCCAGCCGTCTTCAGCCAAGCTTGCTTGAATCCAGTGACAAAGTGAGCAAGGGGCTCACGTCTGAGCATACCCTGCCAACTTATGGCGAACAAAGCGGTACAAAAGGGGGTGGTGATGGACGGAGCATCTGAACTAATAAAACACTAGCACCCAGTCAATAGATCTGGGTTTAATCCATCACCGTTCTTTAGCCCACTCTGCCACCCCAGTTCAGACATGGCCATATGCAAATCAGTCTGACCCTGTGCCTCATGGGAACAGTCCAGCCCGAACTGCCAAGCCATGCCTTCCCTGGACCGTAATCAAGCTTCCTAGGACCGGTTTCTGGCATACCAGCCGTCTTCAGCCAGGCTTGCTTGAATTCATTGGCAAAGTAAGCAAGGGACTCACGTCTGAGCATACCCTGCCAACTTATGGCGAACAAAGCGGTACAAAAGGGGGTGGTGATGGACGCCAGTATTCAACTCCACACAAGTTCCAAGTAAATGCGCTCTCAGTTACAAAGTAACGCCAGGCAATCTATAATCCAAGGGTGTTTATTCACCTACAACATGTTTCGGCTTACAGGGAAGCCTATATCACGTAAGTGAATGTGTTCGAAAACCATACTGATAAAGCTATGTGCAAGTACATGGCATTAACATAAACAAAGGACTCGAATTCCGTCCTATTCGACAAAATGCATGGCAGACATATTGGAATGTGTCAACCAGCAAGCATGTTAAAAGCAAATGCTGGTAATGCGATCACCTGCTCACCGTAAATTAACTAGGGCAAATATAAATTTCCATGTACAAATTAATGATCCTGCCTGGAATAAAATAGACAAAATAAACACCATTTGGCGAATATGTACACTGCTAAATCCACAATGTGCACTCTGGCAGACTTTTAATTTTAATTTAATTTAATTAAATTAATTTAATTTAATTTAATTTAATTTAATTTAATTCAATGTATTTATTTATTTGTATTTTTTTTATTTAAAAAGGTTTTATATAGCGCTGGCTAGACCCGGAGGTATCAGAGCGCTTTACATGAGCATCAGATCATAGTTACGGGTTACATTGTTACAAAGGTTACACAGTTATTAGAGCATGGCAACATAGTTACTTGTAAGGTCAAGATAAACAATAAGCACAAATACGTAAGGGGAAAATCAGGTAAGGGTAAAGATTCATGGGAGGGGGAATGAGCTGGGGAAGTAGACAAGTAATGAAGGCGGGAAAGACGAGGGGAGGGTGAAGGACACCGCATGGAAAGAGGAGGGGAAGGGCGACGGGGACACAAACCGGTAGACGAGTCAAAGCAACGTCCAAAGTCCAGTAAGCTGTGATCCCAGGGGAAGTGGTATCACTTCCCTATATCAGTTGCAGGAGGCTACCTTTACGCAGTGGACTCTCTCAGAGGGGTCTGTGAGACTCCAAGGCCTACATACTGGATCCTTCCCCAAAAAGGGGAGAGGGAGTGCTTTGGCAAGGGGTGCCATGCCATACCTCAGCTGTGAGTGCCTCTCTTGGCGCAGTGGACTCTCTCAGCGGATACGCTGAGACTCCAGAGTATGAATATTGGATCTTTCCCCAACAAGGGGAGAAGGAGTGCTTAGTCAAAGGGCACAAAAGACAGGGGGCTAGGCAGACTAGCAGGCATGTGCAAAATAATATGGCAGTCTGACAAGTGGAATAAAAAACAGTCATCTTGTGGCAAGGCGCTGCGACAGTGAATTCTAGCAGCCAAACAACAACGTCTTGAGGGGCGTCAAGTAAAGCGACGTAATTACAAATAATTACAAATAATTCTCCACGCCATGTAAATTGAAGATCTCAACAGTGCAACTAGCGGGGAACGTTGAAGTGTTCATAGTGTAGTAGTTAATACGTAAAATACGTGACAGGTCTGCTACTGTACCACGGCCCATGGGTCCCAAGTGGGAGAAGCCACGGCTCCAGTGTTGTTTGTATCCTCGGATCGAAGGTGACTCGCATTGGTGACTGTTTGTATATATATATTTTTTTTATATATATATTTTACCTACTGGCGGTCGCCAGTAGGTAGTTATAGTTAGGACCTAGGAAATCCACAACATTCTATTTGGAATAACTTTGGTGCCGGTCAATGAATCTTCTCCAAGAAAATGGCCTGCTCCGCTCCTTCCCTGAAAATTTGGGGGTGATTCGTGAAGTGGGGGCTGAGAAAAAATGGGGGTCCCAAAACATGTTTTCCCCAATTTTCCATAGGACATTTAGCCGGGGCTACAGCCCGAACGGCTGAACAGAATCACACCTAATTTGGCAAAAGGGTAGAGTTTGGTTCGCAGATCACGCTTTTTGTTAAATGGTGTAAATCCCTTCAGTAGTTCCTTAGGAAATGAAAAGTAAAATCATAGATATACCTATAGACGAAGTACCGTACGCGTACGGGAAGCGTACCGAAAACCGTACAATAACGAGCACGAGCTGCATGCTGAATGGTTGTCAACTGTCTGTCAATACTCCAAACCAGGAAGTGTTGGCAGCCATCTTGTTCCTCGGTAGAACCGAGTCACAAGAAAACAGTAAATCAAAGTTGAAAAATAAGAAAAGGGGGCAGGGTAGAAACATCCTGACCCCTAGGCCTGCTCAGGGGGTCCCACATGGATCCTTAGGTCAAAATGTTTATTTTTTTTTTAAAACAAAAAAAACGTGGGGTATGCGTATGGTACGCGTACGCGGTGAAAAAGAAAAAACTCGGAGTCCGTTTTATTCTTAATTAGCCTCCGGGGGCCAAAATTCTGGGGGGAATTTCTTTCCATAATGGGGGTGCCCTCCGAGCCCCAGGGACTGCCACCTCCTGGGGCTTTATTTTGAATTATGCGGGGGGGCTCACGGCCCCCCCGTAGCCCTGGGGACCACTACCCCCTGGGGCTTTTTAAAAATAAAAAAATTTAAAATGTATGTGTGGGGGGGCTCAAGCCCCACATACACCCCGGGGATCGCCACCTCCCCGGGGCAGTAATATTTAAAATAGGGGGGTCCGTGACGGACCCTCCAGCCCTGGGGACCTCCACCCCTGGGGCTTTTGAATGTTGGGAGGGGGGCCGCGCAGCCTCCCTCCTAGAGCCTTTGATGGCCCTGGGGTCTCCCACCTCCCAGGGCCGGCTCCTGAAGGACGCAGTGTGCTGACTAGGTTGATGGTGTTTGTGTACCCCATTTGCAGCTCCTTAAACATTCAAACATTTAATTTCTGCAAAATCTTCTCTGTGTTGGGCAACAAAGTATTATCCCAGTGATTTTGTCATCCATGTATCTTTTTTACTTTTTCTTTTTTTTTTAACTCCGCTTTATTTAGAGTATCTTCCTGCTTCTCATCACAATGAGTTCCACAGCGTAGCGTCCATTGCAGTGTTCTAGCCTTGCTGTACTTTTGCTGACTTACCATATTGTGTACAAGATCCGCCGTCCTATTTTTGCAGCTTTCCTTTGTGTATCTTTTGTGCAGCCTTCTTTTGTGTATCTTCTTTTGTATCTGTCTTTGGTTATTCAGTGCATGATCCAGTGTCCTGAACATAGCAGTACATCTGTAGACATGTAGTTTACTCCTTTCCATTCCCTCCCTCCACCCTAATTGACAACGTAATGGGGGAGTGAAAGTAAGGTACTCCTGTCGTCACTGTTTTAAGCTTGCAACACAGTAGGTAGGAAACGGGTTAAGGTACCCAGTTTCAATCACTCTTCGACCCTTCTGGCCCTTGTTGCCACCTCCTTTGCTATGTCTTAAGTATTAAATCCCTGCACTTGACCGTGGTCCTCCTACAGTGTATTCTCTAATAGTCCAAGCACATACAATTCATCATTTTGTCTGCCCTTGTCCACTCTGTGTGGTGGTACCTCCACCACATATTGCACATTATCGAACACCTTGAGTGTATCCGCCCTCAAAACGTCTCCACTGGCCATTGTACATGCAGACCTTGGACCAGCCTTTTCATCCATTCTTGCATCCTGATATGTAACCTCCTACCTCTGTTGTTCTCTTCCTACTTTCCCCTTTTAAATATTCAAATCTTCTTGGAAAGACATTACCAATCTTTATCATCGAAAAAATAACACGTTTTTGAAATCACTTTATATGTGAGCTCTGTATGCCATCCTAATACCCAACATTCCAATGACATGCTTCTTAACATTATGTGAAGCCCTTGAGTTGCAGTGTACTATCTTGTTTTGGTTTGTGTGTCATGCCAATCAAAGGTAACATATTCCTGTATATCCTAAATAAAGCACTTGACCCAATGCATAGTGACACTGTATTTATTGTATTTATTTTTAGAATATTTTCAAAATATTATACACTCAAGTACAAAATATTGTTGATTCATTTCCAAGATAAATATTTAATACATTTCACCATAATGAATCACCACATATGCCGATATTACAGTAACGAATTTGTAAAAAAATGTTCTATGTATCACATTTATTTTCTGTTACCACCTCAAACACTGATATGGCAGTAAATAATTGTTTTAAATAGTTGCAATGTATCTAAAAATGTTTTATGAAAGCACCTCAAACACTGATATTACAGTAAACAATTATCAAAAATAGTTTTAAGGTATCACAAAATATTTTATGTGAGCACCACAACCCTCGATATTACAGTAAAGAAGTTGTGTAAATAGTTGCAGTGTAGCTTAAAATATTGAATGTGAAGAGCACAAACACTGTAACAACAAACAACAGTAAACAAGTTGTGAAAATAGTTTCAATGTATCACAATAATTTATTTCACTTCACTGTGAACATGTTTCTTTACTACGGACAGATCGTATATCTTACAGATGGAAAAAGTCACTTATACAGTAAGCATTTCTTTTTGGCATGTAGCGCTGTAGATTTAGATGCTTTCCATAGTCCTGCCATCTTGTGTTGTGTTCGGCCGGGGTAGTAGCTACAACAAAAAGGCTCAATAAAGGGCCTAGACATTGAATCAGAATATGAAATTCAAGAATAATTGATAACCCCAGCCAAGAAAGGCAGCAAGTGTGCAAATTTCTTACTGCCTTCGGCCGGGGTAGTTGTTACAACAAAAAGGCTCGATAAAGGGCCTGCACTTTGAATAGGAATATGAAATAGAAGAATAGTTGATAACCACAACCAAGAAAGGCAGCAAGTAGGTGTGTGTACGTGTGGATGATGTGTTGATTGAGGTGAAGATGAATAAGGTGAAAAATTAGAAAGGCTGCAAGTGTGTAAATTACTCACTGCCTTCGGCCGGGGTAGTAGCTACAACAAAAAGGCTCAATAAAAAGCATTGACTTTGAATCAGAATATGAAATAGAAAAATAATTGATAATCCCAGCCAAAAAAGGCAGCAAGTAGGTGTGTGTATGTGTGGATGATGTGTTGATTGAGTGCAAGATAAAAAAGGTGAAAAATTAGAAAGGCTGCAGACGCGCAAAGTACCTACTGCCTTGTAAGGGTAGTGGATCTTTGGATACCCAGCTCATTACACAGACTGTGAGTTGGATTCTGCAGTTGGAGCCTGAGAAATGGCTACAACATCTAAGCAAGCAATGCAAGTGCACTAAGTACACACACTGTGCAGTAGAAATGATGCAACAAAGGACGCAAGTGTGCAAATGACCCACTGCCATTCACTGGTAGTAGGTACCAAGAAGGCTCAATAAAGGGCCTGCACTTTGAATTTGAATTACTTGAAGAATAATTGTTAACCCCAGCCAAGAAAGGCAGCAAGTGTGCAAATTTCCCATTGCCTTCGGCCGGGGTAGTAGCTACAACAAAAAGGCTCGATGAAGGGCCTTGACTTTGAATCAGAATATAAAATTCAAGAATAATTGATAACCCGAGCCAAGAAAGGCAGCAAGTGTGCAAATTTCTTACTGCCTTCCAGCGGGGTAGTTGTTACAACAAAATGGCTTGATAAAGGGCCTGTACTTTGAATAGGAATATGAAATAGAAGAAGTGTTGATAACCATAGCCAAGAAAGGCAGCAAGTAGGTGTGTGTGTACGTGTGGATGATGTATTGATTGGGTGGAAGATGAATAAGGTAAAAAATAAGAAAGGCTGAAAGTGTGCAAATTACCCACTGCCTTCAGCCGGGGAAGTAGTTATAACAAAAAGACTCGATAAAGGGTCTTGACTTTGAATCAGAATAAGAAATTGAACAATAATTGATAACCCCAGTCAAGAAAGGGAGCAAGTGCACAAATTTCCCACTGCCTTCAGCCAAGGTAGTAGCTACAACAAAAAGGCTCGATAAAGGGCCTTGACTTTGAATCAGAATATGAAATTGAAGAATAATTGATAATCCCAGCCAAAAAAGGCAGCAAGTAGGTGTGTGTATGTGTGGATGATGTGTTGATTGAGTGGAAGATAAAAAAGGTGAAAAATAAGAAAGGCTGAAGACGCGCAAAGTACCCACTGCCTTGTAAGGGAAGTGGATCTTTGGATACCCAGCTCATTACACAGACTGTGCGTCGGATTCCGCAGTGGGAGCCTGAGAAACGACTACCACATCTAAGCAAGCAATGTACGTGCACTAAGTTCCCACTCTGGGCAGTAGGGCTGAAAAATTACAACACCGGGCCATTTTCAGAGTCTCTACTTTGACTTAGATTAATGCTTGACAAAGGCAGCCAAGAAAGTCAGCAGGTAGGTGTGTTTCAGCTAGTGGATGCGGAATAAGGTGAAAATTAAGAAAGGCAGCAGACGCGCAAATGACCCACTGCCTTGTAAAGGAACTGGGTGTTTGATTTTCCAGTCCATTACAGATTGCGAGTCGGATTCCGCAGTGGGAGCCTGATAAACGGGTACCACATCTAAGGAGTTAAGCAAGTGCACAAAGTACACCCACTGTGCGGTACAAAGGACGCAAGAAAGGACGCAAGTGTGCAAATTACCCACTGCCATTCACGGGTAGTAGTTACCAAGAAGGTTCAATAAAGGACCTGCACTTTGAATTTGAATTACTTGAAGAATAATTGATAACCCCAGCCAAGAAAGGCAGCAAGTGTGCAAATTTCCCACTGCCTTCGGCTCGGGTAGTAGCTACAACAAAAAGGCTCGATAAAGGGCCTTGACTTTGAATCAGAATATGAAATTCAAGAATAATTGATAACCCCAACCAAGAAAGGCAGCAAGTGTGCACATGTCTTACTGCCTTCGGCCAGGGTAGTTGTTACAACAAAAAGGCTTGATAAAGGGCCTGCACTTTGAATAGGAATATGAAATAGAAGAATAGTTGATAACCATAGCCAAGAAAGGCAGCAAGTAGGTGTGTGTATGTGTGGATGATGTGTTGATTGAGTGAAAGATAAAAAATAAGAAAGGTAGCAAGTGTGCAAATTTCTTACTGCCTTCAGCCGGGGTAGTTGTTACAACAAAAAGGCTCGATAAAGAGCCTGCACTTTGAATAGGAATACGAAATAGAAGAATAGTTGATAACCATAGCCAAGAAAGGCAGCAAGTAGGTGTGTGTACGTGTGGATGATGTGTTGATTGAGGTGAAGATGAAGAAAGTAAAAAATAAGAAAGGCTGCAAGTGTGCAAATTACCCACTGCCTTCAGCCGGGGAAGTAGTTACAACAAAAAGGCTTGATAAAGGGCCTTGACTTTGAATCAGAATATGAAATTCAAGAATAATTGTTAACCCCAGCCAAGAAAGGCAGCAAGTGTGCAAATTTCTTACTGCCTTCGGCCGGGTAGTTGTTACAACAAAAAGGCTCGATAAATGTCTAATGACTAATGTTGAGGACAGCAATGCGCCTGCTTCCTGCGTTTTATCAAGTCGATAGACTGTTCCCCGTAACACAAAAGTTCATCGTAATAAATGCAAAGAATTTTAAGTCTACCAAAATCAGGATCAATATGTAAGTATCGATAGCTTGCCGAAGATGCTGCTGCAGCAGTTGATGTGTTTGATGCAGCAGCAGGTGGGTTGTTCTGCAGCCTCCGTGTTGCAGCTCGAGCAAAGTTGCTGGGGTGCAAGTTGTTGACGTGTCGCACCATATTCGCTGTGCCAAAGGAATATTTTTTGGATTGATCACCCCTTGAAAGAGTTGTTTGGCAAATTTTACAGGTTACTAATGGAGCATTAACCTTTTTTTGCCCTTCAGGGAAAGTGGTGTAACAATATTATAGATTCTACTGTCAGACGTCTACCTTAGTGATAATGGAATTACCACTACTTCTTAGACTACCATTGAACAATAACGTATGGATACGCGGTATTGCTTGTTGACCTTCAAAGAGGAGTAAGATTTAAATTTATATTTCAACACCTTAGCAAAATAGTTGCTCGATTTCAAAAAGAAAATTAAGTAGGAATGTTAGAGGAAGTCTGGCCCAATTCTAAGAGGATTGTGCAAGTCGTGACAGCTGAAGGAAGTGTGTCTCAACATTACTTCTTATGATAATCCGGACACAACACTGGGGGGTCGATTCCGATCCGGTAAAAAGTGCTCCGAATTGCCGTTCGGAGCGTTTTTTCCCATACGAATCGTACCCTGCAACTTCCCCCGTACGTACGACGAAGTACGATCCGTACCGGGAGCTGGACTCCGTACGAATCATACAGGGACCGTACGAATGAAATCCCCGTACGAATCTCCCTCGGAACCCGCTGTACGCGACATCTGTACAGTTCACGGCTGCTTTTTCCGAACCGGCAAGTACGATTCGTGTTGGGTACGCACCGTACGACCCTTTTTCTACGGGAGCTCAAAACTGCCGTAAAAGCAGAGTTCGCCCTGAAACAGGTACGGAACAGCCCCTCCCGGGTACGGTGCGTACCCCCCATGATCGCAGGGTTACGGTGCGTACCCCTGCCATCACTGGGTATACGCACCGTACCCCGTGATCTTGGGGTGTACGCACCGTACCCCATGTACGCTGGGTGTACGCACCATACCCCATGTCCGCTGGGTGTACGCACCGTACCCCTGCGATCATGGAGGGGTACGCACCGTTCGGTGGGTATGTGAATGTGCGCTTTTCCGTACGAATCGCCCTTACCTGATGTGGACCGTACGAATCGCATCCTGATACCCCGGTCTGGATCGAACTCGGCGAGTCGTACGGTTTGTGAAACGGCTCAGGATGCGAATCGTACGGATTGGGAATTTTACCGGATCGGAATCGACCCCTAGATGGCAGGTGTATGCAAAACATCTAATTAGACATTTTGCATGCGATCACATTTCTACTTTAAAACATTCATTTTGTACATTTGTAACCAGTAAAAGGTAACCAGGATGTTACATTCGTTGTGATATATTCAAGGTGGACCCATCTGCAGCATACGAAACATTGGGCCTGTTGGGAAGATAGTGAAAAGTAACTTGTTATTAACATTGCATTGTTTAAAGGTCAATACGTTTTTGAAATGAAAACTTTATATGTATTTACATAGTCAACATAGTGACCTCTCAACACTCAGTGGGAAAGTGGTAATGAATCCATAACTAGGGTGCATAGCCAGCTATCCAACATGGTGGACGTAACTCTGAAAAGACCCTTGCAAATGCCTCAGTTATGTGAGTCATACTAACATACACCCTGCATCAGACGAATGTGAACTGGAGACTTGATGCCACCAAAACACCCCAAGGACTTATATCACTTAATTTTGATATTCAGCATCTAGAGTCATTGAGGGTACTTACCATTAAGTTTTGCATATAAATTGATGAAGTATCTTGGTTGCAGACACCACAATACTTTTCAACAGACTCTAAATGTAAAAAATATGCACATTAGCACATCATAACAGCAATACTAACAATTCAAAACTTATTTTGGAATATATCATGCATGATTGTAGGTGTTTTCAGATCCAGGAATAGTGACAGTCACAATTGTTGCAAACATATTCAAATGGCTACACTACGAACATTATTGAAAATTCACAACTAAAATGACAATATCTTACTATACTATGTTAAAAATTAATGGTATGCCTTTATCTATATTAGACCTTCTATGAAAAAAGAAAATACAGAATAACCCAATGTGCAGGACAACACTACAGTGTGACACCTCATTTATCATTGAAATACTAAAGTCAAACCTGATGACTCCATTAGGTCCATTGCAATTTTCAGTCGATAATTCCCCAGAAATATTACATTAGTAAAAATCTGGGCAACTGGCTGCTGAGTTAGGTAACATTCTGCGAACTGAAAACATAATAACAAATGTATATGTTGAGCAAAAGTCCAACCTGAATGTTAATGTACATAAAAACAATTAATCACTAAAGGTTTCAGGTTGAAAAGCAATCATAGGTTTCAGAGCAACTGCGTTAGGACCATACCAGTGGTCAGACAAAGTCATATGTGAATAGCAATATGCTTCCGACGGGCACTATGGACATGGTCAGTAGGCTTTGCCAAATGTCATTACTAAAAGCCCTTTTTCCTATTTAAAGTAAGCTATTGACATAAAGTAATGTATCTTCAACAAATTAATGTTTGAAAAAATACACCACAATTGTAGCTGTCCTGTTGCTTTTGGTTACATTGTTCGACTAACTGCCATTGGTCATAGTCGGGACACTTCAATTGCTGTAGGAAAACACTTTAGAGATATACGATTGGTTATGTTTAATATTTCACTATGTTTAATTTCATAAAGAGGAACCGTGTTGCCAATTTTATTATTATGCACGATAAGAAATAAAAAGAGACATTAATGAGTTTTTTTAGGGAAAGGTTACCTCCAATTTAGTAAAAAGTTTCGATAGGTAAAAAAGTTGCTACTCAGTGAATCATGAATTATTATTGTCTTGGTTAAAGGTTTCAAAATCTGGAAAAAAAACAAAATTGAAATCAGATTTTTAGTATGTAGAGTTTACATTTTATGGTAAAGAGCAGTGCTCTAGATACATTACAAAATTATTTAGAAATATTAGCATTTAAAATATTTTAAAACTATTCCTTGGGCATTTTAAACTATTGTAACCAGTCATTTTCCAAGAAGAACTTTACCAAAAGTATCCAATGACAGGCAGTATTTGTCGAGCAAAGAACAGTGTCTATTTTGTCAAAAGGTATCTGAAGAGTTAAAAATGGCAATCATGAAAAACTGTATTATATTACATGCCAAATACATACGTTTAGACTTACAACAATTCGAAAACGTGAATCTCAACAGAATATATATTCAAAATCGACAAACTTCCGTTGAAAAACAGCTTAGATTTCTCACTCTTCAAAACGTTACTCAATTCTATCAAACATTAATTCAAAGAATCACTAACTTTCAATATTGCTTTGCACCAGTAACACTGAAAAGTCACATAACAGATATGAATATTTACCCGAAAAGTAGAAGAACGATATTTGCCGAGGAAGATACAGGACGACACTGTTGCTGATATCGCTAAACACTAAGGTTAAAATTAAAGAATTTCAGTACACACATTGATGGAAAATTATTACTTAAGATAGGTAACTGTATTAGGAATGAAAATATACATACATTTGGTCTTGACAAACATATTTGGGAGAGGAAGGCATCGATTACCTGTAAAAATATATGAAAGCACATGAGCTTCTAAAGAGGAACCAACATGTACATCATACACTTTTAGCCAAGTATAAAGACATAAATAACTATAAAGCTGTGTGAATATACAATTAGTAAAAGAACTGTAACCCCGTCTTCACAGCTCAATACGCCCACAAAGTTTAAGCGAGGGATACAGAGTACAGTCCATACAAAGAGATGGGTAAGGCCTGCCAAATGGATGCAGTTTCAGAGCATAACAGTTTAACAAAGGGTGCTCAGGCACTGCAGTGACAGGCCTGACTTTTATATTTAGGGTTACTTGTGTGGGTGGCACAATGACTGCTGCAGGTCCACTAGTTGCATTTACATGAGTAGCCCTGGTATAACTATCAAGACTATCATATTAATCATGGACAAACAATTACAATTACACTTTCAAAAGGCAGCAATTGCGCTTAAAGACTGATCATGAAGTGGTGAAGTGTCCAAAACATCTATTGTCATAACAAGATGTAGGATAGAGGGAAAATGGTTAGGGAACCTAAGCCAAATAAAGGGCCAGTACAACACCATAGTGCCAAGGTTACAAATCCAGCAATAGTGCGGCCAACACTGGTATTAAATTGGCCACACTGAGGGACAAACAGAAAAGAGTAAGAACATTAAGAAGACCCACAGATCATAACCATGCAGGCATCACGGTGAGGCACTACAAACAGTTTTCACAGATTGACATACCACCTTTGAGCACAGGAGTGAGGTACAACATACATAAAATTAAGGGAGGGTTCGAGGGACAGTTTAACAACAACTATAGGTCACATGAGGCAGCAAGAAATATTAAAAGTCAGTTGAGGATTAAAAGGGAGCAATTATGATTATTAGGAGGGAGTACATACATTGAAACACAAAGCACGTGGCGTAGCACAAAAATGCAACTCAGATATTCATGAACGCACAATATATAAGAAAAGAGGCCTGGGAAGGCCATATGAGGCAGTAATAAATAATTAAACTCCTGGGAGAATTAGGAGGGACCAAATACGATGAAGCACAAAGCACGTACCGCACAAAAATAAAGCAAAACAGAGCTGGGAGGGCCACGTGACGCAGAAAAAAATACCATCAAGCACGTAAAATTTATAAGAACAGAGACGAAAGCACGTGACACACTTCAAAAATACGACACAGAAATTCATGCATGCACAATTTATTAAAGAGAGGCCTAGGAGGGCCCCGTGACGCAAAAGGAAATACATATTACGATCATCCAAGTACGATCAATAAGAATAGAGACCAGGGAAGGCCACATGAGGCAGTAATAAATATTAAAAGTCATGGGAGAATTAGGAGGGAGCAAATATGATGAAGCACAAAGCACATACCGCACAAAAATAAAGCAAAACAGAGCTGGGAGGGCCACGTGACGCAGAAAAAAATACCATCAAGCACGTAAAATTTATAAGAACAGAGACGAAAGCACGTGACACACTTCAAAAATACGACACAGACATTCATGCACGCACAATTTAATAAAAAGAGGCCTAGTAGGGCCCCGTGACGCAGAAGGAATTAAATATTACGATCATCCAAGTACGATCAATAAGAATAGAGGCCTGGGAAGGCCACGTGAGGCAATAATAAATATTAAAAGTCATAGGCAAATTAGGAGGGAGCAAATACGACAAAGCACAAAGCACGTAGCCCACAAAAACAAAGCAAAACAGAGCTGGGAGGGCCACATGACGCAGTAAAAAAAGAATACTATCATGCATGCACAATTATTAAAAATAGAGACCAAACCATGTGGCGTACCACAGAAATACGACAACAGAAATTCAAGCACATACAAAAGATGCGTGGCTGCTGGGCATGGGTTGAGGATGGGACTGCCTGAGAGTAGGGGCTGGGCCGCTGGGTCTGGCGTGGATTGGGCCTGGAGCGGAGGCTGATGGTGTGACGGCTTCTCCTACCTTTGCTTCTGTTGTCTCTTGTCTTGTCTTCAAAGGCTGGGTCTTTAGCTGGGCCTGAGGCTGGGCTGGGCACGGGCGCCGCCGCCACCGCGCCTATGGTAGCTTGGCTGGGCGGCAGCAGCAGTGACACCACGTCGAGTGTCACGAGTCCTCCTCCACTCCAGCAAACAGTTCGTAGTACAATCGACGACGACCAGAGTCTGTCTCTCACCGCAGCACAGGCAGGCAAAAGAGAGCGTGCTCACTTCAGTGCCCGCATTATATGGCAACCGCGGGGGCTGACCAAACAATGCCCAGGGCTGTCATTGGTAACGTTTTCGCGCGCTACAAGAATGACTGCCCTAGGGGACCTCCTATTGGCTAAATTATTGGCTTCCACGCTTAGTAATAGCAAGAAAGCTAGGTGGTGACATCTGGGGAGTGTGGGCGGGTATGCAGCTTGCACGTGCATGTATCAGTGTGTGCACTAAAAAATAAAAAAAGGGAGAGACGGGTGCGGGGTTATCATGTGCGCAGAGGCAGGCCCAGAATCGGACCTCCAATGAGTGACCACTTGCAACCACTTTCGTAGCGCGCGCTCTGCTCTGATTTGACACTGAGAGGGTGTGATGGCATCACGCCATGGTATCCTCTTGTGGGCACACCCTAGGCCAGTAAATTGCGCACAAACACTACAATGTAGCCCAAAAACTAGCCCATCGCTAGGCATGGGATTTTCCCGCACAACTGGGAAAAAAAGTCGCCCAATTGTGCGGGAAATAGCGCAATCTGTCAACCTTGTCTAGAAAGATACGAGGTTACTTAAAAGTTTACTTGTACAAGGATGGGAGGTTACTTATAACTTAGGATGACAGTCATTGGTTAACCAATATGTACGAGGGTTTCAGAGTTGTGATTGGTCAAACAGGATGTCAGATTGATGGACGGCGCACAGTGCCTTTTCTAAAAAATACACGTATGCACACAGTGAGTGCGAACCGTTGGAGTAAACACCCAGTTGGAGGGGCAGATATGGCGCCAACGCACATAACATCCACCGAAACACGCAGGTGGAACGCATGTGTGAAGTGTAGGGGGTACACAGCTAGATAGGGTACACAGTTCGATAGAACACCGTCTCCCCCCATGGTCTCCAAAGTTTCAATTGAGCCGTGAAACATTCTGCTACTGCTATTTTAGTATTGTAGTGAGTCATACAGCAGTATGTTCTTATGTACGCACTGTTCTAAAAGTGAAGGTGCTATATATTCAGCCAGACAGTCTCCTTGTAGAACTGTAAGCATTCAGTTGGTTCCCAAGTAGTCATGCACCTTAGTAGGCCTTAGGGCATGGACTGCTTCAAATCCTTATAGACTATGCATCCACTGTTATATACACTGGCCAACTTGCCTTTTATACCTTCAATTCCCCAGTCTGTATTGTTACACTTTCACCAAACACTCTCACACTACTGTTTGAGTATTGTAATGAACCATACAGTAGTATGTGCTTATCTGTACATTGTTCTAAAGGTGAAGTTGCTATACTTTCAGCCAGACACTCTACTTGCAGAATTGTAATCATTCAGCCAGTACCCAAGTACTCATGGTGCAAAGTGGGCCGTAGGGCATGGACTGCTTCAAACCCCTATAGACTATGCATGCACTGTACTATGCACCTGCAAATTTCCCTTTTATATGTTCAATTTCCCAGTCTCAATCCTTACACTTCCACCAAACACTCTGTCACTCCTGTTATAGTTTTGTAGTGACTCATTGATCAGTGTGTAGTAATCCATTCGCTACATTAAAACACTAATCAGCAGATGTACAATAAGTGGTACATCCCCAGAGGTATGCCAGTTATTGTGCACTGTGATATCAGCACCATGGATGCACCATATTTACAATGTGGTGCACTATGGGCAAAAACGGCACAGATATGTGATGTATTTGTGTTGTGAAGGCGGCGCATTGCTTGACTTGCATTGCAAGCGCAACACAGCTCCAGCAATGCTCTTGGGGCCCTATGCTCACAGTGCTGTGTCAATCCTTACACCTGCTTTAAGCACAGCATAAGTCCAAAAATGACTGAATGAAATCTTATAGATTTCTCTCAGTCACTTTTAGGAGGCGTTCAAGCGCCAGAACACCCCTCCCCCCCACCCCTGCACAAGAAATCATCCTTCTGGCGTAGGGCTTTACAATGTGATGCATCTTCTATATGCGTCACTTTGTAAATACTACATACCATGGCACATCTTTTGCACCACCGCTGCGTCACAAAAGTGACGCAAAGGCTGTGTAAAAGAGGCACAGGGGGTTGTAACTCCGCCCCTAACACATACAAATTCACCCAGGCAGTTTCACCAGCAGTGCAAATTGAAGCATGGACTTGTAACATATTTCTGTGCATATGTTACATTCAAGTGCTTTGGAGGTACTACAATATACTATAGGTAAACACCTTATAGATTTATGCTGTAGCACTTCCTTATAGTTCTACACTTTCACATTCACCATACACTGCTAATGTATTCAATTATTAATTTATGCACTACACATTCATTCAGACAAAGTTTTACACACTATCATAGAAATGTAACTCTCTTTGACTAGTGGAGGTAGTTCTGGCAAGAACTGTTTCTTTTTTTGTTTAGTTTTTTTTTTTTAAACCTTAAAAAAATGGAACTGGATTCCAAAAAGGGTCCAACAGGGATAAAATGGAATATGAACAAAAAACAACTAATGACGAGGACAGTGATGCTCCCGCTTCCTGCGTTTTATCAGGTCGATAGACTGTTCTCCGTAACATAAAAGTTCATCACAATAAATGCAAAGGAATTTAAGTTCACCAAAATCAGGTTCGATCTGTGGGTGTGGACGGCTTCCCGCACGTGGTGGTGGTGCAGTTGATGTACTTGCTACAGCAGCAGGTGGATCCTCTTGCAACCTCCGTGTTGCAACTCTTGCAAAATTGTTGGGGTGCAAGTTCTTCACGTGCCGCACCATACTCATAGTGCCAAATAAGTATTTTTGTGCAGGATTGCCCCTGGAAAGTGTTGTTTGGCAAATTTTACAGGTCACAAGTGGAGCATTAACCTTTTCCTTCTAATTTGACAGGCTTCAGAGAAGAGATGCTTCTTCTTAGAAAGTCAAAGTAGAATGACTAAAATAGGAAGGGTTTTTCAACAGTTAGAATAGGAAGTGTTATGAACCAATCAAATCTCTTCTTCTTAAGTCACATGGCTTTGCGTACACTTACGGTGCGCTTACGGTTCTCTTACGCTGCGAGTACGAACGACGTACCTCCACGATTTGCATACTTGCTTTTAAAAGTAATATACGCTTATTGAAAGTTTAAAAAACTATATTCATGATTATCCCAGATAATGTCTTCCCTTAATATGTACATTAAATACATAAATATATGTTTTTGAACAATTAGAAACTTTCGCGCCGTACTCGTACGGGGCGCCGTACATGACGTCACGCGGAAGCGTTGATGCGACGCGCAACGTCAAAGCGTATCCGTAGCGTGTGTGCGGGTACGCGCGGAGGACGATTTACAGTACAAAGTATGGTGCGATCAGCGTACGCGTACGGTGCGATTACCAAAAAAAAAGAAAAGGAATTATATAGAATCTAATTTTGATATATTGTAAAGAAATTTAATTTATAAAAAGCAAATTTGAATTTAGTTGTGTTATTATTTTTTATTAAGAATATGAAATATAATTAGGAAAAAATATATATATAAATATTTATAATAAAAATGTAAGAAATTTGTATAAAAAGAAAGAAATATAAAAATAATGAATACATTTAAAAATTCTCATTTACAAAACCTTTGAAATTCACTGAAAAAAATATAGGTTTCAGCCACGTTAGTTAGGAATTAGCATTTAAAAAACTTTTGAAATTCACTGAAAAAACCATAGGTTTCACACACGTTATAGTTAGGAATTAGCATTTAAAAAACCTCAGAAATCCACTGAAAAAACCATAGGTTTCACACATGTTATAGTTAGCTGGACATTTCACTCATACAAAACCATTGAAATTCCCCCGTTATAGTTAGTTCAGCTAACTATAACTCGCGCGCCCGCAATGCACTGCTGATGATGTCACATATTACATCACTCATGACATGGTAAGTGACATCACTGATGACATCACTGATTACATCATCCTTGTGAAAGAGTGACACATCTCCTCTCACACTACATACACATCCATTCATTCAGCAACAGTTCTATATAATCACTCATACATGTACTCACTCATCATATGTACTCATACACCTATACATCCTGTTACACACCGATACTCATCCATACAGTTACTCACACACATACTCACACATGCAACTAAACTATCAAACATCCATTTACTTGCATATACAGCTATACACACACCACTACACTTACTTTTACAGAAACGTACACATCCTTACTCTCTTAAACAATCACTTATAGAAACACATACTTATTTATACAGGAACTCTTCCATTCTCTCTCACTCTCACATATAATCACTTATATACATCAATACTCACATATAGTAGATTAAAACATATGTAGTTACTCATAAAGATACTATTGAGACAGTCATTCACTCACGTACACACCCATACACACACTCATCCACCTATACAGTCCTGCACACATGCTGTCTTCAAAACACATACAAACAGTGAGTCACTCATTCATGCATCTATGCGCTAAGTAATACTCCCCACCGAACCATACAGACACTCATACTGATACTCAAAAAGTCAACTAATAACTCATATAGACACTCATGTAGCTACTCACCAACCCATGCAGCCACTTATAGACAAAGTAAGACACTGATACAAATATTTATATATTTAAACATTACTCGCTAATACATGTATTCACTAAAATACACTTAATAAGTCAGTTATGCAATCAATTTTACAAAAAAAACATTTAGACACTAATTTACCCATTTATTCTTCCATCGACCTTTAGATATACATATATAAAACATATTTATTTTTCAGAAAGACACACATTCACTGCATGATGTCATCAGTGATGTCATCTGTGATGTCATTTGAGATGTCATCAGTGATGTCATGAGTGATGTCACTGACCATGTCAGGAGTGATGTAATATGTGATGTCATCAGCAGTGCATTGCGGGCGCGCGAGTTATAGTTAGCTGAACTAACTATAACGGGGGAATTTCAATGGTTTTGTGTGAGTGAAATGTATAGCTAACTATAACTTGCGTGAAACCTATGGCTTTTTCAGTGAATTTCTAAGGGTTTTTAAATAGTAATTACTAACTATAACGTGTGTGAAACCTATGGTTTTTTCAGTGAATTTCAAAGGTTTTTTAAATGCTAATTCCTAACTATAACGTGGCTGAAACCTATGGTTTTTTCAGTGAATATATATATATATATATATATATATATATATATATATACATATATTTATATATATTACACAACCTCTCCTTGCAAAAGAGCATGAGCCGCACACATCGTGGTGATTTCAACAAATGTATTTCCGCTCCCATAATTCTAATTCATTTCAGCCAAACTTTGGCCTTCATCAGAGATGGAGTTTGCAGACATCCAAACAGCCAAACATGCAGAGACCAGGTAAATGCTGCTTTTTTCATATCTCAGTGATTTAACCCTCTAGTGGGCGCCGCAATGGACTGCGGTTTTAGAGCATTGTGGTCCATGTAGTCAGCTTTTCAATTATTACCCCTCAGTGGGTGATGTCCGTAGTTACAGTCAGTGCAAGTTACCACGATCCCCTTGCACACCATTTTGAAGCGTGCTGGGAACTCTACCGGGATTCAGATCCTGGTGGCAGCCGCTGCCCTGTTGCCTTCGCCAAATCCCTCCATGGTTCTTTTTCGGGCAGTGATGGCGCGCTTTTTCAAGTGGTGCGTCGCTCCGCGGTTTGAACCATGCCGCCTTATATTACACAACCTCTCCTTGCAGAAGAGCATGAGCCGCACACATCGTGGTGATTTCTACAAATGTATTTCCGCTCCCATAATTCTAATGCATTTCGGCCAAACTTTGGCCTTCGTCAGAGATGGAGCTCGCAGATAAGCGTGGGCGTAAGATCCATTCCGCTCGCGGATTTTGCAGATTTTCGGCAAAACCGCAATCCGCAAACTCTCGCGAATTTGCCGAACATTCGCAAATCCGCGCAAAGCGGATTTTTTTGCTTGGTCGCACTTGCCAAATAGAATACTATACAATTTTGCGGCGCGCAGTGTTCACTTACCGTCATTCAGCGTTGGAAGGATTACTTTTTGTGGATGCTGCTGGATATTTGGATTTGAGGCCTTTTTGACTTTCTTTGGATCACTTTTGGATTAGAAATTTCACAAGTAAGTTGATGTTGTTTGTTTGGGGCATTACAGTTGCTGCAACTACAATTTTGGAACTTTTTACGAACATTAAACAAAATATATTGTGGCTGGCCACAGTATCCAGGAGGACCAAGGTTAGTTATGGGTGCATGATGCAACTGTTTCGTTGAATTTGAACATCATTTAGGGCATGGATGGCATTGGATTGTGGTGATTTTAGTGTGTTTTTCGATTTTTGGGGGTGTTGTTGGGGCCTTTTGCCCAGGGGTACTCACACAGTGGTGCATGGGCCTAGTCTTTCTGTGTGGTTTCTTTAATGTAAGCATCATGGAGGGCATGGATGGCATTGGATTGTGGTGATTGTTGTGTGTTTTTCGATTTTTTGGGCTGTTGGGGCCTCTTGCCCAGGGGTACTCACTCAGTGGAGCATGGGCCTAGTCTTTCTGTGGGGTGTCTTGAATGTAAACATCATGGAGGGCATGGATGGCATTGGATTGTGGTAATTTTTGTGTGTTTTTCGATTTTTGGGGGTGTTGATGGGGCATGGCCATGTGGGTGGGGGCCATTTTGAGACCTGGTCCAGGGCCATGTGGTGGGGGTGAAGGAGCCATTTTGAATCCAGGCAGTGTGCTTTGTGCCATAGGCCTGCATCCAATGTGCCTTGCTTTCATCCATTATGCCCAGGGGTACTCACTCAGTGGTGCATGGGCCTAGTCTTTCTGTGTGGTTTCTTTAATGTAAGCATCATGGATGGCATTGGATTGTGGTGATTTTTGTAGGTTTTTCGATTTTTGGGGTTGTTGTTGGGGCCTTTTGCCCAGGGGTACTCACTCAGTGGTGCATGGGCCTAGTCTTTCTGTGTGGTTTCTTTAATGTAAGCATCATGGAGGGCATGGATGGCATTGGATTGTGGTGATTTTTGTGTGTTTTTCGATTTTTTGGGCAGTTGGGGCCTTTTGCCCAGGGGTACTCACTCAGTGGTGCATGGGCCTAGTCTTTCTGTGGGGTGTCTTGAATGTAAACATCATGGAGGGCATGGATGGCATTGGATTGTGGTGATTTTTGTGTGTTTTGTTTCGATTTTTGGGGGTGTTGATGGGGCATGGCCATGTGGGTGGGGTCCATTTTGAGGCCTGGTCTAGGGCCATGTGGTGGGGGTGATAGGGCCATTTTGAATCCAGGCAGGGTGCTTTGTGCCATAGGCCTGCATCCAATGTGCGTTGCTTTCATCCATTATGCCCAGGGGTACTCACTCAGTGGTGCATGGGCCTAGTCTTTCTGTGTGGTTTCTTTAATGTAAGCAGCATTACAGTTGCTGCAACTACAATTTTGGAACTTTTTCAGAACATTAAACAAAATATATTGTGGGTAGCCACAGTATCCAGGAGGACCAAGGTTAGTTATGGGTGCATGATGCAACTGTTTCGTTGAATTTGAACATCATTTAGGGCAAGGATGGCATTGGTTTGTGGTGATTTTTGTGTGTTTTTCGATTTTTTTGGCTGTTGGGGCCTTTTGCCCAGGGGTACTCACTCAGTGGTGCATGGGCCTAGTCTTTCTGTGGGGTGTCTTGAATGTAAACATCATGGAGGGCATGGATGGCATTGGATTGTGGTGATTTTTGTGTGTTTTTCGATTTTTGGGGGTGTTGATGGGGCCTGGCCATGTCGGTGGGGGTCTAGGGGCAATTTTGAAGCCAGGCGGTGGCTTTGTTGTGTCATAGGCCTGCACCCAGTCTGCCAAGCTTTCATCCATAATGCCCAGGGGTACTCTGTCAGTGGTGCATTTTATTGGTCTTTCCATTTTGGGGGGTGGGTATAATAAAAATGCTTACTTGCAAACTATTAATTGAAGCGCTACATATGCAACATTTATTTAACTGATGTTCCTCTGGCTTCGTTTGCTTTTAGGTGCAGAAACACGAATCATCAGCCGCATCGTTCCTCATCAGTGCCAGGAAGAAGTCCTGCTGCGGTGTGTGCAGCACAACGTCATGTGTGGCCACAGACAACTCTGCAACTTGTGCAACTGCGGCCTGCTGTTCTGACAGCTGAAGAAGATGGCCCCAAAAAAAGTTGCCCGTAGCTCCTCTAGCAAGAAAGTTGCCAGTAAGGAGCAGAAGAAGCAACTGGCGCCACTTACCAAGGAGACTGGTGTGACGACCGCCACATTTTTGGGGATAAAAAAAGTACGCCTGCAGCAGCAGCGGGGTCTGCTGGGGACCAAGCTGGGAGCAGCACCTCCGCTCCATTGGGCTCAGTGCCACCACCACCACGCCAACTTAGGTCCAAGCCCTTGAGTGCTGCAGAGGCAGCCAGTATAGTTGTTCAATCACCATCGACCAGTGATGTTGGCTCATCGCAAGAAGTAGCAGCATCCCTCAATCAACACAGGTTGTTGTAACTCATCTGACGAGTCAACAACCACAGCCGCAACAACAACCACATGTGCAAGTACAAGCCCAAGTACATGTGGAAGGAGAGGCAGCGCAAGGAGATGAGCAAGCAGAGGTGTATGGAGCGGCACAAGTGCCCACAATAGTTGTTCCTCCCGAAGTAAGGGCACATCAGGAAATCGACATTCAAGCCGAGGTATCACATGAGGAAGCCACTCCTCCTGATGATTCATTGTCTTCCAGATCCCCAGCAAGCAAAAGATCAAGGATGGTGTCTACTTCTTCAAGCCCCCTTCCTTCTGATGATATGGATGAAACTTGGGAACCACCACAGCCGTCCGAGAGTGAGGCACACCATGATCTGACAAAGGTAGCTAAGCGTAAAAGGAAGGTCCCCGAAAGTCTCAGAGTTATGGAGTGTGATGATGACGCTGAAGAAGAAGTGGCATATACTCCTGCTGATGAATACTCTCACGACGACGACGCAGTCATCATAGGCGTCACTCCAGCCTCAGCGGGCATGCAGCAAACAGGCATTTTTACCCTATCCGGAAATGCTGCTGAGCGTGATGATGGCGACGTGGCAATGGGACCACCACGAATGCAGTTAACTAGTACACCATCACCTACAGCTTCCATATTTTCTCGCCAGAAGGGAACTCCATCCACCTCGACCTCCATTTCCTCAATTAGTGGTGCTGTAAGTGCACAACGTACTAAATTTCGGCAACACACATCCTCCAGTTCATCTGGCATTAGCAGCATTCCCAGTATCACCTCCTCCGCTCCCCACAGACATTTGAAGTCTGCAATTTGGGACTTCTTTAGTGTTAGCCCACCAAGGGAAAACATAGCCATTTGTACCATTTGTAAGGTTCGAGTTAGTCGTGGTAAGCTTGGTACCAACTATGGTACCGGAGGCCAGAGAGGTCATCTTGAGAGACAGCACACTGTCAAATGGCATGCGCACCTAAGGGAGATCAAGGATGCCCGAATTGCAAGTCAACAAATTGTATTCGTTGATGTTTCATCTGCTGATGACGAGGAGGAAGAAGAAGCTTCACTTATACCCAGTACCCCTGTCAGCAGCAGATCTATGAGCCACACTAAGAGTGTGGGAGAGAGTGAGACACCAACGCGAAAAAGTTCACCACGGAGCGTAACTGGGTCGCAGAAGTCATCATCATCCCGTAAAATGGTACAGCCCACCATTGGAAGCATTTTGTTTTCAGAAGCGCCATATGAACGCAACCACCCAATGGCGCGTCTGTATAACAGTAAGCTGGCTAAAATGCTAGCGCTGGACCTTCTCCCTTTTTCTTTTGTGGAAGGGGTGGGTTTTCTTGAAATGGTGGCAACACTCTGCCCTAAATGGAAGGTTCCTAGCCGGTTCTATTTTGCCAGAGTTGCGGTTCCAGCACTACATGAAGATGTGCTGGAGGTGATTGGGGCAGATTTGCAGAGGAGTGCTGTTCACAATATACATCTGACAACAGACATGTGGAGCAGTTGCGCAGCCACTGATTACATGTGCATCACTGCACACTGGGTCTCTTTTTCAGGGGTTAAAGCAAAGATAAACGCAGGTGTTGACGAGGACAAAGTTTATAAAGCTGCTCGGAAACATGCAACAATAGCCATGTTTGCCATGGAGAAAAGTCAAACAGCAGAAAACATTTTGCATGAGTTTAACACAAAGGTCTTTGAATGGCTGTCCCCAAGAAAACGCATGATTGGTTATGTTTCCACGGATAATGGCGCCAATGTAGTTAAGGCCATGGATATGGGTAACTATTTCAGAGTGCCGTGTCTGGCGCACTGTTTAAACCTGGTTGTTAAAAAATTCTTGAGTGAAGAAAGTCCAGTCTCCGAGTTACTGATGACCACCTGCCGAAGAATGTGCACACATTTCAACCATTCTTTTAAGGCCCGGAAGTAGCTGAGGTGCCTGCAACATGAACGTAAATTGCCAGTGAAAGCACTCATCCAGGAGGTGGCAACGTTGGAACTCAACCTTCTACATGCTTGAGCGACTGTATGAGCAGTATGCGGTAGTCAATCAGTATTTCTTTAAACTGGGTACACCTATGATTGACATGAGGATACAGGTGGATTAATGGCACCTAGTTAAAAGCCTGACAGACATGCTTTGTCCTTTTGAGGTCTTCACGCGTGCAGTCAGCAGGGAGGACTGTAATTTGGGAAAAGCTATCCCATTGTTGAGCATGCTAGAGCACCAACTGAAGGCGGTGTGTTCTAAGTTTGAAAAAGATGGAAAGGAAGAAGCATATGAGTTGGCGGAGAAGTTATTACACCGCCTACTTGGCGATGGTCGTCTTGAAATGATCAAGACAGAACAGCATTCCATTTGTGCTACTATTCTGGATCCACGGAACAAAAAGGCAGTGGCAGGCAGAGTATTCTTTCCTTTTGATGACGCAGATGTTACAAAGTACAAACATTGGCTAGCTGTGTCAGCCACTCGGTTTGAAAGAGAACGGCAGGAAATTGAAGGAAAAGGCAGTACATCAGCATCAGCAGGCCGTCCGCAGTCAAAAAAATCCACTTCTGCATTTGTGGCTGTGGCAGAAGTGAGTGATTTTCCCTCTCAGCCGTTAACGACACCAGCAACCGTATCATCTGCACCAGACACAAGAGAAATATTGGGTGATGAAGAGGATTGGCTAACTCAGCTTGGGTTTGCTTCTGAAATGGTCCCAGAAAAAAAGTAAGCAAAGTGGAGGAACCCGGGAGAACCTTGAGTTGATGGTGCAGGCCTATCTGAATGACTCAACAGAGGTCCATCTTTCTCATGACCCACTGGCGTATTGGCATGGGAAAACAGTTGTGTGGCCAAAGATCACCAACCTGGCTATAAATTACTTGTCTTGCCCACTCGCAAGTGTGTCTTCTGAACGTGTTTTCAGTGCTGCTGGTGGCATTGTAACTTCCAAAAGGACCCGCCTCTCGCCCAAAAATGTGGAGAGGTTAACAATGATCAAGATGAATCAGCACCTCATACCACCAGATTACAAAATACGAGAATGCACGCAGGAAGAAGACGAGGAGGACACCAACTTAGATGAGGGAAGTTCTTCTCTGTTAAGTGACCTACTCCCGTATGAATTCGCAGAGTTTGAGGACAAGCTCTTCTTCCATGACACCGAGCCCTGAAAATGAGTCAATGAATCACTAACTTTCTTTTTCGTCCTTATTCACTTTTATTCCTGTGTGTCTGTCTTTCTTTGTTTTGCAAAATCTATATAAAAAAACTTTAATCACCTAATCACAAAAACAAGCCCATCAGCAGAACTGTCTTCACTTATTTGCTTATGGATTTGAAGGTGCCGCAGTCTGCATTCCTCATGTTCACCAGTTCACAAGAACATGCTCCTCTATCCTCCTCCTCCTCCAGACTCCTATTTCCCTCAAAGCAGATGGCTGGATTACGGCCAATGAAGAAAGACTGTGCACTTGTGGGGGTGTTCTACTTCTTTGCGGGTGAGTTGACGGGTCTGGGGCCATTGCTGGGAAGGTCTAATACCGGCTAAAATTGGTTTGGAGAAAATCGGATCAGAAAAAGATTTTGCGCTTTTGATCACTTGCCTGTCTTTGGGGTGCAGTTTGGCGGGCTTTTAGGTTGTTGTGGGTGGGTTTTGGGGTCTGGGAGCACTGCTGGCACGGTCTAATGTTGATTGCATTTGTTTTTCAGGAAATCCATGGTGGAAAAGGGAAGTTAGGGCCTAGCTGCAGAGCGCATTTGGACTGAATTCCAGGTAGTAGGCCCATTTTTGCTTTTTGCCTGTTTGGGGGTGTTCTGCTTTTTTGCGGGTGGCTGAAGAGGTCTGGGGCCATTGCTGGGAAGGTCTAATACCAGATAAAAGTGGTTTGGACAAAATCGGAGGTGAATGTTTTTTGCGTTTTTGCTGACTTGCTTGTCTTTGAGGTGCTGTTTGGGGGGTTCTGTGTGTTTGTGGGTGGGTTTTGGGGTCTGGTAACACTGCTGGGTATGTATAGTTTTGATTGCAAGAGGTTTGAAGCAAATCCATGATGGCAAAGGGGAGTTAGGGCCTAGCTGCAGAGAGAGCGTGGAGTGATTTTGGAAATTTGCCTTAAAATTTCTAAGTCCCCATTTTTTTAGTTTTGCTTTTTGGCTGTTTGGGGGTCTTCTACTTCTTTCCGCCTGGGTTGACGGGTCCGGGGCCATTGCTGGGAAGGTCTAATACCGGCTAAAAGTGGTTTGGAGAAAATCGGATCAGAAAAAGATTTTGCGCTTTTGATCACTTCCCTGTCTTTGGGGTGCTGTTTGGCGGGCTTTTAGGTTGTTGTGGGTGGATTTTGGGGTCTGGGAGCACTGCTGGGAAGGTCTAATTTTGCTCTAAAACACAGTTTACAGTACACCTAGCTTGAGGAGAAGGATCCGCTAAATTAATTCGACCATACTTAAATATCCTTCAAAAGGAGACTCCGACAGAGTAGGCACTTTCAAAAATATTGTACTGTCTATTAGGAAACTCAAAGTGTGACTTTATGCGCTACACAGCGTACATACCTTATATTTATTTGTCAGTGGTGTTCTAATATCACTTCCTGTTTTTCCATCAATAATTACAGGCCGGGTTTCAGCCTGTGCAATGGGAAAAAAAGGATGAAGTCAGGCTTCACATTAGCGAGCCGCAATTCAGCATCCGCCAGGCAGGCAGTGGACAGGGTGTCTTCTGGTCACCAACATTGATGGACGGAGCGTCAGATGGAATGGAGGAGTCCCGCTAATAAGAGGAATGGTTGGATGCATGCAACTTACCAAATTCAACAGGACAACTACAAAAACATACAGATACAGTATCCGTTCTTTTCTAATTATCTTTTAAGTAATGTTATTGCTGTGAACTTCTATGAGTGTGACTCTGCATTTCTTTGATCTCTGCTTCTAAATTCATCCCTACAGCCATTCTATAGGTTTACTTCTGCTATTTTTTAAACCTAATTTAATGTAAGCAGTGTTTCTCTGAGTGCAGAGATCGACAAGTGAAAACGCATAATTATTACTGCAGCCCTGTACTGTCGCATTCTTTCATTCACGGTTGTCGAAAGTACTACTTACTTTTCAGTAACCATGCATGCAGTAGTGCATGCACTTCCTTTATGTCACTTACAAGATTAATGGCTAGCTTTGTACCCAAAGATTTGTTTATCTTCAATTATTGTTTGTCCATGCTGTGCTTTTTTTTTCTTCTCTCAGCAAAACTCTCCCAAAAAACCCCATTCCAATCCATTTTCCAAACCCTAACCCTCTTCCCCCGGGCTGTGTGGTTTTGATTGATGTGTGACTAAATGACAGCAATAATTCCACACACTTGCTGGGGAGGATAAGGTCATAGCAACAGGCTGGTGAAGGAATCTGAGGATATATTCTTACTCAGCTTGACACTGAGTCACTATTGGCAAATGAAAGCAGATTTTCATGTGCGCCATCAACTTGATTGGTCATCAAGAACATCCTCCTACTAGACGTGGCAAATTAATATTACGCTGCTGTGTCCTTCACCTTCAGTACTATTTCTTGTAGTAGTAGCCAATGTCAAAGAAATTCAACGCAAGTACTTTCAATACTTTACCATTTGTTCGGCTACATTGTGGCACTGTTCTAGTGTACTGTCACCTGCTATATTCTCTATCGTACCGTTCTAATGCTACGGTAAGGACAAACAAGGTTTTATTTTATTTTTTCAGATGCTGCAACTGCCACTGTGTAACACCACAAGTACCACCGCAATGATGACATTTCATCCGCCCAGGATTGCCAACCTTAATAGCCATTTCCCGTGCAGCCAGCCCTGTGCCTAGCCCTATTTCCAAACACAAATTACAGGTAAGATAAGCGTTTGGGGGGAGGTAGTATAATGGAGTATTAGGAGAGACAATAGACTGAAGGTCCTAGGACTATTGAATTCACTTACTCTGTGACAGGCACTTAGTTTTGAAAACATTTGGTCAATTACTAGTACTTACACAACTTGAATCAAGATGCTACTTAAGTTTCAGGAAAACAAACTTACTGTTAACCCCCACCCACCAGCCTCAAAAGCAGTAAAAAACACGTATGCTAAGATAAAGTTTAAAGTATATTTATATATCCCTAACATAAATATTCTCCCGCAAGACCCAACCCACCCCCCTCCCAAACCCCAACGAATGTCCAAGTCCCAAAAAATAGAAAACCCAACTCCCAATTCCCACCCCCAGAAGTCTTTAAAAAAGGGGCAAGGGACAGTCTCCTCCTCCTACTGCTGGCTGCTGCTGTTGAATTTTCGGGCCAGGTCTGCATGCTCCTTGCGGAGGGTCTCGAGCAGGGTTTTGGTGTTGAGGAGCTCCTGCTCGAGGTAGGACACCCTCAGTGAAAGGCAGTGCTCGCGTGCCTTGCACCTGCTGTGGGGGGCAGCTGATTTCTTTGCTGCTCGGCGGTGGCTGCGGTACCCCGGCTCCGTACCGCTGGAGACCTGCTGCGCTGACTGGCTGACCCAGGGAGCGCGGAGGAGGATGCACGTGTCGCCGTGGATGTTGTCGATGTACTGTGCGTGTCCTCCTTCTCCTGGGCCACCAACCGCCGATATTCGGCGACAGTGGCCTCCAGCCTCCGTTGCCGGGCCCTGTTAGCCAGCTCCTTCCATGTTGGTTTGGAAGGAGCATCTATATGAAGAAAGAAAGACATAGTCTGTAACCAATGCTCTTTAAGATTAACACAAAATGATTAAGCAGAAAGTTGTGTCACAGTAGAACTAGCAACTTGCAAGCGCAGTACATAACTATATTGTGGCCAGTATCTATCTAACCTCCCACTTCTTCATCCTTGCTCTAACATTAGTGGGAGTTTAAGGAATCAATTCTACGAGCCCTATGGACTCACTCCATTAGACTCGACTATGACAGTACACCAGTCTTATTCTTATTCTTCTCTCTTGTTTAGCAAAATTGGTCCGTTAACTTCTGCAAGCCAGCATAATGCCAGCGCAGTCAACTTGCACCCGAGAAAAACAGACGCCCGCCATGATGAGTGAGACAGACTTGCGTTACTGTACCAGTCCAGTACATGCAGGTGGTGATGCTCTTACTTTTCTATTATGGTGGCACTGAGAATACTCTGTTACAAGGGCTACTGCTTAATTAATTTAACTTTCACCCTACAGTGCCAATGAATACTAGAAAAGGAAAATGAAAAAGATAAATAATCTGATTATCTAACACTGCACATGGTATGTATTTGCTTACATATGGGATGACGTTAGGTGCTTTGCTTTTTATTAAGTGAACAGTGATACATCCACACATGAATGACCGAGTTCTACTAAACTTATTAACAGAGGTAGTGAGTGGCCATCGTAATAGCCGGATATATGCTGTGCTTGCAATACAAACTACTGCTACTATTCATGGTAGTATTCGGACAAAATTACAACTTCTTTTCCTTGCCTTTCCTACACTGGGACGGACGTGCGGGTGCGGTGTTACATGCTCTTCAAAGTAACACTTAGTTCATCCAGTGACCGTCTACTCTCTCTAGATACACATATGCTATCTAAGAGTCATATAGTACCATGATCCAGGCATCCATCCATTCAAACTATATGTCAATCATTCTTCTTCATGTCTCTCATCTGGACAAACCTTACGTTTTCTCACGGGAAAACAACCTTTTTATTTTATTTGGGAAACCGCAAGCCATACATCCGTGCTTGACTTGCATTTGAATTTCAACCAAAGCATAAATTGCGCACACATACAGTTTCTGTTTCACCCACCCAGGCTGTTCTCCTTCCACCCATCCTTGCTTCATCCTTCACCCAGCCATGCATCATATTCCTTCCCAGCCACCTCGGGCACCAATCAAACACGTATCATTCTTCTTTGTCAGTCATCATTACTTTTAACTTGCTCGTCCTTCCACACTTACTTACACCCTTCTTTCGCTTTTCGTTCATCCCATTAATCAAGTTCATCTCAGATCTGATTTGGATTCTCGAAAAAAAATTCACCGCTGAGGTGAAGTAAATTTTGAGGAGGCTCCTACTTGGTTGATAAAAAACTTTGTTCTAAATTTGAAAGTCTGCTTAACAGTATAGTAACTTAACTGTAGAACATATATACTACACCCGTGCAGAGAGCACACTATGCAGTCTGCAATCTCAATAAGTAAGGAATATAAGAGCTTACCACTGCCCGCCACTACCGTGGCAACCCGCACAGCAGTTTCGTTCGGCATTTGCACCGCCTCCTCACCAGAACTGTCCTCCACCTGCGCGCTGGGCCCAGCACCAGATGTTCCACCTACAAAGTACATTTAAGAATGTTAGATGTGATAGACATACACCACTCACTAGTATTTTGTCTAGGAATGAAGAAATGTGAATACAGAAACCAATTTCATAATTTGTGACTGTCTACTCTAAAGTAAAAATATCCCTTTTTCCAGGGAAGTGTGTTGCCTTGTCTTGCTGCACTTTTTGGCACAACTGATGAATGCTTGCTTTTTAACACGCACCATTTTTCTCATAACAGACAGAAGCTTCACTTCTAAGAACAAATCATTATCAGTAGGACGTAGTGACCAATGATTCAGCACCAAAAAGAAAAATTAAAGTTGAAACCAGGTGAGGGCTCGGCTCGCCCACAATAAATGTGTGAAATAAATCACTAAGCACTTTCCCATTTTTAATCAACCGTTTATGTTTTATGACAAGCTTGATTTTAATAAATACTTTTACTTTTAATAAAGCTTTAAAACTTAAATAGACTCTGTGGTTTTTGGTCAAGAGTGACTGAGCAAAAGGTTTTGCAATTTCCAAGCATGAGTCCGTGCCTCTGACACTTCTGGACTCTGACTCCGTACTTTTGCCCTGCGTTGGATAATCATCATTGAGGATCAATCATCGATGAATTCGGAAGCTAAATGACTCTGCCACACTATCTAGTCAGTAAGGAGATTGGGGGTTCTTCAAAGTCTGATATCACTGATGTATGTGGAAAGTCTACCTGCGCCTATTATAATTGAAAAACAATGCACTATTAAGTGACCATAGTTCTGTTTGTGCAGATTTGTCCCTGCAACAGTAGTAGTATGGATTGTCCTCCTATCCAAACCAAAAGTAAAGTAGTATCTTATTCTTTCTTGGTGGTCATTCACCTTTTTATTGTTGGTAATTGTCAAAGCATAAACATTTAGAAGACTTGAAAAGACATTATGGACAATCCCAGAGGACTGCACTCAGTGCATAGAGCTATTACTGACTAGAATGGGAGTTTCGTTTAACACCTTTTGCCAAATGTGCAATCTTAGTTAGCTACACAGACAGACTAATAAGAATAATCTAGTAATACCACAGGGAGTCATAGTAGAGGCAGGATAAGAATTTAGATACAGTCTACAAGAAGATCAAAGACGATTTAGAAAAAATCAAATGAGGAACGCTAGGAAAAAATAGGTACTCTATATTAAAATTAAAACTTACTGGGGCCAGCAAAGGAGCCCTTGCCTGACCGATCCTGGCCTTGAATAGCAGCAGCAGCCAATGACCCCTCCTCCTCTGTCCTCTTGCCCCTGGGGGGAGCTGATGTACAACATGAAAGAAAGAAAGACCCGAAAACATGGATGATTGTTGTCAACCAAATCAAACATTTCAAAAGAACAATAACAAAATATTTTGGCAAAATAGCAAATAGACAACTATTCCACGGGATATATTGACCTATCTCATGTGGTCTACTACGATATTAGTATTGCTTGATTTGCGGACCGTCGACTTGGAAAGTTATGTAACTCACTAAACAAACTACTAAAAAGGTTCGCCTAGGACTGGTAGGCAGCAGTCCACAGCACGCGAAGTGACAGACAAACTCCATCGTGATTGCAGAACAGCGACAACACTAAAAAGTTTCCTACTACATTAACCAGTCATTAAAATACTCAAACTATCAATCCACCACCACTATTTCTTCTTATTGCCAGGTGTACAAAAGAAGGACTGGACTTGAGTCTGTAGGGGCAGATTTACAAGCCCCTTGCGGCTCTTTTGCTCCATTGTTGCGTGACTTTTGTGACGCAGCGGCAGAACAAAAGAGGCGCCATGGTGCGGCGTATATTAACAATGTGACGCATATGGGAGATGCATCACGTTGTAAAGCCCTGGGTCATCAGGGGGCGTTCCGGCGCAAGGGAGGGCGTTCCTGCGCAGGAACGCATCCTAAAAGTGGCTGAGGGAAATCTACAAGATTTCAATCAGTCACTTTTAGGACAATGATGCGTGACTCAAACCCTGCGCCTGCTTGAAGCAGACTTACGGCTTGACGCAGCATTGGGGAGATAGGACACCCCAGAGCATTGCTGGAACTGCGCCATCGTTGTGACGCAACTCCAGCAATGCGCCGCCTTTACGGCACAGATGTGTAACGCTTCGGTGACGTTTTGCAGGGATGCGCCGGTAATTGAAAATATGACCCTTAGTGTCTAGCATTACGCAGTTCTTTACACTACACTCATACATAATTTCTTAGGCCAATGAAATGAACACAAAATCGAAAACAAATAAGCATAGTAGCAACGCTACTGAGAAGGAGAGCAGTGCACCTGAAATGCACAGAAGATTTTGAAATATAATTTACCTACAATGTAATCGGCAGCATTATTGCTCTTGGTAAAAAACAAAAATTTGCAATATAATAACACACAGAGCGGGAGAAAACAGAGTAGTGATGAAATAGCTAGAAATAGCTACTACTACTCACCAAGCCCGGGGATCTCGATGCCGAGCACGTCCAGCAAGTCGCGTTCCCGGTTCAGGAGATCCGTCCAGCGGTGGGTGGCCTGGTTGTAGGTGCGCCGGACCCCAGAGTGTTCAAACATGGCCCGGCACACCTTCTCCCACCGCTTCCGGCGCTCCCAGGGCCCGTAGCCGGTAGCGATCTTGCCGCCTGCCATGATGGTCCTGGGGAGGCGGCGCTGGACATAAAAGACTAGTGTGGCCACCTCCTCCGCACTAAAAATCTCCCGAGCTATAACTTCCTCCCCCCTCAAACGCCCGCACGGGAGCTGGGCACGGGGTGCGGGACTCTTCCCCTTCGCGGGCTGCTTCCCGGCTCCCGTTACCATGGTCTGGGCAGAAAGGAAGGTAAATAATAAGGAAGAAATAGAATAGGGAAGAAGAAAAGAAAAGAGCTAAAAAAAGTAGTTTAAAATTAACCAAAAGTAGCAGAAAACACAAAAATATAGAGCTAGAAAAATAGAGGGATAGATAATAAGTAAAATAGATCAACAAAAACTTCAAACAAGCAAAGGATGGCAGAGATTGACAGGGGATACAGAAAGCATGCCCAGAACCATAGCAATGAATGAAAAACAAGATGGCCGCGCCTGTTCACGACCGCGTGGGTAAGTTCGCGCGAGATTTCTCCCGCGAACACACGCGAACATGTAATAGCGAGCCGCACACCTGCGAGATTACACATAGCGCCCGGAAACAGAATTACGTCACGCAAACAAGATGGCCGCGCCCATGTACGACCGCTAGGGTAACTTCGCAAACGTTGCGCTACAAGCGGCTTGCGAACATGCAAAAAATCACGCGAACAAACACGCCGCAAAAAAACCAAATCGTGTATTCGCACAAATACGCGGCTTCCGAAATCGATCTCGCCCGAATTCGCGCCCCACGAATCGCGCGAAATTGCAGAAAAACGATTTTTGCAAAACTGAAAGCACTCAGCAGGTGCAAAAGTTCAATCTTATCATTAGTAACCATTCCCTCTAGTGCTTCCTGAGGGGCCCCTCCAAAGTTCAGTTGCCTACTTGCAACTATTCTATGACCCTGCTCTGACCCTCACAGCAGGCTCAGAGAATAGCTACAAGTATGCCACAAAGGTCCTGCTAAAAAAAATTAGACTGCAACAGAAAGCAATTACAGATAAGGAAGCAGGTGCCAGACTGGAAGTTCAAATTCAGTGACACATTAATCAATCAGCTCCTAATTCATTCATGTAAGTTGAGGCGGGGCAGGTGTGCTTTTCCCCCCATAATCTACAGTGATGAAACAGAGGGTGGCATGGGTGAGCCAGAGGGTGGCAGTGGTGAAACAGAGGGTGGCAGTGGTGAAAAAGAGGGTGCTGTGATGAACCAGACGTAGAAACAACATGGTCGCGACCGTTGCTACGTGACAAGTAAGTTTGCGTTTGCGAACTGGTAAAAAACCCTTGCGAAACGGCAGAAACACTTGCGAACCCCCCAAAAAAAATCCGCAGATTTCGCGAGTTCGCCAATTTTGCAGATTGCGAATCCGTAAATACGCAATTTTGCGGATTGCCAACCCGCAAAATTCGCCCATGCTTACTCGCAGACATCCAAACAGGTGAACATGCAGAGACCAGGTAAATGCTGCTTTTTTTATATCTCAGTGATTTAACCCTCTAGTGGGCGCCGCGATGGACAGCGGTTGTAGAGCATTGTGGTCCATGTAGTCAGCTTTTCAATTATTACCCCTCAGTGGTTGATGTCCGTAGTTACAGTCAGTGCAAGTTACCATGATCCCCTTGCACACCATTTTGAAGCGTGCTGGGAACTCTACCGGGATTCAGTCCTGGTGGCAGCCGCTGCCCTGTTGCCTTCGCCAAATCCCTCCATGGTTCTTTTTCGGGCAGTGATGGCTCGCTTTTTCAAGTGGTGCGTCGCTCTGCGGTTTGAACCATGCCGCCTTATATTACACAACCTCTCCTTGCAGAAGAGCATGAGTCGCACACATCGTGGTGATTTCTACAAATTTATTTCCGCTCCCATAATTCTAATGCATTTCGGCCAAACTTTGGCCTTTGTCAGGGATGGAGCTCGCAGACATCCAAACAGCCGAACATGCAGAGACCAGGTAAATGCTGCTTTTCTTATATGTCAGTGATTTAACCCTCTAGTGGGTGCCGCGATGGACTGCGGTTTTAGAGCATTGTGGTCCATGTAGTCAGCTTTTCAATTATTACCCCTCAGTGGGTGATGTCCGTAGTTACAGTCAGTGCAAGTTACCATGATCCCCTTGCACACCATTTTGAAGCGTGCTGGGAACTCTACCGGGATTCAGTCCTGGTGGCAGCCGCTGCCCTGTTGCCTTCGCCAAATCCCTCCATGGTTCTTTTTCGGGCAGTGATGGCACGCTTTTCCAAGTGGTGCGTCTCTCCGCGGTTTGAACCATGCCGCCTTATATTACACAACCTCTCCTTGCAGAAGAGCATAAGCCGCACTCATTGTGGTGATTTCAACAAATGTATTTCCGCTCCCATAATTCTAATGCATTTCGGCCAAACTTTGACCTTCATCAGAGATGGAGCTCGCAGACGTCCAAACAGCCGAACATGCAGAAACCAGGTAAATGCTGCTTTTTTTATATCTCAGTGATTTAACCCTCTAGTGGGCGCCACGATGGACTGCGGTTTTAGAGCATTGTAATCCATGTAGTCAGCTTTTCAATTATTACCCCTCAGTGGGTGATGTCCGTAGTTACAGTCAGTGCAAGTTACCACGATCCCCTTGCACACCATTTTGAAGCGTGCTATATAAACGTTCTCGCCACACAAACAATCCCACTCAAAGGTAATTGACGATGAGAAGACCCTTGTACGGGTGCAATTTCTTCAGTGCTTTATTGTGCATAAAATCTCGCCCAGCAAGTCCGCCATGACGCGTTTCGCCTCCTCCAAGAGGCTTGATCACATGACATGTCATCGACATAGGGGAGGGTATTTAAAGTACAAAAGTGTGCGAGAATGGCTCAATTCCGTGTAAACATTGTACGGAAACTGAAGATATACTCTTCTATAATTCCATTTGATTGAATAAAAGACATAGGGTCAGATGTAGGTAGCCAAATACCGGTCGGTAATGGCCAAAAATACTATATTTCGGCCGTTACCGACCGGTATTTGGCTTTTGAGATGTAGGAGGCCAAAAACAAATGATTCGGTAAATACGAATCGGTAATTTACCGATTCGGAATTTACCGAATCAGAATTTAGCAATTCGGAATTTACCGAATCTGCATTTTCCGAATCGGTGAATAAGAAATGGCAAAACATGAGTATTGAGATGTAGGAAACATCTTAAATACTGAATTTCATGAAATTCGGTATTTAAGAGTCGGTAATTACCATGGATTGAAAGCAGGTGATAACCAGATGCAGGCTATAAAAAAGGCCCCAAAATACAACAGTGTGATCAGAATGGCGGCATTCTACGTGATAGCAATGAGGCTACGGCTACAGGCAGCAGGAGAGAGGGTCTGGCTAAGGGAGGAGCAAGTCTACAGACAGCGGATAATGCGCTTCTAACTTACTGAGGCAGAGATCTTGCAAAGGTACAGGCTACACCCCCAAACCATCCGGGACTTTATCAGGGACCTGCACCCCCTTTTGGAGCACCCAACCCAAAGGGCGCACTCCATCCCACCCCATGTGCAGGTGCTCTGTAGCCTACACCTGCTTGCATCTGGGAGTTACCAGGGGGTGATTGATGCGGTAGGTGGGGGTCGCAGAGCTGCCTGTCCCGTTTCTTCCGGAAGTTCCTAGAGGCCATGATGCAGAGAATGCATCACTACATCTGCTTCCCTAACACACACGCAGAACTGCTACAGACCAAGACTGACTTCTATCAACTGGCACACTTCCCACAAGTCATCGGCTTCATTGATGGCACCCACATCCCAATCTGCCCACCTGCTGCCACAGAGTACATTTACAGAAACAGAAAGTCCACCCACTCAATAAATGTGCAGGTGATCTGCGACGCTGGCAACATAATTATGGACATTGTGGCCAAATTTCCAGGGAGCACCCACGACTCCTACATATTCCAGATCAGTGGGATCTACACACGCCTGTCTGCTGGAGAATTTGGGGAAGGGTACCTGCTAGGTAAATCACTGTAACACACCCTGATTATAACTGCAGCGGAATGTTTGAAATGGTATGTAACTAATGCCACTCTCTTTCCCACCTAGGCGATAGCGTTTATGCTCTGCGGTCCTTTGTTCTCACTCCCTACATGAACCCATCAACCCGGAGTCAGAAACGTTACAATGTGGCACACATAGCAACACGCAAAGTTGTGAAGCGAACATTTGGACTCTTAAAAAGCAGGTTCCGCTGCCTCCACAAGAGCAGAAGTGCACGTCAGGACACACTCATCATCGGCTGTAAAATCATTGCAACCTGTGCCATGCTGCACAACCTTGCCACCAAGAAAGACACAGAAGTTGATATGACTTATCATGAGGACATTGATGATGGAACTGAACAGCCAGAGCCCCATGCAGCAGGAGTAGTGCCAGCAACAGATGGGAGACTGAGACGGGCAGAGATCACACGCAGCTATTTTTAAGTAAGTTAGGAGACACAGCCAGGCGTTGAATGTGAATGACGTAGTTTAATGGGCCCTACGGCAAATGACAAATGGCACACCATGGTAGTCAAATTTGTGACAACCTAACTAGGCGGTCACGGGTTACTTTACCCTAACATGTTCTCTGGAGTGTGGGCAGCATTAATGTCTGCGCCCAGGCACAACAGTGCGGGATGCCCGAGGCTGGGTTTCAACAATGGCTGTTGAGTCAGGGCCTGCAGATTGCCGCCTGCTGCTCCTCCGTATGTCCTGTATGGGTGTGCTACTGCTGCTCCTGCTGGTGGTGTCTTCAGTGTCCCCTACACCTAGCTCACCAGCATCAGATGTCAACCTCCCCATCCCCCTAGAGACATCTGCGCAGCAGTGAACAAGCCCCTCTTGCATCGCCACAGAGCGCCTACATAGCAGGGAAGTGGAAGTTGCCAAACGGTTCACCGCCTTGGTGTGATGCTGCATACACTGCCTCTCCCGGCGCCTTTGTGTGCGGTCCTCGTCAAGTTTATCGCAGAGGGCCATCATGGATTGGGACATGTCCCGCATTCCCCCTGCCATTTCCCTCATGCTCTCAACCATGGAGTTGATGCCCTGGTTCATATTGCCCATTTGGTTGTTTAATTGGCACATCTGTCTCTGCATTGATAGTATGCCTTTTGCCTGCAGGCGCTGCACTTTCACCATTGTGCGCTCCAGCCCGCAGAAGACCCCGTCACCACGCCCAGTTGTGCTGCTCTCCTGGACCCTACGGCATCTTGCACGTGTGTGCACACCTTCTGACCCGGACTGCAGCCCAGCATTGTTTGTCTCCAATGGAGCAGTTTGGGTGTCACCCTCCATTTTCTCCGCAGAAGACGTCGCCATGAGTTGGAGAGGGGGTACATGATGCCTTATGGGCCTTACCACTTCCGATGACTCTGCAGCTGGTGAGGGAGACTGTGCTGGTGGGTCCTGCTGTGGTGAATCATACAGCAGAGGCGATGATGGCTGTGCTATTGTGCCTGCCTCTGGTGTGGTAGCTGCCTGTGCTGTGGCTGCGAGTGGTGTTTTAGTGCTTTGCCCTGCACTCCTGCTTGCATCCTCAATCCTTTACTTCTATGCCCTTTGCTCCCTCTTCTGCGCTGTCCTGCGTGATGACCCTCCTGTGGACAGATATAGACATTGGCTTAGTGGTCCTTGAACCCTGTATTTCAATATTAAATTACAATCCTGTGACAAAATAGCAATGTCCTCAACTGCTTCTGAATGTAGTGTGTGGCATGCCTTGCTGTTTTGTGTGGTGACTGTACTGATGTATGTTTGAATGACTACCTCTCCCATGATGCATTGCTGGTGTCTCCCAAAACCTGTACTGGAGTGTGAAACCCACAGCCACATTGGGGAAGGGGGTGAGGGAAGGGGAGGGGGATTGCTGACCATGCTCTTTACCTTGTTTTGTTGCAGCCCGGGCTGAGCTGTCAGCATCCTCGATCCCAAAAACACTCTCGGGCTCCAGGGTGGACTCCACCAACTGCTCTAGGTCTGTAAGGGCAGGTGCCCCGCTCCTTCCTCCCCCTGTGGCACTGGCCTCCTTCTTCTGTGCTGCCAGCTTATTTGTTATGATCCTAAGATCATACCAGCATTTTTTTAGGTCATCTACGTCTCGTGTGGTCACCCCTATTGCATTTACCTTCGCCTGGATTCCCAGCCAGGTGTTCCTTTTCACAGCCTCTGCTACCTGCAGAGACAGTTTTCCAAATAGCTGGGTGTGGTGTTTCACCACCTCCTCCACCAACACCTGCAGTTCACCTGTGCTGAACTTTAACTTTCTTTTGCGGTCTGCTACTTCCCTCTGTGCGTCCTGGGAATCCACCCTGCACTTCTGCTCTGCTCAGTACAGCCAGTAGCTCTCCAGATTGTTCAGTTAGTCTGCATCTGCATGGGTGTGGCCACTTCCTGGTTGTGGGTTGGGATGGATGCACAGGGTTGGTTGGTTCCTCTGTTGCTTGGTTGTGGGGTGGGGTCGATGCACATGATTGGTTGAATCCTCAATTGCTTGTATTTTGTATCTCCGATTCGGTATTTACCGAATCGGTATTTAGCGAATCGGTAAATTCCCATTCATTCCAATGGGCCTGGAGGCCCATTGGAATGAATGGGAATTACCGATTCGGTATTTACCGATTCGGTAAATACTGATTCGGTAAATACCGAATCGGAGATTCTGAATTTTACTGATACGTTACATTTTAACGAATGATTTGCTACATCACATTTACCGATTCAAAAATACCGAATCAGTAAAATTCGGTATTTTAGAATCGGTAAAATGGGATTACCTACATCTGGCTCATAGTGTCTAAAATCAATAATCCAACACAGTACGAAAATTCTGACTGTAAAAAGAACATTATATACATTTGTAAAAAATATAGAAGAGGTTTTTTACATGAGAATAAATATATAAATACATAAATATAAATATTCATACTAGAAATGTGATGTTAAAAACAATTATATTCAGATTCGTAAATATTTCATCTAATTTACCTCTGATGAAAAAATATATCGTGTTTCCTTAAAAATAAACCCCAAGTGGGCCAATATGTACATTTAGCCATCCAACTATAAATCCTGTATTAGGAACTCATTTAATGCCCTCCTTAAAGTGCTGTAGACAAAATAAATAAATTAGTGCTTGTGCCTATTAACCATAAAATCCTAAAATGCTAAATCTGTGTAAACATATAGATGAAACTTGTGCATATAATAAAATCAGGGAATGAAAGTGTCACACTCTCTTAGTTGTTATTCATTTCTGTAACGACCATCCTCAATGTGGCAATCTGCAATCCTGTTACAAAGAGATAGGCCTACCAGTTTAGTTCTAAAGACAGGTATACATATCCTCGCTGGCGTTCAATCCCCCTTGGTTTTAGTTGTCTAATTCCAATATGTATCGGGTCTCAAGGAGACGCAGCCTAGCTTCTCTGTCTCCTCCACGTTTTAGGGGCAATACTGTATCAATTAAAAAGTATTGAAGATGCTTAGGATAACTGTCATGTCTTAGCTCAAAGTGGCGCGCCACGGGGTAAGCCTGATCCTTTCCTGTAATGACCCTAATGTGCTGCAGGATCCTTTTGTGGGCTGGCAGTTGGGTGCTGCCCACATATCTTAACCCACATGGACACTGCTGCACATAGACCGCGTAGTCAGTTTTACAGGTTAATCTCTTATTGATAGGTACTGGTTCAGTTCTAAAAGGACTGGTAAAATGGGTCTTATTACAACCGTATCTGCAAGCTTTACATGTTTAGCATTTTTTGAAGCCTCTACTTAGCGCCATCCATGTGCTTGACATGGATACTTCTGGGCTATTGCTTACCAAGACAATACCCATGGAGGGAGATTTTCTAAAGGTTAATTCAGGCTTGTTGGCAACCAGACTACCTATAACAGGGTCTCCCTTTACCAAATTCCAATTTCTATAGAAGATTTTCCTGATTTCAGAGTGCTGTCTGTTATAACTTAAAATGACTCTGGACTGTATCTTTGGTTGTGTGTTGTTAGACTTAACCACTGCGTTTTTGGAAATTAGCGCCTGATGTCTAATTAAGATTTTTGTGCACTCAATAGCCTTATTGAGTATCTCCTCAGAGTACCCTCTCTCCAAAAATCTCATTTTACTTGCTTCCTGTGCTTTAATGCATTATTGAATCGGAACGACAAATTCTTCTGATACGCAGCATCTCCCCGTTGATCAGTCCATGCTCCCTTAATTGCCAAGATATTACTCTTTCTATAACAAAGTGGATCCCCCAATTGAGATTCCGCTTCCTTTATATACATAGGGCGTGGCCATAGAACGATGTTCCCACCTTTATCTGATTGTCTCACAATAATGTTCCGGTCGGATTCAAGCTTTTTAATCATATGTCTGTAGCATTGGTTTTGTTTGTTCATAAGCAAAATGCTTTTTATTTGTGGCAACATATAATTTTTTCAGATCTTGAGTGATCAATTCTTGTTAAACATCCAGGTTATCATGTATCATGACAGGTTGAAACACTGATTTCGGTTTAAAGGGAGCATTACATGTCTGTAAGATTGTTCCCTTCATTTTGAAGTGACCAAATGTCCTCAAACATCAGGCGCTCTCCTGCAGTTAGTAGGGATGGGCTGCTGGGTGTTTCACTTCGAGTCTTTCTATATGGTTGTAGATGGTGGAACTTGCTCAGTTTTAACTTTCTTACAAATCTATATGCTTCCATGCATGTGTTTGCATAATTGAAGTTACACGGTGGACAATTTGTCAGCCCCAAACCTAGGACTGCTTCATCTTTCTGTGTTAGCTTCATATCTGTAAGGGTGATTACAGTGTTGGGGCGGATGGTTGGATTTTGGAATCTGTTCCATTTGCCCCTTGTCACTTTCTTTTCTCCGCTTTTCTTTTCTTTTGCGGGATTTGCGTCTTTGGTGCCGCTTGTGGTTGGCCCTTTGTTGTTTGATTTGCTGCCTGTTTGTACTCTGGGTCTCAGCGTGTCCTGGCTATCTTGGCAAAGGCAGTTTACCTCCTGCGCCAGGGACAGCGTTGTAACCCCCACCTTTGTGCACTTGCAGGGTCTCCCTCTGGGTCACTTTTAGCTGCGAAGCTAAGATCTGTAGATGAGGCTGAGATTGAGACCTCATCATGTGTGTTTTGTCCTGATCACCCCACTCGAGCTTTAAGGGTTTCATACCTACTGGCAAATGTGAACAACGGTCCGTTATGATAGTCTAACCGGTCTCGCTCAAATTTAAACGCCTTTCTTTTCTTTATTATATCTTCATCCTTCCCCAACCTTATCATCATGTCATCTCTCATCTTTTTAGTGTGGTCGTTTGTTTCCATCTTGCTTATTTCTACTTCCAGATTTTCAATTTCCATTTGAAGTTTCACGTGGTCACTCACATTGTATTGACTAAAATGCCCATTAATTTACTTGAAGATTCCAAATTAGTTTCTGCCCATTCGGCCAACATGGCCGGATCCAGATTATCGTAGCTTGGTGCCAAGGTAATGTGGAGACCTCTCGGCACTCTCCCCACTTGTAGGTAGCGGGACAATGATTTATTCTCCCACCACTTGGCTTGCTCCTTGCGCATGAATTTTTCCAGTTTTCTAAACATTTGTCTTACATTAGGATTGCCAATGCCTGCATCAATATGCCTCAAAGAAGCCGGCTCCCCCGTCGGGGAGTCAATAAACAAGGATTCGGCAGCTTCCTCCCTATGTCGCAACACATCTGCAGGCATGATTGCCGCTTTATTTTGGCGTTTAGGCACAGCACTGAGAACAGGATGATAGCGCAAAAATAAATGTCCGTACTTACTCCGGGCACACTCTTCACTGTGAATATATATATTTGGAGGTCCTGCCATACCTAATATTATGTAAACATAGTTTTTACAAACATGTGCCTTTATGTGCCTTTATTTATATATATATATATATAGTGTACCTTCATACGAGGCTTCTTGTGGATTTCCTCGCTTTGTGTGCTTCCTGAACTGACTTATTTGTAACGGCTGGCACGGCCGTTTAGGAAAGACCACTGCTTCATTGCGGGCCCGCCCCGGCTTATGAAGGAGCTGGGAACATCGGGAGGAAGGTGTGCACGCTCCATTTCAGGGCTGGAGTCTGCACAGGTACATTTTGTTTTCTACAAAGCGGGGCAGCTACAACATGAGAAGCAGGCATTAACCCACATGAGACACATTGAATATGCACGAACGAAAAGAAATTAGAGCGCACCTATGTGGTAATACAGTGCACACGAACTACGAGCACCAGAAGGCCGCAGGAACGCCACGCCCACTGGGGGAAGGTGTTTGGAACTTAAATTGTTCGTGTGCAGCGCGAACTCTTTTTCTTTTGCTGCCACTGATGAAAGGACATCTGGTCCTGAAACGCGTCTGGCCACAGCAAGGAATGTCGGTTCTTGTGGAGTGACTGCTGGCAAGATTACAAAATAAAAGAGTGTACCTTCATACGAGGCTTCTTGTGGATTTCCTCGCTTTGTGTGCTTCCTGAACTGACTGATTTGTAACGGCTGGCACGGCCGTTGAGGAAAGACCACTGCTTAATTGCGGGCTCGCCCCGGCTTATGAAGGAGCTGGGAACATCGGGAGGAAGGTGTGCACGCTCCATTTCAGGGCTGGAGTCTGCACAGGTACATTTTGTTTTCTACAAAGCGGGGCAGCTACAACATGAGAAGCAGGCATTAACCCACATGGGACACATTGAATATGCACGAACTAAAAGAAATTAGAGCGCACCTATGTGGTAATACAGTGCACACGAACTACGAGCACCAGAAGGCCGCAGGAACGCCACGCCCACTGGGGGAAGGTGTTTGGAACTTAAATTGTTCGTGTGCAGCGCAAACTCTTTTTCTTTTGCTGCCACTGATGAAAGGACATCTGGTCCTGAAACGCGTCTGGCCACAGCAAGGAATGCCGGTTCTTGTGGAGTGACTGCTGGCAAGATTACAAATAAAAGAGTGTACCTTCATACGAGGCTTCTTGTGGATTTCCTCGCTTTGTGTGCTTCCTGAACTGACTGATTTGTAACGGCTGGCACGGCTGTTGAGGAAAGACCACTGCTTAATTGCGGGCCCGCCCCGGCTTATGAAGGAGCTGGGAACATCGGGAGGAAGGTGTGCATGCTCCATTTCAGGGCTGGAGTCTGCACAGGTACATTTTGTTTTCTACAAAGCGGGGCAGCTACAACATGAGAAGCAGACATTAACCCACATGGGACACATTGAATATGCACGAACTAAAAGAAATTAGAGCGCACCTATGTGGTAATACAGTGCACACGAACTACGAGCACCAGAAGGCCGCAGGAACACCACGCCCACTGGGGGAAGGTGTTTGGAACTTAAATTGTATATATATATATATATATATATGAAATAGCAAACGCCCTGGAGCTTGGAGGCGCACTCGACGATTCTCTCCCTTCCAGGCTGTAAATGCTGCCTGCCGGACAAAGTGCGTGTTTCATTAAAGTTGTTGCCTACGCGTTTCAGGGCCATAAGCCCCTTCTTCCTGGGCATTGAATGATACACATGAGGTCTGCATTTCATTTCCGGCATTTTATTAAACCATACCTCCCACATGGGCGTGTCTTGCATTACACACTCCGTCGTGCATTATGGGGCATGGAGTCCTGTATGCAGAAAAAATTATTCTCTCCTTTAAGTAAGTTCATGCGTATGTTCAAAGTCATTTTCTGTATATTTTCTCTGAGTGAGTCACTTCCTTTGAAAGCAGGTTTTGTTCGCATTATGGAGAATCGTGCCGGTACCCATTCTGAGCAGTTCAGATCGTCGGCCTCAAACAGCTGGGAAAACACAGTCCGTCCCAGTTGATGATGTTGCTGCCTCCCACGACCAGACACCGTGTATAAATGAAATAGCAAACGCCCTGGAGCTTGGAGGCGCACTCGACGATTCTCTCCCTTCCAGGCTGTAAATGCTGCCTGCCGGACAAAGTGCGTGTTTCATTAAAGTTGTTGCCTACGCGTTTCAGGGCCATAAGCCCCTTCTTCCTGGGCATTGAATGATACACATGAGGTCTGCATTTCATTTCCGGCATTTTATTAAACCATACCTCCCACATGGGCGTGTCTTGCATTACACACTCCGTCGTGCATTATGGGGCATGGAGTCCTGTATGCAGAAAAAATTATTCTCTCCTTTAAGTAAGTTCATGCGTATGTTCAAAGTCATTTTCTGTATATTTTCTCTGAGTGAGTCACTTCCTTTGAAAGCAGGTTTTGTTCGCATTATGGAGAATCGTGCCGGTACCCATTCTGAGCAGTTCAGATCGTCGGCCTCAAACAGCTGGGAAAACACAGTCCGTCCCAGTTGATGATGTTGCTGCCTCCCACGGCCAGACACCGTGTATAAATGAAATAGCAAACGCCCTGGAGCTTGGAGGCGCACTCGACGATTCTCTCCCTTCCAGGCTGTAAATGCTGCCTGCCGGACAAAGTGCGTGTTTCATTAAAGTTGTTGCCTACGCGTTTCAGGGCCATAAGCCCCTTCTTCCTGGGCATTGAATGATACACATGAGGTCTGCATTTCATTTCCGGCATTTTATTAAACCATACCTCCCACATGGGCGTGTCTTGCATTACACACTCCGTCGTGCATTATGGGGCATGGAGTCCTGTATGCAGAAAAAATTATTCTCTCCTTTAAGTAAGTTCATGCGTATGTTCAAAGTCATTTTCTGTATATTTTCTCTGAGTGAGTCACTTCCTTTGAAAGCAGGTTTTGTTCGCTCATGGCCCTGAAACGCGTAGGCAACAACTTTAATGAAACACGCACTTTGTCCGGCAGGCAGCATTTACAGCCTGGAAGGGAGAGAATCGTCGAGTGCGCCTCCAAGCTCCAGGGCGTTTGCTATTTCATTTATACACGGTGTCTGGCCGTGGGAGGCAGCAACATCATCAACTGGGACGGACTGTGTTTTCCCAGCTGTTTGAGGCCGACGATCTGAACTGCTCAGAATGGGTACCGGCACGATTCTCCATAATGCGAACAAAACCTGCTTTCAAAGGAAGTGACTCACTCAGAGAAAATATACAGAAAATGACTTTGAACATACGCATGAACTTACTTAAAGGAGAGAATAAATTTTTTCTGCATACAGGACTCCATGCCCCATAATGCACGACGGAGTGTGTAATGCAAGACACGCCCATGTGGGAGGTATGGTTTAATAAAATGCCGGAAATGAAATGCAGACCTCATGTGTATCATTCAATGCCCAGGAAGAAGGGGCTTATGGCCCTGAAACGCGTAGGCAACAACTTTAATGAAACACGCACTTTGTCCGGCAGGCAGCATTTACAGCCTGGAAGGGAGAGAATCGTCGAGTGCGCCTCCAAGCTCCAGGGCGTTTGCTATTTCATATATATATATATATATATATATATATATATATATATATATATATATATAAAGGCACACATTTACACAAGGAAAAGCACATATTTACAAGACACCAAGCATATATATATTGCTTCTCAAAATATGGTTACCCTAGATATATGAACTAGCATTTTATGAATTATTAGTGACCTCCACCCCTCCTTTGAATGCACTTTTTAACAGGAGGAAAAACTAAAATTGTGTTGATTAAAAAAACAAAATGTTTTCTTTCAGGCATGCTTCCCAAGCAGTGCACCCCAGGCTTTCCCGGAGACAAGCACCTACAAAGCTGCAGCCCGGTGAAGCCCTTTTGGCCCAATGGCCATTGCGTGCCTGATACCATTGTTTTATTTTTTCCCAGCAGAGGCTGCATGGTGTTAAGTTTTAAACAGGTAGATGACAGATATACCCTACGGATATATAATTATCATTAAGTCTAATCATGAGGTGACATGAACATGAGGTGTGCATGTTGTAGTCTTAGATTGATTCGATGATCCGCAAGCTCCTCTAATGGAGAATAAACCTGGCACTCCCTACATGACTGAGAGACCCCATGCATTTATTGGAAATAAAGACATTTATCTTTCATAGCAAATTAGGGTATTGTGAATTCTGCAAGTCAGCGTTTGCTCGCCTTCTGCACACATGGTGTTCACATTGATTAAGCACCTCAATTGTAGCATTTCAGCTTGGACCTCGAGGCTTCAGCAGTTCTCGTGAAGTCGTTCATCACCAAGCGTGGGCTGGTACATCATGCAGCCTTATCAGACATTGCTATCCAACAAAGAGAAACAACCTTATGTTAGCACTGGCTGTTGTTAAATTCATTCTATCTTATCATGCCAAAGTGCTTCCATTCTCTGGGCGCCATTAGTGTCTCGCTGGAGACATAACATCTAGTTAAGGTGTCTTTAAGGACTTGAGATGACCCACATAATAGTCACCTTCTCCCATCAACTGTTTTGAAATGGGCAGGGAGCGATGATGGCACTGCACTCAGAGTGCGCGCGACAAAGGGGTGGATCCCATTTTGTTGGCGTAGACAAGTGTTTTTGTGTATAGTAGGCATATATCAGAACAAAAGTGATATTCACCCTTCAACTTAAAGTTCAGGTTGTCAGTCAAAAGAAAAAATACAACAAACCTGCAATGGAGATGCAAGGGAACCAAGAAAGTTGCTTGGTAGAAAAAACATATTCCTTGAGGAATTATTTTGATCACAGTTATTTCCGTACTTAATGTCGGTTCACAATGTGAATCTGAATGTTAAATCATACAAAGTAGAACTGACAGTCACTATAAAGAATAATAACATTCTTTTACTTCATTAATGTACAGTTTTTTAATCAAATCATAAAACTGGCTTTTCCAGATAATCCCAGCATCTGATCCAGTAACTTCTATCATGAGATAAATGAAATACAGTCACTCCTTTTAACGCAGATACTGTTAACATTAATTGTAATCCCAGATTGTTTGCTTTAAGTTATTAACTTCAAAAAGGGGGTGGTGATGGACAGAGTATCTGAGTTAATCAGAACACTCCTACCCAGTCAACAGATCAGGGCTTGATCCATCACCGTTTTTTAGCTCACTGCACCATCCCAGTTCAGAGCCATGCTATATGCAAATTAGTCTGTCCCTGGCCTAGTGCATCATGGGAACAGGGCAGACCAAACTACCAAGCCAATTCTTCACTGGAAAGGAAACAAGCTTCCGGGGACCGGTTTCTGGCATTACAGCCGTCTTCGGCCCGGCTTGCTTGAATCCTGATGGTGCAGTGAGCAAGGGACTCATGTCTGAGCATACCCTTCCACACTCATGGTGGCCAAAATAATTTCAAAAAGGGGGTGGTGATGGACAGAGTATCTGAGTTAATCAGAACACTTCTACCCAGTCAACAGATCAGGGCTTGATCCATCACCGTTTTTTAGCTCACTGCACCATCCCAGTTCAGAACCTGGCTATATGCAAATTAGTCTGTCCCTGGCCCAGTGCATCATGGGAACAGGGCAGACCAAACTACCAAGCCAATTCTTCACTGGAAAGGAAACAAGCTTCCGGGGACCGGTTTCTGGCATTACAGCCGTCTTCGGCCCAGCTTGCTTGAATCCTGATGGTGCAGTGAGCAAGGGACTCATGTCTGAGCATACCCTTCCACACTCATGGTGGACAAAATAATTTCAAAAAGGGGGTGGTGATGGACAGAGTATCTGAGTTAATCAGAACACTCCTACCCAGTCAACAGATCAGGGCTTGATCCATCACCGTTTTTTAGCTCACTGCACCATCCCAGTTCAGAACCTGGCTATATGCAAATTAGTCTGTCTCTGGCCCAGTGCATCATGGGAACAGGGCAGACCAAACTACCAAGCCAATTCTTCACTGGAAAGGAAACAAGCTTCAGTGGGATATAACACAAAACTACATTTTTAACATTTAGTGGTTATAAAGGATGTGGTGTTGACGTTTCGGTCTTCAATGGTCAGTTAAGTCCGTGAGACCATCTTCAGGACTCAGCGTTGTTGAACAATTCACTCCTGTGAATACTTTCTTCCTCAAACATAAATCCATACAGGAAGCATAAGTCTGAGTATTTATTTATTTAAAAGGTTTTATAAAGCACTGTCCAGACCCAGGGGTATCAGAGAGCTTTACAGGAGTGTGGGGAGGAACGTAATAAAAACATTTGATCAATTATTTAGCAATAAGAACCATGCTACATAAATATTATATTAAACTAAAAAGGGTAATGAGTAATTAGGCTAGGGTAGGTGGGTGAAAAAAGGTAAGGGAAGGGGAAGAAGAATAGGAGTTGGTGGAACAGTGGGGGGCAGTATGTAGGGCAGTGTGTAAGGATAGGTCTAGGATGAATAGATAGAGGCAGGGAGGGTGTTTTGGGGAGGGAAGAGAGTAGCGTGAGGTATGGGAGTTAAGAGGAAGAATGGGGAGGAGAGAGACTGGAGGGCAATAGAGGGGAACCTGATGGGGAAGCAGAGTGGAAGTCAGTGTCAGAGGTAGATATTATGGACCCCAATATTTGTTGAAGAGTTACTTTTTAAGGTCTTTTTTGAAGCTGAGGTAGGAGGGGTGACAGCGCAGGTCTTTAGTCAAGGTATTCCAGATGGAAGGAGCGTTTCTGGAGAAGGAGCTAGCTTGTGTGCATTTCTTCTTTAACAGAGGTGGAGCTAGAACAAGGGCGTTGGTGCTCCTCGTCGGTCGGGCGCAACCCACTTTGTGGAGTTTATCTGAGAGGTACCGCGGGGGTGTTTTGGTGAGGGCTTTGTACCTGTTACATACAATCTTGTAGGTTGATCTGCCTTCGATGGGTAGCCATTTGTGGGTTTTAAGGGCGGGGGAGATGTGGTTGAAACTTTTATAGTCGGAGATAAGTCTAGCAGCTAGGTTGAGCACAGATTTGAGTGGTGCTAGGTGGACTTTAGGTGTTCCAGCGAGGATAGCGTTACCATAGTCGATTCTCGACAGGACCAGCGATTTTACAACAGATTTGAAGTCGTCAGCAGAGATGAAGGGTTTAATTTTCTTGAGATGACAAAGGGGGAAGAGTGCTCTTTGGCTGAGGTTTTTATGTGGGAAATAAGAATAAGGCTATTATCAATGGTGATAACGAGAGATTTAACTGAGTTGGAAATGGTGACTGAACAGTTGAGAGCATTAAGGTCGGAGATCCAGTCTTGTATGGGGAGTGGGTTGTTTTTAGGGGAGAAGAGAATGATCTCATTTTTTTAGGGTTGAGTTTCAGATGATTGTGGTGGAACCATGATTGGATCTTGGTCAGGGTGTCATTTAGGTGGACAACATCAGAGTGGGATTTAATATTATAGTAAAGTTGAGTGTCGTTGGCATAGAGGTGGTGTTGGACTTGGCCCTTTTGGCAGGTTCACCCCGAAACTTTTTGCATTTGCCTAGCCTGTTTCTGTAACCTGGTGTTGGTGATTTTAGGCCTCTGCGCACTTTTTCACTGTGGTCCAGTGTAAAGTGCTTGCTCTCTCTGTGTATGTGTGGTGAGACTGGCCTGCCCTCCCATAGGGATGCATGGGGAATATGTGTGTCCATGATAGTTCCTGATGTGTGGGGAGTGCAGGGGCAAGTTTGGCATGTGAGAACTCGTGAGATTAAATGCTGTGCTATGATGTGCGCGGATTTATTGTGTCTAGTGTGGAAGTGCCACTTCTAGAAGTTGGCATGTCTGGGCAGGGGATGTGAATTGACTGTCTGGCTTGTGATTGGCTGGAGCTGGCTGGTGTGCCTGGCTCCAAGAGTCAGGATGGGTCTGCCCCGCTGGTGAATGGAGAGATCTGCATGTTGATGGGAGGGAGGAGTGCACCTGGGACCTGAATAGAGCTGGGCCTTCCCTCCACAATGCTGGTTCCACCCCCTGTGGTGCGTCTGATGTCCCTAGCCTGCCAGTGAAAGGGAGAGAGGGGCAGAGCAAAACAAAGTGCTCAGGAGTTCCCCATAACCAGTTGTAGCTGGTTCTCCAATTGCCTGCACCCTGCTAGACAAAGGATTTTGGTGTATAAAAAGGGGCTGTGACCCCATGAAAATGTTCTTGTTTTCTAACTTGAAACTACCAGGGGCGTGCTCCTGCTGGGGCACAGGGGAAGACATGCCTCCCTGGACCCTGCCCAGTCCCTGGATGCCTGGAGGATTTCCCTTACTAGGAGCTGGTGTGCTACCTCCTTGATGTCCCAGAACTTCTTGAACCCTGTTCCCCTTGGTCTGCCCTTGCCAAGGGTTGATGTTTCCTGCGGAGCGCTATATTTTAATCCTGCAGCGCTGTGCTTCACTTCTGCACTGAGGGAATCCCCCGGAAAAAAAAGCTAAACGCTGGTGCCCACCCCGCTTATGGCCGCTTATTTGGTGATTTTTTTTGTATACAGGTGCCACCCCATTTCTGGGAGCCTTGGTGGGTGCCCACCCCGCCTATACATTTATTTTTAAGCTGAGGGTGCCCACCCCTCATTTTCTGATGACGAAGTCACCGCAGCGGCCCTGTTTCGCCGCAAACAGGAAGTCAGGCAGCCCTTTGCCTGGCGGCGGGCGGAACTTCCGGTTTCACAGCATGCCCCGGCAGGAGAGGAAGGCTTCGAGGGAGGAGGTTGTGAGCCCACCCCGCCTCCTCGAGTGCCTGTAAGAAGTCCCGGGGCCCCCAGGAGGGGGCCCGGGTGAAGTAGGAAGGCGGTAGAGGCCGGCGATGGCAGCGCGGGGTTCCCATGATTGAAAGGGAAGCCCCGTGCCGCAAGAGAAGTGCTGCCGGCCCACAGCACAGGAGGAGGAGGAGACCGGCCCCAGAACGAGTGCCAGTGAGTGGGGGCTCTAGGGGGGGTCAGTGCAGTGCCAGCGCGAGGCACAGTATGTTGGTGGCATGTAGGGTAACCCGGATGGCAGTGGGCCGCCCCCACGTTTTTACTGAGCCTCGATGGCTCTAACGATTGGGCATTCCTTTTTCTGAAGAGGGCCCCCGTGGGGGTCCCCAGGCCCCATGCTGCCCATGATGGGCATTTGGTCACTCGAGCGGCCCCGTCTTGCAGCGGGCCGCTCCTACGTTTGGGGGCATGTTTGTTGAAGGAGCTGAGGTGGCTCCCCGCCCACCATTAGGTTTCTGAGCCAGATAGCTCCACCATGTTTGGAGCCCGTTCTACTCGCCCCTGTGGCTGGCGCATACTTAGTTAAGGAGCCGTGTGCTCCAGGGGGACATGATTTTCAGAGTCAGGTGGCTCCCAATGCTACCCAGTATTCCCTTTGCCCGAGGGCTCCAACGATGGCCCCAGCTCTAGGGGGCATGTGTATTTTAAGAGCCTAGAGGGCTCTAAGCTGGGTACATTTGTTTTCAGAGCCTAGAGGGCTCCAAGGTGCACCTTATTTGTTCTAGAGCCTAGAGGGCTCCAAACTTGTTGTTTCTGATGTCCAGTGAGGGCCCATGTCCTGTGTAAATAATCCCTTGTGAATATTGCCCATGCCAGTTGGCACAATGTGTATAGTGTGATTACTATCTGATGTGTTTTGGAGAATACAAAAGTTATTTTTATATAACCTTGTGAGGAGTTCCTTTTGTAGTGTGCCTGGGATGTTGTTGCTGTGTGCGTGCGCAAATGCTTTACACATTGCCTCCGAGATAGGCCTGACTGCTCGTGCCAAGCTACCAAGGTGGTGAGCAGGGGTTATCTTGGCGTGTGACTCCCTTGCCCTGACTAGAGTGGTGGTTTCTGCCTGGCTTTGGCGCTAGCCTTAGCCAACCGAAAATCCCATTTCTAACAGGTGGTAATTGATTTATGCTTGTTTGAGAATGAGGGTAAGGGGTTCCATGAAAATGTTGAAGAGAGCAGGAGAGAGAATGGATCCCTGAGGGACATCGGGGGAGATTGGTGTAGGGTTAGAAAGGCAGCCATCGATTTTGATTTGTTGAGTTCTGTGTTGGAAAATGGAGGTGATCCAATTGAGGACAAGGCCATTTAGGCCAAAGTGGACTTTGAGAGTGTTAAGTAAGGCAGAGTGGTTAACTGTATCAAATACAGCAGAGAGGTCGAGGAGAATGAGTAGGCAAGACTCGCCATTGTCGAGGGAGTGATGGATGTCGTCAACTATATTTAGCATAGCAGATTCTGTGCTGCAGCCTTTTCTGAAGCCAGATTGCAGTGAGTCAAAGAGGTTGAAAGTGTTGATGTGATTATCCTGTTGGAGCAGGGCACATTTTTCAAGGACTCTGGCTAGAAAAGGGAGGTTAGAGATAGGTCGGAGGTTATTTCTGTTGTTGGGATCGCCATTGGGATGTTTGGGAATGGGCGTGATTTGACACAAATTGAGGGAGGCAGGGACACACCCCATGGCCAGGAAGGAGTTGATAATAGTGGCCGAGTATGGGGCAATGATATGTTTTAGGTCTTGGACTATGGTATTGGGTAGAGGGTCTTTAGTGTGAGAGGATGATTTTAACTTAGTGATGATGTTATAGGCGTTGTGTTCAGTAACAGGGTGGAAATTATGCCAAGAGGCATTGTTTTTTTGCTCGGGGAAATAAGGGTTGGATTCAGGAGGGAAGGTAACGGGAGAGAGATGTGAAGAGACAGGGGGAAGAGTTGTTTGGATTGGAAGTTCAGGAGAAATATCATAGGAAAATAGTGGTTGGGTGAGAGGGGATTTAAGAGGAAGGATTGATCAATTTTGGTGATTTTATCAGAGAAGAAATTCGCAATTTCTTCGCATTTCTCAATTGAGGCTGTCAACTTTGGGGGGGCAGAGGATGTTTGGTTTTTGACAATGCTGAAAGTTCTCTGGGTCTATTTTTGGCCCTATCAAGTTGCGCACGGAAGAAGGAGGGCTTTTCATTGAGGATATGTTTTTTGTATGTGGACCTAGCAGATCTGAGGAGGGCTAGATAGGAGGGGGACGGGAATTGTCTCCAGGTTCTTTCAGTCAGTCTAAGAGAGCGTCTTTCGCTGTTGAGTTCAGAGTTGAACCAGGATTTGGAGGGCATGTTTCTTTGAGTTTTTAGTTTGGCAGGAGCCATTAGGTCTTGGACCTCAGTGACTGGTTTATTAAAGGGTTTGGTGAGGGCGTTAGCATTTTGGGAGAGGGGAGTGAGCAGAAGTTGGGCTCTAAGTTTAGTCTCCAGTTCGCCGGGGGGGATTAGATGAAGGTTTCTGGTCAGTTTCCTGTGTTTGATGCTTTTGGTGTGGGGGTGTTGCCATAGTGGTGATCATGAAGGGGATGAGGTGATGGTTGGACCAGTCGATGGGTAAGATGTTGGAAAGGGAGGCCAAATCACTATTTGTGATGATGGCATTGAGAGTGGCCCCTTTGGTGTGGGTTGGAGAATGACAAAGTTGTTTAAGGTCACTAATCTCCAGAAGACTTGTGAGGAGATTAACTGTAGAGTCCTCGATATCATTCCAGTGGAAGTTGAAGTCTCCAAGGAAAAGATTTTTAGAGTTGGAAAGTGAGGATTGGGAGAGGAGGTCAGAACGTTCCTCTGCGAAGGGAAGAGGGTCGCCAGGAGGATGGTAGATATTACGTAGGCGAATAGGTTGGAAGCCCTGAGTTTTAAGTTCCGCTCTGAAGAATTCAAAGGTTATAGGGTCAAAGTTCTTAACAAGCGAGAGTAGTAGTTAATTTTTAAAGATTATGGCTAGACCACCTCCTATTCTGTCTTGTCTATCTTTTCTGAGTATGGAGTAACCGGGGGGGAGAGTAAGTCAAGGATAGATGTAGAGTGGACATTGAGCCAAGTTGCCGTAAGGAAGTTGATGTCAATGGCTTTGCTGAGGATGGTTTAAGCTATTTCAGTCGCATGCCGGACAGCTGAGCGACAGTTAACCAGCATGCATGCGAGGGGTTTATGGTTGTTTATGGGGGGAGAGCATGATTGGATAGCGGTAAGTGGCGTTGGGGGTCTAGGTGAGACAGCGAATAAAGGGATTCTGCTTGTCCCCAGAATCACTGGAACGGTTGAGTGGGGGGAGGAGGGTCAGTAATAGGAGAGTTAGGGAGGTAAGAGTTACAAAGGTCGAGGAGGTCAGAGGAGGTCAGAGGGGGAGAGATGGCTCGAAGCACGGGGGCCTATGTGTACAGTTGCAGCAGGGGGAAATACTCCAATATTGAGGGTTAGTGGTGTTTAGTGAGCCAGGGCTGGGGGAGTTTGGACGATTGAGGAGGATCTCAGAGGAGAGGGAGTTAAAATATTTCCTGAGTTGAGAGAGTTTGGACGACAAAGTAAGGATATAGTGTTCGTTGTTAGATAGAGTCTAGGTTAAAGAAGTGATAGGGATGGAGGGTGAGAGGGTGGGAGGGAAAAGAGTATGATCCGAGTTGACCGGGGAGAGCGGTCTACAGAGTGTGTAGGGTGGGATGCCATGAGGGGTAGAGAGGTATGTTCAGGTTGATGGATGAAGAGAGGGCAGTGGAGTCAGAAAGGGAATGCGTAGAATCAAAATAGGTGTTCTGAGATCATAAGGGGGTGTGAGGGGAATGAAGAGAAATAACATCTTGGTTAGGGGGGAGCAATTTAGAGAGAAAGAAATTGGTGCTGAAGGTCGAATAATAGGGAGTTCGGGAAGAGGGTGCAGGGAGGAGGTAACGAGGTAGGGGGTGGGACCAGTGGTAGGTAGAGATAAGGCATTAGGGAGTGAAAGGGATTGGGATGCTGTGTAAGCTGTTGAGGTGTCAGGAGGAGGGAGGGTTGCTAGCGAGGGTGGGTAATTGGAGGTTTGGCTTGGGAGACATCATTAGCAGTAGAAGTGCTTGTAGGGGGAGGGGTTGGGGTCCAGGAAGGACAGGGTAAAAGGGCGTCAAGCAGTTGGGAAGGTGAAAGGTTAGGAGGTGGTTTGGATAGTAGGTAGGACAAGCTACTGAAGTGTTGTTCAAAGATGGTGAGGTGATCTTCAGAAGCTTGAATGAGGATGTTACCAGATTTGAAAATGGAGATATCAATTTTGCAGAGGAAAGCAGTGGAATGGGAAGTGGACAGTTTAAAACCATACGGGATTTTACATGATTTAGTGATGAGAAGGTGGTGGAGGAAAATGCTTTTCCATTTGGATGAACGTTTAGAGTAAAAGATGTAGTTGGTTTTTATTATGGAGGAGAGGCTAAGGTAGTTATTGACAAATAAAGTTTAATTGTGACTAATTAGTAATTAGTGTTTAAAGTTTTTCATAGCATTTTTGGAGTGATTAGGGGGGTAGAGAATGGACCATGAATTAGGGCCATGTCTAATGATGGGGGAGTCCTATGGATTGAGGGAGTGAGTAAGGGAGCATGGTAATTCAACTGAGAGTGGCTAGGGGAGGGGAAAGATGCTGGGGGAAGACTTGATATAGGGCGTAGAGAGGTGGGAGAGTCAGAGTAGGGGCTCGGGGAAAGGGAACGATTTGAGCAAGCACAAGAAGGGGGGAGAGGGCCGTGTTAGGAGGATGAAATAAGAGGATAGCATTAGAGGGGAGAGATGCGGGAATATCAGAGTGGACACAGACAGGTGAGATTAATCAGTCATTACACATATTGAAAAACCTGGACAAATTTAGGCACAGGTAGATATTAGGGGAAGGGAGAGAGTTCAGAGCAAGGAGGAAGAGAAGTGGTAAAATCAGAGAGAATCAGAAAGAGAAACAGTCAGAGTAACACAGGAAGGTAGAATTACAAAGAGGAAGCACAAACGGAAATTTACAAACTTCGACTAGTGTAAAGCAGGTTTGGTCAAGAGGGACATAGTAAGGGGGGAAATTGAGGATTTTCTGAAAATCGAAGGGTGATAAAGGCAACAAATAATGAAAAATATAAGAAACAGGTAATAATTACAATCACACGGAGAATATAGGAGTTCACAACCAACGAATAGCAGTACAAAACAGCACTAAGGGTTAAAACCATCATTAAGAAAGTCAGTTGTGCCACTGTGGAGGATTGTCTAGTACCAGGCAATATAAATGACAATATAAATAGTAAATATAATAACATAGGCTGGCAGTCTATCAGCAAGGGAAGTGTTGACGTTACAATTCAGCAAAAAAGTCAGGAATATTGTATGAAAGGAGTCAGTGTGGCCGCATGGGAAAGGTTAGTTGGTCAGAGCGATGTCAGCAGGGTGGGTTCAATAGGGGAAGAATTGGACTCATCTCATTTGCATTTTGTGAGAAATCAGTCGACTGCAATGTTTGGCCCGAGTAGGAGAACCAGTTCACACAAGCCGACTTAGTAGTCTTGGTGAACATAATATGCTTTTTGTATGATTAGTATTTGACCCAGTTCCTTGGTGTAAACTGGGTTGCCCTGTTGTGTTAATAGGGTAGAAGAATAAGAGCAGTAAATATTGCGGATAGCAGAGCTCATGGACACCTACAGTATCTGAGGTTGAGAGATCAAGCTCAGTATCAAAGGTACAGACTATCAGAGAATTTAGAATGTCAGAGAATTAGAGGAGGCCTTGTCAAGGTTCAAAGGTGAACAATGTTAGGATCATTGTGACGCAGGATCACGCCCGCAGGGTTCCAGATCAGGATCATAGTTACCAGGTATAGGTTGGACTAGGAACCAAAATCAGACCTGGCTTAATTGCTCAAACTCCACCATATTCCTTGGTGCGGGGAGGGGTGTAGTGAGCAAATCTGACACTTTACAGTGAACGATGGGGGCGGAGTTCAGAAGTTTGAAGGCTTCTGCTCAAAAATAAATAGAGAATTTTTCAAATGAGTCAAAATTAATATATGACATTACATCGCAGTGTTTACACCACAATACCTTTACAACGCAGGCACTACAATACAAGTTGTTACAACGACTTGCGCCGGAGGGTGCTGGACTTAGGAATAGTATAATTTACGATTCCAACTCCAGTCTACATACAGTAGCGAAGGTGTTGGAATAGTAAATCACACTATCCCTTAGGTTAGGGTTCATCCAGCGTAAGTCATTGTAATGACTTGCGTTGTAATACCCGCGTTGTATAGGTATTGAGGTGTAAACACCGCAATGTAACCGATGTTTCCCATATATGAGTATATACATTAATATACATATATATATATATATGTATATATGTATAATATATTATATATATATATATATATTTTTATATATGAGATGGTTGTTGACAAAGGTGGGAAGGCTTAGCGTGAGAGAAGTTCATGTTTCACACCATAAATGGTAGGATCTGGATGTGATTGGAACAGGCACTTTTCATCAAGATGCACTCTGCTGGAAACCAGAGCAGGCAGGCTCCTCTCCCTCATCCTCTCATTCCTTCAAGATTGTGCATCTTGCACGGGACGGCACCTGTGTCATAATTTTATCCAACAAACGCCGAAGCTTCTCAAGATGCACTAGACAGTGCGTCTGCCATTTAGCATCACGGTTCAGCCCTCCCCAGCCATCCAAGTTTGTTGTATTGCCTGACGTGTTTCCATGGCCAACGTACCACTTCATCAGAGGCATTCTCCTGTAGCAGGAGCGCTCTTATTATACTGCATGCTGATTGGTGTAAATATGCTAAAAAGCCGTGGCATATTTAGAAAGTTCCAAAGGCAAACTAATGAAATGACCCAGTACTTCAGATTCATCCAGAGAACCAATATTACTCCTGAACATAAAATCTGATATTTGACTATTAAAACGCTGTGTGCCCTATAAAAAAAAGCAGAGTGCGCAGCATATATTTGTGCGATGGAGAAGCAGTTCCTATCTGACACAGCACGCCCTACTGAATAACTGCTGATACAACATACTATGCGGAAAGAAAGAAAATATTTAAATTCTTTCTCAGTACATAATGCAAATCACTGTGGTTGTGCTAGTTTAAAGCCCATTAAAAGTTGTATGCTGCTGATAATATGATGCTAAACTTCACAATCTGGCAAAGATGCTGGCAAAGTATGAAACAGAGCAGCTGAAAATGGCAGCTGGCAAAATAGGATCACTTATGCTCATCTAGGCTAATGCCTTTTACTGTAACAACTTAACGCTTTGACAGGGATCTTCTTCGGATTTCGGTTCTACATTTTCCTACTACATAAACACAACAGAAGCAGCCATTCCAAAACTCCAACAGACTGTAAAGAACCATTCCTGCGTCAGACACCACATTGCACAAATATGTCAAGTGCCACTGCCATGTCTGAAACCAGATTGCCCAGAAAAGTACAGCACCAAAAGCTGTCATGCCATTGTAGGTAAAGCAAGATTTCAGTGCAGCATCCGCATTGTCTGTACAGCACCAGAATTCATATCGCCCAGATTTGTACAGCACCATTGTCATGCCAGAATCCACACTACACTGGTATATAAAGCACCACTAAAACACCAGAATCCAAACTAGGCATGCAACAGGTACTAGGGTTGGACATGGACACACCCGGAATTTCGGAAACTTTCCTCCTAGACTAGACAGAGTGCTACCTGCTTAGTATTCTGCTGGAAATTAACATACTCAGCCCTTCCAGTTTGCTCCTGGTTCTTATATTTTGATAAATCAGGCCTTTCACTTGAGGGTTGAGGCTAGCGCTGCAACCAAGCTTTGAGTCAGAGGAGCAAGCAGGTCGCCTAACCAGGTATAGGCAATAACAGTTGCCTGTGGATGGTAAAAAGAACCTTGGGTCTGTGGTCTGCATGGGAAATACCAAATCGCCCAGATGTGCAGTCAGGCAAATGGTATGGTTCAAAGAGAAGCCTGGTCAGGCTGACATGGGAAACTAAATCTGGACTCAAGGAGTGGAGGACCATGGACAGATGAATGGCCAGATACATCATATAAAGGGGCCACTGGATATCTTTATAATGAAAAGAGTCGATCCTCATCAGGGTTAGAGGAGGGCAAGATCAGTGCCGCAAGTGTCTGGTGTCATGATTGGAGGCGACAACTGTCAAAATAAGCTCACTGCTTAATTTGAGCTGGTGGTTTCGGTGCTTGGCACCGGCACATGTGACAGTCTGCCCCATGTTCGGGCTGTTTGTTTTATTTTGTGATAAAAACAACAATAGGTGTTTATTAATTCAAAATATATTAAAAATGACTAATTCCTGCCACCCAAGTCATTCATATAGCTCTGGGGGTCTGGAATCATCTGAAGTGCTGCACTTGTAGAAATGTGAGGTTAGTAGATGTCTTTGTACTGTCACCAGCAGTGCTGCTTCGGGCAATGGGTGAGCACTGGATAAGAGTGAGTGTTGGTCATTGTTAAAGACAAGAGTTCAAGGAGACCCATGTTATGATCTGTCAGAAAGTCGATTATTAGTTGAGGTGGTAGTCCACCACAAGTAGCAATATCACTATTCTTTTTAGGTCCAGTAAAGGTGTCAGTAGTTTAAGCCTGAGCTCACCCCCTTCTAGTTATGGCACAGATCGGGCAGGCATAACTTAAGAAAATATGTAAAACATTTAGAAGTACCAAAACAGTTAAAAAGTTGAAAACTCAACACAGTAAAATCCCACTCCCATTTATAAAAATAGAAAATAACTTAGTAAACAAAATAACATCAAAACAACAAACATCCAATAAGGGGTACCAGAGATCAAATTTTCTGAGTTTTAAATAAAAAATAGAACCAAATACTGCTAAGCTTTAACCGCAGGCAACTGGTCACGCTAGACCAGGGTAAAATCAAAACTTAAGGCAGATCTTGGCCGATCATCAGTAAGATACAGGGTCTGGATTTCTCATGTAACCTTAGAAACAGTTCAAAATATAGATGGGTCATCAATGGGTTCATCGGTGTTGAAGGCAGCAGGCTGAATCCAAAGCTGGGCTTGACTATGATGAGTTGCAGGAGGACGGAGTACCAATGTGGTTGTTGACAAAGGTGGGAAGACTTAGCGTGAGAGAAGTTCATGTTTCGCACCATAAATGGCATCAGCATTGATCATGTGTCAGTCTGTTCCAGCGAAGTTGTCAGTGGTCATTCATTAACACTTTTCTGGAGCTTCGAATTCCCTCACCTGAGTAAGGCTGCTGGAGATGACAAAGGACCCACTGTCATCAGAAGTGGCTTCACTGTTGGTTGCGGTGAAGAATGCAGCGGGAGCTACAGGAAGTCCAATCCCACCAGCGAAGCGCCATTGGTGGATCAACTGGCAGGTAAATCCTGCTTCTGTGTTGGTTCTCTTGAAAAAAAATCCAAAAGGTTTCAAAGTCCCCACTATTAGGGTAGGCAGAAGGAGTACAATCTGACACCACATGTGGGCTCCAGAATGTCAAGAACAGCATTTGGAGGGCAGGTCCTGTTGAAACTGGTTAGCTGGACTCTCCTAGGAAAGTGGGCTTCTGGCAGCTTTTGTGGTCCGTGTAGCTTAACAAGTGGCCAGTCAATTGACCCTTGGAGCTTGCTTCTTTGTCCTGGGAACATGTAGAAGCAGGTCCAGCCCTTAGGATTCTCCTAACAGGTCTCAATAGCTGGTGCAGTCTTCTTCCTTCCACAATCCAATAGAGTTCTGAAGTGGGTGCTAAGGAGTACCAAATGTATGCCTGTAACTAGCCTGTGGGTTGGGGTGTGTTCTAGTGTTTCCATGGGTAACCATATCAACTTTTGACGCAGATCCTGTATGACCTAATGCAAATAATCCCACAGTGCTCCTCGCTGCCTAAATATAACATGGCGTAACTGCTTCTGGAAGCAGCTTAATTGCCACTAGAATTAGGGTCCAACTGACTAGGAGGAAAGGAAAGTGGCAGGCCCAGGAGTAAGCTACATCTGCCAGTAACAGGGTAGACATTCTTTGTTCTCAGGGAAGTGCTGAGCACAGCCCACAGGCCATCATGCTCAAGAAAGAAAGACACCTCCCCACACTCAAAGTCCTTTGTCCAAAGTCTGGGAGCAATCCACATCTCACTCCAGGGAAGTCATCAGTGGTCAAGTGACAACTGGACAATAGGAGGAAAGTCTTTTGGTTTTGGTAAGAAAACAAATAACTAAGGGCCTGATTATGACTTTGACGGTCGGATCGCCGCCAGACTGTTGGTGGCAGTCTGTCAGTCCATCGGTGCAACCGCCATATCAGTAGTTGGGCAGTCAGACTGACATCAGCCTGATGACACACCACTCCCAGGATCATGGCATTTCTGACATCCTTTCCATGGTGGCAACCCCGTCATGTAAAGGATGTCGAAAACGTGAATAGGGGGCCCAAACAGGCCCCCCTGGGCAATGTGCATGGTAACAGTGCGCGCACAATAGTGCAGGCGCTGTACCACGGTGACATCGCCTTCAAGCTCACATAGTGAGCTTGAAGTCATGCTGCAGCCGACAGACCACCACAGATGCAACAGTCATGTCATAATATAGCAGTCATGATGTCACCGGCTTGATGGCAGTCTCCTGACAGCTGACACTACGGCTTGGTGGTCTGACCACCCAGTTTATAATTAGCCCCTAGGTGTCTGTGTCTCATTAGTTATATAAAGTCTGACGTTACCATTAGATTTAATTTTAAATTACTATTAAAATGAGTCCTTGAATAATTTTTCTTGTTATTCCCAAACGGAATTTAGCACATAGAAAATGTAACAGTGTAAACCAGTCTATGGGAGAGCCAGGCTTGCCAAAGCAAAAAATTACTTTTGATGATTTTTCAATTCCACGGCTTTTAAAACCTCAGGAAAAGATTTCCTACTTTTTGAATACCCTGCACTATTGACATTTAAATCCTATCTTAGGGGGACTTATACGTCCTAAAAAGAATGTTTTGACCTGGCAAAAGCTTTATTTTGACAAGTCAAAATTGCAGCACCACCAGGCTGCAGTAGAAGGCCTGCTGACATGTTTTACCTTGTCACATTAGTGGTTAGCAATAAGAGCTGCAGTCATATTTAACGTACATGTCCACGGGGTACCATATGCTAGGGGCCTGTATGTAAGTAAAATTTGCCAGTCAGGATGTTAGTTAATTTGACATGTTTAAAGGATAGAGCAAATACACTGGGGCTCGGTTAGTGCTAGTGCAGAGTAAAAAAAAACAGCACAGAGACAAAAAACAGCAGCATCAGTCCAAAAAACGGGGAAGGTCATGCAAAAAGAGACATTTTCTTACAAGATCACAGATGAAGTAGGCAACAGTTCAAGGTCAAAGTTCATCAATGCATGATCGCAGAGGAACACGATTAGAGTCAGAGGGACAGCAGGGTTGGGTCACAAGAGACTACATTCAGGTTAATAGTTATCCCAGGGCAGGATGAAATCTGTGTAGCTCTATATATCTACTAGATGGCTACATGGCAATAACCCATCAGAGGTTAGGATAAACTATCCTCCATCAATGGAAACAACTGAGGGTGGCACAATGTCTGGTGTAATCTGGAGAGACTTTTGCTGCCTGCGGTGGTGGACTCCTGGTGCTGTGTGTGAATTTTAGAAGAGCAGCGCTTTACTAACATGTCTGCTTGCATCCATCGTAGATAGGCAGAAATTCATACATGAGAACTTCATGGCCTCAAGTTAGCTATCACTAAATTATGTGGATATTCTGCAGAGATGGTAGTAAGTATGTGGAGGGATAGGGTAGTATTGAGCCAATAGAAACCCGGGTCGTTATTTACAAGGAATGCCTCATTGCTGTGCTAAGGCAGCAATGCATCAAAATAACTTGCGCTGAAGTAAGACAGTTTACGAAATCATGGCTGTGTTGGATTTAGAATAAGGGGCGCTATCGCTTAAGGTCCAAAGGTGCTTCAGAAATTCGGACTCATCTGTGGGAAGAATGGCACAGCGCATCTGCCCTCAAAGTGATGTATGGCTGAATTTGGGCTTATGACAAGCTCAACTTCAGCAATCCCTCACAAAACAGGCAATGTATCAGTTCAGACTGACCCAAGTAGCCTAATATGTGGGGACCAATGTAATGAACTGTAAAATGGCGGAATAATCACCTTGTACACCATTACATTGGTCCTGGACGTAATGCAGGCACGAATGAAGTATGGTTATTCGTCACATTACCGCGGGCAAAGTCTACCTATGTGTACATGAAGGCCTAAGTATGTGTGCCATATTGAGTGACCTTTGCTCGAGGAGTAAGATGGCGACCGTGGTGTGGCCAAACAGACCCCTCCTTCTGACCCGCTGTGTGGAGGTTGTGCATGCAACACCAGAGGGAGTAGCTCCTCCTCAACAAACAATGCATTTCGGCAGCGCAGCACCCGGCTGGTGTGAGTGTTGCGGACCAAAATTCTGGCTGGCTGTGCAGCATCTTGGGGGCTGGTTTTGGTATATGCTGCAGGGCTGGCAGGCAGTCCTTAAGGAGGCACACGACCTCTCAGAACAGGATGGTGCTGAAGCCAGTTCAAAAACCATGAACATCAAGCTCTTCTGCTGGCACAGGTATGAGAGGAAAGCTCCTCCCTAAGAAGGGAGGTGTAGCATTGCACTTTAGTTGTCGAGCACGATGCGATGACGTGGCGCGAGGCGGCCATTTTGGGAGGCTGACTTGAATAAAGTACTCGGAGAGCTCCGGACGTTCCTGGCGCTCTCCTGCTGTTTGAGCAATAAATATATGCTAAACCTCCCCAGTCTCCAGCGCTTCCTTGGGGAAGTTTGGGAACTTTACAGTGGCGACGAGGCTGGGCTTCGAAGAAAAAAAAAGAAAAACAAAAGGAAATCGGACCCACCGGGCACAGAGGGAGACACCAAGTGGAGCAGCAAATAAGGGGAGCTGAATAAGCAGCAGGAGAGCGTGGCAGAGGGCATTACCACCACAAGCAAGCAGCCTGGGAGAACAAGCCTAACCAAGCATGACAAGCAGCACACGAAGGCGGCAGGGCAGGAGGCCACTCCCAGAAGGAAACCCACCATCACAAGGGTAAGGAGGAGGCAGAAAGGGAGAACACCCCACCAGAAGGTCGTCAACCGCCGTAAGTACCCAGAAGATACCCAGGGCCCTGGCGGACTTAGGGCAACACGGAGAAGGGGGTGCCCTAGTGCCCCAATCGAACCAAACGCACGGTGAGAGCGCAAGCTCACTGGGCAGCACAAGGGGACAAGAGACAGAGACAGAAAGACGTGCCGAAATGAGCACGCAAGCGTCCTCACTCACGAATCCTATCCCGTTCTCACCCCTAACCAGGTGAACCCTTAATGAAGTGGGAGGACTAGAGAGAATATTTTATGAACTACATAGAAGCCCTGGAGGATCAAAATGGAGAAGCATAACCCAGCAAGAGGAAGAAAAGAATATTGTTACACAACCTGGGCCCAGGAGGGATCAGGGTCTTCCCGAATCTAGAAACCACTCCCAGACAAGCTGCAGATGACGACGTGTTCTGGCACGCGATAGAGGATTTAAACAATCACTATCGGCCATCAGTGTGCACGTCCATAGATAGATATAACTTCCAACAAAGGAAACAAGAAACGGGCGAATCTATAGACGACTATGTAGCTGCACTGAGAAAACTAGCAATCACGTGCAAATTTGGTGTCTTGCATGATGAGTTTATAAAAGACCAAATAGTCATGCACACGACAAACTAAGCAGTCCAAGACAAATTATGGGTGAACGGAGACACAACCCTGAAGGAAGTTATTGCCATGGTAAAGAAGGTGGAACTATCCAAAAGATGCGCTGATGCAGCGAAAAGAGAATCCACCCCGAGACCCATGGTCAATAAAGTCGATGAAGCAGAACCACCAGAGAGAGGTAAAGCCATCGCAATGGAAGGGAAAGCGCCAAATAGATGGACTGCAAGACCAGCACAGCAAAAAAGACAGAACAAAGAAAGCACAAGCACGTGCTACAGGTGCGGAAGCCAGTCCCATGCGGCGTACGACAAATTCTGTCCGGCGTTCCGAGCGAAATGCATGTACTGCGGGATAGTAGGACACTTTGAAAAAGTGTGTCGCCGCAAGATGAAGAGACCAAGGGTGAATTACGTGACGCAAGAACCGGAGGGGGAAGGAGAAGGAGAACAGGACGAAGAGGACAATGTGCTGTAGAACAAGTGCTAGGCATAGACTGCAGACGATCCAGAAAACCACTATGCGACATGGTTATCGGAGGGATACCGATCAAGATGGTAGTGGACTCAGGCTCCCCGTACACCATCGTCCAAAGGACAGTGTGGAGCGAAAACTTCAAACCTAGGATTGCAACCGGAACCCCCAGACATTAGACCAGTCACGTACACGGGTGAACCTATTCCAATGGTAGGATACCGAGTCTTAAAATTTGAGTTCAAAGTCCATAGCGCTGAGTGCAATCTATACGTGGCGGAAAAGGGCCCGTCGGTCCTCGGGTGGATGGTTCATGGCGACTTGGGCATACAAATGAACCCAGGAGGAAACACGCAGGTATTGATGACCAGCACAGAGCGTCAACCGAACTTCGAGAAGATGAAAGGTGAATTCCCCACCGTGTTCGGAGGAACAGTGGGCAAACTAGTGAAATTCACGCATAGAATACACCTTAAGAAGAATACCACGCCGGTATCCCACAAGGTGAGGAACATACCCATTGCGGTCAGGGAAGCAGTACAACAAGAGTTACAGAGACTGGAAGACAATGGGATCATCGAACCCATAAACTGCTCAGAGTGGCTAGCTCCGTTGGTGGTGGCAATGAAACCCAATGGTAAGGTTCGTCTATGTGTAGACTGACGCGAATTGAACAAGTGCATAATCGTGGAGAAATTCCCATTGCCACGGATAGAAGAAATGCTGGCGAAGATAAAGGGAATAAAGTGGTTCTCCACCATTGATCTCACATCAGCCTATCACCAGATACGTCTTTTATAACACCCTTCAGATGCTATTAGTTCCGCCGCATGCCCTTCGGATTAGCGTCAGCAGCAGCAGTGTTTCAAAAACTTATGCACAAATTGTTCAGAGGCATAGAGGGAGTACAGTACTTCCAAGATGACATCTTGGTGATGGGCAAGGATCAAACTGACCACAACAAAAAGCTGGCCAAGGGGCTCCAAGTTCTGGAAGAAAATGGCCTCACGGCCGGATGGGAAAAGTGCCGGTTCGGAATGACATCTGTTACCTATCTTGGTCACGAGATTGGTGAAAAAGGCATCACCCCCAAAGAAGCCAACATCAAGGCGATATGCGAAGCACCAACACCAAGGAACAAAGAGGAGGTGAGGTCCTTCTTGGGGATGGCCGAATATTACAGCAAATTCGTGCAACACTTCGCCACCAAGACACACCACCTGAGGTAGCTCACACGGGACAAAACAACATTTACATGGACAGAAGAGGCGCAAAATGACTTCAATACAATAAAGAAAGACATCAGCAAGGCCGTACCTCTTCAAGGATATGATCCTCATGGGCAGTCCATATTAACTACAGATGCCAGCAAAAAAGGACTGGTAGCAGTTCTTATGCAGGAAAGGAAGGGAAGAATGGAGAAGTGGCGACCCTCAGCTTCGCGTCCAGGTCCTTATCCCCTACCAAACAAAAGTTCAGTGTAATCGAAAAGGAGATGCTGGCGGTAGTGTGGGCCATGGGGAAATTCCGCCAATTCTTGTGGGGCACGAGGTTCAAACTCAAGACAGCCCATAAACCCCTGGTCAAACTACACACGTCATGTGGCCATGCCAGCGCAACACACCGCATTGCCAAGATGACTCTGAAACTATTCGACTACAGGTATGATGTGGAGTACATCCCAGGGACAAGGAATAGGGTAGCTGATTACCTCAGTAGAGCCTCAGCGATGGAGGAAGCTCCGACCGGCGCAGACGAGAATGAAGTCCTTGTGGCTTTTGCAGAGGACCCGGAGAATGTGATAAGTGGCCAAGAATGGACAAAAGCCTATGAAGACGATCCTGACATCAGAAACGTTAAAAACTTCCTGCTACAAGGATGTCCGGAAAAGAAACATCTCCGGGCGACACTCAAGAAATTCTTGGAGGTACGTGAGGAGTTGTCCATAGGAGATCAGGGGACATTCCTGTTTAGAGGGAACAAAGAGGTCCCCCCAACGACCCTGATACCTCACCTGTTAGCTGTACTGCATGAAGGACACCTGGGTATCGTGAAAATGAAGACGAGAACGAAACAGATGTACTGGTGGCCAGGAATGGACATCCAGGTTGAAAGACATGTACGGGAATGTGACCAGTGCCAGAGCGCGGATAAAACTCAAACCCCACTAAGACCATCACTAAGAAAATTCACCAACCCTATGAATCCTTGGGAGTAAGTGTCAATAGACATTCTGGGGCCTGTACTGGATACCCAGGGTACCCCGAAGTATGTGTGTTTCCTCATCGACAGGTATTCGAAGTGGCCTGATGTACACATACAAGAGGAGATGGACACGGAAACAGTCCTCCGATTCCTAACTGCCACATTCCTCAGAGAAGGCATACCATGCTCTATCACCTCGGAAAAATGGCTCAATTACATGGAGCGGAATGGGATCAAGGCGAAACACACCTCCATATACCACCCAGCCGGGAACGGCCTAGTTGAAAGGTTTAACTGTGTTATAATGGGTTCTATATAGGCTGCCATTGCGATGGGCAAGGATGGGAAAAAGAAGTACAGAGTATGTTGTGGGCCTACCGAATTACGCCCACCAGCACAGGGTTTAGTCCATTGCAGATCCTGAGAGGGCGTGACCCTTTCACCAAGGACAACCTGGCGTGGAAGGAAAAGACCGTCACGAGTAAGTGGTCCCTAGCAGTGGTTCAGCACAATTTGGAGAAAGCACAAAGAATATACACTGAGCACTACAATAAGAGACGCAATGTGAAGGAGGCCTCACTTGAAAGAGGAGAGTGGGATAGAGTCAAGCTGGCCCAGTTGAGAAGGAAAGGGGACAGGAAATACAGCCAACCAATGCAGGTAAAGGAGGTGTACGACAGGGAAGCTTTGCTTAGCGATGGAAATGTCTAGTCCTAAGACCGCATGTCCAAATGCAACACGGTATTGCAGTGGGCCAATGAAGAAAGATCGAAGATGTCACCAGACCAAGCCCCACCCACAGAAAAAGAGGTGCAGAGCGGAGAAGAGGAAGACTCAGGAGCAGGAGTAAGCGGTACTGAGTTAGAGAATGGAGACAATCCCATTGCAGGGGAACATCAGGAGGAAGTTGGTGAGACTCCGAGGAGAGAGAGTCCACAGGTAATCGAAAGGGGGCTGATGAACCAGGCAGAGGACAACCCAGGGAATGCCTCCACTACTCCGGTAAGACGTACAAGGGCAGGCAGAGCAATCGTGAAGCCTACCAAATACAGAGACTATAAACTGGGTGATGGGAGATAATGGTGATCTGATGACAGACTTTACATTTTCTATTGTTATGTGAAGAAGGGAGACATGTAGCGTCGCGCTCTAGTTGTCGCGCACGACGGGATGACGTGGCGTAAGGCGGCCATTTTGGGAGGCTGACTTGAATAAAGTACTCGGAGAGCTCCGGACGTTCCCGGCGCTCTCCTGCTGTTTGAGCAATATATATATGTTAAACCTCCCCTGTCTCCAGCGAAGTTTGGGAACTTTATAGGAGGCAGTGGAGATGTAGTCCAGCAGAAAGCTGGCCCCGGTCCAAAAGGCATTGATGCAACTAAGAAGGGGAAGGACGTCTTCAGGGGTCAATACCGGGGCTCAGACATGGAATCAGGCTATACTGCCTCAGAACCAGGGAACTTTCTCCGATCATTAGAGATGCTGCAGAGTGTATGGCATGGAACCCCTGAAACATACAGAACATAAAGCAGCAGAGGGACTGTTGGGCTAGCAAATGTGAGCACTTGTGTGCATAACTCCCCCCCTTTCTCTAGATGTGCTACCAGTTACAGAGATGCTGAATTTGGAAGGGGGCGTCAGCGGTTCCAGCTCTAATACCAGTGTGCCCTGAAATTGTTAAAACTATGCAAGTCCCAGGTGCTACGGGCAGAGCTGACATACTGGAGAAGGAACTCAAGATGGCACCAGATTGCAAACACCTAACCCAGTACTGCGGACATGTCACCTATGAAACGGCTAGTGAGTGCACAATAAGAACACCAGGCAGCACCAGGCACAAGTCTACTAGCCTAGCAGGCGAAGTTGAAGTGGTGGAAGAGTTCCTTTTTGCTGTCAGATCAATCCGACTGGACTGGTGAGGACTCAGATGGGGGGCCGAAAGGGGGCTCGAATGACATCTCAGTTAGCTGCTCCATTGAGACAAGTGATGGAGGGGATGGCCGCAAAATGAAGGGTTCTTGGCAAACTATTAAATGCACAAAGTCACTTAAAAGAGTAAACAATAATGCTGGCTTAAAGTGGGAATATTCAGTGATGCGAAGACTAGAGGGAATCGCCCCCAGTGGTCATATTGGGGGAGTAGCACAACACAATGTGGTTACCCTGGAAACAATATACTAAAGAGTCATGGTCCACCATGAGAAAACTAGGTTAGATAGTCACAGAGTGCAGGCAGCTAATTGGAAGCTGCAGGGGACGGTGCTCAAGGTGGCAAATACCTGCACTGAATTTGCGGGCAGAATAACTGAAATGGAAAGTTGGGTTATCACCCTGGAGTCCGATGTCTCAACCAATAAGAAGATTTGATGAGGAGCATGAAGAACATCTCATCGACACACAATGGAAACTCATAGAATTCAAAAATAGGCTAATGCGCAGTATCCTCAGGGTACTAGGAGTGGAGGAGGGCGCCGAGAAGGATGACACTCAGAGCTTCATTGGCAGCATATTTAAGAGTGCTTTCCAGCTTACCAGTGAACTGGAACTGGGATCTGGAGATACAGATGACACATAGGTTTCTTTTCAAGCATCATCAACGCCAAGGTCAAGAAGGGGGTAAGCCAAGGGCCATCCTAATAATTTTTGCCAATTTCCTACTGCACCTGGCTATTTTTGACAAAGCTCGCCCTGATGCAAAACAGGTGGTGGATGGCTGCACGTTCTTTGTTAGACCGGACTTCTGCCACACTGCTGTGGAGAGATGCTGGCATCTGTGGCCACTAATACATCCTTTTCAGTCTAAAGGAGCACAGGCATTTCTGCTGAGTCCCACAAAACTTAAAGTTAACTCACAAGATAAAACATATTACTTCTTCTCGGAGGTTACAGCCAAGAAATTTCTGGACAAATTAGATTAAAATTAGACTCTACAGGGCTTATTTACAAGTCCCTTGCGCCACTTTTGCATCATTTTTAACATGAATGAATGAATGAATACAAGCTTTATAAAGCGCAAACGTAGCCCAGGTGCGTCAAGGAGCTGCGGAAAAAGATCAGAGATGCCCATTGGTAAAATGGCTTACAGATTCAAGTTGGTGAAGAGCAAGGTCTTCAAGTCCTTACGGAACGAAGGATGAATTTCCAGGGCTGAAATTGAAGGAGGGAGGGAATTCCACAAATTAGCTGCAGCCAGCGAAAAGTCCCTTCCCCCATCTGGCTTTCCTGAACCTGGGAACTGTCACCAGATTCTTGCTGGCAGATCTTAACTGCTTGCCGGAGACATATCTCCGAAACAGTTTTTTAATGCCGTCTGACCCCATATTGTAGAAGGCCTTGTGCACCAGGCACAGGGGTTCAAACACAATTCTCCGACCCAGTGGAAGCCAGTGCAGACTTCTGATGGTTGCCGAGACAGAGTGGTATTTAGGAAGGCCCATCACCAGCCTGGCAGCTGCATTCTGCACTAGTTGAAGTCGATGGAGAAGCCCCTTATTTAACACGACATAAAGAGCAACGCAATAATCTAATCTAGACAGCAACATAGGAAAAGTAACGCAAAAGTGTCGCAAGGGGCTTGTATGTAAGCTGCCACGTGGTTAGCCTAGAAGATACATATTGTTTGCTCATTGTGATATATAGTATAATGAAACATAGAGGGGGTTTAGAAATGTTTAATACTTAATGAAAGAGCTATGCTCAGGGAGGATTATCGAATTAATTGCATCTCTCTCTTATCCTCGCTTAGATTTTTTCTGATGTTATCTGGTTGCTTGTGTTTTCTTTTAAAGCTGGAATGAGAGGGTTGGTAAAATGCACATGCCCAACCTTTCTCTAATTGAATTATCATGATCATCTTACAAATTCAGGAGTTGGTTTGGAGGGGTACTCATCTATCTATCGGCCGGGGTGGTCCAATTACCTCAGCAAGGTGTGGAGGTGGGGCAGTGAATGGGGCTGGACTGCAGGGGGGAAGGGTGGTAGAGGGCAGGTCCCTGGGAGGTATGGGGAAGAGAGGCGGTTTACGCAATTATGGTGTGTGGTATGACGCATTTAGAAGTTTATAGGGAATCAGAAGCAAAGACATTTTTTGGCAGTGTTTGAAGGTGGATGTAATGCAGAGTGACTACGAATCAGGATAAAATATGTATCTGCACCATAAATGCCTGCGGTTTAAATAATTGGGGCAAGAGAGGTAGAATAGCATTGGGCCTCAGGGCAAAGAAACCCGATGTTATATACATTCAGGAGACGCATGTCCTGAGTGGGGTAGGGTAAATGCTGGAAAAATGGGGTGCCCAATATTAAATTGTACAACCTCACGGGGCCACAGCTAGGGGAGTTGCCATAGGGCCAAAAAGTCTGTCGGCGGTAGTAAATGCCTGGGCTGACAAGATGGGAAAATGGCCTATTGTGGATTTACACATAGGTGCAGGGATGTTTAACCTATGCTTAGTATAGTGTTCTACCCTACCCATCTATAATCCTAATTTGGAATTATCAGCATGGACAGCCCCCCTCATTCTCTGTGAAGATTTTAATTTGCACATACCTGTGCAAAGGAAAATTAGAGATATTTATTTGTATTCTGATAGAAAGCGTTGGTCTTTAGGGCAGTGTAACAACTGGTCAGATATCATGGGCTGATTGACATATGGGGCACATTGAAAAAACCTGATCCAGAATAAATGTTTTTCTCTTTTCCTCATAATTTGTAGATGCGGTTGGGCTATTTCTTTGTTTCTGTTTCTTTAGTAGGGCTGATTAGTATTGAATGCTTTCCTACAGTATTAGTGGACCTTAATCCTTTATTGCTAGAATGCACATTAGCGGTTTTTGGAGGACCATCTAGGGTCAGGATATTTTGATAGAAAACTCCTGGCCTAAACAGATTATTTGGAATATATGCGTAGGTGGCTAAAGGAGTTCCTTCAGGTCAATCGGGGGAATTCAATCCTTAAAATGGTGTGGGACTTTCTTAAGGCAGGGATAAGGGGGTGGACACTGAGTTTCGGCCTCTAAAAACAAAGATGTAAACGTATTTTAATGCTGGGATTATACGATGATCTCTGTGAACAAGAATCAAATCTAGCTAAGTTAATAGAGGAGGGGGTGAAATATGGTGGCACTATGCAGAACATTGTAGTGCTGAAACTAGGATTAATGAGCAGTATAGCGAGGAGTTGGCCGCTGAATTTCAAAGTTACCGGAGAGAATGTTATGAGTACAGGGAGAACATATGCAGGTTGCAAGCACGCTGCATTAAGCAAAGGGAGGTGGAAAGAGTGGTAGAGGCTAAATGTGGCAAATTGGGGCGGGAGGCCAAAAATCCGACAGATATACTGGGTGTATTCACTTCAGCGAGTTCTAATATGAGCTGTATACAGATGACATCCCTCCACAGCCTGAGAGCTGCGTAAAGTTTCTTAGTACAGTGGGATGAAACGTGTTATATGATGATGAACCTTGATCAGCCAATCTCCTCTGAAGAGGTGACTGTTGCAGTAGGTTCCCTGGCTTGGGAAAAGCCACCAGACCAGATGGAATCCCATTGGAATTTTACAGGATTTTTCTTCCAGAACTATGAGAGACTATGCTACTACTTTCTTATCTTTCCAGTTAGAAGGGGTGGTCCCACCTTCATGGGAGGACACTAATATCGTAATTTTTAGGAAAAGGAGTAAGTCCCCAGTAAGCCCAGGGTCTTATAGATTGATATCTCTGAATAATTCAGACCTAAATATCTATGCAAAGATCTTGACTTCTAGGCTCGGGAAGGTAGTGACTAACCTAGTCAACCCGCCAACATGGTTTTATCCTGGGACGCAGGCCTGTTAGAGAGAGCTGAGATCATTAAATCGCCCATGGGACTGGTTTTGCTGAATGCAGAGAAAGCCTTTGACCGAGTCTCTTAAGGATACCACTGGGAGGAATTAAGGTGGAAGGGACTCAGTTCAGGCTTTATTAAAGCCATCAGAGCTCTGTATCAAACTTCCAAGGCTAGGCTGCAGATTATGGTGAGAGGGGTCGACCCTGATTTATAACACCAGAGGTACCAGGCAGAGGTGTCCATGCTCGCCCATGCTAATATCCTTATATATCGGACTGGTTAATAGCTGCAGGATTCAGCCAGTCTCCGTCTGTCAAACTCATTACAAAGTGTTGGGATACGCCGACGATATAGCGGTTATAACACCTGACCCCAATAATTTTCTGAAGGCTATTGAAGGTGAGGCTGGTGCCTTTCCAGGGTAGCATCTTAATGAGTGCAAGACCCAGGTGATTTGAACAGAGGGTCCAGGTACTGGGGAGTCCTGGTGAATAGAAGAAGTTACATATTTGGGAGTAATGTAACATCTAACGTTGAGAGAATTGTTGAATTAAATCTAGCCCCATTGCTTGGAAAGATTAAAAAGGACCTGCATAAGATTAATGAGTTACACTTAACACTTGTGATAAGGTGTAATGTGTTAAAGATGCATATTTTCCTGAACGTTTTATACTTGTTTAGGGCTATCCCATTGGAGATCACCAAGAAGTGGTTAACCAAGCTGGAAAGCCTAGTCATTAGCTTTCTGTGGCAATTCAAGAAGCCTGGAAGGGCTTCAAGGTATATGTTTCTTCCCAGAGATCGTGGAGGATGGGCGGCCCCAGCTTCATGCCGTACTATTGGCCTTGCATGCTGCAGCACTTCAGAATTTTGATAACTGGTGACACTCATAACGTAAACCCAGCTTAGGCGCCATCCATATATCAGCTTACATTGGGCTCGGAGGCTAGGAGCAGCTTCTTGAGGAATTTGGAGAGAAGCTACTACAAAAAGACCAGGTTTAAATCTGTAGATGGCGCACCCTAGGTTTGCAACAGACCAAAAGAAAGGAGACTTTTACAAGTTAAATCGTTATACACCTTTATGGGGCTCCCCTGTCTTGCCGGGGATATTCAAAGATGGAATGTGTAAAAGTTTGAAGTTTGTGGTATTTCAAAAATTGGGGATTTGTATAATAATGACCAACTGTGCTCCTTCACCGAGCTACAGGACAAGTTTGGTCTGACTAAAGAGAAATGTTATATATATCTCTGGATCCATGATTATATTAGTATGCAGGAGAAAAACTGCATATGCGGTCATTGAGGTGGTGGGTCACAGGAGCCAAATATGACGCACTAATACAGGGACTAATGTTAAATGGGAAGCAAGGCATGGCTTTGAGTCAAAGCAGCTATTTGAGGGTTGCCTTGAGATTAGTAAGGAGACCCCCAGACCGCCGGCTTGAAAAGTCAGCAGTATAAAACTGCTTTTAACTTATACTATATGTCCAATAAGCTATTTAAATGGGGCAAGAGAGTGAACTCAAAGTGTCACAGGTTTGGGGCAGACAAAGCCAGAATTATACATAGGTTTAGCTCTTGTCCCCAGCTATCTCACTAATTTAAAGAAATCGAAGCCTTAATTGGTATAATACTCCAGAAGCAAGGGACGATCACACCCAGGCAGTACTGTTAGGGTTGAGTGAGGACCACGGGCCTCTAGAGGGGAAATTTGCTTGATCTTTGTGGCAATGGAGGTGGTTCACATGTGTGTAGCCTCAGGGTGGTTCTTCCTACATTCACAGAGTGTAAAGCATGTTTTGTGGCCATTTATTACATGGAAAGAGGTTTATATGAGCACAAGAGCCAAACTGCATGGAAATGGGGCATACTAACATGGTCTTCCGTCTCTGAATGGATAGAGACTCCTAATTTGGATCTTGGGGTTAGCTGTCGAAGATGTTTTCATGTGTTGTGGCTGACATTGATTCAGTTGTAATGGGCTTTTTCTTCTACGGTGACTGATGTATCATACACCAGTGGTCAGGAGGGAGTCTTAAGCATGGATATTATTACTATGGTGGATATATATTAGAATGTATTAATATAATGTATTGTATTTACCTTGTATTTCATCTAAGGCAGCCTCAGGATCTCATGACAACCCATAAATGCACTTAATTAACCTCTTGCATTTTCTAAATCTATACTGTATAGGATTTTAGTACTTCTCTGGGTGGGTGTATACACTGAAAAATGTGTCTGTCTTGTAAAAGCTGGTGCCCTGCTGAAGATATATGAAACTGCTATATTGTAAATGTACTGTATGGTGTTTTGTCAAAAAATTACAAGGTTGTTAATCATAGTGCAAGTGTAAGACATTGCATGAATTGATTTTATGCCTACACCCTATTCCTTTCAGGAGTGTATTTATACGTTACTGCTCCTATAATCTTTGGTTCATTTTGATCATGTACTGTATCTCATATCATCAGAAAATGAATAAAAAAAGAGTGACACTTAAAATGTGAGTGGATACAAGTAGATGTTGTAATGTAAAGTGCCAATTCATGTGTTACTTACCTTAAGTGTGTACTTGCCTGTTGTTTTTTAGAGTACGATTGGCTTGACTTAAGGAACCATTCTTCCATGGAGATGTGACAATCTTGGCCTGTCCCTTACGTGGAGTACACAGCGTCACACTGCTTTGCTGCAGTGGATGATGATATGATATCGATGCCATGGTCCCAGGTTGGTCAAGATATCCTGCAACATGATTGTCACGTGTGTGGACCTAGTACTAGTAGAGGGGCTGTGATTTAATAACTTATTTCAGTGCATAAAATGACTTTAGCTGGTCATATTCCTATTGAAAAGCCACTGTGTCATTTCCTACGCCTGGTTTGAAGAGGTGTGGGAATTTTGACTTATTTCAGGCTTAGTGGGATTCATCTCAAAGATGTGTTACACAGTAAAAAACTTTTAAATATCAATTGTCGCACTTCTAATTGGGGTTTTATGGGGCAACACCTACCCTGTATAGATATCAACTGCGTGGGTCAGCGGCTCCATCGCAGGTATATTTTGACCAGGCCTACAAAAACTGACGTATTGGGCCTAATGAGTCACCTTGAAAATATGGGGCAATATGCAGCAGAAAATAAGACGCAAATGCATATGAAAAAATTAAGTAACTGAGGCGCAAGCTCCTTGTAAATGAGGCCCCCAAGATTTACCTTTAAAGGCCTTCCTACGGCCTACTGAGTTTTTAATGTTTTCTAGAGCCTAATTCCTAAGAAATAAAGAAATATATCGTTCTGTATTGAGACCCCATTGGGCTGACTCTTAACTACCAGTTATGCTAGGCTTAATCTCCAAGTTTGCCTTCGCGCCATGGACGCTGCCTTATTTTCTTTGAATGCAGTTGAAGGCTCAAGTACCTGGAACTCGTGAAGAAACCTTGCACCTGTGTGACTGAAGGGAACTCACATATTTTAGTGGACACTTTTAAAGCATGACGTCTGATTTCAAGAAGGGCAGTGTTTTCAGACGTGAAATTACAGGGCTTGCAAATATGTGGACCAGGCACTTTTTAGTCTGGAAACAAAAGGTCCAGGTTTACCAGGTGCGAATGACAGCTGGTAAAACTTGTATGGCTCATGACTGGGTAGGAGCTGTAGTCAGAGGCAAAGCCCAGCTCCTGTCTGAAGAGTCCCCACAAAAATACGGAGAAAGTAAGACTCTCCTGTCCCCCTATTTACAGAAGAGACCCAGATACTTTCAAGAAATGTTCATATCACCTTTATGCGTTATTTTCTGGGAGACTGGCCTTAGTCATGAGGGAAATGTTCTACTCTCCTCCCTCGACCTACCATTTGGATTCTTGGCAAGGACATTTGTAAGATATCCAAAAATAAGGAGGCATGAAATCCAGTAGAAGAAAGATGAAGTTTAATTAACAAGGCACAGTACTGCTCAGTCAAGGTCCAAGTGCAGAATGAGATGAGATTCCAATTCTAAGTGAAATCACAACTAACTGTGTGGCAGGTGCCAGGGTTAAAAGTATACAGGAATTAAAGGGGAAGGAACATAAAAAGGGAAAAGGATAAATAAGCATTGTAACACATATCTCCCCTTAGGAAAAAAATTATTAAGCAAGATTAACACATTTTGCAACTCGTTGACATTCGAAACTTTCCCGTCTTGGGTAACAACACTATTGCGATTTACCTTCACAAATTTAATAGGTCTACCAAATTTAATCTCACCCTTAGCTACAATACCAGGCTTGCGTATTTTGACCCATTCCCCAACCACAAAAAGGGGTTCCTTGATTCTCATACGAAAATCATAATAGTGTTTAATTTTGAGTTGTTTTCCTTCCACTTAGTGAACTACATCCTCGTGTTTGATTTCAGAGCTGTAATTCTTAGTAGCCTTTTGAACCACCAAGGACACATCTTGGAAATGGGATCTCTACCTCTCAATAAACAGAAAGGTGAGACTTCAGTGGTAGTGTGAGGATTTATGTGGTGCAACTAAAACTTCTCCCTCAATTTATCCTTCCACTGGGCACCAAAATTACATGCCCATAAAATGTCCTGTTTGAGAACTCTGTTGCATCTTTCAACTTGGCCATTGCCATTGCCCTGAGGTTCATTCAAAGCTGTCGTAACATGTCGAACATTTAAAAATCTGAGAAAATCAGACATATCCTGAGACTTAAATTGCACACCATTATCAGAAATGAGAACCTCAGGATAACCTTCAAGGGCAAAAACTTCTTTAAGAAATAGAATGACACTCTCAGTAGTGGTGTGGGGAACAAGTTTTACCTCAGGCCATTTCGAGTGGTAATCAACTAGCACCAATGAAAAACCTACAGTCTTGTGGCAAAAAATTGAAAGGACCAGCTATGTCCAAGCCTACTTTCTGCCAAGAATAATCCGCCCATTGAACAGGAAAAAGAGGAGCAGGGTCACAATTAAGCATTTTCTAACTGGTGACGCATTCAGGACATTCTCTCACAACTCTGTCAACAAACCTGTCTAAACCAGGCCACCAGAAAGCAGACCTGATCAACCTTTTCATTGAAGACATGCCCAAATGGCCCTCGTAACTCACAGACAAAATGTGATCACGAAGAGACAAAGGCAGAATGCACTTTTCTTGTCTGAAAATCAAATCACCTTCCATGACAAGTTCATCAGAGACTTTCCAAAACGAAAAAAGTTTGGCTGAAACTTCATTTTTAGATGGCCACCCTAACCTGGTGTAATTGACACCTTTACACAAAAGATCATCCTTACTCATGGCTTTTTTCCACACCTCTTCAGAAGTTAAGCTGAATTTCCCGGACACAATCTCAGTAATATCAGCAACAACTTCTTCATCTTCGCATTTATTACCAGAATTGCAGGGAAGTCTGGATAAACAATCTGCAGTGACATTGATTTTACCTGGAACATATTAAACTTCCAAACTGTACTCTTGTAAACAAGACATAAGCCTGGCTATGCAGGCAGTAGCATTAGGACCTCCTCCGGGAGATAAAATAGAAACTAAGGGTTTATGGTCTGTTCTTAAAACAAACTGCGCACAACAACTGTACTTACCAAAATGTTCCACTCCCCAGACACAGGCCAACAATTCCTTCTCAATAACAGCGTAATGCCTCTCTGTGATATTAAGTGTGCTGGATGCAAATGCAACATCCCACTCTTCTTTCCCTGCATGTTGAGACAAAACACAGGCTAGCGTCAACAGTGAGCACACCTGTTTTGTTCATACAATACGGTTTGAGTGTGGAAGCAGCTATCATTTCTGATTTAATGGTGTCAAAACCTTCCTGTTGCTTTTCTCCCGATACAAATTCTGCATTCTTCCTTGTCAGCTCTCTTAAGGGTTCCATTTTAGTAGCAAAGTTCATGATAAACTTACTGTAGTATTTGCAAAGTCCTGAAAAAGAAAGAAGTTTGTCTTTACAGTCAGGAGCAGGTGCTTTTCAAATAGCATCAATGAGAGATTTATTCGGAACTACTCCCTCTTTAGACAGCGTGTGTCCAAGATATTCAACAGATTCCTGATATAAATTACACTTTTTCTTTTTAAGTGTCAGTTCATACTCTTTGAGTGAATTGCATACATTTCTGAGATGCTCTTTGTCAGCTAACAAGTGCTTAAGTGCTTGTGCTCTCTAAATTAAACCAGATGCAATTAGTATATATACCTGTTTGGCACATTTAATTTGCTCATAAGTCCCTGGTAGGTGACACTGTGGAACCCAGGGCCTATAAATTAAATGTTACTAGTGGGCTGCAGAACTTATTCTGCCACCCACTACAGTAGCTGTATAGCTATGTCTCAGTCAAAACCACAAATGGAGCATAGAGGGAAGAAAGGACAGGGTCGCCCTCCACTCAAAAGTTTTAGAACAAACAAAAGACCCTATCCATGGACGTCAACAGGTGTCAGTTACCAGGGAGATAGAACAGTCTATGTGTACTGATAACTACTCCAGAACCCTACAAGTTGTGTGGGGATAATTTCACTGCACTGCGCCCAAATTCATGTACTGTGGTTGAGACGAGGCGCTCATGAAGAGCTACCACTAAAGCTAAAAGCTAAGTGAAGGTAGGAACTCACGTTTGGAGTACCCCTACATCTCTCCCTACCCGAGGCGGCTGGCAGGAGCAACATGGTGGTCTCTGGTTAACAAAGAACAAGTGTCCAAGAGTGGAGTGGCAGCATATAGTGCAGCCCTGATGAAACTGCCTAAAAGCACGTGGCAGTGAAACATGTCGGCACTGGCATTAGGTAATGGTATGCATGAATAGCTACCAGCCTTTTTAGAGGTACAGCATACTTTTTTTCCCTACGAATAAAGTTGGTTAAGGGAATTAGATGCTGTGTTTTATGCACTTATTTATGTTGTGTGTTTGTCACTAGCAGATGCTCTCTGCTTTCCACTGTTTGTTACACGTTTTGGTTGTTTGTTTCGGACACTATTTTCTCTCTTTCTTTGAGAATCAAGTGACTACCGATGATGAGACAGGGGCTTGTCTGGAAATTACATACCAGTTACCCCGTTGGTGGTGTTTCCGTGAGGTGTCACTTGGTTTTCACACATTTTTTCTAAAGAGAACTTGATCCAACACCGTGGGTGTGGATCTTTGTTATCGACCTAGGTGGGTCAGACAAATTGTTGTTCGGTGTTTCTGCCAAGGAAATTTGGTTTTTTTACATGAATTTGGGCGCAGTGCAGTGAAATTATCCCCACACAACTTGTAGGGTTCTGGACTAGCTAAGTCTCAGACCTGCACTCCTGCAGCCTGCAATGTCGTTTTAAAACTACCATTTTGACTTGGCAGGATAAACACCTGGCAAACCTTAAATGTTCCCTTTTATTATGTGTAAGTCACACCTAGAGTAGGCCCTTCCAGCTCAGAGGGCAAGGTGTTGTGTAGTTAAAAAGTAGGACATATGTAATTTAAGTTTTGCATAACCTGATAGAGAAAATCTCCCAAATTCGACTTTCATTGTTGCATGCCTTGCTCTCCCTTAGACTAACACTGATTTACCTTTGTGCAATCCACTAAAGGCTTGAAACAAAATGGGAGCAGCTAGAGGAATATGGCTTACACTTACTTGCATTGGAATTTAAAAACCTCTTTAATGGTAAAATTGGATTTTATCTCCTAATGTTAAAAATACCACTTCTAGAAAGTTGCCATTTTTCTGCTTCCGGTCTCTGGAGCCTTACAAGAATGAATTGGTTGTGAATTGAAATGAGACACTAGGCAATAAGGTCTGGGTGTGCAGAATGGTGAACACTTGGGGTAGGATGAGGGGGTGGAGCTGACACTCACAATAAAATACCCTGTCTCTCACTTCAAAGATTTACATCTGGATAAAAAAGCCCAGCTCCCGAGACTGTGTTAGATCATCTTTGGTCTGTAAACCAGAAGACAAGACTGCAGAGTGGTTTGCCATGCTGCATGAGAGACTGGACCTGTTCTCTCTTCCAAGACTCCTGAGTGTCTCCAAGAACCAGTGGGGTGGCTTCCTGCTTTAATTTTCAGGACTACAACAAGTTCTAGAGGAGCCACTTGTCTTTTACTGACCAAAACCTGCTTGCTGCTTTTCTGCCTCAGAAGCAGGGCTGGACTGGCCGTAGCGGGCACCGGGCAATTCCCCGGTGTGCTGCAAGGGTGGGGGCCGGTTTTGGGGGCCGTTTTTGTTACAGGGCGGTTTTTGCAGCATAGCTGCAAAATCGGCCCTGTAACTAAATCGGTCGTTCCTACATTGGAACAAAAAGACATAGTTCTTATTGAAGTCTATGGTTATCGCCGCTAATCTTATTGATATAAGTTTAGGACCTTTGTTGTTTCAAAATTCTGACAAAGAGCTCAGCGGCACCCCCAACCCCCCGCAAGGGGAGGGGCCGGGGGCCGAGCACTTTGCAAGGGCTGGTTTTGGTTCCCAGTCTGGCCCTGCTCTGAAGGAGTGAGTCCGGACTCCCCTTGCCTCTCCTAAAGGTCTGGGACCCTTGGATGATGTCAGAGTGGGCTCCTCCCTGGAATTCCTGAAAGTGTCTGCACACCTACTCAGAGCGATGCCGGGTGGCAACATGAACCCATACTCTGGCTCCAAAGTGGTTCTGATTAATGACTTCCAAAGGTCCTGACACCCCTACTTCGATCAAAGTGTACAAGCCAGTCCTAGGTCCAGTGGCTCCCTGCCAACACCAATGACAGCAGCGGACATCAATGGCTCCTCCTTGTCCGGATCCGAAGTGGACCACGGTCCACAGCTCAAGCAGCTCCGTTTCCCAGAGACTCGTGTCTGACAACAACAACACGGTTCTCAATCTTACAACCACTTCAGCTCTGACGCAGTGACTGCAACTCCTCTCAACTCCAAAGATAAGTAGCACTGATCACAGCGACTCCGACAGTGAGTGCCAACTGGCTGGCAGCACTCAGACTATGTGAACTTTTGCATTTTAGGAGCCCAGTCAAAAGGTAACTCTTTCACTGTGCCTACCTTGGTCCTCGACTCCAGCACGACATCCATGTACCTGACTTAAACTCAGTGGCTCTGGCTGACTCCAAGCGCTCTGGAGCATTCTGTTTCTAAGTGCTATTTTCTTTAATATTTTAAAATTACGTATCTCAAGATCTAATGATTAGATTTTTATTCTTTTGGTGTCATTTTATTTTTTCAAATAGACTTCATCTTTCTAAATCGGTTAGGGACCATTTTTTGTGTTGTGTTTCCCCTTTATTGCTGTTTGTGTGTTGCATAAATATTTTACACATTGCTTCTAAGTTAAGCCTGGCTGCTGGTATCCACATTACCAGAGGGTTAAGCACAAGATTTAGTTTACAGCAATTATGTTTTACCCAAACTAGGATTGTGGCAGTGGTTTGAATCAGGCTCACACCCAGTTCAACCCATATCCAATTATCTAACAAATGTGTATTGCATCAGGGTCACTTTAATTCTCTAATACCACAAATACATATAGCTATTAAGTTTGCATGGCTGATGTTGCAAAGTTGTGCCAAAACAGCTGTATTTGAAGACTTAAAAGTGGGCACAGCCATGTTAAAAGTACCAAAAAGAAACTAATTGACAGCACTCAGTAAAGCTTCAAAATATTTATGGATTGGGCCCATACCAAACGAAAACTGGAAACAATTATGATGCCCCTCAAGAAGTTTTGTTGGAATGTGAATTTTCTAAAAGGTGAAGATGGTTTTAAAGGAATATGCAAATTATGAATTTCCTGTAATAGTTATATTGGGTGATTAAAAAATCGCTCACGGCAATCATCAGGAACAATTGTCTGAGCGTGGGTGGAATTTCAATGCTTCAATTTATTCTTTTACTTAGAATTATTTATAGACTCAAAAGTACAACAAGTATGACACAAAGGATATTATCAAACATTTGTTTGAATTTAAAGATTACTTTCATATTATATTTTATGTAAGTATATATTTTCTAAAGATTGTGAATCAATTTAGACACGCAATTCAAATAACTAAAAGGTATTATCAACCAACACACAGACCATTTGTCAACAAAATGCAAAACTCTAAAACACAGGGAGTGTTGAGGCTGTGCCTTCAACCACATAGGTGAAGCCAAATCATCTTCATTTGTATATATTCGTAGATGTACAAAGTGCAGCTTATCACTTCTAACGGTATCCGGATGCTGTCCATGGGCACGGCGAGATTTAGGGGCATATTTTTCAAGCCCCTATCGCCCCCACAACTTCACTTTCAAAGACATTGTGGTGGTGATAGGGGCTTCTCCTTATTTACAAGGCAGCTTTAAGCCACTTAATGTGGCTTAACACTGCCTTGTAAATAAGTCACCCTTTCACCCTACACTTAGCGTGAAAGGGGAGGGCATTTGGTGTGCGGTGGGTGTTCCACCGCAACACCCATTGATTTTCACGCTGCTCCCTATTTAAAAGGGTCGCGTAAATAGGAGGCTGCACCAAAAGGAAAACCCTGGTCATAAACAGGCGAAACTAGGAGAAATGTTTTAGTTCTCCTTGTTTTTGCTGTTTCCATGTGTGCTGCATTGTGCAGCATACATGGAAACAGCAAAACACCTTTAATTGTGTATGTGCAGGAAGGTGTCCCTTCCTGCACATAAACAACCGTAATAAAAATGAGGTTTTGCAACTTCTATGTGTGCTGCATTAAGCAGCACTCATAGAAGTTTAAAATCACCATATGATATTGTTTATGTGCAGGAAGGAACATCTTCCTTCCAATCACTGCAGGCACCCTTGCACTATTGTACAAGTGTGCCTGCGTTGGAACTAGTCAGCTACATTTAGCAGCAGCAAAGGGGGAAACGCAAGGCTGCACCATATTCTATATGGTGCAGCCCTGCATTTCTAAAGTGACGGAGCGTGTCATTAGCCTTCTAGGCTTAATGGCACGCTTTGCCACTCTTGTTTTAAATATGCCCCTTAGTGGTCTACCTAGAATCTCAGGACGTTGATATAGGACAGGTATATAATTGTGGAGATAAAAAGAGCAAGTCTGTAGTTATTGATATGTTATTATATATAGGCTCGGAGCCAGATCCTTAGCTCTTAATTTGCCCGCTGTGCCACATCCTCTTTTGTTTGAAGAATCATATGCCAAACAATGTTAGAAAGTCCGTCTAATTAGAGCTGCGTTTGGTTACCAATCATTTCCTAAAATCCCCTCACCTCAATTCTCACTACTTCACTCAATCAATCAATCAATCAGGGGTTTGTTAAGCGCAGGTACTCACCCAAAAGGGTCTCAAGGCGCTGCCTGACAGTCCCTGTTTTGAATCAAACTGTCTTAAATATACTAAACCCACAACATGGGGGGGCCTCATTTACAAGAGGCCTGTGCCATTGAAACATCACTTTATATGATGCTCTGGAGGCACAGGCCTCTGAGTCATATCTAAGAGTCAACACAAAGCCACACTGTGTGTCTTTGCACGGCTTCATAGATATGGAGTAAGGCAAGGCAGTGCAAAGTGATGCGTTGCCTTACTGTACGTCAATGAGCTGTTCAATGGGTGGTGCTGTGGTTTTTTCCATGCAACACCTATGGGGTTTGACACATTCCCAGATTTATAAGGATCTGTGAACCTGGGAATGCGTCAAAACTGGGTGCCTCCCCAGGGGAGGGGTAACCATTTTTTGTGCAGGATGGTGCACCTTCCTGCACAAAAACAATCATGATAACAACGCAGACAATCGTGCACCATGGTGCAAGGATGCCTGCATTGATGCTAGGCACGAAATTTGTGCATTGATTGAAAGGACACAAATGCACTGTATCATGTATATACGGTGCATTCTGGCCCTTTCGATTTGGTTTAGGGCAGCGCAGCAAAAATATTTGCACCGTGCCCTAGACCAAATCTTTGTAAATGAGGCCCCTTAGAATTTAAAACTTTACTCATCAGAAAAGCATTCATCTGCACAGGAAAGAGGAGAAAATGAGTAATGATGAAAACATTAAAAAACAGACATAAATAACAAATTCCACTGTACAAAGTCTCACTTGCAAGGAATATGTTTTCTCCGGGGTAATTTTGTAAACCTAACTCTGGCAAAGTGAAAAAAAAAAAAAGTAACCAACACTGCACTGGTTTTGGCTAGGAGCCTTTCAGGAACTGAACAAAAGTACTGGTTATGTAAACATTTGTTCTGTGTTTTATTTAAGACAAATTATTATTTATTGTTTTTGTAGTTTTTTATAGCACAATCTCAATCCGAAGGCAAGGGAGCACTTTACATGAGCACCAGTTACATTACAGATAGACACATTCATTTTTAGTCACAGAGAGGTTACCCTATTTGCCTAAATCACAGGATGTTAAGCCTCACTGCTGAGAATCAAACCATGTTGCCCAGCTTTAAAGTCGTCCTTCCTTGCCGTTATGCCACATCCTCTCCCCAGAATTCACTGTTTATAGGTAGGCAGGGCAGTGGACCAACACTTTGGAAGATTAAAATCTGTTCACAAAGAATCAATTCTTGATGGAATCAGGAAACATCTGAGGGATGAGAAGAGAAATGGACATAATTAGAGTCATGGAAAACAATGGAAGGAGGCGGGCTATTATCTGGGATATCTGTTAACAGATTGAATTGAAGATATCACTACATATTACCCACATTTCCTTTTGATCTATGCTAATGATTGTTGATGTTCTTGGGCGGGGTTAACTACAATAAACAGTGATGAGATAGCTCCGAAAATGACCACTTATCAGCCCAGACATGGAAACCTGATCATAGAGTAAGAAACAGGGTAAAGGAAGGTATTGACTATCACAGTATCGAGTGACAAAATGTCAACACTCCTACAGAGTGGAGCTACCTCCTTCTTCACATCAGAGCCTCCTCCTCTCTTCTTGAATTCAGCAAGTAGCTGAAGACCTGGCTTTTCAATTAGTCAGCCAACTATATGTAAGGCTAAGCACACATACCTGTTAAGCAACAGGATACCTTTGAGAATGATAGTGTGCTTTACAAAAACACACACCAACATAACCTACAACAATATTGAATGCAGATTGTCAGCTATCGCTGATGATTATTGTTGGACTAAATATCATCTGAAAAATAGATTGTTTTCTAGTTATTGTTTACAAAAATATTACCCCATTGGACTTATTATTAGAAAATCTACTCCCAATTGCATACTATTGTTATAAGCAATGTTTTGGGTGTGATATTTATGTCAGACAATATTTTTAGCAATGATATTCTGACATACAACCCTACAACTAAATAGTAAAAGGTTATAGGTAAGCCTAGATTTACTATTCTTAACCCAACATCTAAGTACCTCACTTATATATTTACGGTTAAGGTGAATAGTTGTGAAGGTAAGAAGAGCAAATCTGTAGTTACTGAGATATTACTACATATGTGGTAGTTGATAATGATATTCTGCACTTGATATTGCTGCAGATCAGTAATTAGTACTCAATATTGTGGTGGAACACCAAGGAAGGTTAGTTCTTAGGCTACAAAACCTGGAAGGTAGCTCACAGTCTTAAAAGCTGGAGTGCCGTTCACAGGCTCAGAAATGAGGGTATGCCACAGGGTTACCAATGTTCAACAGTAGAATATGTTGCCAGCCCAGATTTAGTTGCCTAGCACATAGGCTAAGTATAAATCAAAATAAAAAACAGAAGATCGTATACATCACTACTCAAACTGGACTTCTAAAGTAGAAATACCAGGGCCCCCAGGACAAGTGCTGCAGTAATCCAATGGGTTGGTACATCGAGTAACGATCGCCCACCAGGATTGCAAGATTGGGATTGGTAGTTGTTTAACGAGGTGCGTAACCTGCTGAAAGCTGGCATTTCTAGGTGACAAACTAGGGAAAGTAGGGAATGTCTAGGGGAAATGGGTGTGACATTACCAATTTCGACCAATAATTCACCATTGCTGAAAGTATTCTCGGGGTACACCTATTTAACACTGGCAAACTCAAAAACTCACATTGAGGTTAAGAGCTTGAAATGGAAAATTGATGCCCAGGTACCTAATACCAACATGCCTGCCTATTCCTGGGAAGTGGCGAGACTCCTGAAAGTACTGCACTTCCGCTGAGAAGAGATGTTAAAATTGCCATCTGAGAAAACCCAACACTATTGCCAGCTCCTCTGTTCTCATTTTGCACCCTCCTCTCCTTAATTTATGTGCTGCATATCCGTAAGCAGCAGCATCCAAGCTGATGACAGAAATGCAAAAAACTTGGGGAGTGAAAGCGTGGCTTGGAATTTGTCTGCATGTTAATTGCACATGGCAATGCTCGGTCACCAAACGCCATCTTCTACTGCAATGATTTAAGTTAATCGTTTAAGCTCACACCGGTAGGTACCAACTGGGCCTCAAGAATGTCTGCTGCTAAATTTCAGCTTTTTCATCCAAAAATGACCCTGAGCCCACCAAATCTCCCCAATGCTGCCGCCCTACTGCTAAATAAGAAAATGATTGAAAGGGGGTGATTTGGCTAATGGTTCTATGCAATGCTAGAGAAGACACAGCATGAAATCTCCTGTCTTCAGATCACCTATCCTAATAGGGACTCTTTGGTGAAACGTGTCTGTTCGGTCTGAATGTTTGTTTGCAGATTCCTAGCTGTACAGAGCACGAGGGCCCAGTTCTCACAGAATGTGAAACGAATCACCTGGGGCAGGAGCGATCGTCTTCCGTCAGTGTGAATGCGCCACCCAAGGATGCTCGCGTTGTCTTGTTAGTATCAATCTATTTGAATAATACAGCTGTTGTTGTCGTAATGGGTTCCTGCGATAGCTCCCTTGCTGCCTGATTCACAGCTGCCAGCGAAGATGAACAAACCCCGGCTCTGTTTTCATCACTCAGGCATCGGCGACAGACGCCTTCCCCCGCGTGCAAGGCATGTGTCTGTCTGTTCAACAAAAAGGGTCGCAGGCTGTTTGGGACCAAAGAAGCACAGTTCTAAGTCCTTCCTGGCCCCAATGTCCCTTCAAAACAGCAGCCCCATGTCTATCCGTCACTGGATGTGAGAACTCATTTATACAATGTCAACACTTCTTTCAGAGAGCCAGGAGCCAAGCAGGAGTTATTGCTCCCAACCATGGGGTTGAGACCTTTTACTCCTGATGCCCCGGGGCCTGACCTACTGTTGATCCCGACTAACTGGGCCAAGTACTACCCCTTCAGCACTTGACCCTCAGTGGTTGTTCACGTCAAGCAGTACAAGACTTCCCGGGTAGAGGTGGTGCAAGGTGTATATGGGCACAAGGCTCAATAGACACCCAGCAACCCCAATAAATGAATGTCTAGCCAGATGCCCACTTTTATTATAAAAGTAGTTTTTATATACACACACTAAGTGAAATAAGGTACACACAAATAAAATGCACAGTTTACATAGGGTGGGTTTTCTAGTGCTGTTGGGCTAAGGTCTTGAGCAACAGTTCCCCATCTACTAGTGATGGTTATTCTCCATTTGCGCGAGGCAGCATTCAGGTTAGGCCTCACTAGTGAGAACGAGTCTTAGAAGTCCCAAAATGGCTTATTAAAAGTCAAAGTGTCCCAGCACTGCAATGCAGGGCATGTTCCCCCAGGGGTCCACTCAAAAGGAACCCCCACTGGACTTTGTTCCTCCCAAGCTCTCTCCTCACAGGATCTTCTCGTCTTGGCAGGTAGGTAGATGCCACTGCTACAGACTCCAGGGGAAGTGGTCTCAGCCACGGCCGGCAGTGGGAGTACCTGCAGGGCGGTGACGTGGGGAGGGGGAGTGGCAGGGTGGGGGGTAGTAATGTATGGATTACGGAGTTTAACAGGTAAGTAAACATTTAAATAAATAAAATGAATTTCATTGCGCGCACTGCATCGCATTTGTGGATGCAGTGCACTCAACGTAATTCGTTTTATTTATTTAAATGTTTACTTACCTGGGAAGCTCCGTAATCCATACATTACTACCCCCTCCACCCTTGCCCTCCCCATCCCCACGTCACCGCCCCGGCAGGTACTCCCACTGCCGGCCGCGGCTGAGTGGTCTCCATTCTACTGGGTGATGCCCGCTCACCCAGCAGTGAGACTAGCAGACCTTGGGACTCAGACCTGCTCGCAAAAAGCAGAAGTGTTACTGAGCTTCTTCACGTCAATGTACAGCCACAGTTGACTGCTGGATGGCTGACAACTTCAGAAATTCAAGCTCCCCTTTTTATAATGCATTTCCATACACAGATGTGATTTTGTATCTTTCTTTTTGAAATTTGTGTGTGGGGTTCCTTTGGCATGCCCACTCCACTGCTCTGTTCATTGTCCAGGAAGCTGTCTGTCACACAGACAGCTTCCTGGACAATGGAGAAGCGTGGCTCAAAAGTTAGAGCGGCAGATCCTGATGCAGAGGTCTGGCCCGGGACCAGGGTTCAATTCCTGCCTTGGCGGCTCTTGGACTCAATTTCTCCGGACCTGATAATTCTCGCCTCTCGCCTCGGTGCCTAGTCTAATCATGGGTCCCACTCTGTACTTAATCTCCACAACGGCCCCAGCAGCGCTTGGATGCCTGGCTTCACCTTGGGGGTGCCCAGGAGTGGACATTTCACAGGAAAGCCAGGATGGGTTCCACAGCGGTATCAATACAGCGCTACGAGGCCTCCGGGTAGAAGTGCGCTATATAAATACTATACATTTACATTTACAAGGAGTGACTCCAGCCTTAAAAGTTCCACCACACAGACAATGGGAGTGCCTCGAGGATCACACCTGAATATCAGCCTCGTTGATACACGCCCAACAAAAAATTACAAAGGCCCAAACCCAGCTCTTTATGATTCCCTGTCTCTGCAGTCTTTCTTAACAGCCCCATCTTCTTTCTGAGAAGTATCCAGCCCCCACTGACCAGTGATCATTCCAGAATAATGGAGTCCTTTATGAAATGCACAAGAAAGATGAGAGGCTGGCTCTCCCTCAATGCCGTATGTGTCCCACCCAGCTCTCGGGAATGTGGCAATCCACACATTGTTCTGGGAGGGCTGCTCCACCTCAACATGTCTTTCCTAGGACCTGGGTTTCCAGTATTCCAACATGCACATACAAAGACATGTATGCTGCATAATGCTACATGCAACCATAATGTAGACCATGGGCAAGTTAAGTGAACAACAGTGGAACTTTAAATGAGTGCCAAGAAGGCCCCACTCCAGTGACACCGGTTAAAAGGTCTGTTCACAATGCTGATCATTATAAGAGACTCACTGTATGGTTCTACCACCGTTTTCATTTACCTCTTCGAGGGTAGCTCTTTGGGCAGTTTTACTGGTCTAACATGACCGCAATCTGTGAAACAAGCCTAGGACATGGTGCACATGCATGATCCTGTTTTCCCATGACCAAAAATCAGTACTATGGATCCAGACATCGTTGCAGCTGGATCACTCAGGGCAGATATGTACGTTTGTTACCATGCAAATGACTTTTCCACAAGACTGGTGTATTGGGGAAACCACTGGGTTTGCTGTAAGGGAAAGCGATTGCTTGAAATGGGACACGCAAAAGTTGGAAAGAGGCATGTTGCTAGGAGAAGAAGAGGGAACTGGATGACTGTTAGAGTGTGGAAAGATAGTGTGTCTGTTGTTGAAGGGCAGCTCATGGAGCCTGACTCTGATCGAGTAAAATGTTTAGAGCATGTAGCTTTGGAAACGAGAGAGTGATAAACGTGCTGCTTGTGTAAAACTAAGAAACTTCATCGGCAGTTACCAAACATTATTTCTGATTGGCTTCTTTCATTCAATTAAATGTATTACACAGAAAAGGGATCTACTGAAATGAATGCATTAAAAATGCAAGTGTATTACATAGACTCATAATATGAATAATTTACTGAAAAAGCATGAAAGTCCATGGCGGAAAAAAAGTGACAAATGCCAGAGGGCTATAACAAGAAGGGAGTGATAGGCAAAGGCCAGAAGTAAAAGGTAGACATATCTGATTCATTTCATTCCGATTTGTTGAACAAAATTATACTTCAACCTGACAAATGCTGCACCAAGTAAATAGAAACAGCGTCTTACAGCTGCAGGATTGAAAAAGAAAACAGAGGAATAATGAAGAGCAGGAATAACTGGAAGTGAAGGACATGTACATCAATTCACTAAACTGCCACTGGCAGTGAAAGAGACACCATTCAACCTTAGAACTCTAATGACATTGCAGGACGACCTCTTGTTATATTGTTTAATATTGTGTTTGGCGGAAACTGGATTACTGGTTGAGGGGGGGGAAACCCTACTCAAACAGGATCCACAATCTCTGTCAGAGTGAAACACAAAAAATAACCAAATGAACCTGTGCTTAACCCTCTGGTAGCTTGGCACAAAAGCAGTCAGGCAATGTGTATTTATGCAGCACTTCACACAGTAATAAAGTGAAAACACACCTAAGAAAAATCTCATGCCATTTTAGAAAACTTAGTAAAATTTCATAAAATATTTGACACTAAAATGACAACAATCTCATCACTAGAACCAGAGATATGCAATTTCAAAGTTTTAAGTAAAATTAGTTCTTAGTAGCATAAACTGCCAACCTGTGATCATCTGGTAGAGCTGGACCGGAACAAAGTCAGAAGTTCAGGCAGACTGCAATGAAGTGCAGGCCGGATACAGGGACTAAATTAAGCCAGCTGGACAAGATTACCTTAAATCCTGATTGCGAAGCATTGTGATCCCACTTCGAGGATACAACGCAGAGCAGTGGTTCTGAGGCGCTGCAAGGCTGTGATATGAGGTCCTGCACTCTTCCGGAGGATATCCTCGCTGAGGCGTTAGTAATGCAAAGTCCTGCATCAAAGATGTGTCGTGCAGCGGCAGTTCCAAAGAAGTTGGGGGCATGCGATGCAGAGTCCCACTTTGTTGTTGAGGATGCCATCAATGAGGGCCTTGCTATGTGACGGCCTGCATTGAGGATGCATTGCACAGTTGCAGTTCTCAGGAGACTGTGGGCTGCCATGCAAAGTCCTGTGTCGGGGATGCGTTGTGCAGCCGTGGTTCCGAAGTGGAGTGGTGAGGAGATGCATTTTACTGAATCGGTTCTGCCCATAGGACCTGAAGATCCCACAGGATCACAACAGTTTGCAGAGGCCCTGTAGGTCAACTTCCAAAGGTCCTATTCTGGGGTGGCACCACTCAGACTGACAGCAGGATTGAGTCCAGGTGCTGGGTTCGAGGTGATTGAGGCCTGTACTGTCCCTGCGCCTCCTGATCAGGTAGTCAGCCAACTGGCCCTTGGTGTCACTTTGATGGTCCTGGAATCAAGATGCAGGTCCAGTTCTTCCTACACAGGCAGCTGAGCAGCAGAGAAACAGAGTAGCCATCCTTCTGGCAGAGCAGCACAGAAGTCCTTCTGAGACTTTCACAGGTCCAGAGATGTACTGAACAGTTGGATCTGAGGGTCCATTATTTATACCTGGTGCCCACTTTTATGTAAGAGAAGGTCCTGGAGGTCTCCTTCCCCAGAGGTGCTTGGAATTTTCTGCCTCCCTGCCCTGGTCCCAACTTTTCTGGTGGTTGCAATAGACTTGTGTAAAACCCTTTGTGAGTGTGCCTAGGCAGAGCCTTTATGATGTGCAAACATAGTAGGTGACACCTCATCCCCTCATCATGTCAGAGATGGCCCATTCTGTCAACCCATATGTTGGGTTTTTTCACCATCTTAGAACAATACACAAAGACCAAGTAACACCTACACCTAGCCATGTGACCTAGGATTCAGGCTGCAGACACCAGATGGGTAGGACAAGAAAATACTAGCTTTCTAAAAGTGGTATTTTCAGAACTGTGAATTAATGTCCAATGCTACCATAAAAGAGAGCTTTAAATTACAATTCTTTAGACACCAAACTTGGCATTCGTACCAGCTCCCAGCTGGAGGATATCACATATTATTTGTAATAATTTAACCCAATTTTATTGTATGGGAGAGGTAGAGCTCACAATAGTGAAAAACAAATTTAGGATGTTTTATCTACCAGGACATGTAAAACTTAAAAGTATGTTTCCAACTTTTTAAATACATTGCACCTTGCCCTATGGCTGCTTAGGGCCTACACTTGGGGTGACATATGCATTAAAAAGGTAGGTTTAGGGCTGGCAAAAGGTTGATTTTGCCAGGTCAGAATGGCAATTTAAAACTGCACATACAGGATGCAGTGGCAGGCCTGAACATGTTTAAAGGGCTACTTCAGTGGGTGCCACAATGAGTGCTGCCGGCCCACTAATAACATTTAATTTACAAGCCCTGAATACATGTAGTAACATTTTACTTGGAACCTACCAGCACATTAAATATGCCAATTTGGGTGTAAGCCAATGTTACCATGTTCAAAGGAGAGAGTACAAGCACTTTACCACTGGTTAGCAGTCCCTCAGAAACTACTACAAAATGGCCTCACATTAGATGGAGAGGATGTTACCTTCGTGGTAGAGGCACATGAAGCATATAGAAAGAGGTGCTTTATTCTTGGATTACATTACCAGCTGCAGATGCTGCAACATGAGTATTTCACGAATACACTGAGGATGAAATACCAGATGAATACACTCCATATGAGGCAATAGTAGTTCCTCTCACTGAACAAGAAAATATTAATTGGCTGAAAGGCACACTCCCACACACTATAGAAAACGGGAGACTGCGCCCAGTCAGCAATGGAGGGGACATGACTGGTCCTAGCCAGATACACACTGCATCCTGATTTTAATAATATGTCCGCCTCCCGAAAAAAGGGATTATACAACAATATAGTAACAATATAGAGATGCCTTACAAAGTTAATTATGAACACATTAACACTTACTCCTTCATCAGCTGTTCAAGTTGCACCACCACAATTGGTTACACCGGGCCACAAACACTACATTCAGTTATGGGTAAGGTTCCCACCTAAGAGGGAAGAAATTCCGTTTTGGATTTCATAAAAAACAAACCAGCTTGGGGCAGTATTTCCCCTAACGTCCTGCAGGAAAAACATAGAATATTGATAATTTGCGTGCCGATGGGGATAGCTCCCTCTGTGGAGGACTGTGCAACTATGGGTACGGTCTTTGCTACAATATCTACCAGAACACATGGTACCCCTTCTCTGGCTGTTCTGCCTGCAGTACTGAAACCGATCCAGAATGAGTTTAGGGCAGCACCTGTCCTGGACCTAGGGATGAAACTGATGGGCAACTTTGCTGTAGTATCTGCTACAATGTTGAGCAAATTTAAAAGGGAAGCAGCAGTGTTAGCTATATACCAATTCCTGACAGGTTTGATGCCCGCATAGCAGGAGCACAAATTACTTAAAAGTATCAAAGAAACCTATGCTAAGCTTCATAGAGATAATTTGGGAGCAAGACCTGGGGAGTCACTGTTGAAGAGTAATTCTGAATAGGATAGGTCTGAGCAAGCACCCGACTCTTCGAAAAAAAAAAATGTGAGATGAGAAGAAAAACAAAGAAAAGCAAAACCACATGTGGGTCTCCGACACAGGAATCCACTGAGAAACGTTTTGACTTAAGGAACCGTGAAAATGTTAACCTACCAGACAGGTACCAGAATACTGATACACGTTTGTCTTGTTCCTTCCAGGATTAATCTGATAAACATTCAGAGAGAGGAGGATGGTCAGAGCACTTACCATAAAAGCACGTGAAATCAAGGAAGGACTCACAATGCTCTTCTGATTACAATAATTAGGCAGGAAGAAAAGCCAAAAACATCTACACCTCAATTCAAAAAGAAAAAGGCAACCAGACTTAAGGTCAGGCATGCCCTGGATATTGAGGACTCTTTTTCTGAATGGGGAATGGGCATTAACAATGCTGGACAGCATGGCAGAAGTCACAATAGTTCACCAACACCTGATAGATGGATTGTCTGGTGGGAGTAGCTCTGAGTGAGTACCTCATGGTGGAAACACCAGATTATAAATTACACATTGTGTATGCAATGTCTACCTACCGTTGGAAGGTAATTAATGTCCTCTTTTGGGAGGAACTCTCTCAAGGGTACGCTATTCTTCAGGCCAGTAAGGATTGGCCACTTGATTTTGTAATGGATTTCTAAAGTGGGGAAAGTGTAATTTTACCACCTTACTTTGACCTTGTTCCACAATCAAATAAACATTCATATGCCTAGGAGTGGGCTCTAGCGCTAGCTCCTGCTTTATACCGCAATCATGTGGGGAGGGATGACGGTTCATCTTATCATGACATTTCATTGAGATAACCCCACAACCTCGAAGGCAAGATCCAATAAAAAACTGAAGCTGCACAACAAGTTAGGGAAATCTTATAACAACTTGAATACCAAGGTGTAATAGAAAGTTGCACCTCATCAATGAATAATCTTTTGTTTCCAATCATGAAACCAGATCAGTCATATCATCTAGTATTAGAGCCCAGATATTTGAACTCAGCTACTCTCGCACTTGCAGTACAAAATGCGCACAGCACAGCATTAATGAATAACATTGTGCAGAAGAAATAAAATAATAATACTAGATATCTCAAATTGATTTTTCTGCCAAATATTGCTCCTGGAACCAGATATTTGACAACATTCAGTGCGCTAGGTCCTCAGAAACAATTTTGATATTTGCCCCAAGGGTATAAGAATAGTCCTGGACTGTTTTCAGTCAGAGTTACAGAACGCCTTGAAAATGTTGATGATCAGGCATTGTCCTATGTTGATAACATCTATTTGGTGAATATGACTTTATGGCGTACTTGACAAGAGTAGAACACATAATCCTGGTGTTTGCTCACATGGGCTATACATTAAATTAAAAAAAATCTAAAATCGCCCACCTCAGTGTCCTGTTTCTGGGATATGAGTTGTCAAGTTAAGGCAAAAGCCTGGAACTCTATTTTTTAGAAGAATGTGTGTTGTTCCTAACTCCAATGACTTTAAAGAGATTGCATACCATATTAGGATTTCAAAATGTTGTCAGAACATGCATTCCAGATTATGCACAATGGGTAAAATCATTCTACAACTTGATACGTACAGATTTCCAAAGCACACACTGTACGCAGGAACATACAGAAATTCTACATTCCGTACAAGCTGATATGATAGCTTTCAAACATCTACACACACATGTAAATACAACACATCTGGTAATCCATGTAATTATGAGTACATCAGGGTTCACATATGTCACGTTCAATGAAGGGGACACAGTACCAAGAGCATATAAATCGCATTTATATATACCAATGCTGAAATGCGTTTTGCCCCTACTAAAAAACACTGACAGCAGTACAGACCGGTGAGGTGAGAGAGCGAGCCCTGGCTCAAGGGAAACGCATAATTGTCATAACTTTAGAGGCTGTCACCAGAGCAAGCATTCCAAATACTAAAGTTCTACATCCATGATGGATACAATGGGCTAACTCACTCACTGCAACAGATGTAGATTACAGATTTGATTCTACACTACAAGAATATCCTCTGCCTAATGAAATAATGCCTCTAGATTGCTATGACTACATCATTTACACTGATGTTTTTGCTCAGCCTGCTGCAGTGACAAATACCAATACTCAGCAGCATGGGCAATAGTGAAAGGGAGTATGCATGATGTAGAATTCCATCCTGAGAAAACGCAGTAACTAGGTGATTGCACAGCACAGCTGGCTGAATTAAAGGCTCTAGTACTGGCACTATAGAATTTCAGGTGCTGGATTTCCGACATGTATACTCTGTGATTTGTATGATTGTGTGTAGTCAGATAGTGAATATCTACATTATTGGAGCCAGAATGGATTCAGATATTCAAAAGGCTGCACAGTAAAGCACAAGCTGTTTTGGAACAAGTGGCAATGCTGAAAGAATGCTGCCACGGGCTCATGTCATTGATACACTAAGCCATCAACATGTTGGCGTTCACATTGCTGGTGAAGACGCGAAAGCCCCAGGTCGCACTGTTCGGTTGCTACAATCACTCGTTCCAATACGAGGATAGACAGAGACATCATGGTGGCTGTCAATGCTGCTCACAATGACACACACCTGCCAAAAGGCTTTCCACTCAAGTACTCCTACAAGTTAGATGCACAAAACACACCTTATGCTCAGACTCCAGAAGTAAGGGATAGAGTAATACCAAACAGTATTAGACTGTGAGCACTTTCCTGAGGCGGAAGCCGGGAAAGCTAGGCACTAATTTTAACTTTGTTTTTAATTGTAACTTGCACTATTCTTTGTACCTACTTACCGCATCACCACCCTTGATCCCTCGCAGCCGATTTGGTGCTGACGCGGGATACTTCGGGGGTAAGCCGCCATCTTGGGGGTAGTCTCCGGGTTGTGGTCCAGTTGCTTGGTCCCTCCCACCCTCATTTGCATTTAAGTCGCGCCAGATCCTCGCGCGCAGATTGGACTGTGAGCACTTTCCTGAGGCGGAAGCCGGGAAAGCTAGGCACTAATTTTAACTTTGTTTTTAATTGTAACTTGCAGTATTCTTTGCACCTACTTACCGCATCACCACCCTTCATCCCTCACAGCCGATTTGGCACTGACGCGGGATACTTCGGGGGTAAGCCGCCATCTTGGGGGTAGTCTCCGGGTTGCGGTCCAGTTGCTTGGTCCCTCCCGCCCTCATATGCCTTTAAGTCGCGCCAGATCCTCGCGTGCAGATTAGACTGTGAGCACTTTCCTGAGGCGGAAGCCGGGAAAGCTAGACACTAATTTTAACTTTGTTTTTAATTGTAACTTGCACTATTCTTTGCACCTACCTACCGCATCACCACCCTTGATCCCTCCAGCCAATTTGGCGCTGACGCAGGATACTTCGGGGGTAGGCCGCCATCTAGGGGGTAGTCTCCGGGTTGCGGTCCAGTTGCTTGGTCCCTCCCGCCCTTATTTTGTATAAATGACCATCATTACTCGGCCGCGCGCAGCGGTCGCGCCGACGGCGCACCAAACGCCAGCCCGTCTGCGCCTGTTCGCGCCCGACTGGGCCCAGGGGCCATGCTCCCTCTTCATAAATCTACGATGTGTCACACCTACTCCGCTTTGCAAATTCATGCTTTTAGACCTAGGGAGAAGCAGGATTGCAGCATTCTCGATATGGATGCACAAGACCCTAGGTCTTGCACCCACTGTACTTTCTCCCTGGATGCCCCTCAGTTGTGTCAACTCTTTGCACCTCGTACAATATCTCCCCCTTATTCCATCTTTACGTTTCTCAGCCTAAACTGCAGTTCTGTTATCCTCCAAGTCCTCGGGATCAGCCGGATGATGTAATAAGGCCACCTCCTGATCTATCCGAACCCCGAAAGCTGTTATAGCCAGGGCCCAAGAAGGATCAGGTGAGGGCAGAGAAAAAATAATAAACAGGAAGGAAAGGATGGGGACAGCAGGGAGGGAGAACTGTAATGACAAAACAAACAAAGTGATCGTCTCAATTCTGGAGGCATACAACACAACAATGCTCTATAATCAATGTGACCAGTACCTGTAAATAAACTAAGAATAGACCCTGAAGATACGTCTCTTCCCTTCTATCTGATCCGACAAACAGGTTTGTAACATAGAGCACACCACCTGCAATACACAATCATATAAGGGTGTTGGTGAATGCGGGTAACACTATCCTGACCATCTCATAGGAAAGCTTGCTTAGTACATACCATGCTACTCTGAGGGCGTCTCTAATATCAGATCCCTTTTTGCACGGACCAAACACCAAAGTACCATGTAAAGTAAAATATCGATGGAATAACAGGTTACGTCACCCAAAGTAACATAAGGTCTACAGTACCTGATAAGAAGCCTCAGATCTGTATACTGTTAGCTCGGTACACCCTGCATGAGCCGATGCAAGAAGGCTCTGCCAACAGGGGTACCAAAAGAAAAGGAAACGGAGCGCACCCTGCACGAGCCGGTGCAAAAAGGCTCAGCCAACAGGGATGCACCACACGGAAGAAAAGAAACTAGGCGTTCCCCGCATGAGCCGATGCAAGAAGGCTCTGCCAACGGGGGACGCCACCGGACACAACACAGACTCTAGAAATGTACTTTAAGGCGTTCCCCGCATGAGCCGGGGAAAGAAGGCTCTGCCAACGGGGGACGCCGTGGAGAAAACAACACAGCCTGCAACTCTTAGCGCACCCTGCACGACCCGACGCAAATAGGCTCAGCCAACAGGGGCGCTGAAATGGTACCAAAAACGAAAACAAGGAAGCACCTTGTTGAAAACACAAGGTGTAACAGCTAGCGTCTCACCGCCAATCTCTCGGTGCACACAGGAACTCCAAACACGAAACGCCCAACTCCCGGTCCGGATCCAAAATATCCGACGCCCCCGCGTTGTCAACTTCCTCCCTTTATACTCCGCCCACAACTCCGGGGATTCTGGGATATGTAGTCATAGTGGACTGAATCGTAAGTACCGGCGCTCTTCAGGGTGTACTTCTGCACATGACAGTATATCCCCCCTCACCGAGAGCGCACAATAGGGCCAGGCCTCAGAGGGAAACGTCCATGATACTCCGCCACCAGACGAGGAGCATGCACCCCGACGCCGGCTCCCAAGAGTTCTCCTCCGGGCCATACCCCTTCCATGACACCAAATAACAGAGGCCCTTACCCCTCCGCTTGGAATCCAGGATGCCATCCACCTCGTATTCAGGACCATCAGGAGACGCCACCGGAGGAGGCGGCTGCCGCCGTCGAGAGGAGGAGGGCTTCAACAGCGACACGTGAAACACCGGATGCATCCGCAAATGTCTAGGCAATCCGAGTCTCATGGCCACAGGATTGACACGCTGTACAACAGGAAAGGGGCCGATGTATTTAGGGTTGAAAACACTGTACTTACGAAATCTGATGTTCCGGGTAGACAACCAAACCAGATCCCCTACCTGGTACATCGGGCCCGTTCTCCTGCGCTTATCCGCTGCTCCCTTATAAACGGCTTTAGCAGCTTGGAGACTAGCTTGGGCTTTCATCAATGTCTCCTTGATGTGAGACACCCTTGTTGCTGCCTCAGGCACCGTCTGTTCCCCATGAGGATGGAGAAAAGGAAGAAAGCGCGGATGGCGTCCGTATGTGCAATAAAAGGGAGAAACCCGGGTGGCACTATGAGTAGAATTGTTATACGCCACCTCCGCGAGCCACAAATATTGCACCCACTTGTCTTTGCCTTGGTCCACGTAGCATCTCAGGAACTGTTTCAGCGTCTGATTGAGACGCTCAGTCTGCCCGTCGGTCTGGGGATGGAAGCTGGTGGACAAAGCAGTCTCGATATGTAAACATGAACACCAAGCCTTCCAAAAACGGGCAGTAAATTGAGAACCCCTGTCAGAGATGATAACAGACGGTAGCCCATGCAGTCGAACAATGTTTTCCATCAATAAACCTGCCAAGTGACCAGCGGAAGGAACTTGTGGACACGCAATGAAGTGGCCCATCTTGGTCAAATAGTCTATGACCACCAACACCGCTGTGCACCCTTGATCCTTTGGCAGACCCACCACGAAGTCCAAAGAAATGCGTTCCCATGGCACAGAAGGAGTGGGCAATGGTTGAAGCAGCCCAGCCGGGCGCCTATGGTCCGTCTTTGCTGTTGCACAGACCTCACATTGGGAAACCCATCCTTTAACGTCAGTTCTTAAAGAGGGCCACCAACACCTTCGTAGGAGCAGATCGATGGTCTTGTCCACCCCCATGTGCCCTGCACTGGGCGACTCATGACACCATTTGTATACTTGTTTACGAAGAGGTATCGTGGGTACCAATAACCGTCCCTCTTTCACTGGATATCCATCCTTTACTAGCCATTCAGGATGCTTGCGTAACCAATCCCTCCAGAACGGGGTCTTGATACCTAAACGGAGTCCCTGCAAGAATGCGTCTGGTTGGATAACACATATCCTATTGGCTGGGTCAATAATGGCCCTTTCACCCAACCTTTCTGGTGTTTGTAGCGAGGATTGTCTTGTCAAAGCGTCTGCCTTCCTATTCTCCACCCCAGGACGGAAGGTGATAGTAAAATGAAACCCAGAAAAGAACAACATCCACCTGAGTTGTCGCGGTGTGAGAAGCCTAGCTGATGTCATATACTGCAAGTTTCTGTGATCAGTATAGACAGTCACCATGTGTTTGGCTCCCATCAGGAAGTGCCTCCATTCGGTGAATGCCGTCTTTATCGCCAATAGTTCCTTTTCGGCGATGCAGTAATTGGATTCGGCCCCATTCAGTTTCTTAGACAAATACGCAACCGGATGCATCTGCCCTGTTGCCTCATGTCTTTGCGAAAGAACGGCCCCTAGGGCAACATCGGAGGCGTCTGCCTCCACGATGTATGGTTTCTCTGGGTCTGGATGCGCCAACACCGGAGCGGACACAAAAGCTGCCTTCAATGTCTGGAAAGCCTTATCCGCTTCATGTGTCCAGCTAAAGGTCTGATTCTTCCTTAACAGATGTGTAATGGGAGCCACTACTCTTGAAAACTGGTTGATAAAGCGTCTGTAAAAGTTGGCGAAACCAAGAAAACACTGAATGTCCCTAATGTTTCGTGGCACAGGCCACTCCTTGACAGCTCTGATCTTTCTCTCTGCCATTTCTTGTCCATGTGGACTGAGCATCACCCCCAGAAATTCAACTGTGGTGACATGAAAGTCGCACTTGCTGAGTTTACAAAAGAGGCTGTTCAGTTGCAATCTTCTTAGGACCTCCTTGACATGCTTAATGTGCAACTCCACCGACTCTGAGTATATCAGTATATCGTCTATGTAGACGACTACATAGCGATCCAGTATCTCCCGTAGAACGTCGTTCAAGAAATACTGGAACGCCGCCGGGGCGTTGCATAGGCCGAATGGCATGACCAAATATTCGTAAAGGCCGTATCTGGTCTTGAATGCGGTCTTCCACTCATCCCCCTTCCTCATTCTCACCAAATGATAGGCTCCCTTTAAATCCAGCTTGGTATAAATGACAGCCGTCTTAACTTGCTCCAACAATACATGAATGAGAGGAAGGGGGTACCGGTTCTTAACAGTGACTGCATTCAAGGCCCTAAAGTCCACACACGCCCTCAATTCTCCGTTAGCCTTGGGAATGAAAAAAAGAGGGGACGCCGCAGGTGATTTGGAAGCCCGAATGAACCCTAACCTAAGCAGTTTCTCCAAATACTCTCTTAAATGAGCGTTCTCAGGCTCGGTCAGGGCATACAAACGTCCGCTAGGTACTACCGCTCCAGGGACCAAATCTATCTGACAATCATATTGTCGATGAGGAGGGAGTACCTCTGCTTGCACTTCATCAAACACCCCAGTAAAGGCCTGATACACCTCTGGTAAACTCACTTCTTTTTCGGCTGCTGTAGCTATGTGCACACCGCTGGCCAAAGAGAAAGAAGGTCTGGGACTGTCCTCATAACAATGTTCCTTGCAAAAGGTGGAATTCATGGTTACGACACCCTCTTCCCAATTAATAGCAGGGTTGTGTAACCTCAACCATGGTATTCCTATAATCAGGCCATAATGTGGGGCTTGTATGACGCTAAACGTAACCTTTTCTTGATGACTTCCAAACAACATATCTGTTTCTTCGGTTTGATAACTAACGGGGCCAACATCCAATTCCCGTCCATCAACAGCATAGACTCTTTCAGGGACTGACCTAGATACCAGAGGGATATCAAGCTTGCTAGCTTCTGTTGTGTCCATAAAGAGCCCTGTGGCCCCTGAATCAACCATAGCCTGTGTCTCAACCCATTTGGAGTTTACAAACAACTTGATCTGTATGAACAAATGATTCTTACCCACTACATCATTCAAAAGTGAAGGGATGACTGACCGACTCCAAGGAACCCCTCTATTAGCCTCGGAGTCCTCTAGTTTTCCGTCTGTTTGTCCACTACGGCTGAAGCCCCCTTATTAAAGCGGAACCGAGACACCTTAGGCTTAACAGGGCATTCTCGCACAAAGTGCCCCTTCTTACCACAATACAGGCATAGCCCGTTCTTTCTTCTCTGTTCTTTTTCGGTCGCGGTTAATGCTGCTCTTACTGCTCCTATGTCCATGGGTTCAACTCCTGACACAGGAGAGCTCTCAGCGGGCTTGGGGGAAGCATACGAAGGGGTTGTACGGCTCTTCTGATCCCCCTTTCGAGCCCTCATCCTATGATCTAAGCGCATTGCCAGATTTATCAAATCCTCACACGTATTAGGTTGAGGGTCTATTTGGGCAATGACATCCTTCATGTCTTCACTTAAGCCTTGATGAAACAAAGAAGCCTGCTTGGCTTCTGGCCATTTGGTTTCTGTAATAAGCCTCCGGAACGAGTTTAAGTAAGTTAATAGATCTTGATTACCCTGCTTCAGAAGTAACAACTCTCTATCTGCGGTGTAAGTGTCTGCTCTTCTGTCAAACACTTTCACGAACTCATCCCTAAAGGCCTCCCAATCATGAATGATGGGGTCGTTTCTTTGGATTAGAGGAACCGCCCACTGAGCAGCATCACCGGCCAAGTAAGAAACTAAAAAGGCCACCTTGGCTTGATTGGTAGGAAAGGATCTGGGTTTGCAGGAAAAATGTAAGGTAACTTGGGTTAAGAATACCTGTATGGAACCTGCATCGCCCTTGAAGCGCTCGGGGTTAGCTAAAGGTATGATAGTCGGCATTTCCACCACCACTGCATTAGTCGGAGGCGTTCCCGCCGCCCCTGCGCTAAAAGGGTTTCTCTGCATGGTATCAAGCCTATTTCTTAGCTCAGCTGCCTCTTGCTTCGATGACTGGAGTTCCTCCTGTACTAACACCAATGCAGCTAAAACGTCATCTAAAGATGCCATTATCCCAGCAACCCACTGATCGGGAGGACGGTAAAACTTGGGTCGGATATTCTGTTATCCTCCAAGTCCTCGGGATCAGCCGGATGATGTAATAAGGCCACCTCCTGATCTATCCGAACCCCGAAAGCTGTTATAGCCAGGGCCCAAGAAGGATCAGGTGAGGGCAGAGAAAAAATAATAAACAGGAAGGAAAGGATGGGGACAGCAGGGAGGGAGAACTGTAATGACAAAACAAACAAAGTGATCGTCTCAATTCTGGAGGCATACAACACAACAATGCTCTATAATCAATGTGACCAGTACCTGTAAATAAACTAAGAATAGACCCTGAAGATACGTCTCTTCCCTTCTATCTGATCCGACAAACAGGTTTGTAACATAGAGCACACCACCTGCAATACACAATCATATAAGGGTGTTGGTGAATGCGGGTAACACTATCCTGACCATCTCATAGGAAAGCTTGCTTAGTACATACCATGCTACTCTGAGGGCGTCTCTAATATCAGATCCCTTTTTGCACGGACCAAACACCAAAGTACCATGTAAAGTAAAATATCGATGGAATAACAGGTTACGTCACCCAAAGTAACATAAGGTCTACAGTACCTGATAAGAAGCCTCAGATCTGTATACTGTTAGCTCGGTACACCCTGCATGAGCCGATGCAAGAAGGCTCTGCCAACAGGGGTACCAAAAGAAAAGGAAACGGAGCGCACCCTGCACGAGCCGGTGCAAAAAGGCTCAGCCAACAGGGATGCACCACACGGAAGAAAAGAAACTAGGCGTTCCCCGCATGAGCCGATGCAAGAAGGCTCTGCCAACGGGGGACGCCACCGGACACAACACAGACTCTAGAAATGTACTTTAAGGCGTTCCCCGCATGAGCCGGGGAAAGAAGGCTCTGCCAACGGGGGACGCCGTGGAGAAAACAACACAGCCTGCAACTCTTAGCGCACCCTGCACGAGCCGACGCAAATAGGCTCAGCCAACAGGGGCGCTGAAATGGTACCTAAAACGAAAACAAGGAAGCACCTTGTTGAAAACACAAGGTGTAACAGCTAGCGTCTCACCGCCAATCTCTCGGTGCACACAGGAACTCCAAACACGAAACGCCCAACTCCCGGTCCGGATCCAAAATATCCGACGCCCCCGCGTTGTCAACTTCCTCCCTTTATACTCCGCCCACAACTCCGGGGATTCTGGGATATGTAGTCATAGTGGACTGAATCGTAAGTACCGGCGCTCTTCAGGGTGTACTTCTGCACATGACAAGTTCATTACCAAAGCATAAAAGAGAGATCTTTGACCTCCTTGATAATGAGCTACCTTACGCTTTGTTCATTACGGAGACATGGCTTCACGACAGTTCGAGCCCGGATATCGCTGAAGCTCTGCCCTCCAACTATGCAATTGTTAGGCTCAACAGACCCAAGAAAACTGGGGGGGGGCATTGCTATAATTTTCAAGAACAACTTTCAATGTATACTCGAACCCATCACTATGAGCAACTGCGAGGCAGTGCTCTTCAAACTCACCCTTCCCCCGAATTTCACCCTCACAGGTTTACTGGTCTATCACCCTCCCGGCCCTGCTAATACTTGGACGACCCAACTATCAGACTATATGGCCTCCACACTTGTGAACTCCAGCAATTTTCTGATTGTGGGAGATCTTAATACACATTTGAAAGATTCTAAAAACATTGCAGGTAAAAATCTCATCGCCGATTTTGCGGCTATGAACTTTACACTACATAATGATGACCCCACGCATAGGGGTGGTCACCTTCTTGACCCTATATTTTCTAACTTTCCTCACTTACACTGTTCCCCTGCACTTCCCCTTCACTGGTCTGACTATTTTCTAATCAAATTTAATCTCACCGCTACCGCTGCCTTATCCCATCCCAGCACGCCATTAATTACCAGCAAAAGAGACTGGAAAAAGCTAGATATTGCCTCTCTTAAGAATGTCCTAGACACACATTATCCTACAGACCTGAATGTGTTAAATGATGTGGAAGTAGCATCTACTAAAACAAATACCTGGCTCACTGAGGCTATTAACATCTACCTTCCACTATCCCATAAAAAACTGAAATCTCATAAATCACCTGCACTTTGGTTCAATGAACCTTTAAAAGCAGATAAGTCTAGATGCAAAAAACTTGAACGTATTTGGAGAAAGGATTATTCTCCCACAGCAGGTGCTGTCTATAAAAAAGAACTGAAGCTCTATCATAAGGCTTGTGCCCTGACTAGGGCCAGCTATGTTGCTAGGACCATTGCAGAAGCTTCCAACAAACCTAAAGTACTTTTTGGTCTAGTGAAAGATCTTGCGGTCTCTCAGACCTCAGCCAAACCCCCTCACCTGAACAGTGATCAATGTGAAGAACTTGCTCTGTTTTTCACAAAGAAAATTGAAAATATCTATCTAGATATATCGGATCAGAGCTGTAACAGCTCTCCACCACCATTGGCCACCGGCCTGAGTGATATTAATCATCTTCCAATCCCCACTTATGATCTTTTACTTTCATGGCCTGATCTCAATCCAGAAACACTTCTTGAGATTTTGAGTAAAGTAAAATCGGGCTCACCTACAGACCCTCTTCCCATCTCTATACTTAGACTATTGGACACCCCACAGTTCTCCATGATCTGCAAAACTCTTAATCTCTCATTAACAAATGCCATAGTCCCGGCCTGTTGGAAACATGCCACGGTGACTCCCCTGTTGAAAAAGCCCACTGCAGACCCTAAAGTTCTTTCAAATTTACGTCCGATTTCTTTGCTGCCGGCCTTCTCCAAAATTTTGGAAAGACATGTTCATTTCCATCTAGCCCACTTCATTGCAACCAATGATATACTTCATTCCTCCCAATCTGGTTTTCGCCCTGGGTTTTCCACCGAAACCACTCTTCTAGGCATCACAGAAAATCTTCACATCTCTTAGACTGCGGAGACACAGCTGTGCTGATCTTACTCGACCTCAGCACAGCTTTTGACAGCATTTCCCACAACATACTCCTCAGATCCCTCGCCTCTATGGGCATAGGTGGCCAGGCTCTAGACTGGCTGACATCCTTTCTGGCTGACCGGACTTTTCAAATCTTTTCTAATACGGCCACCTCTAAACTCCACGCATCCCCTTACGGAGGTCCCCAGGGCTCGATCCTCAGCCCTCTTCTTTTCAATCTATACGTCATACCTCTGGCCCTTATTGCAGAAAAGGCAGGTCTTACCCTGTTTACTTATGCCGACGACTCCCAGATTGTTTTCTCTCTATCATATTCTGACCAAGCTTCCACCTCCCTCCTCCAGTCAGGTCTTAGGGAAATATCCAATTGGATGAACCTTAACCTACTCAAACTGAATGGAGGGAAGACTGAAGTTCTGGTCTTAGGTCAAACATAGGACCTCTGGAGCCTCAAACATTGGCCATCAGAGTTGGGTGCCTTTCCTTCACCATCTGAACATGTGCGCAATCTGGGAGTGACCGTGGATAACGGCTTAACAATGCAATGCGAAGTAAACAAAGTGGCAGCCATCTGCTTCACCATTTTGTGTTGGTTGAAGAAAATCTTCTGGATGCTGCCTCCTGACACCCAGAAATCCGTAACAAGGGGCACATTACGTTGGAGGATTCTCCGCATCCTCCGGGCCGGCGGATGCGGAAAATCCTCTGCGGACCCACCAAAGACCCACCGCCACATTAGGATGGCTGGTCGGTCCTGGTTTCAGTCCCCTGCTTTTCCGCTGCGGTTGGCTTACAACCGCAGCGGAAAAGACCTAATATTGTGGCTGTGTCTCTCAGACACCGCCAGCCATATTAGGATGTCTGGAGTTCTATGCCTTTACACGGCGGCATTTCCGCCGTGCAAAGGCATACGGATTTTTGTTTGGGGGCCTGTTGCGGGCCCCCAGGGGTGAAGGGGGGTGGGGGTGCACATGGGGGGTACATATGGTACCCCCCTGCATTTGCGTGCACAGAGCGGCAGGCACCGCATGGTGCCTGCCGCTTTGTGCATGGAAATGCACAGCTTTCATTTTTAACATTGCGGCGGGTGCTGCTTCAAGCAGTACCCGCCGCAATGTTTAAAATAGAGGATGTGACCACCAGGGTCGCGGTCACATCCTAATTGCACATGAGGGAACGCCGCAGCACATGCGGACGTTCCCTCCTACTTAGGGCTCGCGGACGGACGCAAGTCCATCCGCGATCGTAATGGCCCCCTAAATGCCTTGCTAACTTCTCGGTTGGATTATGGAAATGTACTTTATTTAGGGGCAACCAAGGCAGTAACGATACATCTCCAACTAGTTCAAAATGCTGCTGCGCGCTTGCTATGCGGCAGTCACAGAACTGATCACATCACGGGGTGCCTCCACGACCTTCACTGGCTTAGAGTGGAAAATCGAGTCAAATTTAAAACCTTGAGTTACATGCATAAAATAAAGACAGGTAGTGCAACTAGTTATTTACAATCTCTTGTTAAAACCTACACACCTGCAAGCTGTCTCCGTTCCTCATCGCAAGGCTTCTTTTGTGTGCCCAAACACAGACTTGCAAGAATGGGCGGCAGGTCCTTCTCCTTTTTAGGCCCTAGACTTTGGAATTCACTTCCCCTTAACATCCGTCCAGAGACCAGCTATGTCCGTTTCCGTAGAGCTATTAAGACCTGGCTCTTCAACCAATAATCCCTCAGCGTGTCGGTATCCCTTTCGCCTTTTTTGGCTTACAGTCTCCTTTAGCGCCGGGAAACCCTTGCGGGTAGCTGTCGCGCTCTACAAGATTAATAAATAAATAAATAAACAGTGATTGTAGACTGGGGTTAATTCTAGCTGCACATGTGGGTCTAACTTCTGTATATGAAGGGGGAGCTGCTACAATTTAATTATAGCAACATTTTGAGAAATAGGCCAAGGATTTTGTCCTTAGATGTGACATCTGTCAGCAGATGAAAGGTTCCAACATGGTGCATCCACCACAGACACCTCTACTGATTTCAAACAAACCATTGGCTAGCATGTACTGTGACCGTTGCGGTGCCCTATCTTCAGATGGGGCTTACAAGTACATCTTGGTTGCAGTGGATTCCTGCTCCCAATTCCTTTGGGTCTGGCTACAGCGATCGATTGACAACCGAACTTAAATATGCGATGTTACATCTCATAAACTACAATGCATGCGATAACAACGCAGTTATTACAACGAGCATTACAAGAGTTTGGGCTGTCCTACATAGTGCCTGTGCCTGTCCTGGCTGTTGAAGGTACAAGAACTGTATCACTGCCGCCCCTTGCAGGCCTTCGAGACAAGAGGTTTGTCTCTAATGATCTGATCAAATCACACTATCTGGAAGATTCTCAACCATAAGCCATATGGGTTCCTGGGTGGCTACCAGTCTCTTCTCCCTAATGTACAGGAGGTTCAGATGGAAGCTTTAATTATGAATGAACCTTTTTCTCTCCAAGGAGAAACAACACTAAACAACAACGAAGTATGTCTTCTACCTACTGCAAAAACTATGGCAACTGTACAGTCAACCAGTACAGAAGCACTAACTTCAATTCAGAATCCAAAAAATCCAAAAAAGAATAAGGTCTATGTTAGCGCACCACAGATCAAGTCTCCATCAAATTCAACGCAACCTGCTGAGTTGCGAAGGATAGACCAGATGGCTTATGGCTACTTCATCAACTTTGATGACTTCTCCTCCGACATATCGGAGCAACCACCGCCTCCACCACCCCTACCTTTTGAACTGAAGGTGCATGTTTTCTTTCATTGGCGGAAAAAGAGCATACTTGTCTCTCCATGGTTACACCTTTTCTGACAGTGTTTTTTTTCCTTCTGAATGGACATTTTATCCCAGAATGCTCTGCAGTACAAATGGTAAATTTGATTCTGAAACCACACACTTATTACACTGTGAACAAAGGACCTTTCCCTGGTAAACATTTCAGCTGTTCCAGTTCCGGATGGAATTGTATAGGATAAGGTTTCATTTGAAGTATATGTTCCCACTTAACTTTTACAAATTCAACATTTGTTCAAAATTGCTTTAAATGATATCCTCACCCCTAGTACTGTTTCTGGTTATTTGGACATTGATACAGTGCATGAAATGCTAGAAGATCTTGAGCCTTCAACTGTGTTTTCTTCTGATGAGTTATATGATGGTACAGCTAACTACTATGAGGCGTTTTATTTTCAACATTACAGACATAATTTTCTACAAAAAGCTAATATTTCTCATGAAATTTTCAACATTACACAATCGGAACATTGCCCTACACCACCACGGGGTAGTTCAAAAGCATATGCCCAGAAGTTTGGTTATTTTTCTGGGTCTGACATCTCTGACCCGGCCTCTTTTTATTATAGGCTTGCATCGTCGCCTGTAACAAAAAAGATGTTAACAGACATAAAGCTGATTTACTCTTCTTATTTCCTTTCCCAGCTCTCTATACAAAATGTTACTTTTGGATGTACAAAGTAGATGTATCTGTATCTGGGGAACTGAAGATTGGCAAGTTCAGGGATATATTTAGAACCTGGCTAAATCCACAACAAACAATTTTCCTGAATAAAACTGTGCAACAGGGAACATGTCTTGGCCTTGCCAAAATAAAGGATTTAAACACAGCATGGGTTAGCACCCTTGTACGATATGAGGATTGGCAAAAATGAACATCAATCAATGAGGATACCATAGATACCATACTGTGTATGAGTAAGCATAACTCATCAGACCCGAATTGGAAGGGATGGTTAGTCTGGCCATTAGACACAAACAAATGTCAAGCTTGATTCCTGCTTAACAGCAAGGGATTTACAGCAAATAGGCCTGACATGCAATATGTGCAGACTGAACATTCAGGGTTGGTGACAACTTACAGTGATGGGAAGTTGTTTATTGATTGGTTAAAGACCTCGGCACTGTCTGAGGTACAACAGCACTTGTCCCTTCTATCTGATGACCTGGAACTACAGGACTTTTTATTAGTCTATAATGAGATATAGAAATGAGGCTGTGGAAAGATTGCGCAAAATTGAGAGGGCCAACTCAGAACAGGCTCTTGCAGTAGTGGACAACAGTATGACTATCTTATCATTCAGAATATACTCATTGGGTAACATTGTAACATTGACAATGGTTATCATACAGCAAGACATGTCTGCATTACAGCATGGACAATCCCAACTTAGGCCTAGTCTATTGTTGAGCTGGACATTACAGACACCACATTCTCACCACGTTTGTGGTGTCACATTAACATCACGTATCTGTTTTCACAGTACCACCTTTCTGAACAACTTATAGGGATGGCACAGAAAGATGCAACATACACTACATTACATATTGAAAGACTGGACAAAATATCTTCACTGTTGCTGAAACAGCATCCTAGGTTTGAATAATCCATGGGTACATTACACTACCGACCACAACTTTCCACTTTCCATACTGTCTACAACACCAACAAGTGGGCTGATATGAAGAGTTAGGTGAGGGGTTCATCCATCAACATTGGGAGCTTCCTTTCAAATTCCGGTGTCAAAATAAGGATATAGTAGTTTTTCTCAGTGGTTCTGACTGAAAGAATACTTCAATTGGGTCCCTAGTATGCAAAGATGTTTTATTGCACAGAACGTGTAACACCTCAGTGGCGAACTTATCTTGCTACTTGAAAGGTTCTCCAGCGGCCTTGATACATCCGACTTTCAGATTGCTCTAGAATAGGAGCTACCTGATGTAGAACAGTCAAGGTTGCTGTGGGATGAAAACAAGGGTTGCACATGTGGTGATCATGTCTTCCATTGTTACTTGCTGTTCAAAAGTCCTATTTCCTGCCCGTACAGTTAGGGAGGACACTCTATGGCCTCCAATTAATCTTACCAACGTGCGTTTTGATGCCCTGAGCAAACTGAAAACCATATTATTTCATTAATAGATGTGGCCTTAACTTCTGCCAAAGAGATATTTGATCTTCATGTGGCAAGGACTTCTTCAGAGATACAGGTGATACACCACACTAACTTCCCATTACATTTTTTTAGATACAGTGCATCTTATTTTTAACATGTCTAGTCAGTCTGGAATAGCGAATTTTTTCAGGAGTATGGACTCCGGGTTGGTCAGCACCTCCCAGGCAGTGTTTGAAGTCATGTAGGGCAAGATGTAGGTAATTTAAATGTACCGATTCTAAAATACCGAATCGTTAATTACTGATTCGGTAAATACCGAATCTTAAAGATTCGGTATTTTTTACCGATTTTTTACCCACATAGCATTTACCGATTCGAAAATACCGAATCGGTAAATGCTATGTGGGTAAAAAATCGGTAAAAAATACCGAATCTTTAAGATTCGGTATTTACCGAATCAGTAATTAACGATTCGGTATTTGCCATTCATTCCTATGGGCTGGGCGGCCCATAGGAATGAATGTCAATTACCGAATCGGCAATTACCGATTCGGTAAAATTGGGAAAAAGTCAAGGGTGGCAGGGTGTCACTTTGACACCCTGTTGCACCCCTGATTAGTGCTTGTGTGCACATGTGGCACACATACATGCCCAAAGGGCATGTATGTCTGTCACATGGCACAGGTGTAAATGCACAGATTTGCATTTACATAGGAATTCGTTATTTACCACCAACTAATAGTTGGTGGTAAATAACAAATCCTTGAAGCCCAGAAGCACTCTTTGAAGTGCTTCCTACTTTTCATTTACTGATTCGGTAAATACCGAATCTGTAAATACCGATTCGTTATTTACCGAATCTGTAAATGTGCCTCCTACATAGGAGAAGTCTAATACCGGTCGGTAACGGCCGATTTCGGCCGTTACCGACCGGTAATGGCCTTCCTACATCTGGCCCATAATCTTTCACCCACTCTGTCATCGGAAGCATCTTTGGAGATGTTCCACTGGTCCTGCTCCTAATTTCAGGGATATTGCTTTCAATATTTTTGCTCCGCAATGAATATCCCATTTTGAGATCGAATGGAGCTGGCACTGCCTCACGTCCTGTTGTGCCGTGAACACAAGGTGCAGTGCTTTGGCGCACATTTGCTTTGGGAACAAAATGAGCACTGCTCCCTGTATGACTTATTTGCATGCAACCCATGTACCTCTGTCTCTTGTGCACTTATAAGTGTGCCTTGGACTTGGGCTTGGGGTCGCATATGGTTGAACCTTCGGACATACACATACTAATCAACCCAAGGAAAACCAATTTGTATAGCTGTCACTTGCGGATTCCATAGCTCCTGACTGTATTCTATGAGCCTCCCTGGCTTGCTTCTGTGCCCGGTGGATTGGATCTTGGCTCTGGCAGCGACTGATGTGGCGGTGAATGGGAACATACCTGCTCTATCAATCTACTCCGAGGTGTGCCTCTAGGATCGGATCACTGACATAATATCGACTACAAAAATATAGGCATTTAAAATATCGACTCCAAAATATCGACTACAAAAATATCGAAGTCCTATCTACAAACAGGTAAGTACAAAAATATCGAATCAAAAATATCGTTTAAAAATATGTACTTTGTAAAAATATCGAATTTATTAAAATTAATGTAAAATTAAAAAAATATTAAAATTAAATAACTAAAATATACTTAAAAATACTTAAATAACCTTAAAATTATTAAATAATTAATTTAAGTTATAAAAAAAAAGAATACACATTTATTTCTTAAAACATATATATATTAACACAATATTATTAAAAAATATACAATATTATTACCGTAGCATAGCAAGAGTGTTAAAATTACTATTCCCACTCCAATGAGTGCAACAGTAGGGAAAGCGTTGGATAGCGTGGCGGTAAAATTACTATTCCGACTCCAAAGAGTTCAACAGTAGGGAAAGCGTTGGATAGCGTACAGTTAAAATTTACTATTCCCACTCCAAAGAGTGCAACAGTACGGAAAGCGTTGGATAGCGTAGGGGTAAAAATTACTATTCCGACTCCAAAGAGTTCAACAGTAGGGAAAGCGTTGGATAGCGTAGGGGTAAAAATTACTATTCCCACTCCAGTGGGTGCAACAGTAGGGAAAGCGTTGGATAGCGTAGGGGTAAAAAATACTATTCCAACTCCAAAGAGTGCAATAGTAGGGAAAGCGTTGGATAGCGTAGGGGTAAAAATTACTATCTCGACTCCAGTGAGTGCAACAGTAGGGAAAGCGTTGGATAGCGTAGGGGTAAAAATTACTATTCCCACTCCAGTGGGTGCAACAGTAGGGAAAGCGTTGGATAGCATAGGGGTAAAAATTACTATTCCAACTCCAAAGAGTGCACCAGTAGGGAAAGCCTTGGATAGCGTGGGGGTACAAATTACTATTCCCACTCCAAAGAGTGTAACAGTAGGGAAAGCGTTGGATAGCGTAGGGGTAAAAATTACTATTTCCACTCCAGTGGGTGCAACAGTGGGGAAAGCGTTGGATAGCGTAGGGGTAAAAATTACTATTCCAACTCCAAAGAGTGCAACAGTAGGGAAAGCGTAGGATAGCGTAGGGGTAAAAATTACTATTCCAACTCCAGTGAGTGCAACAGTAGGGAAAGCGTTGGATAGTGTAGGGGTAAAAATTACTATTCCCACTCCAGTGGGTGCAACAGTAGGGAAAGCGTTGGATAGCGTAGGGGTAAAAATTGCTATTCCAACTCCAAAGAGTGCAACAGTAGGGAAAGCGTTGGATAGCGTAGGGGTAAAAATTACTATTCCCACTCCAAAGAGTGCAACAGTAGGGAAAGCGTTGGATAGCGTAGGGGTTAAAATTACTATTCCCACTCCAAAGAGTGCAACAGTAGGGAAAGCGTTGGATAGCGTAGAGGTAAAAATTACTATTCCCACTCCAGTGAGTGCAACAGTAGGGAAAGCGTTGGATAGTGTAGAGGTAAAAATTACTATTCCCACTCCAGTGGATGCAACAGTAGGGAAAGCGTTGGATAGCGTAGGGGTAAAAATTACTATTCCCACTCCAGTGAGTGCAACAGTAGGGAAAGCGTTGGATAGCGTAGGGGTAAAAATTACTATTCCAACTCCAAAGAGTGCAACAATAGGGAAAGTGTTGGATAGCGTAGGGGGTAAAATTACTATTCCCACTCCAAAGAGTGCAACAGTAGGGAAAGCATTGGATAGCATTGGGGTTAAAATTACTATTCCCACTCCAAAGATTGCAACAGTAGAGAAAGCGTTGGATAGCGTAGGGGTAAAAATTACTATTCCCACTCCAGGGAGTGCAACAGTAGGGAAAGTAAATACTTCATATATTATTTAAAAAAATAGAAATTAATAACTATAAAAAATTCATTTAAAGTAATTACCAATTTAATATGATATAACAATGAATCAATTACAATTACAATTTAAAATTAATTATTCCTATTAGTTACCTATTAATCCAAATTAATTACAAATTAACAATTAATTAATTAACAATTAAAAATTAATTAACAATTAATTCAAATTAAATACAATTAAATAAATTCAATTATTTAATTAATTATAAATAAATTACTTCCCACCCTATTCCCCTATAAACCCACAACCCGCTACAGAAAATAAATTAGTAAAATTAACATAATTAGCAATTAATCAATTAAATAAAATTAATTGGCAATTACAATTTAATTAATTACCCATAAAAAATGAATTAACAATTAATTCTAAAAAAATACCAATAAATATTTTTACATATTTAATTAATTTTAATTAAATTACTTTCCACCCAATTCCCCTATAAACTCACAACCCGCTACAGAAAATAAATTAGTAAAATTAACATAATTAGCAATTAATCAATTAATTAAAATTAATTGCCAATTAAAATGTAATTAATTACCAAATATAAATTAATTAACAATTAATTAAAAATGAATGCCAATAAATGAATTTACATATTTAATTAATTATAATTAAATTACTTCCCACCCTATTCCCCTATAAACCCACAACCCGCTACAGAATTAAATTACGCAAAAATTAAAATAACAAAATTCATTATTTTAAATTAATTATAACATAAATACACACTTTTCACACATATAATAACATAAAAAATACACAAAAAAATCGATATATAAAATTCGATAATTTTAATATATATTATATACTTCGATATTTTAACTTTCTATATTTTAACATTCGATATTACATTACTTACCTTAAAAAACGATATTTTTTATGTCTATATTCTGTCCATTCGATATTTTGTCCAGTCTATATTTTATACTCGATATTATGTCCATTCGATATTTTTTACTCGCTAGTTTGACTGTTTACCCTAGGATCATGGTCTGCAGATGCTGAGAACAGAAATGTTTTGTCTACCTCGTGGCAATCACATACCTCTGGCTTTTTATTTCCACTTGATTTTACCATACCACATTGATTTTAAATTGACCCCTTTTTTTTGCCTTTATATTTTTTAAATGTTGCCTTTCTGTGTGCTTTGGGTCTCAAAATTTTAATAAGTGCCTGTTTTACTTGGCTTTTATCAACATTTGTATGCATGATTTTTAGTAATTTCTTTTACATATGCTTTTGAATTTTTTTAAGGGTAGGATTCTTTAGCTTTAGATAGCTACTTAGTCGACTTCTGTCCTAGGAGAGGGTATTATGTGTCCAGGTTAGGCCTAGAAGGAAACATCACCATTTTACATGAACACAGTGCTTTCATAAAGTTGCCTTTCCTTGTCACATCGATTGTTGACACTTATTTGCATTCGTGACACTTTGGGTTAGTTTCTTGGAGACACTGACCTTGCTTACACAAGTCAACTTTGCAAGAACATTTTGTCCTGACACTATGTTCAAGGCCTACACATACGTAAATGTGTAGGCCTTGTATCTGTAGCACACAAACAATGACAGCCTGATCCGAATCTCAGCCCGAGGCAGGTTTTTTTTCTTTTAATAAACAACTGTTTCCGAGTGTAGTCAGAGGAGGCACTTCTGCTGACATCGAGAGGTCTCTACAAGGTGACGCTTTTGCCCTGCAGCTGACTAATATCACAGTGAAGGATGTCCAGCATGCAGCCTAGACAGGGTCCTACATTTTTACCCACCAGGTAATGGGATTGGATCCTCCAATAAGGCGATTCTTGGCAGAGCATACACATGCACCCTAGCAGAGCATACACATACACCCTAGACACGCAGGTTAAGGACCGCATAGTGGGAGTACTCCAGATTGTTCTATTATTTCATATGCATGTATATATATGTTGTTTCAGCACGATGGTGGAACTTTTTGTATTGTTCATCGTCTTGATACTTCTTATAACTTTCATCTGCTTCTGTCTATTGATCATTGCAGACATTCATTTCAATACAAAAATAATGTTGGTTCAATAAACATTGAAAACGTCCCTTTGTGTATTCCTTGCATCTTTCTCTGAGGAAAAAAGAGCATGAGTGCATGAGCAAAAGGTTCTAGGTCTGTCACTACAGTTCTTGATGGAACAGGGGGGCCTATGGTGGCACTGTGAGCTGGTTGGTCTATGGGACAACATTCCCTGCATGGGTGCACGGAATCAGTCTGGCACCATCCCACAATTTATGTCGTCCACAAACGTGCAGTTCCTACTGATTAGTGGAAACTACATGACAGTGTTTTGAGTGGTTTAGGGACGGGTAAGGGAATTGTGTGGTAAGGGTGTTTTTAGAGTTATGGGGTGAGTAATGAAATTGGATGGTAAGGGTGCTCCTAGGGTTTAAGGGTAGGTAAGGGAATTGAGTGGTAATGGTGCTTTTAGGGCTTATAGGTGGATAAGGGAATAGGGTAGGAAGGCTACAAAAAACAGAGGGTCTCAGGGGTTTCTCCCCCATTAAAAAAAGATTTATACATATATTGTAAATAACAGAATGCATTTTGGCAGTTACTAGAGGAACCAATTATGAAAATATTACCAGAGGGTAAGGTAGATGTGCCTTTAAGGTCTGTTACTGGCACTCAGGTTGTTGAATAAGCAGATTTTCCCCAGATATCCTCAAGCACTGCTTGGCGTTAGTCACCTCAAATTCACTCCGTATTTATCAAATAAAGAGGCGGGCGCTGGCAACTGGAAAGCAGGAAACAGATTTATTTCTTCGAAGGAAAACACGTCTGGTCAGACAAGCAGGGTGTCGTCTCGAGGTACTTTAACTGCATCCCTGTGGCCTGGCCTTTTATACACAATCTTAACTCTTTATTACAGTGTAACACATTCCTGACATTACTTTGATGCTTTGTAAACCATCTTTGGAATCCCCGCTTCAGGCCCGTTCCCACACATATCAACAGTAACTGTCCCCTAACCCGGTCTCAGTAGGTGATTGCTATCGCACAGCTGGGCATTCCGGCAGGAGCTGTAAAACGCGCAATCGGTCGGATCTCATGGGGTCGGGTCATTGATTAATTCCGGCTCCTTTGATGGGAGGCGAGATCCTACTGTACTGGGGCAATAAACTGTATCCGCAGGGGTTGGTTATGGCCTGGGATCGGATCGAACAGCCAGGTGCAGGGGAGGAAGGGCCTGTTCGTGTGCAAGGGATGAAAGGGCATATGGGCTCAGCACGGGAAGTGGCTCCGGGGCAGGGTCGTGCTGAGGATGCTTTATGATTCTAGCATGTGTGCTTGGGGCTGCCAGCGCGTGGGGAATGATTGCGAGGTCGGGGAGACATGCAGGCGATCGGCAATGTTAAGAAATGGCCACAGTGTCTAAAAATGGCTGCCGCTTACGCGCTCGCAGAGGCCTAAAAGGGACAAGATGGCGACGGTAATGTTCACATCACATTCTAATATTTAACAGTCCTTCCTTTGAACATGCCTTGTCATCTTGTCAACCTATGTCGATGTTCATAATATTCTGTATCTCTCTGTCATACAATGCTTTCATATTTTCAAATTTACTGTCCAAAGTCTTAGGGCATATTGAGTTCATAAAAAGAGAGCATAAGGACGGTATGCATTGTATCCCCAGGCAGCAACCACATATTACAAAAACTGGCACCAATATTATCATCAACAGTTTCCAGCCCCAGTCTTTCAGAATGTTCCAAGTGTCCAACCTTCTTGTTCCTGGTGGATCTCTGATGCCAGTCTGTGAAGGTGTATGAATGCTTTGTAGACGGAAGTTGAGTAGTCTGGGACGAAGGTACAACAGCTGGCACCGATGATGCGGCATGCTCCTCCACGATCCGCTAGTACCACATCTAAAACTAGGCGGTTCTGCAAAGCCACCAGGCGGACCGCCTGCAGCTCAGCTGTGTTGTTGGTGAGGATGCTGGCTGTGATGTTCAAAGCTGTTTTGACTGCTTGGGTCAGATGTCGGATGGCTCGACTGTTCGCCATCGGACCCCACAGAGGAATGAGCCCTTTTGCTGCATCGAGGAACTGTGATGCGGTGGAGTCTGCTTGCTCTGTGTTCTTTGAGCGCTTCTGTCTGTGATGGTTTGCTGGTGCTACGTACGTTGGAGGAAGGACAAAGGCAATATAGCAGGTGCCCCCCCAGCCTTTTGGGAGCCAGGTGTAAGCTTTTGTACCGCAGACAAAGTACATATTTGGTGATGCAACAAAGGAAGGGGGGTCGGCAGTGTTCAGAGTCCTTTTTATGGGGCAGGAGCTGTGGCCCACGATTTTCGTCCCATGGCCCTCAATGCAAACAAGGCCTGAGACGTTCACCACAGATAGGGCCACAGTCAGAGTTGCAGCAGTCCGTTTTCGCAGATATGAAAAGGTGGGTCTGGCTGGTTTGTTGAACACTTGCATTTAGATTCGTTCTTTTTCGGAATGTTCATTTGAAAGGTTGTGTTTGAGGTCAGAGGGCAAAAGGGAGCAGAGGTTTTTCCAGTTTTGTTCAGCTAGAACTCGTTGTAGAACTGTGTGATTGTTCCATCAGATGTAGTATTGTCTTTGTAGCTCTCTTGCAGGAGCATTAACCAGGCAAGGCTGGACCGATGAACAGAGAAGGGTGAAGGGATGAAGGGAATAGAATGTTCAGTTGCACGTGGTAGCAGCCCACAGACCCAACAGTTTGTGGCATTGGCAGCAAGGTTATGTTGATGCAGCAGTTGTACAAAGGAGTTGTTCCAAAATTCTTTGCGTCGTTCTCGGAGATGGGGTGACAGTGAGACCAGATAATGTTCTTTCTTGGTGGTGGGCCGCATAGTGGGTGATATTGTCCGGTGAGCAGGAGCACTTTCTTCTATGATCCAGACTGCGACCATTAGCAAGAGGCAGGTGAGGGATGAAAGAAAAGTACAATTGTCTTTGTGCTATGCAGCTCTGCAGTCTTGGGGTCTGTGCGGTGGGTGTTCGGTCGTCCGGGATCTTCCATCACCTTCAAGAGGCTTGGTGACTGGCAGGACCACATACTTTGTCTGGCGTCTCTCCTGGTAGCCTTTGTAGTGTTAGCTACCGCTCTGAGATTTTTGACTCAGTTAGTGGTCTGCTTTGCCGAAGCACTCTCCTTTCGTCGCAAGTTGTACCCTTTTCTGGATGGCGCAGTGGGATCGGGAAATTCTGCCAATTCGAGTGTCTCTGATTCTGGGTAACAGCTCAGGTCTGGTCGGTCTTTGGTCAGGAGTTCTTCTTGGGTGTCCACGTTTTCATTCGTTGTCAGGGTTGGTGATATTCTTTTGCAGTGGTGCGCATGGAGACAATTTTTCTTTCCTTCCACTCGAAGTGCAGTTCGGGTGGTGATCAAGACTTGCCAGGGGCCCGTCCACCTGGGTTTCAAACTCTTCGACCTCTGGAAGTTCCGTGTCAGGACGAAGTCTCCAGGCTTGATATCATGTCCGGGGCCCCTGGATGCGTCTGGTATGGCTTGCTGCACCTGTTGGTGGATAACAGTTAGTTCTTTGGTAAGATTACGCAGGTAATCAGACATTAGAATGTCCGGGACATCATGGATGGAGGTTGGCTTCGGCGCGGCCCAAATGTTCATTGGCCGGCCAAAGACAACCTCATACGGAGTCAAGTGGTGTCTGGTTGGGGTGGAGCGCATTGATAGCAATGCCAGTGGGAGGGCGTCAGGCCATTTCAGTCCTGTGGTGGCAACTATCTTTGCTAGTTTTAGCTTCAGTGTGGCATTGTGTCTTTCTACCAGGCCTGCAGATTGGGGGTGAAAAACGGCGTGGAACTTTTGTTTTACTCCCAACCCTTTCAATATGAGTTGGATAACTTCGGCTACGAAGTGGGGGCCATTGTCGCTCCATAAAATTCTACAAAGGCCATAGCGCGGGAAAATCTCTTTTAACAACACCTTTGCAGTATCGGTGGCGGTATTGTCGCGAGTGGGGTAAGGTTCCACCCATTTGCCGAATGCGCACACAATAACTAGGACGTATTTCAGACCATGGCACCTTTCTAACTGAATGTAATCCATTTGGAGGATTTCAAATGGATGATCAGGGACCCCAAACCCTCCCCGTGGTACTACCGTCCCTTTCCCTGGATTGTGTTGTAGGCATACCATGTATTGTTGAACTAGGCGTTTTGCTGAATCTGCTATCCTGTCATTATGCCATACTCTAGTAATCAGTTCGGTCATGGGAGCGGATCCTATGTGTGCAGGTTAGTGTGCCATGGTCAATATGGGGATCAGATATGCATTGGGTAACAGCCATTTGTCTTTGTCCTTTGTCCTCCAGCAGCCTTCATCGTCTTTTAGTCCCACCCGAGCCCATTCAGTCAGTTCGTGTGGTGTACTCGTCATTTGGATATCTCTTATAGTGGTCCTAGCGTCTGTCCATTTCTCTGCTTGTGACCTGGTCACATACATTCGTGTTGTCGTTCTGTTTTCAGCTGTGGCCCGGGCAGTGATGTCAGCTAGTGCATTTCCCTCTCCTATAATGTCCGTTACTTTCTTATGTGCTTGGCATTTAATTACTGCAAGCTGTTTGGGGAGGAGGACTGCTTCGGTCAGGGTGGAGACTAGATCCCCATGTAAGATCGGTGTGCCGTGTGAGGTTAGGAATCCCCTTTCTCTCCATAGGAGCCCAAAATGGTAAACAACCCCGAAGGCATACTGGCTGTCCGTGTAAATGTTTTCTGTCGACCCTGCCGCTAAAATACATGCTCGTGTGAGGGCAATCAGTTCTGCCGCCTGCGCGGATCGCTGGGCAATGCGGGCGGTTTCAATAATGGTTCGGGCCGTGGTGACGTCGAGGAGTTTGATGCAAGAGCCATCTACCCATAGTTCTCGGTCAGGTTCTGGGAAGACAATGTCTCGGAGGTCTACTCTACTCTTCGTCTGTTCATCAGTGAGGGTCCCTCTGTCATGTAGGGGAGTTACATTAGGGTCGTTTTCAGGCAGTGGTAACAATGTAGCTGGGTTCAGAGTGGTGCATCGTTTCAGGGTAATGTGTGGTGCCAATAGGGTCAACTCGTATCCGGTCAGTCGTGCACTAGTCAGGTGCTGGGTCTTGGTCTGATTCAGGAGGGTGTCAACAGCATGGGGTACTAATACTGTAAGGGGGTTGGAAAGCACAATTCCTTCACTCTGTTGTATCGACACTGCTGCGGCTGCAACAGCTCGTAGTCAAGCCGGATAATGCTCTGGCTACGGGGTCAAGAGTGGCAGAGAAATAGGCGCAAGGGCGCTGTTTGGGGCCAATCAATTGTGTCAGGACAGATAATGCACATTCCTCTCTTTCGTGTGTGAAAAGGGAGAATGGTTTGGAGTAGTCTGGGGTTCCTAGAACGGGCGCCGAACAAAGGGCATCTCGCAATTCTTTGATAGAGGTCTGGCATTCAGGGGTCCAAGGTAGGGGAAAGGGAACATCTTTTGCTAGAAGGGAAAGTAGGGGCTTAACAATGAGACTAAAGTTCGGCAACCACTGTCGGCAGAATGAGGTGAGGCCTACCAGAGAGCGGACTTGCTTCTGGCTCTTAGGGACGAGAGTGTCTAGGATAGTCTGGATTCTGTCAGGTGTGAGTTTCCTCCCTTCCTTTGATAAGAGGTGTCCTAGATATGTCACTTGGGATTTACAAAACTGCAATTTCTTTCGGGAAACTTTGTGACCATTCTCTGCAAGGTAGTGTAGGAGCTGGATGGTGGCTGTGATTGCAAGTGGGGTGGTGTCGACTGCTAAAAGGATATCATCGACATACTGTATCAACACCACTCCGTCCAGTAACTGAACTGCATCTAGCTGTCTTTTGAGCGCCTGGCTATAGATATTCGGGCTTTCAGGGTAACCCTGGGGTGCTCGTCAAAATCTATACGAGCGGGATCGTAGGGTGAATCCGAAGAGGTAGCGGCTGTCTGGGTGAACGGGTATGGAGAAGAAGGCATTTTTGAGGTCGATGACAGTGAACGTGGTGGCAGTGGACGGGATCAGGGTCAGGATGGGGGTGATGTCAGAGACTACAGGGTATTGTGGCACAACTATCTTGTTGACCTCTCGTAGGTCGATAATGAAGCGGTACGCTTTCTCATCTCCCTCTCCTTGCCTTTTGATGATCGGCAGAATTGGACTGTTGCAGATGTTGCTTACTACTTCTTCTACTACTCCTGCATCTACTTGCGACTGTATTATTTCAATCAGTGCTTTCTCGCCTTCTGGTGATATCTTGTACTGGGGTACCTTTGGTACGGTCGCGTCCTGTCGTACAGTCACATGCACTGGGTCTATCATCATTCATCCTACGTCTGAGTCAGCTTTCGCCCATAAGTGCGAGGGTAAAGTATCAAGTAGGGACTTGTCTGCGTCAGTAATTGGGTACATGTGTCGTGAAGGGCAAGATCTGAGTAGGCTGGGGTTGTCATATAGGATGACTCGGACTCCGTCGGGCGAGCACCTAATAGTTGCTCGAAAATACTTCAGCAAGTCAAGACCCATAATGGCGTCTGGGATATTGGAGGAGAGGAGGAATGTCGTGTTAGTGATATTGTTTTCAAGGTCAAAAGGGATCGGTTTGGACAAGGGGTTGATGGAGGGCATACCATCAAATCCTATTGATGTCACGTGTGAGCCAGACAAGGGTGCCCTTGGAATCAGTTGTTTGGATAATGCACTACGTGTTGCTCCCGTGTCTACCAGAAATGGAGATTTTGTGCCTAGGACCTTTGCGGTAACATAAGGGCCTTGCTGATCAACATAGAGCTCGACTGTATCCCTCCCTTGCCCTTGGCAGTCCTATGCAAAGTCGTGTGCGTTATCGCAGTCAGATTTCTGGTACTGATTCTGTCGGGGACAATCAAATGTATTCATTCTACCTGGTCTTTCGTCACTAGCGTCGTTTGCGTACCCTCGTCCACGTCCTCTATTTCTCGGTCCATTCGCTAGTTCTCTTGTTTCTTTGTTCCTATTCATTTCTAACAGGACCGTACATTGAGACTTCCAATGTCCGTACTCTTTACAAAATGCACATTGGTTCTCGCCTAAGTCTCTATGTCCAGCGTAGAGTATGAGTGCATTGTTTCTGGGCGGTGGAGTTCTAGGAGTATTCTGTTGATAACCTCCCTTGTATTGTTCTTTCCCTATATTCACGCCTTGTAATTGGGCTATCATAACTCGTTCCTTTAAATCTTTCTTTTTCCTTTCGGAAGCTCAATCGCTTTCATTCTTCTGATGTTCGTAATACTAGGCCATTTGGAGGATGGCCGCAGGCTTTGAGGCAGCCCAACTGCTTTCACTATTTTGCAATTTCTGCGAAACTTCCGGTAATAGACCTTTAATGTAATTCTGTACAAACAAGTGATGTCCGGTTGCAGTGGTCATGTCCTGTCCACTGTAATCAGAGAACACCGTTTCGAACCGGGAGAAGTATTCGGAGACGTCACCTTGGGGTTTCTGGCGGCAAGCTGTTACTATAGACCAGTCTACCTTTTTCTCGGGGATTAAGGTACCTTTTGTACGATCTTATCTGGGAGGTCTAGTATGGCTTTCAGGGGTTTCTGTCCAGGGTTTCATTGCTTATCTAGATTGTCAAGTTGTTCCCAGGTATGTCCGAACAGGTCAGTGTGGTTGTATTTCTGGATTTGCTTCCACACATCAGCTGGCAGATATAGCCCAAGAACAAGTCGATGTCGGCAAGGGTCATAATTGACGATCCTAAAGCGGTACCTAATTCCGTATAGAACGCAGTGGCATTCTTTCGCAAGTCTGGCAAGGATTTGCGGAACGTTAGGATGTCCTGTCTATCCCAGGGCTGATATACCCAGTTGTAAACTACTCTTCCTTTTGCGTCCTGGTGATTTATGTCGTCGTGAGTTCCCTGTCCTCTAGGGGGGACCCAGTAGGGGGCAGCTTCCTTTATGGGCATCATATTGTCTAATTTCTCTATCGGTGGTTCAGTTATTACAGGTGTGGCGCTCTTGACTATTCGCCCTTGTTCTATAAGGTGGCGGAAGACTTCTAGGGTTCTGCTACGTCACATTCGCTCTCGTCTCCCGTGTCAACCTTTCTATATAGAGTCATGAGTCGGTCAGGTCCTATATTCTTGTATTTTTCTTCGTATGCTGTGAGGTTGTGATAACAAAAACGCACGACGAAGTGTCGTTTGTAATTGCCAACGTAAGAGTTACACGTGTCTGTTATATATTCTTCGGCTTCTTTCCTATCAACTAAGGTCTTAACTATTTTCTCGATGCCGGCCTGTTCAAACGGGGAATTCTCGCTGGTTCTTTCTCTTTGGTTTCGATCTTTTCCGAGGTGCCTTTTGACAAGGTGTTTAGCACGAGAGGCTCGGTCGGCACGGAGGCCGTGGGTACCGAGGCCCTGGCGCTACCTTCAGTTAAGTTCTGGGGTTCTAGGTGCTCTAATAAGGGATGGGTAGGGGCATAAGGAGGAGGCATATAGATGATTGGGGGACCTAAGAGTAAATCATCGTCTGTCCTTTGCTTCTATGGGAGCTCAGGATAAAGCACTGAGGGTGTTCTGACAGGGCATTGGCCTGATGTTTCTGATTCTTGTTCTTTTCTATCTTTTTCTCTTTCCTTTATTTCTTCTTCTAACTTTTTACCAGCTAAGTGAGCTGCTTTTCGTAGCTCTTAATCGATCTTTGCTTCGTCTCTCTTCTTACGTTGCGTTGCTTCTTTGCGTCACATGCCGAGACTATCAAGCATGGTTGGCGTGGTTTTATTTTTGTGAAGGGCTATCTCTAGCGCTTCGATTTTAGCGAGGTCAAAAGATCCCATCAGTGGCCACTGACTTTCTTAGTATTTTTATGCCATAGTTTACTGTAAGCTACGGCGACTAGTCCATATCTAACATACATGTCCTTATTAGGGGTACCTTCCAGTGGAGCTGGATGATCTACCTCTAATAAACGATCCGGGTTAAACCAATTACCAATCAGTGGGGAGAAGATAGGCATGACGTATATCGGACAAGTGAAGATCTCAAATAATGGTGGACAAAGGTCCGCACTACCTATCCTTCACTACCTGCAAGGACTAGACAGAATATTTCTATTCTTCGTTGTTTGCAAACAGAGAATATCTCAAAAAGAACCAATATATCGAGTAGCAACAAAGGCTAAACGAACCAATCAATGAGTAATACTAGTATTTTCCAAACAATCAATCAATCAATCAATCAAAAACAGTTGTGCTGCACGACCTTACCCGGACCGTATGGACTGTTTCTCGACTTCCACTTCCAGTGCCCGATCGGCCTCTATTCTCCGTTATTGCCGCGGCACTCCTGTGGGATCCCAGTCAGGACCGTAGATCACTCGAGAGACAGGTCCGTTCAGAACCGGTGAAGGTCGGATGATCGGCTGCCAGATGAGGGTCTTTCGGGCAGGAGCTCTTCCCGATCCTTGCAGTCGTTCACTCCATCGTTAGGACCTCTCTCACTGGACCCACATGTCGCTGATGGGCCCCGCGTTGGGACGCCAATTGTTGAATAAGCAGATTTTCCACAGATATCCTCAAGCACTGCTTGGCGTTAGGCTCCTCTAATTCACTCCATATTTATCAAATAAAGAGGTGGGCGCTGGATACTGGAAAGCAGGAAACGGATATAATTCTTCGAAGGAAAACACGTCTGGTCAGACAAGCAGGGTGTCGTCTCGAGGTGCTCTAACTGCATCTCTGTGGCCTGGCCTTTTATACACAATCTTAACTCTTTATTACAGTGTAACACATTCCTGACATTACTTTGATGCTTTGTAAACCATCTTTGGAATCCCCGCTTCAGGACCGTTCCCACACATATCAACAGTAACTGTCGCCCACCCCGGTCTCAGTAGGTGATTGCTATCGCGCAGCTGGGCATTCCGGCAGGAGCTGAAATATGCGCAATCGCTCGGATCTCATGGGCTCGGGTCATTGATTATTTCCGGCTCCTCTGATGGGAGGCGAGATCCTACTGTACGGGGGCAATAAACTGTATCCGCAGGGGTTGGTTATGGCCTGGGATCGGATCGAACAGCCAGGTGCAGGGGAGGAAGGGCCTGTTCGTGATGAAAGGGCATGTGGGCTCGGCACGGGAAGTGGCTCCGGGGCAGGTTCGTGCTGAGGATGCTTTATGATTCTAGCATGTGTGCTTGGGGGCTGCCAGCGTGTGGAGGATGATTGCGAGGTCGGGGAGATGTGCAGGCGATCGGCAATGTAAAGGAATGGCCACAGTGTCTAAAAATGGCTGCCGCTTACGCGCTCGCAGAGGCATAAGTGGGACAAGATGGCGCCGGTAATGTTCACATCACATTCTAATATTTAACAAGGTATGCAAGACTAGGGTGGCCAGAGTGAGCCAACTAGGGCAATGTTGTATATGCCATTTAGGGTATGTGTATATGACAGTGTATGCATCTTATCTGAAGACGAGCCCATTAGTATTTGGGTTAAATTATGTATAAGTACTTCACCCACTTGGGCTTAGTTTTGTATGGGGTACAATATACAAACCTTTTTGTTATTGAATGAACAGATTGTCATCAGCTCTGTATTAGTGACAATGCAAATACATGATTTATTGCTCTTGAAAACACATTTGGCACACTGCATAAACACTGTAAATATTTAGCACTCTGCACTTTATTTTTTAGGAATACGATTGTAATTAATATCATGTAGATTGCATCATGATGAATTCCATTTTAATTATGCATTATTGCAAAATCAATCATTTGTAAAGTGAATTCGGAATTAACGAAGTCACTTGATTTACGGTTAGTGTCTATGTTGCCATGTCACATGGTGAGCACGTAAATAAAGTGTTGAAGTTGATGGCCCTTAAATGAGTTCAAGACTGTAAGTATTGAATGCTTTTTTTGTTCGGCGAGTGGGAACATCAATAAAAGTGCCAGAATCGAGATCCTCGAGTGCTGGCATCCCTATGTATTTATAAAAAAACAATGGGTAGTACGGATATTACCCGGTGCTAGAATGCCAGTACACTGGCACACTGTCAATCAATCAATCAATCAAGTAATTTGTAAAGCGCGCTACCTACCCGCTAGGGTCTCAAGGCGCTGGGGGTGGGAGCTGCAGTCAGTGGTTGAAGAGCCAGGTCTTGAGCAGTCTTCTGAATTCTGGGAGGTCTGTAGTCTGTCGTAGGGGGAGGGCATTCCAGGTCTTGGCGGCGCGGTGGGAGAAGGATCTGCCCCCGGAGGTGGGTCTGTGGATGTGTGGGATGGCAGCCAGGGAAAGGTCGTCAGAGCGAAGTTTCCTGTTGGGTGCGTAGAAGGAGAGTCTGCTGTTGAGGTAGGCTGGGCCGGTCTTGTGGAGTGCTTTGTGTGCATGGATCATGAGTTTGAAGATGATTCTTTTGTCAACAGGGAACCAATGCAGGTTTCTCAGGTGGGGGGTGATGTGGTCTCTGTGAGGGACGTCTAGGACCAGGCATGCGGAGGCGTTCAGGATTCTTTGGAGTCTGCTGATGAATTTGGCCGGGGCTCCGGCATAGAGGGCATTTCCGGAGTCGAGTCGGCTGCTGATGAGGGCGTGGGTGACTGTTTTCCGAGTGTTCATTGGGATCCATCTGTAGATCTTGCGGAGCAGACGGAGGGTGCGGAAGCATGAGGAGGAGACTGCGTTGACTTGGTTGGTCATGCTGAGCGTGGAGTCGAGGATGATCCCTAGGTTGCGTGCGTTGTTGGTCGGTGTCAGGAGGGTTCCCAGGGAAGGAGGTCACCAGGAGTCGTCCCACGCCGATGGGTTGGGCCCAAGGATGAGGATCTCCCTCTTGTCCGAGTTCAGCTTGAGCCGGCTTTCCTCCATCCTGTCGGCGACGGCCTTCATCCCCTGGTGCAGGTTGGATTTGGCGATGAGGGGGTCCTTGGTGAGGGAGAGGATCATCTGGGTGTCGTCGGCGTAGGAGATTATGTTGAGGTCGTTTAGTCTGGCGATGCGGGCGAGGGGGGCCATGTAGACGTTGAGCAGCGTCGGGCTGAGGGAAGATCCCTGAGGGACGCCGCAGATGGTTTCGGTGGTTCCGGATTGGAACGGGGGGAGGAGGACTCTCTGGGTTCTGTTGGTGAGGAAGGAGGTGGTCCAGTCCAGGGCCTTGTCTCGGATCCCTGCATCGTAGAGGCTTGTGCTGAGAGTGTGGTGGCAGACGGTGTCAAAAGCGGCGGAGAGGTCCAGGAGAATGAGGGCTGCTGTCTCGCCGTTGTCAAGGAGGATTCTGATGTCGTCTGTGGCGGTGATGAGGGCGGTTTCGGTGCTGTGGTTGCTGTGAAAGCCAGACTGGTACTGGTCCAAGATGTTGTTGTCTTCTAGGTAGCGAGTGAGCTGGGTGTTGACTGTCTTTTCAATGACTTTCGCAGGGAACGGAAGCAGGGAGATGGGCCAGAAGTTCTTGAGGTCGCTCGGGTCCGCCTTGGGTTTCTTCAGGAGGGCATTGATCTCGGCGTGCTTCCAGCTCTCAGGGAAATTGGCGGTTTCGAAGGAGAGGTTGATGATGTTGCGCAGGTGGGGTGCGATGAGGCTGTTGGCTTTGTTGGCGATGTGGTGGGGGAGAGGGTCCGAAGGGGCGCCTGAGTGGATGGTGCTCATGGTCTTGATTATGTCTTCGGTGCTCATGTTGGTCCATGTGGTCAGAAGGTCGTGGTCGGTGGTGTTGGGTGTGCTTGTCGTGGTGAGGTGCGTTGGGTTGATCTGAGTGTTGAAGCTGTTGTGGATGTCGGTGATCTTGTGGTGGAAGAAGGCAGCGAGGGTGTCGCACAGAGTTTGCGACGGTGGGATGTCGTTGGTGCAGGAGCTGGGATTGGAGAATTCTTTCACGATGTTGAAGAGCTCTTTGCTGGTGTGGGCGTTTATGTCAAGGCGGTCTGTGAATGAGGCTCTTTTGGTTGTTCTGATGAAGTGGTGATGGTTGCGGATGGCGTCTTTGTGGGCTGCGTGGTTGGCGGGTGTTCTGTTGCTGAGCCAGATGTTTTCGAGTTTCCGGCAGGCGCGCTTGAGACCAGGAGCTCCGGGGTGAACCAGCTGGCTCTCTGGTTGGTGTCTCTGTCGGCAGGTAGTCGTAAAGGTGCTGCGGTGTTGGCGCATTTTTCCATCCACAGTGTGAGGGTGCGGGCCCCCTCCTCTGGGTCGGTGGGGCTGGTCGGAGGGTCAATTGCGAGGTGAGCTTCCAGCAGTTCCTTGGTTACTTTGCCCCAGCGACGGCGGGGGATCTGTGGGGTGCGGTGGTGTGTGACGGGTTTCTGGAAGGTGAAGTGGATGCAGTGGTGGTTGGTCCAGGTGAGCTCAGAGTTGTGGCCGAAGGTGACGTGGGGGCTGTAGGAGAAGATGGCATCGAACGTGTGGCCGGCAATGTGAGTCGGGGTTGTGACGATCTGTTTCAGTCCGAGGGTGGCGAGGTTGTCGACCAGGGCGGAGGAGTTGCTGTTGTTGTTGTTTTCCAGATGGAAGTTCAGGTCGTCGAGCAGGATGTAGTTGGTGGAGGTCAGTGCGTGCGTGCTGATGAAGTCCACTATCAGTAATGTACATATGATACATACAAACTCAAAACTGAGATAAATGATAGGTCTCGACAAATGTGTTTTTTGTGATTTCATTTATTCATTCATGTAGTCAATTTCTTACGCAGTCATTACTTTCTCAATGGGGTAAATAAAAATGCTAAATACAAGAACTGTATTATATCATCATGTAAAAAACAACAACAACAACAGGCCTAATTCTGTGCAGGGTTGCTTGTTAGATAAACATGAGCATAGCACTCAATACAATTTGTTCTGATACAAAACTATATTTTATTTTTATTCTTTAAGTTATTTCTTATTTTTTTTTGTTGGCTACTTTGATATTTTCATGATTTATTTAGTTCATAATTTCAATTCCCAACCTCATATGTACATGACATATGCACAGAATATATGCATCACATCACAAACAATACATTACAGTACTGTACAAAACTCAAATATAAAACTAGGAGAGGAAATTCCTATCTTAACAAGTCTTTTCAGTGGCTGGTGGTCGGATAACACCCTGAGTGTTATCCGACGGCCAGCCATTGAAAAGATTTGTTAATATAGAAACTGCCTCTCCTAGTTTTATATTTGAGTTTTGTACACAGGGTGTTATCCGAGTCCCCACCGCCACCCCGAATCACTTGCGCCATATTTTAGAGTGTTTAGAAGGACATCCTCATGTCTCATACACTGGTTTCTCTTGCTGGGAACACTCGTACACTCCATGCCTCTATTGTGATAGCGTCAGGGACCTGGAGGCCTTATAGTGAGCCTCAATGTCACGTTTGGCCACCAGCAGTGCTGACCCCAATAGTGCCCAGTCTGCACGAGTCCCCCTGCACCCTCAAGTACCCCCAATAGGTTCAGTAGCAGGGAAAGACCCATTTCAACATTCACGACTTCATAGAGATTAGTGACCACCCTTTCCCAGTATTGTGTTATTATAAGACAGGACCACGTCATGTGAAAAATATCAGCAGGAACATGTGAGCAACACAAGCATGCTAGGCTGTCAAGTACTCCTGCTCTATGTTTACACTGAACGTAGTTGTGATGATATGGTTAGCACTTTGGGGGCCGTCAGGACATCCCGCCAATCTGCATAATCTAGAGGGCTGAGCCGAACCTCCCAGCATGTTTTGGGAGCCATCAATGTGTGTGGCCGTTAACGATCAGTGTGCAGTAATTTTGGGATCCACCCCCATTGCCCAATGCCCCCATCATGACTTTTGCTTCTACCAGGATGATTTCCATTATTGAAGGGCCATGGGAGACGTGCACTCGCAGTGCGTGCCGCAGTTGCAAGTATTTATGGAATTGTGCTCCAGACAAAAAGTACACCTGTTGCAGCTCCTGAAAAGAATACAGATGGGTGGTTTTCCAAAGATCCTCCTTGAACGTAACGCCTATAGCATCACATCAAACAACGCCTTCCAGTGTTTCCACTTCTTTCAACCATGCGCCATTCCACAAGGTGGTTTGTTGTGTTAGTTTTAGCCACCACTCTGTGTGTTGATGGGCCAACCTCCACCCCCTAAACACCAACCTGATCACCTCTGGGAGTGTGGTGGGAATCATATTGCGGTATGGTATTGACAGGATCCAGGCGAAACCTAATGTACTAAGGGGGATATTAGCAACAACTTGCGATAATTATAGCAAAACATGCTTAGAGAGCTTGTTTTTATCGCCGCCTGTCGCTGGATATTTTTGCGGAGATAACACGCTATTAGCAACGTTTATCTCCACTGTGATAAAATATCCAGCGATAGCGGAGAAATGGCTGAATATCGTTGGAAATCTAGCGATATTAACGCATTAACGCCATGGTGGACTTACCCTGACAATCCACCTCCCATTGAAGAAAAAGGTAAGTCATGTTTTCAGCAGGTGTTAAATTTTAGCGATAATCGCGCTTAGAGTGACTTTTTGTATCGCTTCGCCTGCGTTGCTAATAGGGGTAGTTGTGTTTTAGTTGGGAACGCCTACCTTGCGTGTCATTAGCAATAATTATGGCTGGCATGCAAGGCGATAGGAAAACAGGCCACTATCGCCAGAAAGCTGTCGCTAATGCCTGTTTAGGGCGATAAAAAATGTGCCGCTTTAGCGGCAAAAAGTGCAGTTCAGGTTTCTGGGATTGGGCCTCCCTGGACAATTGGATTACTTAGAATATTGATGTAGGGCAGTCATAGATCAGTGTTAGAATGGTAAAGCCCTGATGGTATTTTATCAAGGCCAGGAGTTTTTCCAGATTTTTTGTGAGTTCAAGGCAGCTTTAGTATCAGCTAGGGAAAAATATAGCAGTGGGTCAGAGCGATTTGGGTGAGGGGAGGGTGTAAGCAAAGGCGGGCACTCCAGATTGCTAGAATGCAGTGCTTTAAAGAAGTGGGACTTCCACTCAGCAGGTAGTACATGAGATTTGTGTTTGTCTTATTTTTGTCCCCTGTGCATAAGCAAGTGCCAAAAAGCTTAGAGTCAGTGTCCATGGCCTCCTCAAATAGTTTGTCCATAGTCACTTTGTTCCACGCCTTCTTAGCAGCCTGGTGTGCTGCTCTGTAATGAATTATACCTGTACGGATAGTTCCTCTGTCACTCAATCTTGCAGCACTTGTGAGTTCTATTTTGTTAAGGCAGCAGTTTGCGTCAAACCACTCATTTGATTTTAGTCTATGGGCCTTGCTGCACCTCTGTTTGGTAAAAAAATTGAATTTTTCAATGTGTACAGTTCTCGGTCTGCAAAATGCTGCTAGGCCTGAGTGAGTAGGCTCGAAAAGAGTCAAGGGCTGTTGAGGCATTAGTCCTGTTGGTGTTCAGTGCTGCATCATTGGAGTCAAGAGAGGACCACCTAACATTTCTTCCCTTAAGCTGTGGTAGGTGTAAGCAATTCAATAGTGGCCCTTTCATAAGTAGGGTTAATGAGTCATATTCGCCGTAATCTTCTCTTCTTTTGCATTAATGTGGAAAATGTTTCACTTCTGTTTTGTATTTAATAAGCAGGTGATCAAAACCTGTTCTTTCTAGTGGTCATATTCTCATATAGGACAAATTCATTATTGAATAGAAGGAGACCAGTTTTTATACATTGATACTTGATTGTGCTTTTGTATACACAATGTTTTTAGATATCGTCATGATTATCAATTGTTAATCATGTGAAAAAATCTTTTTGATAATAAGTAAAATATAATAATAAAATAAACAAAAGACCTTTTTGATAATAAACATGCTTTTTTATGATTAATTGAATATATAATTGTGACACAACTGCAGCACATAGATACAAGCAGCACATCTGCCCAGTGCTAGTTCTCTTTTTCCCAATATAGTTATTTCCCTGTCGTGGGTATTATCCTATTTTGACAAGGGGCCCCGTTTCTTTGCCAGACAACCAGTCTTGTGGAGTGCCTTGTGTGTGTGGGTGAGGAGCTTGAAGGATATCCTCTTGTTGACGTGGATCCAGTGCAGGTTTCTCAGGTGGGGGGTGATGTGGCCGTGGCGTGGTTCTTCGAGGATCAGTCGTGCTGAGGCGTTTTGGATGCGTTGTAGTCGTTTGATGAGCTTGGTCGGGGCTCCCGCATAGAGGGCGTTTCCATAGTTGAGTCTGCTGCTGACGAGGGCCTGGGTGACTGACTTTCTTGTATCTGTCGGGATCCATCTGTAGATCTTGCGGAGCATGCGGAGGGTGTTGAAGCAGGAGGAGGAGACGGCATTGACTCGCTTGGTCATTGAGAGCATTGAGTCGAGGATGATTCCCAGGTTGCGTGCATGGTCTGAGGGTGTCGGGGCTGCCCCCAGTGCCATTGGCCACCAGGAGTCGTCCCAGGCTGAAGGGTTGGAGCCGAGGATGAGGACCTCCGTCTTGTCCGAGTTCAGCTTCAGATGGCTTATCTTCATCCAGTCGGCGACGGCCTTCATTCCTTTGTGGAGGTTGGCTTTGGCTGTGATTGGGTCCTTGGTGAGGGAGAGGATCAGCTGAGTGTTGTCGGCGCAGTAGATTATGTTGAGGTCGTGCTGTCGGGCTACGTGTGCGAGTGGGGCCATGTAAATGTTGAACAGCGTTGGGCTGAGGGAGGATCCCTGGGGTTCGCCGCAGATGATCTCGGAGGCTTTGGAACGGAATGGGGGGAGGCATATGCTTTGGGTTCTGCCTGAGAGGAAGGAGGTGGTCCAATCCAGAGCCTTGTCTCGGATCCCTGCGGCGTGAAGGCGTGCGCATAGTGTGCGGTGGCAGACAGTGTCGAAGGTAGCAGAGAGGTCTAGGAGGATGAGTGCTGCGATTTCGCCGTTGTCCAGCAGGGTCCTGATGTCGTCGGTGGCGGCAATGAGGGCAGTCTCAGTGCTGTGGTTGCTGCGGAACCCTGCCTGGGAAGGGTCCAGGATTCTGTTTTCTTCGAGGTATTGGGTTAGCTGTCTGTTGACGGTTTTCTCAATGGCCTTGGCCGGCAAGAGGAGCAGAGAGATGGGCCGGACGTTCTTCAGGTCTCTTGGGTCTGCCTTAGGTTTTTTGAGTAGGGTGTTGATCTCGGCATGTTTCCAGATCTCTGGAAGGTCGCGGTCTCAAGGGAGAGATTGATGCCGTGTTGGGTGCATGCCCTGGCAAAAAGCCAGGCCAGGCTGCCAAACTCATGCAGCAGGTGCTGGCCACCTGAGGAACGTTGGGTTGAAGGCTTGGAAAGGGGCTGGCTGCAGGCCAGGCCCTGTGGCCAAACCCTCAACTGCGCAAGGCCTTGGCCATCCCTAATGATGGGGTTGGTTGCAAGTTGTATGTTACGGGGTTGGTTGTATTCTCACCTTTGAATATGATTTTTAAAAAATACCGATATTCACTGAAAATAACAGAGGCTGAAGTGACATTATAGTTAGGTACGGTAATAAGCCCTTAGCATACATTTAAATAAAACTGAAATTCAATGAAAAAAACAAGGTTTAAAGTGATGAGATGTGAGATGCACTGGCAAAGTTATGTTTGTGTCTCTGTACTGCTGACGCTGCAGACAGTGACTACATGCTTTTGCGGACATGCTTCTTTCAAGGGCATGAAAACTGCTATGTTGCAGATTCACAAAGCCAAACTTACAGGTTTGTGTAACTTTACAACTTTTTGGTATTCACAAAGGTAAATGTAGACCAAAAGTCTAACTTTACTACTTTTTGGCATTCACAAAGGTGAGTTTCTTCTAGTAGATTTAGACTTTTGGTCTAAGTTTAGCTTTGAGATACCGAAAAGTAGTAAAATTAGATTTTTGGTCTAAGTTTACCATTGTGAATTCTGAAAAGTAGTTAAGTTAGACTCTTGCTCTAAGTTTGCCTTTGTAAATATCGAAAAGTATTAAAGTTAGACTTTTGGTCTAAGTTTACCTTTGTGTATACTGACAAGAGGTAAACTTACACAAATGTGTAAGTTTACCTACTCAGATTAAGGTGGACAGGCACAGTACACACTGCTTTCACCCTTCCCCTCTCTTACACACTACTTCCTGCTATAAATAGAAACCATTAACATCTTAAATTAAAACAAATTGAATTGTTTCCTGCACTTTCTGCATATGAACCCATTCTGCTTTTCACCGGCTGCCCGATGTGTGAACAATGTGCAATACAATTGTTATATGAACTAATAATTAACTAATGATCAATCTCAGTCACAGAGGCAGATGCAAGACTGGCTAGGTTCTTTACAGTTTAGCAGATGCTACAAAAACGGAGGATGGCCCACCAGCCAAACCTACAGTTCCCCTATCCCATTTAGAGGTAGGTGAACTGCAGGATTTCCCTGTGCCACAGTGCCTAAAATATTGTGCTGATTTTCTCATTGGGCTTTGGTTTGTTTTTAGTGTGGTGCCATAAGTCAACTGTGTCAAGACTAGCTCAAATGTGAATATGCTCTGATATATGCGACTCTCGCACCTTCGCCTCTTCTTTCCCCATCCTTGTCCCCCCTGCGCTTTTCTGTTTTTAAAATGATGCAAACCTCTCTCTACAGGTTGTAGCGCCTGTACCATTTGGCCAAGTGGCCATGACAGATGTGGTGAACTCCCTACACCTCAAAGGGTGAGTCACGCATCCAAGTGTGAGATACATTTTTCTAATATGGGAATGTGGTGAAATTGTTCAAATGCATGGAGGATCTAATTGTGCACTCATGATATGAATTTGTGAATACCTATGTAACATGTTACCGTTTGTCTCCATTTTAAGGTATATGTCAAACATAATGAACAGTGAAAACTATCCTGATTCAGTATTGTTTCACTTATTTTTATAAAAATTCATTCAATGTTATTACACACACTTTTAACTTTGTTATGCAGTAGCTACACTACCGACCCTGAAGAAAGCAGTGACATGAATCAAGGTCTCTCAGGCTGAAACATGTTGGTCTTGTAAAAGCAGAGGGGCCTTGAATCCTGGCACCTGTGCTACGAGCGATACTTTGGTTTTAATCCTGACACTGGGCGGCTGAATTAAAAGTAGCTTTACAGCTGACCCCGTAGCCAGTTTTAATCACTTCTTATCACTCACAATATAGCACTACGCTTTTTTCAAACACACCGAGCCTTCAGGGTGTTTTAGTACACCCACCTTCCATTTGAAAACATCCCTGAGCTCCTCCCTCGCAGCGAGGGGGGTTGTAGCCCACATGAGGACTAGGTTCTCACGTGAGGAGGTACCCCCATGATGAAGCATGACACCTCTGGTGTGTGAGGGGAACTGTCCTTAAAAAGGCAATCCCCAGCTTGAACGCTTAGATATCATGAGTCACATGCTAGACCTCCCTACGAACCTGGACCAGGGGCTTCTTTTGTGATGTGATGAGAAATTTGTGCCAGCGCTGTGATCCCTCACAGAAATGGGTGGAAAATGTGTTGTTTTTTTAGCAAACTTTTAGGTTTACAGAGGATTCTAGGCAAGAAAATGTTTGGGGATTGATACAAGCCACACCTCCCTGGACTCTTATTATTATTATTATTATTATTATTATTATGCGTTCTTATATAGCGCTCGATTACCCGTAGGCATCTCGGCGCTTGCCTTGGGAACCCATCCTGGCTTCCCCCAAGGTGAAAGCCAGGCATCCCGCCGCGGGGGGGCCATAGTGGAGATTAAGCAGGCTAATGCCCAGAGCTGCAGAGTGTGAACCCATGATTCGAGTAGGCACCGAAACGAGAATTATCGAGTCTGTGGATATTTGGGCTCAAGACCCTGCCGCGTCGGGAATTGAACCCTGGTCCCAGGTCTGACCTCTGCTTCAGGGTCTGCCTCCTCTAACCAGTGAGCCACACTTCTCCACTTCCAGGTGTTTAATTCACAGATATGTCTGGGTTTGGTAGGTTTCCCTAATTTGGATGTCTCAAATATACATTTTGGGCCCCTTTCCAGTTGCGGGCACTTGGCCCACCCATAGAAGTGAGGTAGCATTTTTATTGCGAGACCTGGGGAAATGCTGGGTGGTAGGAAAATTTAAGCCGGCCTGGTGACCCCACAATTTTCCCACACTGATTTGTGAGCAAAACTTGATTTGTTGTTGTTAAGTTTCAGGTTTGCAAGAGATTCTGGGTAAGAAAATATTGGGAGATCTACACAAGCCACACCTCTCTCAACATCCCCGGGCATCTAGTTCTCAGAAATGTCTGGGTTTGGTAGGTTTCCCTAGATCATGCCAAGCCTGGGACCAAAAACACAAATGGCCCCCATTGCAAAATCAGGTTGTTTTTTGATCGATACTTTTGATGCCTCCACAATACGTTTTGGGCCCTTCCCTGTCGCTTGGTACACCCACAAAAGTGAGGTAGCATTTTTATCGGGATACCTTGGGGAATGCTGGGTGGTAGAAAATGTGTGCCGGCCTGGTGGTCCCACTACTTTATCTCATACATTTTTTTTAGCTAAATTTGAGGATTGCTGGGGATTCTAGGTAAGAAAATGTTTTCGGGAACTATGCAAGCTACATTCCCTGGACTCCACTGAGTTCCTAGTTCCCAGAAATGTCTGGGTTTGGTAGCTTTTCCTAGATGGCTGCTGTGCCCGGGACCAAAAGTCCAGGTGACCCCCTTGAAAAAACAGGTTGTTTTGTAATAGATCATTTTCATGTACCCACACCACAATGCACTTTGAGCCGTTTCCTATCGCGGGCACTAGGCCTAACCACACAAGTGAGGTACCATTTATATCGGAAGACCTGAGGGGACGCTGGATGGTAGGACATTTGTGCCAGCCTGGTGATCCCACAACTTTCCCAACAATATTCGTCACAGAGTATCCCATCTACCAAACTCTAAATCAGGCATTTAGTCCCACTTTACTCTTTGGCCTCGCCCTCCACCCCAAATTATTTTCAACAAATACTTTTGCATGGAAGTAAGGAAAGTTACTCTACTGTAGGGTAAGTTAGAAGGACTAGGGTAGGTGGAGGATTTGCTATAGAATAGTGGGGTGTCACTGATTATCATGTGCTCAGTCTTGGCTTACTAAGTCACTGTAGTTAACAAATTATGAAATATTTGAACAGTCATGAATCTGTTATGGGAGCCATGAAATATATATGCATACATTTCTTGCTCAGAAAAATAGTGGCACATGCCAAGAATGGCTTGGACAGAACTTAGAAAAGAATAAAGGAGTGAAGTACTAGTAGGAGGTGACTGACTGGGTACCGGGAAACAAACCTTGTTTTCAGTTTGTAATGCATTGGAAACATTGTAAATGATGCATTATCTGAAGCAGACACACATTGCACAGCTAACATTGCAGTGCCAAATCGAACCAAGCTGCACTTAGGTCATGGTTGGTGAAGTGCAATGGGCAGAGTGGTGATTAATGATGATGGATGGGATATCTGTATCGCTTACAGACATACAGTAAGTATACTTAATTTGCCTATAAGCAAGCAATGTCACTTACCGCCAACTGCCCCTGCCACCACTAGGACTCCCCCTCCAATCGCCAACTTGCCACCTCCGGTGCACTGGCGCTTCTGCTGGCCCCAGCATTAGTGGTCTATGTGGCTAGAAAAATCATTTTCGACAGCTAAGTAGTTTTTTTTTAACAAAGTACAACCACAATGCCTCACTACAGTTTGGTTAGCAGTATCTTCTATCTAAACTATCACTTTTGGTGGTTTGTTGGTGAAAGTCTCAGAAACTCCAGGCAGCCAAGCCAACCAAAAACCTTTAGTAATGGAGGGGCAGAGCTATGATGTCTCAGAGTAATTGAAGAGCAATAGGGGGAGGATTTGTCAATGAAGGACATGGTCTTGGTTGGCAAATGCAATGGGACCTCATACTTTCATGCCATGCCTCACTTTTAGGGAAACTGTTGGTATACTGTATAAATTAATGATATTGCAAAATAGGGGGGCATGGCAGTGGCCACTCTCTTGTTCTGACTGAGCAGAAGCAAGAAAAAGAAAGCCTTGTCAACAAACATGCATGGTGACTAATAGATTGCATGAGTCTGCAATCTTCACAGTAGAATACCAAGAATCTGTTCTCTTAGACTTACAGTAACACAAGATATATAAGGGAAGAGGGAAAGGTTACTAAAAAAGCACAAGAAAGCTACAAGCTAGTACAGGCAGGAGTATGTCAGCTATAGAATCATGAAATATAGAAAAAAGGATAATGCAGGTATACATAGAATTTAACAAACATTAGATGAGGAGTTAAAGAAAAGGAGACAGTATAAAAAACATAATCTAGGCAAAAATATTCTAATAGTGTAAGAGTTAAAAGTTATGGAAATTGTAATAATAGCAGGACTTACTGAGGCCAGCAGAACCATTGGCTGCAGCACTGGTTGATAGTTTAACAGGCTTCCGCATGGCTGGTGGTAGCCCTTGCATCCACCTATGATGTCCTCTTGCCCTTGAGTGCTGATGTAAGAAATAAAGAAGATAAAATAATAGGTTAGTGGTACAGTTAATCTTGCCAAAAAATGTTGACAGGGAGATGCATTAGCATTGCATTTTCTAAATCAAATTGCCTCTAGTACTAGTATTGAGCTGACCTATTCTGAATTTTGTAAACCTAAACCCTATTCCGAATTTCCTATACCTAAGCAACATTTGGAGCTACTAATGCATTGCAAAGATTTATCTTTACTTCTCAATCATCACTGATGGGTCAACTCAGTCTCCCTTTACAATGTATAGGTGCATACTACACATCACTGGGAGGTTGGGACTGAATGAGCTACATAAAGAAAGGGACAGAGAACGCTAACTCACTGATATTATTACTACCACTATCTTAGTGACAGGATAGAGGAGTCTGCATGACTTTCTAAATAATCAGCCCAAACAAGCGCCTCTGAGTAGGTAGCCCTGAGCACCTGGCTAGCTCAAGCTGGATCACATTATGGGGCTTATTTACAAGTCTCTTGCGCCACTTTTGCCTCATTTTCTAACATGGGAAAAGAGGCGTATGGGTGGCGCAACGGGCTTGTAAATAAGCCCCATTATGTGTAAAGTAAACTTAACTTACTTCTGAATGTGAGCAGCATGATATTTGAAAAATAAATGTGTATTTTAGAAAACAGAAAATAAATAATTACTCACCAAGCCCCGCAACCTTAACACCTAGCAGGTCAAGCAGGTCCTATACCCTGTTTAGCAGGTCAGCCCAGAGGTGCATCAGCTACTGTGTCTTGCGCTGAATCCCAGTGCTCTGACGCATGTACAAGGGCACTCCCCCACATCAGCCAACGCTCCCACAAGACGAACCCTCTCCCAGGCCAGCCACCTGCTGCCTGCATGGCTGGGAGTTAGTGCTGCTCATTAAAAAAAAACAAGCATGCTCACCTCCGCCTCTGAAGAAATAGGGTGGTGCTGTACCCCTTGGCTGCCCCAGCAACTGCAAGGTGTGCGGCTTGTTGCAGCTGCACTGGTGCTGCCGATTGTTGCCTGTTGTTCCGACATGGTGCTGGGGTAAATAAAAAGAAGTAAGAAAAACACTGCAAAGCAGAAAGGAAGAACTTAAGAAAGTAGAACACAAGGAAGAAAGGGAAACCAAAAAAAGTACCACAAGTAATGGAAAAGGTCAAAAAAGACAAAAATGTAAAATACACAAATAGATTGACACAAACTGATAAACCAAGGATAATGAGGGATGGATGAGTGGTATGGGGGAGGATTGGAAGAGATTTCAATCAGATTAAATAAGCAGGCCCAGCACCATGCACAGAACAGAAAGCAGCTTAAACAAAATGGTCGAGCCCATGCAGACTGCTTGGTGCTGTTTTTCATCATAGAATGCGCTACTGGCCTGAAAAAGCAGCGTGAACGGGCAGACTAGCATTCTTCCTCCAGGAGGAATTCTACAAAATAAAATTCAGAGAGTTCTGCCCAGGCCTATTTTAATACCAATCAAGAAATAAATAAGCAGAGCAAATAGGAAAACTATTCTATAACTCATTGGAGCAAAGAGAGAAGCAGTCCAGTCTCTACCATGAAAGACAGTCCCCGTTTTCCAATATTGTCACATTTTTTTAAAAGGAACTTTATTCAATTCGTTTTATTTTCTACTGGACAAAATGTAGGCATTGTACAGATTCTTAGAATCTAGTGTTGACAAAATTTGTCTCAAATGATTACCTCCTCCCCCACCCCGTTTTTCTCATTACCAATTTCATAGTTTCCCTGATATTTTTTCTTTCCCTTCACTTCAACCACGACTGGCTGTGAAAGAATAATATAATAACCCCTTGTGTTTATTGTGTTGGTATGTTCTGAATGAATTGTCTTCCTGTTTTTCCATATTCCCTTTGTATTGTTATCAATTTTCATTAACTTATTTTAATACTTGTTCTAGGCCAACTCTATTGTGTACCTTTTGCGTCATGGAAGATTGGGTTTACAGCGCGGCAGTGGGTTAATTGGTTGGAGAGCTGTGCCAGCACATACTGGCTTCCATGTGCTAGTGCAGCACGAATGGCTCACAGCAGGATCACCTGCACGCAGGTGCGCGCGCTGCTGACGTTTAGTATTCCTTGACCTCTGCTCTGGCAGCACGCGTCTTCTGGGAGGTTAAACGGCGCTCGTCAGCCTTTCTGTCGTTAGTCAGCACGGAAGAGAGATGATAAATTGGATGGAACGGGTTCTTCTTGTTCGGATTCCGTTGCTTCGATATGAAAAAGGTGAACGATAATTAGTGTGCAGAGAATAGCAGAATGTTATCTAAGGAAGGGAACCATCTGCATGTCAAGAATATAGTCTGACTTATATCTTGGCTTTCCGATTTCTCCTTGGGCTATTCTCTGGCTTCTCGATCTTTCTTTAGTCAGTCAGATTTGACATATAAGGTGAATATATTGGGCAGTTCACAAAAGCATTTATGAGTGCGGAAAGCAGCACTTAATTTGAGCTGGTTGACTCATTTTTGGAGCCGACCCCTTTTTTTCCTCATCAAGCTTTGACCCAGATCAGGAGAGAGAAACACACAAGGAGGAATGAAGGATGAACTGAAAAGCAGAAAAGTATGACAAAGGGAGAAAGCTTGGACAAAAAAGACCTTGCATGAGAGGGACGTAGTGGCAGAGTCAGTGGTGGCCAGTAAATACAGCTTAGGGATGGCGGGGGGGGGGGGGGGGCAAAACACATGCACACTCACACGAGGGCATTCACATGCAGATGCGCACACACTCATTCACAACACTGACCCACAAATACACATACATTCATAAATTCAAGCACACACTAAACAGTCAATTAAAACACAGTACTTTACCTGCTGCAGCTGTTGGGGAGGAAAGCCTCGGAGATGTCAGGAGGGTTGGGACTGGTGCCTCCCTCATTTGCTGACATTAGGTCAACCAATGAGGGGAGGCAGCAGTTCCTACCTCATCACATAGTGGGATGGAGTCAAACTGCTGACTCTACCCCACTCTGTAACGAGGTGTCAATGATAGACACTCGGCCCAAGGTTTGAGGCTATCACTGACACTCACTCTCATCATTAGGGGGAGGGCCTCGAGAACCTTTTCGAAGCAGAGGAGGTCATGTCCGCAGGTGCTCTGCTGACATCTTCAGCCCAGCAAAGTCCAGTTCAGGCAGCCAGGCACCTGGGCATTTAGCGCTCCTGAAAATAAAGAGTGTCTGTCAGGCTGACCTTTGCTAAGTCCAACAGACATTCTTTATGCCCAAAGGGTGTGGGTGTGTCCCCTTAGCCCTCATGGAAAGACCGTTGCTTGGCAGAGTGTTTATGGGGGTGGATTAAAGAGGCATTGAGTGGAAGTAAGGCTATGCAGCCTTGCTATTCCTACACTGACATTCAATAGTGTAACCACACACTTCTGACGAACACTTTGGGCACCAGCACTTATTAATTTACAAAATAAGCAGTGGCAGAAAGTACTTTTGTAAGAGTACTCTTTTATGTATTCTTACATGCCCCGAAATATCCAAAATGGGAACATGATGGGAATATTAAAGGAATACTCACACATAATTAGTACAAATGGAAAGACTGTGCCCTTTTATCAACTTTACTAACAGGGAGTCGTGCTTTTTGCTGCCAATTCTCAAAGGGATGTTAGACTACGCAAAAGAGAACCCTTGTAATAACTCTTCTCTGACTCATAAATACTTTGGAGAAACAGCCCCTAATATTTCGACCAAAAAACACCCGAAGAGACGTAGTAACATGTGAAGAAGAAACAGCAACAGCTAATTACTGTTAAACAAATTGCATTCTCTCTCACATACACATTAACTCACTTACATATATATTTATCACTGTATGCAACCTTTACCATGCGATGTTTATGCGGTAGGTTGCTTTTATCACACAGGTAAGTACTACGTAGGCTTTGTGATTTGTGGTACTTTACCAAACAGATAAGAATTTTTATTTTAACTGACATAGATTGTGAAGAAGGAATTATTTTGATAAGAATGCAGCTAAATTGTAAAGATTTGTTGGTGAAAAAAAGCTTGCAATAATGCACTATAAAATCTGAGAAAACATAACACATGTTGCCACTGAAGAATAACTTCAGAAGAATTTGGTCCCTTATTACTCGGGAGGGAGGGTTGGATGAGGGGAGGAGGAGTATGGTATAATGGGCCTATGAATAATCAGGGATCATGTATAGGAGCGCACACATGGGACAAACTTTATGCCCCTTGTACGATCAGAGATATGCCCAAATATAGTTGAAATATGATACAAAAGCTGCTTACAGTACATGATGGATTGGTTTGACAAATGTAGCGGTAGAAGAAGCTATCAAACAATAAAAAGCTTAGCAGAGCCCCTGGTCCTGACTGTGTGCAAGCAGATCTTTACAAAGCTGGTTTCATTTTATAGGTTAAAATTTCTGGAATAGTTTTTGTATTCGGTTCTGAGGCATAGAAATACTTCTAGTCCGTGTTGCATTGCAACAACTGTCCAGATTTATAAGCAGGGTACACAAACTAATCCCTCCCATTACCGCCCAATGCCATTATTGGATGGGGCAGGTAAGTTTGATGATCAAGTCCCTTTTAACTCTATACAAGATAGGATTGAAATTGAAAGTACATAGATGGCAATAAAGCAGGCATTATGAGGGGCATCTGGACGATTGATCAAGCCTATATCAAATTACCACAAAATATGCAAAGCAAAAGAAAGTACCACTTTACCAAACATTTATTGACCTCAACTTTGACTTGGTATGATGTGGATGGCACTAAAACTAGAGGGACTGGGTCATTATCTGATGAGAGCTTTATAAAACATAAATAAGGCCACCACTGCTCAGATACACTGTGGGTCAAACTGGGAACCTATTGAGAGTTTCCCATCCCTCAGAGGTGTGCACCAAGGGTGAGTATTAGCCCTTTACTTTTTTCATTTTTCTTGAATAATGTTGGCTCATACCTGGAGAATCTGAAATTAGATAACCGGAGATTTTGTAACACAAAAATACCTGAATAATTGTTTGCGAACGACACTGTCCTCTTGTCACTGACCGAACTTTCTGTGCCCAAGTTAATTAAAGGTTCTGTTGAATATTGTACGGAAAAGCAATTGATTGTTAAAGTGATCAGAACTAAAGTCAGGGCAATGAAGCCAAATGTTGCTTTAAGCCCCCACCCTTTTTTTGTTAACAATGAATCCATCCTTAGAAGGGGTGAATACATTTGACTATTTAGGAATACGGTGTGATACCAGATTGACCTGGAGCAAAAACAGGATACGACAATGGCTACAATAAAGCAAGCTGCTCCCACTGTCATTAGATGTAACTAAACGATTGACGGTCAGATCTTGAGCACTTTGTTACATGTGTGTACCTCAAAAGCAGTAGGTGCAGCAACTCATGGTGCTGAAGTTGCAGTCACAGAGATGTTACTGCAATACTTAACATTGAGAATAGATTTTTAAGGTCATTACTGTGATTGGGACCGGTTATACTTCTTACTCCCTTTACTTGGAATTAGGCATCCAACCTATCCTGGTTGTCACTGCTTTTTCCCCAGTTTAATACTCGGTTTGTTTAGTTAGAAATCACTGTGCGCATGTTCATCTAAAATCTTTAAGAGCTTTAGTCTCCTGTGCTGGAGCAAAAAGGTTGCTGTGGTGTGATCACATTCAGTCTACTTGAAAGTCGCTTGACCTTGAAGTTACCTGTGATGACACCACTGTTATAAATAGGGACACACTCATGATAATCAAGGGAGCCTGTTGACAGTATAAAATAAGAGATACGTTTAAATTTGTCAAGAGTGACTCTCTGGTACATAGATTCCTTATTCATAAAAATCAGTTGGGGTTTGTGGATTGTGTCTACCCAGAAATATGACGTACATTGTATGTCAAGCTTTATCTGAGTATACTTCCACTAAAAACATAAAAACACTAAAAACATAAGCTAACAGATGGAAAAGCACCAAGGCTTGAGACGAATTATGCAAATGTTCCACAGGGGGTTAGAAAAACTGTCATGAACTGTATGTTATTTTTCTCTAAGACATCAACTGTCCGTATGAAACTTCTAGTTCGTTTATTTGATGCTGAAAATATATAAAATTATTCAGATGCTGTGATACAGGACAGATGAGTCTGGAATCTATCATGTAGTCGCAACTTACATCCGGATTGCTTGGACTGTGGGACTGGTAACCTCAAGAATAAGTGAGACTCAGGTTGTCCCTAATTGGTTTATTATTGGATTGAGTTTTGAGAGTTTTGAAGCGTGCTCTTTGCACATTATTATGCAAGGTTTTATGATAGATAATAGGATTCATAGTCTTTATGGCTGGGTAAGCAGGATCATGAAAGCTAATATATATATTTTGTCTTAGAGAAATTGAGATATTTAGATAGATGATTGTATTTTATTGTATTGGATTTATTGAATGTATTGTTTGTTCACTATTTAGTTGAGCATACGATTGTAATGCCTAGCAATTATCTATTAATTTTAGGACCCAGTTATATTAGGCTTGTTTTATAGTTTGTATAATTTATATTGTTAAATCTTATGCTGATAACAATGAATGAAAAAATAAAAAGAATATATGTCATAATGGGTATGGGTTTAGATTCAAAGGAGGGTTTAGATCCAAGGTTTTAAACCAGTTCTGAGAGTTCATTGGTGGAGACTGATAAGGGTTGTGTGGTGATTTAAGGTACAGGAGCAGATAGTAGTAGAAAAAGGTAAGGTGTGGGTAGAAGTAAAGCGAGGTTAGGAGCTTTCAGAGTTATGGGGTGATTAGAGATAAAGGTAGATCAGAGGCTTTTAAGGTTCAGGAGCAGACAGAAGTAAATGGAGTTAAGGGGTTTATAGAGTTCAGTGTCTGGGTAGTGGTAAAGGGAAGTACCCTTTACCCGTAGTCGAAGTAGGTAAAGGGGTTAAAACAGTGGTTAAAAATTATGTAATTTAACATGTCATAGGTGATGTAATTTACTAATAAGATCTTAGCTTACATTTAAAAAAAAATGGAAATTTAAAACCAAAAAGCCTCTGAAATTCACCAGTTTTAGTTTACTGAGCTAACTATACATTCCTTCGGATAGAAGATTGCAAGGTAATATTTGCTTCTGCCCTTGTGATGTTTCTTTGCAATGCACCATGCACTTTATGTTTTTTGTAAATGTTATAATCTCCCACATCAGAAGATTCTTGTACGCATTCTTAAAATTGCAAACTTTGCACAATGCCTGTCATCACTTCTCTACCTACAGATGCTCACTTTACACTTAATATGTTTTACTGCTAATGGCTTTATCTGCTGTAAGTAAGATCCAGAAAAGCCTTGAAATATAACCTTGGAATAAAATAAATATGTGTATCTATTTTTATCGCTTTTATGGTTTCTTATAACCTTATAAAGATGAAATTGTTTGACTGATTTGTGTAAACGGTGCATTTTAAAATGTTTAAAATGCCAAGTTACACTTGTCTCCTGGGCCTTTGCTATTTCCATGCTAAGAACACATATGTGTACATTCTGAAACTCTATGGTTCAGATGACTATGGTGTTTTCACTGACCAGTGATACCCTCAATGATGTAACTTAAAATGACATCAAGTGATATCATTTAACATCTCATGAGTAATGTAATATGTGAGGTCATAAGCAGTGCATGACGGAGAACAAGTTATAGTTACCTTAGTAGACTAAAACTGGTGAAAATTGTTTTGGGTAGAAATAGTCTACCCCATAGGCCTGGTGGAAGAAGGGGTCCCCTAAGCCCTCGGAGCCAATATGGCAATTTGTTTTATTGCTACCATAAATCCACCGAAGATCTACGGATCCTCAGCTCTGATGAAATAAATGGCAGTCTCTAGCCTTTGATAAGGAAGGCCCCCACCCCTCCGGTCAGGCCAGGTCCCAGGAGGCTGTGAAATACAGCTTTTGGGGAGAGAGAGGCATGTGGTCCCCTCCCTGAGCCTCAAAGAGGCCCCAGGAACATGTACTCTTGGCTGTATTTACAATTAAGGGGAGGGGGCATGCAACCCCTCCCTGAGCCTCCAGGAGGCCCAGGGAACTCTATTCTCTGGGGTTGTATCTTTGAAATAAGGAAAAGGGGCATGTTGTCCCCTTCCTGAGCCTCTATGAGGTCTTAGGGACTCCATCCCCAGCACTGTTCCATAAACATTAGGGGAGGAGTTGCACGACACACCCCCTCCCCGAACCATCAATAGGCCCTAACAACTCCATCAGCTATAGCCTGATATGGCTGCAATGCTAGGGACCCCATCCACCAGAACACTGCTGTTTTCTGCCCTGGAGAGTGAGTGTATGCCATGCTTGCACTCTCATGAGCAGAAAACATATCACCCCCAAACGTATTTTGCCTTTACACTCTATTTTTTCAAAATTTGTTTTTGTTGCCCTTTAGGACTCTCCACACAATACCACTGTTGATGGTGCATGTGCTCACTCCTTAAAACATGGTAACATTGGCTTAATCCCAATTGGCATATGTAATTTACTTGTAAGTCTCTAATAAAGTGATACCACATATACCCAGGGCCTGTAAATAAAATGGTACTAGTGGGCCTGCAGCACTAATTGTCCCACCCACTTAAGTAGCATTTTAAACATCTCTCAGGCTTGCCATTGCAGCCTGTGTGGACAGTTTTTATAATTTCGACCTTGCAAAGTAAACCTTACGCCAGTCTCAGACCTTCCTTTTTGATGCATATAAGTCACCCCTAGGGTAAGCCAAGGACGGGGTGCATTGTATTTAAAAAGTTGGTCATATACTTTTTTGTTTTACATGTCCTGGCAGTGAAAACCCCTTACATTTGTTGCAAAGTCTATCTCTCACACAGTATAACATTAGAGTTGCCTTATTACATTTTATAGTTGGCATTTCCAAATGGGAAGAACTAACCAGTTCATGTTTAGTGTCTTTGGAATTGGGTTGAAAATTTAGTGGTGAAGTCGGGCTTTCGATTACAATTTTCAAAATGCCATTTTTAGAAAGCTGGTATTTTTCTGCCTTTAGCCCTTTTGTGACTATAGCCTGGCCTGAGTCACATGACTGCATATAACTGACTGTTGGACCTTGTAAATTTGTCCCTGACAGTCGCAAAATAGAGGCATTATGCATGCCTGAGGGGCTATCTGCTGGCAAGATAGGGTCGGAGCTGAGCTTAGCCCCACTTACACCGGAATGGCATGTACTCTGCCTTCACAATAAGTGCATAATGACCCTGCCACTGTTTAGAAGCTTTGCCCGCCTTCTAGAACCAGGCAACCAGGGTATAAAAGAAGCAACCACAGGATCCAACAGTGATGGTGGCAGCATACAAAGAGTGTCTCTTGGAGAAGTGAGTGTCCACATACCCCAGGAGCTGGTGCCCAACTATGTGATGGGAGATGAGAGACAAGTGGTTTGCTACTTATGTATGTATGTATGTATAAACCATTTTATAGCGCGCTCCGTTACTTGAGAGTATCCTGGCGCGGGTACAGGAGAGGCAGACAGTAAGACAAAAAGAAGGCATCTTAGCTTACACTCTTAAACAAATGTGTTTTCAGGTGTTTTTTTAATTCAGCCACTGTAGGCATAGAGCGCAGATGGAGAGGGAGAGCATTCCAGGCCCGAGCCCCGATCACGGAGATCGATTGGTCACCGAGTCTTGCTCGTTTAAAACGGGGAAGATACAATTTGAACAGAGTGGAGGATCTGAGGGTGCGTACAGGGACATAGCTGGTGAATCTCTTCCTCAGATACAGGGGGCCTTGATCGTGAGAGGCACGAAACGCAAGCACCAGAGATTTAAACAAAATGCGTTGTGCAACAGGAAGCCAATGGAGCGTGCGTAGCTCTGCGCGGACACTCTTCCATCTAGGGATGTTAAATAAAAGACGGACAGCCGCATTCTGGATGATTTGCAGGCGTTTCACCAGATAGGCCGGAATGCCACTAAACAGTGCATTCGCATAATCCAGCCTTGCCAGTATGAGTGCTCTAGCAACCGTCTCCTTAGCATCCCTGGGGAGCAGGGGGAAGAATTTGCGGAGCATTCTCAGAGTGGCAAAGCAGGTGCCTGTAAGTTTCTTAATATGAACCTCGAATCTGAGATCCTCTGTGAACCAGATGCCAAGGTTTTTTGCAGGTCTCCCCATCTCTTTCGGGCTGGGAATGTTAGGAGGCCACAGTGTGTTTTTGAACGAGGGGGGGAAGGAACCATAGAAAAGCACTTCAGATTTTTCCTCGTTGCATTTCAACTGGGCCTGCGTTAGCCAGCGAAATACGGAGGACAAGCACAGATGAACTGCCGACGTATCCAAATTATCGTCCGGCCAAGTAAACAGCAGTTGGGTATCATCTGCATACCCTATGATCTTAGCCCCAAACTGTTCCGCCAAAAAAACCAGGGGGGTAATATAAACATTGAACAGCAAGGGGCTAAGAGTAGAGCCCTGCGGAACCCCTGTAAGCAGTGGTTTAGGCTCAGAGGCGTGAGGAGGCATCCAGACCTGCTGAGTCCTGTCAGACAAAAAAGAGGACAGCCAGTCTAAAACAACCCCCCCAATACCAATGGCCGACAGCCGGCGGAGGAGGAGCTCATAGGGGACGGTATCGAACGCGGCAGAGAGGTCCAATAAAATAAGGACCGCTCTGCCACCTCCGTCTAGACAGTCCCGAATTGCCTCGGTCATCTCCACCAACGCCGTCTCAGTGCTATATGCAGCCCTGAAGCCTGATTGAGCGGGGTGGAGGGCATTGGAGGTTTCAACAAAGCTCTCCAGTTGTTGAAGAACAACCTTCTCACAGATTTTCGTGAGTGCCGGTAAAAGGGAGATGGGACGGTAGTTACCGGGAGCCGACGCATCCCGTCCAGGTTTCTTCAGAAGCGGCAGCAGCTTGGCCTGTTTCCAAACTGAAGGCACCTCGCCAGCGGCCAGGGAGAGGTTAACTATCTGCGTGATCTCAGCGCTGACTGTTTCCGCCACTTCCGAAAGCACCCGGGCCGGGCACGGATCGGCTGGAGAGCCATACTTCAGAGACTGGAGGAGAGGGAGAACAGTACACTCCGCAATTTGGGCAAAGTTCATAAGCTGCAGTCCCGGACATGGACATAATGGAGGGCCCAAGTCAGCTGCTAGGTAGTCGGCTGGAAGAGCCGCTAGAAGGTCCTGCTGAATCCTCGCTATTTTAGTAATGAAGAAGGTGGACAGCTCCTCGCACCATTGCGCAGAGGACGGGAGGGGAGCAGCAGCAGCAACAGGTGACATAAAACATTTAACAATAGCAAAGATCTCTCTGCTATTGTTATCCGCCCTGGCGATGCGCCCTGCATAGAAGTTCCCCTTAGCTACCTTAATGGCTGCATAATAGTCTTTCTGGGCGAGCCGTAGAGCGGATTTAGCCTCAGAGCTATATCCACATCTCCACGCTCGTTCTAGTTTTTTACACCCCAATTTCAACTCTCTCAGTTCAGGGGAGAACCAGGGTTGAGAGGGAGAGCGCCTGGCTCTAGACAACGTGGTTTGCTTAGTGGAGGCAGTAGCCGCCTGCCGTACCCACTCATTGAACTCGCAAACTGCAACGTCCAGAAACGTCTTGAGTTTTGGGCGGGTTCTGGTCAAGGCCTGTCTAAACGCGGGTAGATTAATCTTTTGAGGATGACAGATGGGAGATGGGAAGCTGGGTTCTGACATTCCCACGTAAACCTGACCAGATCGTGGTCAGACCAGGTTGTCTTTTCAACAGTCACGGACTGGATGAGGAAGTTGGAGCAAACCAAGTCGAGCAAGTGACCACCCGCATGCGTCGGGCCGGTTACCCATTGTTTGAGCTGAGCAAGCTCAAGAATTTCACCAAGCCTGCGGGCTTCAGGGGCATCAGGAACATCCATATGAATATTTAGGTCGCCGAACAACAGAAATTTGGGGAAACCTAGGGCCCGCGGCACTATGTATTCTTCTAAGGAGTCCAGAAAGTGATTGGCCTGGCCCGGGGGCCTGTAGATCAAAGATCCACCTAAGGTAAAATGGGGGGAAGTTTTTATAGAAAAATGAAGAACCTCAGCCCTAACTTCTGCAATCGGAGGCTCAGAAGCGAAGCTCCACCCATCCCTAAAAACAACTGCTAATCCACCCCCTCTACCCAGGGGTCGATCTACCCTAGCTATCTTAAAACCCCTGGGGACAGCAAGTTCCACACTGGGGGCGGAAGTACTAGTCATCCACGTCTCCGTGAGGAACAGTACCTCTAACTGGCCATCCACCAGTAGTTCATAAACATCAGCGGCATGCCTCACCGCAGATCTAGCATTGATCAATCCCGCCCTAATGTTGGTGACCGTGGCGTTATTGACTGAAAGTGGGGGAAGGGAGGGTTGGGGGTAAAAGCCACAGTTGGGGCATTTAGCCAGAGCACAGTCTGGAACCGCACGTGGGCAAGGCAAACCCTTAACGGGGGGAGCAAATCTCCAAAGATCGTTGCGCGAGTACTTGTGTTTGTCTACTTATGATGTTGCACTGAGTGTACATAGGGTTGCAGAGGAGTACTGAGAGGGTAGCCTAATAAAAAACATGCCCACGGTGGGGAGGGACACGTTCCTGAAACTAGAATTAGAGGATCAGACCAGATCAGCCCAATGAAAGCAGTCCTTGTTACTAAGTTTGGGTTGACCCCTGATAAGTACCGTCAGAGGTTGAGAGACAGCCACAAGTTCCCATATCAGCCCTGGGTGGATTTCTTAGATAATGCCAGAAAGTTACTGAATAACTGGCACTATTTTTCTAACTTGGTGTGGGATCATTTTTGTGTGGTGTTTTCACAGTTTTACTGTTTTAAGTCAAGCTACCAGGGGCTTGAGCACAGATTATTTTTGGGTTAGCTTATGCCTCACCCTGATAGGGATTGTGGTTGCTGCTTGACAAGGGCTCATACCCCAGTGAGCCAGTAACCCAATTTCTAATAACATTATACTCAGTAAAGTGGCAAGTTATAGGTAACGTACCATGCCTAGCAAGTTGACAACAGTGTGCACAGAGGTGCAAGAGTTATAGTAATTTCAAGGTTGGGCGTCAATTATAAACTTAATGTATAAATATAACTTTAGAATTTCATAAGTTTGTGTTGTTTAAATTTGGTTTGAATAGAAAGTATAAATACACTTTCCCAAACTATAATCTTCAACTTTGGATTTTTCATCATATATATATATATATATATATATATATATATATATATATATATATATATATATATATATATATATATATATATATATATATATATATATATATATATATATATATATATATATAATAATATATATATATATATATATATTTATATATATATATATATATATACTAACTAACTATCATGCATGTCTGATGCTGATCTTAATGTACTGTTCTCCCTCTTAATCCTCCCGAGATTGCAATAGTTGTTACTACGTCATATGGCGCTCCCAGGCCTCTATTCTTATAAATCATGTGTGCATGGCTGTAATACTTCTTGCTGCGTCACGTGGCCCTCCCAGGCCTCTATTCTTATAAATCGTGCATGCATAACTATAATACTTCTTGCTGCGTCACGTGGCCCTCCTAGGCCTCTATTCTTAAAAATAGTGTGTGCCATACTCCGAAGTTAATGTAAGTTTTCTCCCGCTCAGGAAATTGATTCTTGTGAATTTCTGTGTCGTATTTTTGTGATGCGCCACGAGCCCTATGCTTCCTACAAGTAATGGTAGTGTGAGGTTTAATGCTATTTCTGTGGTGGGCCAATCACTTAATCTTCCCTTGACTTTCATATTTTTTCCTGCGCCGCGTGGCCGTTCCTGGCCTGTTTTTTTCAAATATCATGCATGTCTGACCCTGAACTTAATGTAATGTGCTCCCTCTCTATCCTCCCCTAATTGTAATAGTTGTTACTGCGTCACGTAGTCCTCCCAGGCCTCTATTCTTATAAATAGTGCGTGCCATACCCCGAAGTTAATGTAAGTTTTCTCCCGCTCAGGAAATTGATTCTTGTGAATTTCTGTGTCGTATTTTTGTGATGCGCCACGAGCCCTATGCTTCCTTACAAGTAATGGTAGTGTAAGGTTTAATACTATTTCTGTGGTGGGCCAATCACTTAATCTTCCCTTGACTTTCATATTTTTTCCTGCGCCGCGTGGCCGTTCCTGGCCTGTTATTTCAAATATCATGCATGTCTGATGCTGAATTTAATGTAATGTGCTCTCTCTTATTCCTCCCATGTTTGTAATAGTTGTTCCTTCATCACATGGCACTCCCAGGCCGCTATTCTTATAAATAGTGCGTGCCATACCCCGAAGTTAATGTAAGCTTTCTCCCGCTCAAAAAATTAATTCTTGTAAATTTCTGTGCCGCATTTTTGTGGTGCGCCACGTGCCCTGTGCTTCGTTGCATGTAATGGTAGTGTAAGGTTTAATCCTACTTTTGTGGTGTGCCAATCACTTAATCCTTCCTAGACTTTCATATGTATTCTTTCTGCGCGTGGCTGTTCCTGGCCTGTTTTTTCAAATATCATGCATGTCTGACGCTGAACTTAATGTAATGTGCTCCCGCTTAATCCTCCCGTGATTATAATACTTGTTGCTGTGTCACGTGGCCCTCACAGACCTCTATTCTTATAAATCATGCGTGCCATAACCCCAAAGTTAATGCAAGTTCTCTCCCGCTCAGAAAATTGCTATAGCTAGCAAGCTTGCCCAAGCAACAAATGATTTGAAGGGTTTATTGTGCGAGGATTTGTCTATTGTCAACATAGAAAATAGAACCAGGATTCATGAAGCATTTTTTAAGGAACTGAGAACTTTATTTGTTAAACCATGTAAGCAAAGTGGCACTTGTATTCCCCACCTGCCACGTTGGTACTCGGGAGAATGTAGACAGGCTCGCTTGGAATTGGGTAGAGCAATTAAAAGTGGCTCAAGTGTGAATACGCGCATTGCAAGGGCGGCATATAAATCTGCCGTCTTTAAATCCAAGCGCTTATGGGACGAACAGAGGTGGCTGGACCTGAAAGAAGCAGGACGCCACAAAGACTAGAGAAAGTTCTGGAATGTCTATAAATGGGGTGTGGATGGTAGTTCTGACAAGCCACAGAACTGGGTCCCGCAGGATAAATGGGTATCCCATTTTAAACCACAGTTTGCGTTGAGTGATGACCAAGCCACATTTATGAAGGCGCCCTCTATCCCCTATCTGGAAGACCCTTTCACCCTGGGGGATGTTCAGCTGGCCCTAGATGCCGTTGTCCCTGGTAGAGCGCCAGAAATCGACGGGATTCCAGCTGATCTATTTATACAAGACAAAGCCTCCTGGGGCCCCTATATACTACTCTTGGCGAATGCGGTTGCTAGGGGAGCGCCCATTCCCCATTCATGGAATGGGGCCGAAATTATCCCAGTTTACAAGAAAGAAAGAGGATGAATCCCAGCCTGGAAATTATCGGCCTATCAGTTTGATCGATACCACCCAGAAAATCATTGGTAGGCTGATTTTAAACAAGGTTCAGGCTTGGGAGCGGGACCATAGTATTTTGTCTCACTTGCAGGCTGGCTTTAGAACGTCCATTAGCACGGTTGACCAGGTTTTGCATTTTGCAATGCTGTACTGGAAGACTGTGTTAATTGGACGTGGCAGCCTATATGCTGCATTTATAGATTTAAGAGCAGCCTTTGATCTTTTCCCGCGTTCAACTCTGTGGAAAGTGCTAAATGATATGGGTATGCCAGGGGACATTTTGTCACTAATTAAAAAACTCCACCAGGAGAATTTTGCTCAAATTAGGTGGGGCAATCCTGGCAATGTTACATCCCAGTTCCCAGTAGAAACAGGTGTTTGTCAAGGTTGCGTCCTGGCGCCAACACTATTTTCTCCGTATATAAATGATGTTGCAAAAATTGTAATTGGTTCTAATGTTGATGCACCTATCCTCGCAGTAGCCAAAATCCCTATTTTAATGTTTGCCGACGACTGTCTTATAGTATCGAAAACCCCGAGCGGGTTGCAGAAGGCTCTATTAATTTTTGAAGATTTCTGCGTTGCCCGTGGTCTGGAGGTTAATGTTCTTAAATCAAAGTACATGTTTTTTAATGCACCTAATACATATAAGGGTAATGTACGAATGAGCAATGGTCCCCTGGAGAAGGTACAGGCATTTAGCTACCTGGGTGTCTGCATCCAACAGGATTTATCCTGGAGGCAGCAGATTGAGCTGGCTTCTTCGAAACATCGCCAGCTCTCCGGAGCTTTGAGCCTAGAACACTCCAGGTCCTTGACCAAGCCAATATCACCAGTGCTATTGGTTTACAACAGCACAGTTGTTAGTTCTACTTTGTATGGTGTAGAATTGTGGGGAAATGAGAATTTAAGGGGGATATTAGCCTCAGAAAATTAATTTCTCAGGAAATTAATAAAGCTACCCCAGAGTACCCCACTGAGCCCCCTATTTTATGATTTGGGCCTATCGCCAATAGCTTTACTTGCATCCTTCCGCCCAATTTAATATTGGAGGCGGATTTGGATTATGCCTGAACTGGTCACATACACCAGGGGGTTGATGGATTTAATTAAAAGTGAAGATTCCCGGAAAATCAAGTGGCTAGGACATATTCGGAGTGTTCTTTTTGATTTAGGCCTAGGAGAACTGTGGGAAGACCCATCAAATGCTAGGTTCCCACCAAAGAAGGTACTTAAGAACTTATATTGGAACCATGTGGCCTCAAAAGCCTTTAGTAGCACTCCTTCCCACTCTCTCACTGGATTGTTCTTGGAAATTAAAGAGCGGCCTAAATTTGAGGAATTTTGGGATACCATCACGAAGCCCCTTGACCGTAAGCTCTACTTTCAATTAAGAGTAGGAAGCTTACCAGTAAGGGCGTTTTCTAATAGGTGGACTAGCGGGGGTAAGGTTGCCTGTCCAGCTTGTCTGGATATTTCCGAAACTATTGGCCACCTCCTGTTTGAGTGCCCAGTGTAGCGGCGCCTCGTCGGAAGTGGCTACGCCCGATGTGTAGGCTACTGGGCACTAGTAGTGGACTAGTTGCAATTAGGATTATTCGTACCTGCCCAAACATGACTGTGTATATAGCGGTGGCGAAATGTTTAGGCTGGGCATGGTCAATTAGAGGCCGATTGTTGAAAGAATATTCAGAATCATGTAAGCCAAGTATCTTCGCTAAACCATTGTACAATAGTATCGTCCATACCTGTATTGGTTATAAATTGACTGTATGTTATGTATTTTATGAATTTTATGATCTGGAATTTTAACTTAGTTTTATTCATTTTATGCATGTGTTTTTTATATGTGGAATATGCTTTTATGACAATTGTCGAATAAAGCTTGCTTGACTGACTGACTGCTACCTCCATGTAATGCTAGGTTTTCTCTGTCCCTCGCTTAAAATTCATGAGCGGATTAAGCTGTGAAGACGGAGTGACACTTATTTGAGTAATTGTGTATTCACACACCTTTATAGTTATTTATGTCTTTGTAATTGAATGTGAGCATGTACAATTAGTTCTTTACATCTAACATGCAATTATCTTAGTCTTTTTTCTCGTTTATCTTTATTTGAAATAGAAATGGATGCCACTAAGTACCAAGAGCTTTTGGATTATATAAACCGTAATCTGTATCCTGATGGTTTCAGTAAAGTCCAGAAGCATGGATTGCGTAGACTGTCTAAAGAATTCACCGTTGATGGTAGTATAATTTTCTGAGTATTGATTTATCATTGAAATGTGAAATTTAGAGTACTACAATGTGTATTTTAATCTGCAAATTTATGTTTTATGTATTTATGCATACATTTACTGGTTGAATACTTGTTAAAAACATGACATCTATTTTTGCTGTGCTAATTTTCCTGTTTTTGTCATAAAATGTATTTATAAAAATGTTACTTTTTAAAATTTGAATAGAGTATATATTTTTAAATGGTAAGTATCAGTGATTGAGTTTTATGTTTCTTTTACTACCTTGAGTTTATTCTACCAACAGAAAGCTAATATGCAGGCATTATAGCAGAAAAGAACATTAGAAAAGCAGAATTGCAGAAGCACACAAAGCAGAATATTGATGTTGTCCAAGAAAAGCATATAGAAAAATATAAAAAGAGAGTTTTCAGGAAATATAAGCCATGCACCTTCAGAGAAGGAGATTAAATGCTTCTAAAAAATTGCAGTCGAACAACGAGGAAATGAAAAAATTTGGAGCACAACTTTACTGTATCCTACTGTATTTCTGAAATGCAAGGAAAGCATGTAAATTTAGTCAATGGTAGCGTAAAAGGTAATCTATTAAAGTGTACTTTTTTTAAGTAATGGGACATAATTTAGATGTGTGTTATAATGATGTTCCAGTTACCTAGCCATAAATAATAATTCTTCATCAATGTGTGTACTGAAAACCTTTTATTTTAACGTTAGTGTTCAGCAATCTCAGCAACAGTGTTGTCCTGTATATTCCTGGGCAAATATCGATCTTCTGCTTTTCGGGTAAATTTTCATATCTGTTATGTGACTTTTCAGTGTTACAGGTGCAAAGGAATATTGAAAGTTAGTGATTATTTTATTTAATGTTTGACAGTAGAATCGAGTAATGTTTAGAAGACCATGACAAATGTAAGATGTTTTTCAAGGGAAGTTTGTTTATTTTGAATATATATTGCATTGATATTCACGTTTTTGAATTGTTGTAAGTCTAAACGTATGTATTTGGGTTGTAATGTAAAGTTATTCATGATTGTATTTTTAACTCTACAGGTACCTTTTGAGAAAATTGACATTGTTTTTTGCCCGACAAATACTGGCTGTCATTGAATACTTCTGGTAACTGCAAGTTTTTCAACATTTATCAGTAAGTTTTGAAAGCTATTGTTGAATACTTGTTAAAAACATGACATCTATTTTTGCTGTGCTAATTTTACTGTTTTTGTCATAAAATGTATTTATAAAAATGTTACTTTTTAAAATTTGAATAGAGTATATATTTTTAAATGGTAAGTATCAGTGATTGAGTTTTATGTTTCCTTTACTACCTTGAGTTTATACTACCAACAGAAAGCTAATATGCAGGCATTATAGCAGAAAAGAACATTAGAAAAGCAGAATTGCAGAAGCACACAAAGTAGAATATTGATGTTGTCGAAGAAAAGCATATAGAAAAATATAAAAAGAGAGTTTTCAGGAAATATAAGCTGTGCACCTTCAGAGAAGGAGAAAATATGACTGGTTCTAATAGTCTAAAGTGCCAAATTATTTTTTCAAATAACTTAAAGACTAATATTTTTAAATGATTTTCTAATGTATTTAGAGTAGACATCCGTACCATAAAATGTAAACTCTCCAAACTAAAAATTCTATTTCTATATTGTTTTGTTTATAGATTTTGAAACCTTTAACCAAGACAATAATCGTTCATGATTCACTGAGTAACAAAATTCAGACCAGTCAAGAGTTTTTACTAAATTGAAGGTAAGTTTGCCTTTAAAAAATCTCAGTTATTTCTTTATTATTTCTTATATTGCATAAATATAAAATTGTCAATATGATTTCTCTTTATGAAAATAAAAAAGCAAAATATTTAACATAACCATTCGTATGTCTCTAAAGGGTTTTCCTACAGCAATTGAAGCGTCCCGACTATGACCAATGGCAGTTAGTCGTAGAATGTAACAAAAAGCAACAGAACAGCTACAATTGTGGTGTTTTTTGCATGCTGTTAATGATACTTCCATTATGGTTTACTAAAATCTTAATTTGTTAAAGATACATTCTTATTTGTGAACGTGTACCAAATGCATCTATAGTGTCCATCGGAAGCATATTGCTATTCACATATGATTTTTTTCTGACCACTATTATGGTCCTAACGCGGTTGCTCTGAAACCTCTATTTGCTTTTCAACCCCAATCCTATTGCGAACAATTGTTTTTATGTAAATTAAAATTCAGGTTGGACATTTATACAACATATACATTTATAACTCTCTTTTTAGTTTTCACAATGTTACATAAGTCAGCTGTCAGTTGCGCAGATTTTTATTAAAGACATTTTTCTGGAGAATTATCAATTGAAAATTGCAATGGACCCTAATGGAGTCATAAGGTTTGACTTTAACATTTCAATGATAAAAAAGGTGTAATGCTCTAGTGATGTCATGAAGATTGGATTATTCGGTATTTTGTTTTGTCATATGAATTTTTTTTAGAAAAAGGCATAACTTTAAATTTTGACATAGTATAGGGAGACATTTTCATTATGTAAGTGAATTTTCAATTATGTTCGTTGTCTAGCCATTACAATTTCAGTGGAACAGTTGTGACTGACTCATTTCCTTCATTGCCTTCATTTGAAAACACTTGGAAACATGTACAATATATAGCAAATTACATTTTCAATGGTTAGCATTGCTGTTATGATACGCTAATGTACATCTTTTTTACATTTAGACTCTGTTGAAAAGTATTGTGGTGTCTGCAACCAAAAAGCTTCAGCAATATATATGGAAAACTTTATGGTAAGAGGTTTTTCTGATTTGCGTCCGCCATTTTGGTTCATTGGCTATGCACCCTTCCTAGTAATGGACTCAACACCACTTTGACACTGACTGAGGGCAGTTCACTATGTAAATAAGTTTAAGTAAGCATAACAAAAAGCTATTGTCCTTTATACAATTCAATAGAGTAACAAATGAATTTTCACTTTCTTCCCAACAGGCACAATGTTTAGAATGCTGCCGATGGGTCCACCTTGAATGTATCAAAACAAATGCAAGATCTTACTTACCTTTTTCATGTTACAAATTTAACAAATGTATGTATTGAGGAAAGTAAAGATGTGATTGCATGCCAGCTGTAGAATTACATGTTCTGCATAGTCCAGACATCTAGTGTTGTGTCCGGATTATCATAAGTAGTAGTATTTATTTGAAGAAGTCTTTCAAGTTGCGAGTAAGGTCACTCTTCTTCTTTTTTATTCTGTGTGGGCATCGACTCCATTGTTTCTATTCACACACGAGTTTGATAATGGGGTAAGATAGAGTTGTTACTGCGTATGTGAAATAAATAATAACATGAAACAACCACAGGTGTTGACAGGGTAGGCAGCAGGACACATGTTAATGAATAGCTGAACATTCCAACAATACATGCTGAAACTAATAATATCCCAGATATTGACCCTGTTTGCAGTTTCTTACATAAGTCAACAGCCCGGAGCAGATATTTTAAGAAGTTTGCAAAAACCGAGCTGTATAATGACTAATTTGTCATAGTTATTTAATTTCATCAAATTTGATTTTCAAAAATTACTGGTTGTCTTTTTACAGGAGTAAATTGTAGTAGTCGCCAAAAACAATGACATGTTTTCCTCCAAATAACACGTCGTACTCTGTTTTAAGAATTTGCTGCATTCTTAAATACACAAAGGCAAGCATTAAGTTTGATACCATGCTTACCTCATCAATAATGAGAAGTTTCATTTTCTTCAAGACTCTTGAAACTTCACAACATGCTTCTCCAGATAGCTTGTAGTATTCCAATTTGTTTTCATGCTCTACTGGTAGCATTAGTAAACAATGTAAAATAATTCCTTTAATATTGTGTGCTGCCAACCCAGTTACTATTTTAGATGGGGTAAGGTGAATAGACATATTCGAAATTTTTTAGTACTGCATTTTAGTATAACAGACTGAGTCATTTCCATAGTCATAAGCAGTGACTGGTTTCGAATTTTACGAAAACTAAAGAACAGGATATCGTTATAAGCAATTATATGTATATAACCTTATAAACTACTTAAACTCTACTGTTGGAATATTATTATACAACTGTATTTACATAATATTTTTTTGGGTCAAAATAGTTCGTAAACCTACTTTTGTATTATGTACTAAGAAAACTGTTAAAGTGATGTTTTTATGTTTCTGTGCTAGGACCTAGAACATAACAGATTTGTTATGGATAAAGAGGCCAATATTACAGAACAGTGTAATTGAACTACAAAATCAATCTATAATTCAGAGAACATCAGTAGTGTAGATATCATCAGTGAATTTGAAAATAAAAGCAATGATGCTGATTTTTTGGAAGCACTGGATGACGTAGAGTTACTGGAAGCTATGAACTCTGAAATGGGAAACCAGCAGTATGATCTGGAAGAAGTACCAGATGAATTCCTTTTAGAATCCGTGTTAAAATATGAGATGTCTTTATTTTTTGTTCCAAGTTGTCAACTTCCTTCATATACAGAACCACTTTAATTCTTCTTCCAAGTTAAGTTATCAAGTTCCACTGTAAGGATGTGTCTGTGCGCTGTCTGTGCACTGTTTTTCTTCCAAAGTAGTATATCCCATGCACTCCCACTGCATACCAGTAAGTTCTCAATATTGTGTAACTAGACTGTTCCACCCCATTGACTCGCAGATTCAAAGAGGGTGCACTACATGTCGAAGCAGGCTTTTCAGTCGTTATTACAAAGGTCACGCATCATCATTGTAGGTCTTTAGATTCTGTTGAAGACTTTGCAAGAAAAAGCACGTCTGCTGCCTTTGTTGGATGTGCTTGCCAATTCTAATTCTATATCTAATTACAGGTCCCCGATATAGCCGAGTATTGTTGTTTTTGGTAACTACTTCCCCGACAAGGCAGTGGGTAATTTGCACGTCTGCTGCCTTTGTTGGATGTGGTTGCCAATTCTAATTCCAATTACAGGCCCTCAATACAGTCCAGTATTGTGGTTTTTGATAACTACTTTCCCGACAAAGCAGTGGCTAATTTGCACGTCTGCTGCCTTCGTTGGATCTGGTTGCCAATTCTTTTTCTAATTCTAACTTGAATTACAGGCCCTCAATAGAGTCCAGTATTATTATTTTTGGTAACTATTTTCCTGACAAGGCAGTGGCTAATTTGCACGTCTGTTGCCTTCATTGGATGTGGTTGCCAATTCTTATTTTAATTCTAATTCCAATTACAGGCCCTCAATAGAGTCCAGTATTGTTGTTTTTAGTAACTACTTCCCTGACAACCATCTCTTTTCTGAAGCTTCTATGTTTTTGAAAACATCTTTAATATGGCTGCACACCACGAGGAAGATACATCTAAACACTCTTCAGAAAAATTATTTCTTGCTGAGGATGCACAGCCAAAAAGGAAGGAAGCTCTGACCTAGAAATGTTTTACAATTCTAGACGGAGAAAACAAAGTGAATGCAGCCAAGGCCACCTGCAATGTGTGTGAGACGGGAAACATCCTTAACAACGACGTTTTAACCACGACTTACCTGAACAACGAAGCCAGAACAACAACTTTCCTTAACCACGACGTTTCTTGAACAACGAAGCCCAAACACCGAGGAAAGGAAAGTGACATTGCACGTCACTCCTCTCCTCCCCCCACCCCTCATCGACCCTTGGAATCATTCTTTTGGCAGTGCAGAGGACTGCCAAGGCATGACATTGCGTACACTTCGCCCCCTGGAACAATGCGTGGCACGTCACTCCTGTCCGCCCCCCACCCCTCATTGACAATTGGAATTGGCTTTCGCAAACCAGCAACACTTAATTATCTGCCATGTATTAGAGTGAAAACCGGGGGGAAACACCCCTGCATAATTTAATGCAGAGTAAAACAAGACATACTACACGGCAAAGTATGGAACCAGATCGCAAGGAAAAAATGTTATCGTTATGAAAAATAACTTTTGTTCTACATTATTGCAAAAATCACATACTTATTTTGTGTAGAAAAGCGATTACATGTCATGCAGATTAAAGTGGTTAATAAACCAAAGCAATTTTGTTCAATTTGATAGTTTTGCATCATAAGAAAGTCATAGATATTTTAGTCATTCACTGTCTTTTTTAACCAAATACTCCTACGTGCTTAGTCCTCAATTTTTATTTGAAAGACACACATTGTTTCTATAAAAAAAAAATAACAAGGTTCTCGGTTCTTCATCTCAACTTTCAGTAAAATGTTGACAAATCATTTTTTTATGATAGATGAAATGTAGCTCAAGAACAGTTGACATGCCACTAGATGGCGCATGTGAGTTACAATTCAAATCCTAAATAATTCATTATGATAGCTGGAATATAACCTTTATAACAATGAAGTTGCGAGTATTGAAATGAAGGACAATATTCAAGAATGCATGAGAATAGATATCCACAAATGGGTTCATAAAAAGTGCACAGAACTAAACCAAATAGAACTGTAGGTCACTTGAATCTAGTTTCTATAAACTAATCATATTCGTGGTTTAGGAACTCGTTGTTATCAATGTCGTTGTTTGGCATTGCTCGTTGTTAAGCCTTCGTGGTTCAGGAATTCGTGGTTTAGGGAGTAGTTGTTCAATCATACAACCGTGTGAGACCATGCTTTCTAGAGGTGATCCAAATAAAGAAATATTAATTTGGAACCGCCAGCATGGTACGACATGTGAAGAATGTTCATACCTGCAATTATACGAGAGCTGTATGCAACAGGCTGCAGCAAAACCCTCCACCAGCTGTAGCCAGCACTTCCACAGCACCATGAAGTCCGCATCCGGACATCCGTCCCGATTTTACAGACCATAATATTTCATGCAATAATAATTTTTTGGTAACTACTTCCCCAACAAGGCAGTGGGTAATTTACGAGTCTGCTGCCTTCGTTGGACATGGTTGCCAATTCTAATTCTAATTACAGGCCCTCAATAGAGTCCAGTATTGCTGTTTTTGGCAACTATAACCCCAAGAAGGCAGCTGGTAATTTGCGTCTCCACTGCTTTCGTTGGATGTGGTTGTCGATTCTAATTCAAATTACAGGCCCTCGATAGAGTTCAGTATTATTATTTTTGGTAACTACTTCCCCGACAATGTAGTGAGTAATTTCCGCATCTTGTGCCTTCGTTGCATGTGATTGCCAATTCTAATTCCAATTACAGACCCTCAATACAGTCCAGTATTGTTGTTTTTGGTAACCCCGACAAGGCAGTGGGTAATTTCCGCGTCTACTACCTTCGTTGGATGTGGTTGTCAATTCTTATTCTAATTCTAATTCCAAGCCCTAAGAGTAAGATTGTCAGGAATTAGTGGATGTTAGGAAAGTGCAAAAGGAAAGTACAAAAGGCGAGTTTGTAGCTGATAAAATTAAAAATAAGTACTATAAGAAGTGAAGAAATCTATGAACATTACAGTGTACATCCACTTAATTCAAAAGAAGTGATGGGGCTACCCCACAACTCTGCCTTCAGCAGCTAACAGCAATAATGGAACATATGCTGTGATTGGTCCGGAAGAGGATGTTTGGTGAGACAAAGAAAAGGACATTTGATTAATCGCCGAAAACTGAGTTGCGATACTCCTGCCAAAAGGGAATTTTACTATTTACCTCTTTTGAAACTCTTCAAGCCGTGGCGTTCAGAATAGGAATTACTTGGAGATTTTCCGAGCTACGAAGATTTGTTCAACGCAACTAAAGATGCTATAGAATGTCCTGTTTTTCCTAATTATTTGGAACTGCCAGCATGGTAAAACATGTGAACACTCTTCATCCCCACAATTATGCGAGAGTTGCATGTGACAGGCTGCGGGAAGACCCTCCACCAGCTGTAGCCAGCACTTCTACAGCACCATCAACTCCGCATCCGGACATCCATCCCAATTTTGCAGACGTTATTATTCTTTGCAAATTTTGCAAAGAAACATTATATTATGGAGAACAGTCCATTGATTTGATTTGCAGACGCAAACAAGAGCACCGTTGCTCCCGCCGTTAATTTTTTTCCTTTATTTCTTCCAGTTGCAGACTGTTTTGTTTGCGCATTTCACAACTTAAATTCACCTTTCCATCTACACTACGGACAGCATTCAAGTTAGCCTTGATTTATGTAAGGCAGAGACAATGTTGTTAATGGATGCCACAAAAAACATTCCTCAATGTCTGTACTAAGTACTGCCTTCAAATGTACACTGTGATCAACAGAGTTCACTACTTGGTACCAGAAGCGGAGAAGCACTACAAACAACATTGAATTCAGTCTTGATTTATTTAAGACAGAGACAATTGGACACAACTTGATTTATTTAAGGCAGAAACAATTTTGTTAATGGATGCCACAAAAAACGTTCCTCAATGTCTGTACTAAGTACTGCCTTCAAATGTACACACTGATCAACAGAGTTTACAACTTGATACCAGGAGCGCATCAGCACTACAGACTACATTGAATTCAGTCTTGATTTATTTAAGGCAGAGACAATTGTACTTTGTCCTCAGATTTTCTTAATTGTGACAAAAAAGCATTCATCGTTGTTTGTGTCGAGTAGTGCCTTTGTTCTACAATACGGACAGCAGGGTTCACAACTTGATACCAGAAGCAGAAATGCACTACAATCAACATTAAATTCATTCTCGATTTATTGAAGACAGAGACAATTGTACTGTGTCCTCAGATTTTGTTAACTGTAACAAAAAAAGCATTTGTCAATATCTGTGCTGACAACTGCCTTCGATCTACATTGTCAGGGCTCACGATTCAGGAGGAATGGCTATTGCACATGACACATTCCAATAGCCAAGAGACATTGTACCAGTGCGACCCGCCCGAACCACAAATTATCGCAGGATGAGCACACGCTGAGTTCTTCATCTACCACTAACTCACTGTACCACAAGTCATCTCCATGTGGCCTTGTTGAAGCAAAATTCAGTAGGCAAAAAACATTGCTCCCAGTGCGGCCTGCCATGACTACGCATCATCGCAGGTTATGTACACGCGCAGTCCCAAAGGTACTACTAACTCAGTGCACCATAATTCATCGCCACGTAGCCGTATGCAAGCAAAATTCAATAGAGAAAAGACATTGGTCAGAATGCGGTCCCCCCTTTACCACTCATTATCGCAGAGAACGTACAAGCTCAGCGCCAAAGATACTACTTACTCAGTGCACCATGAATCATCGCAAAGAAGACTGATCAGTTTTATGTCACAGTGAAACATACTGTCCCTTTTAAATGGAATTGATGCAGAATTCAATCGACAAAAGACGTTACTTCAATTAATATGCCTCACCCCGACCACGCATCATCACAGGTGTATGTTCAAGCTCAGCGCCAAAGGTATTACTAACTCAGTGCACCAGAAATCATTGCCGCGTGATTGTATTGAATGAGATGACCTATTTACAACAAAATATATCATACTTTTTGGAGATATACTTCAACTTACTTCTAAGAATGTACAACCAATATTTATTAGAAAACTTGATTTTAAAGACTTTACTACCAGTGCGTCCTGCTTGGACCACGCATCATCGCAGACTCCCCAGAACTTTGTTGCTTCAGGTGCCTCCAACTCTTTCCACCACTTATCATCGCTGTGTTTGCACACACTAAATTACCAATATTGTGCAGCTGTAATCAATGTCACATAGTCGTGGGCTCTTGCTAACCGCTGCCTCCTGCCATCACCACGTGGGCGTATTCAGGCAGAATTTAAATGATTCTTCAATCATTACGTATAAAGTTCAGTACCAAATAAAGTAACCTCCCTCAAAACTACACACAATCGCCTAACCCTTACTAAACCAGAATTCACAACACAAAAAACATTACTATCAGTACGTCCTGCCCGGAGCACACATCATCGCAAGCTCCACAGAACCTTGTTGTTTCAGGTACCACTAACTCAGTGGAAACCAAACTAAGTATAACAGCTATCAAACCTATTCCTTCAAAAATATATTTTATATCACTTATAGATGTAGTTGAATAATGAAATGCATGCTGCATGCATGTTCGATCTTCCACTTCTACTATGAATGCTGATGATACACTCCACCCTAAGATGTACACTGTGGACAGCAAGGTTTACAACTTCAATTTACCATTACATCTACACTGTAGAGAGTACGAAATTCAATCTTGGTTTATTTAATGCCGAAAAAATTACGTCATTACTCTACAATAACAGGATGTGCATGCAACTCCGAGACTCGAACACTGATTTTCAGCATCAAGTTGTACAGTAAACCTGAATGACCACATACGTATATACGTTTCATCCCTACCACCCGGAGTCGAGAGTAAGCATGGGCGGATTTTGCGAATTGGCAATCCGCGAAATTGCGTATTTACGGATTCGCAATCCGCAAAATCCGCGAACTCTCGCGAATTTTGCGGATTCCTTTTTTTTTGTGTTCGCAAGTGTTTCTGCCATTTCGCAAGGGTTTTTTACCAGTTCGCAAACGCGAACTTACTTGTCGGGTAGCAACGGTCGCGACCATGTTGTTTCTACGTCTGGTTCATCACAGCACCCTCTGTTTCACCACTGCCACCCTCTGTTTCACCACTGCCACCCTCTGGCTCACCCATGCCACCCTCTGGCTCACCCATGCCACCCTCTAGTTCATCACTGCAGATTATGGGGGGAAAAGCACACCTGCCCTGCCTCAACTGACATGAATGAATTAGGGGCTGATTAATGTGTCACTGAATTTGAACTTCCAGGCTGGCACCTGTTTCCTTATCTGTAATTGCTTTCTGTTGCAGTGTAATTTTTTTAACAGGACCTTTGTTGTATACTTGTAGCTATTCTCTGAGCCTGCTGTGAGGGTCAGAGCAGGGTCATAGAATAGTTGCAAGTAGGCAACTGAACTCTGAAGGGGCCCCTCGGGAAGCAGTACAGGGAATGGTTACTAATGATAAGATTGAACTTTTACACCTGCTGAGTGCTTTCAGTTTTGCAAAAATCCAAATATCCAGCAGCATCCACAAAAAGTAATCCTTCCAGGCACTACAGGGAATGGTTACTAATGATAAGACTGAACTTTTGCACCTGCTGAGTGCTTTCAGTTTTGCAAAAATCCAAATATCCAGCAGCATCCACAAAAAGTAATCCTTCCAGGTCAAGATCCAAATCAAAGTGACCAGCACATGAAGAAAGCACTGGGAGGAGCCTGCTGGACAGGAACAGGAAGTTGGAGACTGTGGGGCACTTCCTTCCTCCCACCCCCCCCCCCCAAAAATGGACTCCTTGCAAAAAAAAGTGCAGGCAAATGTCAACCTGAGGAGTTATTCTGATAAAAATCATAATTTTCAAGGTTTATGCTGCCTGCTGGTGGATTTCTTGTGCGAAATTGCAGATTTTGCAATCTCGCAATTGCAAGATTGTCGCTGCCCGCCGCATCTACGTGTTCGCAAGTGTTTACTCCCGCAAAATTGTATAGTATTCTAGTTGGCAAGTGCGACCAAGCAAAAAATCCGCTTCGCACGGATTTATGAATTTTCGGCAAGTTCGCGAGAGTTCGCTGATTGCGAATTTGCCAAAAAGCCGCAAAATCCGCGAGCGGAACGGATTTTACGCCCATGCTTAGTCGAGAGTAGGTAATTTGCGCACTTGCTGCCTGCCTTGGATGTGGTAGCCGTTTCTCAGGCTCCAACTCCGAACTCCGACTTCCACTCTGTATAATAAGCTGGAAATCCAAAGACCCTACAGGAAGCAGACTTTTTGTCTTGTACCAAGTTGTCAACTTGCTCAAATCTTCTTTCATATACAGAAACACTTTAATTCTTCTTCCAAGTTAAGCAACAGGAAATGTCAACTTGCTCATTCCAATTACAGGGCCTCGTAAGAGCCCTGTGTTCTTATTTAAGTCCGTCACCAAATCGGGAGTTTGTACTTTGCGCTTCTGCTGCCTTCATTGCATGTAGCTGCCATTTCTCAGACTCCCTCTATGGACTCATACTTTTAAATTCTTTTTTACCTTATTTAGCATTTGTATTCAATAAATAGCTTAACAAAGCCACTTTAATTTTTCTTCAAAGAAAGTTCTGACCCTTTTTTAATGAAAAGAGTTATATTCAGACCAATGATTTGTTGCATGCAGTTGACACCAGTGGTCGAGCTTATGAGGTTATAAATTGTTGTCCTATTGAGAAAGAGAAAATTGCCTGAAAGATGTGTGAGACCATGTTTTCTACAGGTGATCCAAATATAAAATATTAAATTGGAACCGCCAGCATGCTGGGACATGTGAAGACTGTTCATCCCCACAATTATGCGAGAGCTGCATGTGACAGGCTGCGGGAAGACCCACCATCTGTAGCCAGCACTTCCACAGCACCATCGACTCCGCGTCCGGACATCTATCCCGATTTTGGAGACCTTATCATTATTTACAAAATGTCTGCACTAAGTACTGCCTTCAAATGTACACTGTGATCAACAGAGTTTACTTCTTGATACCAAGAGTGCATCAGCACTACAGACAACATGGAATTTAGTCTTGATTTATTTAAGGCAGAGACAATTGTACTATGTCCTCAGATTCTGTTTACTGTACAAAATAGCATTCATTGATGTTTGTGTCGAGTAGTGCCTTCAATCTACATTGCGGACAGCAGGGTTCACAACTTGAATTCAGCTTTGGATCTAAATTTGTCTTCAGTATCTGTACTGAGAACTGCCTTCAATCTATTTTGCGGTCAGTAGAGTTGACAACTAGATACCATGAGCGCCAGCACTACAAAAAACATTCAATTCAGTCTTGATTTATTTAAAACAGACAATTGCACAATGTCCTCAGATTTTCTTAAAGTTTGAACAGTAGGAAATTCAGTCTTCATTTATTTAAGGCAGAGACAATTCTACTATATGTCTTCACATTTTGTTTAAATAAGTGACAAAAAGAATTTGTCTAAGTTTGTCAAAAACTGCCTCCAATCTACACTGCGGACAGCAGGGTTCAAAACTTGAATTCAACTTTGGATGTCAATTTCTCTTCAGTATCTGTGCTGAGAACTGCCTTCAATCTATTCAGCGATTAGTAGGGTTGACAACTAGATACCAGGAGCGCCAGCACTACAAAAAACATTCAATTCAGTCTTGATTTATTTAAAACAAACAATTTCACAAAGTCCTCAGATTTTCTTAACGTTTGAACAGTAGGAAATTCAGCTTTCATTTTTTTAATGCAGAGACAATTCTACTATATGTCTTCACATTTTGTTTAAATAAGTGACAAAAAGCATTTGTCAATGTCTGTCAACAACTGCCTTCAATCTACACTGCGGACAGCAGGGTTCACAACTTGAATTCAGCTTTCCATCTACACTACGTACAGCATTCAAGTTAGCCTTGATTTATGTAAGGCAGAGACAATTTTGTTAATGGATGCCACAAAAAACATTCCTCAATGTCTGTACTAAGTACTGCCTTCAAATGTACACTGCGATCAACAGAGTGTACTACTTGGTACCAGTGGCGCAGTAGCACTAAAGACAACATTGAATTCAGTCTAGATTTATTTAAGGCAGAAACAATTATACTGTGTCCTCAGATTCTGTTAACTGTAACAAAATAGCATTCATCGAAGTTTGTGTCCCCCTTTACCACTCATTATCACAGTGTACGTACAAGCTCAGCGCCAAAGATACTACTAACTCAGTGCGCCATAAATCATCGCAAAGAAAAATGGACAGTTTTATGTCAGCAAGGAGGCATACTATCACTTTTAAATTGAATTGGTGCAGAATTCAATCGACAAAAGACATTACTAAAATTACTGTGCCTCTCCCCCGACCACGCATCATCACAGGGTATGTTCAAACTCAACGCCAAAAGAATTACGAACTCAGTGCACCAGAAATCATTGCCAGGTGACCATATTGAATGAGATCACTTATTTAGAACAAAATATTTCATAGTTTTTGGAGATATACTTCAACTTACTTCTGTGAATGAACAACCAATATTTATTAGAAAACTTGATTTTATAGACTTTGCTACCAATGCGTCCTGCTTAGACCACACATCATCGCAAACTCCACAGAACCTTGTTGTTTCAGGTACCACTAACTCGGTGGAAACCAAACTAAGTATGACACCTATCAAAATACATGAGTTTTAGAGGTGTGGGGGGAAAGCCAATTTGTGAAACACAACCTGTAAGATAAAATGAAGTTAACTTTGTGTATAATTTTTTATGAAAGGAGAGAAGTGAGAGAGTGACTGCAAAGAATATTCGCAGCTCAACTTTCTGTCACCAGTGTGTTTTTCACCTCGTGCTGGGACATAATGCACCCTGAACCTCTACATCTAAATGATAGTAAAAGAAAAATGTTATGATTGGTAATAGTTGCTATCGTAATGTGGACTTGGGTAACATCGCCCTTTCACACACGTTCCATCTCACATTTAAAATAGGTATTTGTATAGTTTATATTCCGGACGTTTGAGTGATTATAAAAATGTTCCTTCTATTGGAAAAAAAAATATACATGTAATTTCATACACTATATAGGACTGCATTTTTAATAAAACAATTTTAATTGTTTGAGGTTATCTAGAGTATGTATTTTGTACATAATACATGTATATATTTTATATCTACTCCGCAACGCCGATCGACTAATACATCCCATGTTGGACACATCTGTGTAATGGCCTGGAATTCCAAACACCCTACAGAAAACAGACTTTATTTCTTGTAACAGCCAACTTGTCAACTTGCTCAAATCTTCTTTCATATTTCACCATGGTAGGAACAGAAAGTATCACCGAAAGTTGATAGTGGAGACATCTGAACGTATCGTCGTCTTCAGGGGGACATGCGATCATGCCCCACTTAGCAGATTCTTACATAACTCAAAATCCAGAACCAGATATTTGAATAGGTTGTACATTTTTTGAGGATTTTACATTCAACATTGCAGACCTTTATTCGCATTGATTTACACCTTCACCTTAATAGACCTTATTCACAAATAATAGAGAAATGTCCACTTTTTGTGTCGAATTTGTTTTGCTACGCTACATGACCTGTGCTTCCTCGCATTTAATCGTAGTGTAAGGTGTAATCCTAGCTCTGTAGTGGGCCAATCCATTGATCCTCCCATGACTTTCATATTTATTTCTGCACCACGTGGCCGTTCCATGCTTATTTTCTCAAAAATCATGCATATCTAACGCTGAACTTAATATAACGTGCTGCGTCTTATTCATGGTGTGACAGCAGGAAGTGTGAGGAAGATGGGAGGAAGGAAATTGATGGAGTAGTAACAATTACGCTAAGATATATTAAGGGATGATTACAAAGTCTACAGGGGAACCTCATTGAGAACAAGTAGGATGGATGAGATGCTGTTTGTATGACATTAAGTCAGGCAGCTCCCTGACAATAGAGTCGATTCCCTTGCAGAATATCATCAAAAGGAGGAGACAGCCTTACCAAGTGACTAAATAGACTTCTTCAGAGAAAAAAAAACTTGCAAACATCCTAACACAACACAATATGCAAGGACTATGGAAACCATATGAATCTACACCACTACATGCCAAGAAAAAATGCTTACTGTGCGACATTTTCGATCTGTAAAGATGTAAGATCTGTCAGTAGTAAAGAAACATGTTCTCAGTGAAGTGAAATGAGTTATTCCGATACATTGAAACTATTTTCACAACTTGTTTACTATTCTATCAGTGTTTGTAGTCCTCACGTTTAATATTTTGAGCTACACTCCAATTATATTTATAATTTCTTTACTGTAATATCAGTGTTTGAGGTGCTCACATAACATGTTTTGTAATACATTGAAACTATTTTAAGAACTTCTTTACTGTAATATCAGTGTTTGAGATGCTCACATAAAATATTTTGTGAAACACTAAATTTATTTTTACAACTCCTTTACTGTAATATCGGCGTATGTGATGCTTCCGAAGAAATGTATTTAATATTTATTTTGAATATAAAGGAACAAAGTGAACTTGAGTGGAAATTATTATGAATACATTCAAGAAATAAATACAGTGTCACTATGCATTGTGTCAAGTGCTTTATTTAAGATTTGCAGGAATATGGTCCCTTTCATTGTCATGCCACACAGACCCAGACAAGAATGAACAGTGCAACTCAAGCACATTATAGAATGGTACAAAGCATGTAATTTAATGATTGCTATTAGGATGGCAGACAGAGATCGCATATAAATTGATTCCCGAAACTTCTTACTTTTTCTCTTAAAGGGTTGTTACAGTCTTTCCAGGAGGATTTGAATATTTAAAAGAGGAAAGTAGGACGTAAAGAACAGAGGTAGGAGGTTACATCTCAAGATGCAAGAATGGATATAAAGGGTGGTCCAAGGTCTGCATGTACAATGGCCAGTGGAGGTATTTTGAGGGTGGTTACACTCAAGGTGGTGTATAATATGCAATATCGGTTGGCGGCACTACCACACACACAATCTGGCCAAGGGCAGATGAAAAGATAGATTGTATGTACTTGGACTATGAGGAGAATACACTGGAGGAAGACCAGGTCAAGTGCAGAGATTTAATAAATAAGGCATAGCAAAGGAGGTGGAAACAAGGGGCAGGAGAGTCCATGAGTGGTGGACGCAGGATTCCTTAATCCATGTGCTACCTACTATGTTGCAAACTTCAGACACTGACGACCACAGACCCTTACTTTGTCTCCCCCATTACGATGTCAATTAGTGTGGAGACAAGGAAATGGAAAGGAATAAAGTAGATGTCAACAGATGTACTGGTATGTGCAGGACACTGAATTAAGCACTAAAGAACCAAGGTCAGATATAAAAGGCGATACACAGAAGGCTGCACAAATACGACGGCGGATCATGTACACAAACTGGTAAGTCAGCAAAACAACAACAAGGCTAAGAACACTGCAACAAATGGACGCTAAACTGTGGAACTGATTGCATAAGAGGTAGAGGAATACTGTAAAACAAAGCCAGGTTAAAATACAAAAAAGAGAAAAAATATATCATATATCATGACAAAAAAACACTGGGGTAACACTCTGTTGTCCAACACAGAAAAGATTGTACAGAAATTATATGTTAGAATGTTTAAGGAGCTGCAAAGGGAGTACACAAATAAATAAAATATAAATATATTTATAAATAAATAAAATTTAACAAATAGGTCTATAAAAGCTCCCTTCTGATTTAGAGGGTACACAAAACTACAGGAAACCCTAGTTCACGCACACTGCCAACCTAGAATAAGCCTGTATAAGCTCTCTCTTCCAAATAGGAAAGCTGTTTCCAATGACAGGGTGGGAGCCGCGAGGCTATCACCCTGTCACTGCAAACAACAGTGTCCCGGTGGTGTGTACTCTGCGACACTACAGGAGCCGGCCATGGGGGGTGGCGGTCCCCCCGGCCATCTTGGGCTTCAGAAGGAGAACCTCGCGGCCCCCTCCAACACTTTCAAGAAGCCCCGATGGTGGCGGTCCCCAAGGCTCCGGGGCCTCAGAACCCCCCTCAATTAATATTTCAAAGCCCCGGGGTGTGGCGGTCCTGGGGCTGAAAGGGCCTCAGAGACCCATATCAATTAATGTTTTAAAGCCCCGAGAGTTGGTGGTCCCCGGGGCTGAGGGGTCCCAAGAGCCCCCACACACATATACATATACATTTAACGCAAGGGGGCCGTGAGCCCCCCCACATAAATATTTTTAAAAAGCCTAGAGGGTGGCAATCCCCCGAGACTTGCCCCCCCCCCCGGGAGCTAAATAGCACTAAAGCAGGCTTCAGGTTTACTTTTTTTTTTGGGGACTAACATTCTGCAAAGAGTTGCCTGTGTAAGAAGGAAGCCGCACAAGATGATTCAGTTCAGCCACATTTATTCAAGGGGGAAAACAGCATTGGGTAAACACAGTATGCTACAAAATATGAGTCCTGCCTGACGCGTTTCGTGCACCAGCACTTCCTCAAAGGCACTGGACTCAATAGGAAATGACACGTCGATTTAAGTGGTACCAAAAATTGACGTGTCATTTCCTGTTGAGTCCAGTGCCTTTGAGGAAGTGCTGATGCACGAAACGCGTCAGACAGGACTCATCTTTTGTCGCATGCTGTGTTTCCCCGACGCTGTTTGCCCCCTTGAATAAATGTGGCTGAACTGAATCATATTGTGCAGCTTCCTTCTTACACAGGCAACTCTTTGTTGAATATATATATATATATATATATAACTATATTAACTCAAAAGGTTGCCCCAGATGAAAGAACCCTCACACAAATATGCTTCTTCCTTTTATTTTCGGACTTCATCTGCTTGTAAAACACAGCGTGCTCCCAGCTTCATTAAAATAGTCTCTTGCACTCGCACCAGACACGTTTCGAGAACACCTGTTCCCTTTCTCAATGGCTTGTGTGCTGCAATTTTGAGTTCATTTTGTTCCTTAACACTTATATAATGCTCGGTCCTGCCCATGTGGGCGTGGCTTACTTGGCATCTTGGGACCTGTAGAGCAGGTAATTTCGACCTTGAATGGGTTAGTGGAACTCTCGATATAACTGCACATTGTTCTCCCAGTGGATTGAAGCGGTGGCACGTCGAGCCCTTCACTTTGCTTTCCGATGAAGTCCTGGAAATTTGCATCCTTTTCACGCTCACTCCTCCTGGAGCAGCGCTGGTCCGCCATGCAGGCAGTGGGATCCTTTCGCGGCTGAGCATTGCCGCTAAACATTAAGTCAAAAGGTTGCCCCAGATGAAAGAACCCTCACGCAAATATACTTCTTCCTTTTATTTCCGGACTTCATCTGCTTGTAAAACACAGTGTGCTCCCAGCTTCATTAAAATAGTCTCTTGCACTCGCACCAGACGCGTTTCGAGAACACCTGTTCCCTTTCTCAATGGCTTGTGTGCTGCAATTTCGAGTTCATTTTGTTCCTTAACACTTATATAATGCTCGGTCCTGCCCATGTGGGCGTGGCTTACTTGGCATCTTGGGACCTGTAGTGCAGGTAATTTCGACCTTGAATGGGTTAGTGGAACTCTCGATATAATTGCATATTGTTCTCCCAGTGGATTGAAGCGGTGGCACGTCGAGCCCTTCACTTTGCTTTCCGATGAAGTCCTGGAAATTTGCATCCATATCACGCTCACTCCTCCTGGAGCAGCGCTGGTCCGCCATGCAGGCAGCGGGATCCTTTCGCGGCTGAGCATTGCCGCTAAACATTAAGTCAAAAGGTTGCCCCAGATGAAAGAACCCTCACGCAAATATACTTCTTCCTTTTATTTTCGGACTTCATCTGCTTGTAAAACACAGCGTGCTCCCAGCTTCATTAAAATAGTCTCTTGCACTCGCACCAGACGCGTTTTGAGAACACCTGTTCCCTTTCTCAATGGCTTGTGTGCTGCAATTTCGAGTTCATTTTGTTCCTTAACACTTATATAATGCTCGGTCCTGCCCATGTGGGTGTGGCTTACTTGCCATCTTGGGACCTGTAGTGCAGGTAATTTCGACCTTGAATGGGTTAGTGGAACTCTCAATATAATTGCACATTGTTCTCCCAGTGGATTGAAGCGGTGGCACGTCGAGCCCTTCACTTTGCTTTCCGATGAAGTCCTGGAAATTTGCATCCATTTCACGCTCACTCCTCCTGGAGCAGCGCTGGTCCGCCATGCAGGCAGCGGGATCCTTTCGCGGCTGAGCATTGCAGCTAAACATTAACTCAAAAGGTTGCCCCAGATGAAAGAACCCTCACGCAAATATACTTCTTCCTTTTATTTTTGGACTTCATCTGCTTGTAAAACACAGCGTGCTCCCAGCTTCATTAAAATAGTCTCTTGCACTCGCACCAGACGCGTTTCGAGAACACCTGTTCCCTTTCTCAATGGCTTGTGTGCTGCAATTTCGAGTTCATTTTGTTCCTTAACACTTATATAATGCTCGGTCCTGCCCATGTGGGCGTGGCTTACTTGGCATCTTGGGACCTGTAGTGCAGGTAATTTCGACCTTGAATGGGTTAGTGGAACTCTCGATATAATTGCACATTGTTCTCCCAGTGGATTGAAGCGGTGGCACGTCGAGCCCTTCACTTTGCTTTCCGATGAAGTCCTGGAAATTTGCATCCATATCACGCTCACTCCTCCTGGAGCAGCGCTGGTCCGCCATGCAGGCAGCGGGATCCTTTCGCGGCTGAGCATTGTCGCTAAACATTAAGTCAAAAGGTTGCCCCAGATGAAAGAACCCTCACGCAAATATACTTCTTCCTTTTATTTTCGGACTTCATCTGCTTGTAAAACACAGCGTGCTCCCAGCTTCATTAAAATAGTCTCTTGCACTCGCACCAGACGCGTTTTGAGAACAGCGCTGGTCCCCCATGCAGGCAGCGGGATCCTTTCGCGGCTGAGCATTGCCGCTAAACATTAAGTCAAAAGGTACAGGGAGAGGCTGGAGGGGTAGAGAAAGAAGGAAGAGAAGTGCAGAAACAGGCACGTAAGGTGCAGAAAGAACAAGAGCAGTGTAGACAGAATGAACGGAGGTGCAAAATGAGGCAAGCGGGGTGCAGAAAAATGTAGGAAGGGTGCACAAAGAGGCAGGAGAGGTACAGAAAGAGGTAGGAGGGGTGCAGAAAGAAGGAAGAGAAGTGCATAAAGAAGTAACAGAGGTGCTGAAAGAGGCACGAAGGGTGCAGAAAGAGCAAGAGAAGTGAAAAAAGAGGCAAGTGAGTTACAGAAAGATGCAAGAGCAGTGCACAAAGAACAAACAGACATGCACTAAGAGGCAAGAGGGGTGCAGAAAAAGTTAGGAGAGGTGCACGAAGAGGCAAGAGAGGTACATGAAGAGACAGGAGGGGTGCAGAAAAAAGAAAGAGAAGTGCAGAAAGAAATGAGAGGTGCAGAAAAAAACAAAAGAAGTGCAGAAAGAAGGAACAGGAATGTAGAAAAAGGCTAGAGGGATACGGGAAGAGGGATGTGAAAGAAGCACAAGGGTGCAGAAAGAAGCAAGAGAGGTGTAGAAAGAAGCAATAGAGGTGTAGAAAGAGGGAAGAGGGGTGGAGATAGAGACAAGAGAAGTGCAGAATTGTCAGCATTGTTTTCATTCCTGTCTTATTTTCATTTTTAAAATAAAACGTTTCTGGATTTGTAACATTAAACCCTGAGTAGTACGGAAACTTTTCATAAAATGTTTTTGAGCTGCCCTTTGATGGCGTTGTTCCCATTGATTGTAAGTAAAAACATTTCTATGGCCTGCAGATTTATGCAAATAATGGTGACCATAATGATTAAAACAATACATTTGTTCATAATCTGATAAACCTTTTAGGTATTCATGTTCTGTAAATTTAGCTGACATTTCTAAATCTGTCATCATGTTGTTAACAGTTTCAAAGTCCCAATCATCAGAAAATGTGCTGGATGAAACAAAGTCACTAAAAGAAACCTTAAACTGGTGTGGAATCTTCAACAGCTCCACCGGTCCAAAGATGTCATAATCAGTTCTGTCCCATGCTATACCACCAGGTATAAGAACGGCTGTGATGTTCACTGATGACAAGTCTCTTTTTTCACGATGAGATGATTAGTGAGGTCTCAGGACCAAGTTGATTTTCTTACTTGCTTTGTCCATTGTACTGTATTTTCCATCTATCATCCTTCCCAAACTTAACATAAGTGTGAGCCAAAGCTGGAGAAAAAGTACACCTAACACAATCCAAAACTCAACCCATGGTGAAACCCGATATGTTTTCTCAAGTTGATGAAAGAGTTCTGTTATTTTTTCTTTGAAAGTTTTATTTGCTGGCGTTGCTTCATTTTCACTGGGATCCTCAGAGAAAGTATCAAAGTTGATGAAATAGCCAGAGGCAGTTCTGTCAATTGTTGGAATTGCTACAATTCCAACAAATGACAGAACTGCCAGATTACTTGAAATCGCTAGAGCTGTTTCTTCTTTTGCCATGTTGGTATAGTCAGATGCTATATCATTATAAACAGGTGTTTCTTGACGAACTGTTATTTGGGTATCCAGAGGCGCAAGTTCCATGGCTTTGTTGCATAGTCCTTCTTTTCTTACTGCAGGTTTATCAAAGGTGATAAGTCTTTCAGTTTGAACCTCTTGGATTGTAGCAAGATTTAGTCGTCTGCTACATCTTGGGAGTCCACTGGGCCTACTACTTATTATCGGCCACATGATGTGGTTTGACCAGGTCGATAGACACAACTCTGTTTTCCCTTTTACCAGCAAGGGGCGGTAGTAACACTGATCTTGTTCCGTGGATAGCTAAGACAGGTTCTGCTTTTTTGTAAGAAGGCCCAAATTCCTTCTTTACTGCGATCTTTTCCCTGACTAGATCCACAAGCTTTGGAATCCAGACAAGTCTTGCTCAGACAGGTGGTTTTTCTTCAGTGGTAGTTTGCTTCTGTATTGTGTTACTCAGACTTCTTCTTGTTTCATTTAAGTCCTGTGAAACAGCCAAACGATCTTTGACATCAAAGGGTTTTTGTTCCACCACTGAAGTTTGACATTCGAGATCTTCGATTATCATTCTAGTACCAAACAGTAATTCATATGGAGTGATTCCACCCAGAGAATTTCTTGGCAGATTTGTAAGACTACGTTGGACACTTATTAGATGTTTGACCCACCCATCACCCGAACCTAATACCTTAGCTGGTATGGATTGCTTTATGTCACTTTTTTTTCTTTCCACTACCGCATTACCCTCAGGATGGAAGGGACTAGAATACCGCAATGCAACGCCCAAGCTAGCCATGGCCTCCTTGTAAGCTCGAGAGCTAAACGCAGGACCCTGGTCAGAATGTAGCATGCCGATTGCGTATGTGCCGATAAAGACTCGCAAATCCTTTATAACAGTTCCGGTGCCAGCCGAGCTCTGGGGCCACATCCAAATAAATCTTGTCTTAATATTTGTGGGACCGCGTACGTCCATGGTGACGTCTGCGTGTAGAAAGCCTGATGCTGTCTAAGAATGGTGTCTGGACTGGGCTGGCTATACTGTAGTCAGGTACCTGGTGGTTTTCGTAGCTATGATCTTTGTAACAGGTGTCACAGTTAATTCCGAATTTGTAAACTTCAACGCTCATTCCCAGCCACCAGTACATCTCTTCTAATTCTATTAGAGATTCTAAGATCCCTTGATGTCTCAGACCCTCTCCCATATGTGCTTCGTGAACCAAAGCACCTCTCTTGTCCCTGTTTGGAATTACTCTGTCCCGCACTCCAGGGATTCGAGCAAAAGGAACGGAGTTTGCATCAATTATGTATGTATTACCGAGTAGATAGTTTACAGGTAACGCTGCATAGCAACCTTCCATTGAGGCTTTGACTACTAGCATTGTTTCACCGTCTGTTACTCTTTTCGAGCGAGTGATTGTAGCTACGGAAGCCATTTGCACAGCTGCCTTTGCGGCTTCATCGGCCAATGAATTCCCTGCAACGTGAATGCCATCACGCTGATGTCTCAGTGTATGAATCACTTGAGTCTTTTGTAGTTCTTTTTGTAAAATAACTACTTGTTCCCAAAGCATTTTATGCTTGATTGTGCCACCTTTTGCTTTTTGAAACCGTTTCGAACCCAGTTCTGCAAGAGCTCGTTGTAAGATTCGATGCAGAAATACGAATCGCACACTATGAGTGTGGGGAATTCGCGATCGGTATTTTCAAGCGCCATCTTGAAAGCCTGTAGTTCAGCTCGCTGAGCTGTACAGTCTCGTAGTGATTGAGTTTTAGTGACCATAGGTCTAAATTTACCTTCGCACCAGCGACCTTAAACAATCGCTCACGCAGCACTATAGGCTTGTTTACACCCAATTGCGGGCTGTGCTGATCCGTCTGTATATATTAAACGTCCGTAATGTTCCAGAGGCAAAATTCCGGTCGGCAGAGGACATTCATGTTCGTATTGTAGGAATTCTTGTGTCTTCAAGTAGGGGTCAAAGACGTATTCAACGTCTGTTGCAGCAAGAGAATTAACCCATTGTATCCATCTCGGATGTAAAGCCTTATCATTGGGAATACTTGCTTTCGTCACTGCCTCTAAGGCAGGTACAGGTGTAACGATCATTATACGTTTTCCCTGTGTGAGAGCTCTCTCCTTTGCTGCTGCAGTTTGAACCCCTGTCAGAATTTTTTCTGTAGAAGTGAATTTTATTTCAGCTTGTGTGTACAAGTGTGATTTGTATACTATTGGTACCTTTTTACCTTCATTAAAGGTCAGGTACGTGAATCCGCATCTCCCTGGGATGAATCGGATCACAAGATTGCGCACATTGTCGCGTGTTTCTAACTGTGTTTTTGCTAACATGTCTGTTTGCAATGATTTCTGTATGGATTTGAGTCCAATTTGTTGGTTTGAAATCAGGTTTGATCAGTTCGTAGAGAGGTTTAATCCATTCTGCGTAATTTAGAACATAAGTTCTTCTGAAATTCAGGAAACCTAGAATTGATTGTAAGTTCTTCAGCGTCTTGGAGGTTGGAGCAGCACACATTTTTCTAGGAAGTTGGCTGCCAGGCTTTTGCCTTCACTTGATAACTCGTATCCTAAGAATAGGACGTTGAGATGGGCAATTCGTGATTTCTTAAAATTGAATTTGTACCCTTCAGAAGCAAACCCAAGTATTATGGTGTTAACTCTTTTCAAGTGCACGTCCAAATTGTTGTCTGTAAGATAGATTTCATCGACATAAGATAATGCCTCACCATCATACATTTGTAGTAACTCTGTTACTCTGGCTGAAAATAACCCTGGACTATTCTAGAATTCCTGGGGGAGATGGCAAAATTGTCGCTGTTTCCCCATAATTGAGAAAGTGGTCAAATGCCTGCTTTCAGGTGCAATGTTTTGACAGAAAAACCCATTTGAAATATCTTATGTGCTTTTATATTTTTTACGCACGATGTTATTTATCAGTGCTGCACTTTGTGCATTTTGTACTGCAAAAGTTTTGCAACAAGAATTTAAGTGAATTTAAGTGTCTGTAGTCCAAAACTAGACGATATGAATTGTCTGGTTTGGAGACAGAAAACAAAGGTTTGTTCATTGATGAGGTGCATGTTTCAATCACCCCTTGGTATTCAAGTTGATTTAAAATCTCCCTGACCTGTTTTTTAGCTTCTTGCTTAACTGGATACTGCCTCTGAGCAGTTGGTTGAGTTTTTAACTGGATTTTATGGTGAGGAGAGTCCTCATCCCATCCTGCGTGATTTTTGTATAATGCTGGAGCTTGGGCTACTGCCCATTTCCTGGCATATGTGCATTTTTTATGAATTGGAATGTGGTTTGAGAAGGCTGGCATAATTATCTCTTCGCCATGTGGGCACTGCCTGACAAATTCAGGTGGCCAGTCTTGTTCAGCTAGAAAAATGTCATAACCCGTAGATAGCTCCTCCCAAAAGAGTGCTTTTATTATTCTAGGTATGTCCCCCTCCATCCGGAGTGTTACTTCATATAACTTAAGCGGAACACTAACCCTGGTGTCAGCAGTTTCAACTTGAATGCATTCATTCAAGTCCACTGTCTCCAGATGATCCTTCAGGATCCTGCAAGCTATGGTCACTTCTGCTGTGCTGTCTAGCATTGTCTGGGCCCACTCTCCATTCTTGAGTTGTGTCCTCAAGATCCTCGGCATGTCTGATCTTTACGCTTGCTAACTTCTTTTGGGTGAATTGAGTTTTCTTATTTTTAGGAACGTGCTGTTCGTCTTTGGACTTCACGCGTTATTCTTTTTGTTCTGTTCGTCCTCTCCTCTCAGATTTCTGCGAGGAAGTCTGAAAGGTACGAGAGGAACATGTATCAGTATCTTTCTCAAATTATCCCTATTTCTGAGGTTATATCTCTTTTCAGAGGGCTCCCGTTGTGGAGACCTACCTCCCCGTTGGGGAGATCTTCCTCTGGACTGAGAACGCTTCTCTTTAGGAAGTGTCTGTTTAGTGTTTTCCCACTTCTTCTTAGGAGTAGTGAGATTATTTTTAATAAAAACTTTTTCAGGATTTTCAGTTAGTTGTGGTTTTAATGGTTTCCCACCCAAACTATCTCTTCCTAGTTCTTCATAAGATTTTTCAATATTCTAGCAAGCTCATAAGTTGGTCTGTTATATCTGTTTCTTTTAGCTTTTGGCGGATTGCCACGGATGCTGCTTCACCTTTGATGTTGGCTAATAGTATATCCGAGACCTGCTTGAAATCTTTTAGTAATTTCATACCGAGATTTAAGGCAGGTTCTGGTCCTTATTCATTTTGAATCTGTCTTAAGTCGTCTGGTATTACCGCCATAGACGGAACACCATGTGTTTTTGTGTAGATTGAAGCAAAGACTGTACCCCAAGTGTAACAGTCCTCCACATGTGGTGCTATCCCCATTGGTAAACAGATTGTCAGAATTCTGTGTTTCTCATGAGGTGTACTATCAGGGAATTCTGCCTCTATTTGAGTAATTTTCTGAGCTAACCTGAACGGAATTTGTTCCCTCTTTGCAGGCAATTTACCAATGACTGATTGTATAGTCTGTGGTGTGATTTTGTTTGTGTTCCCCTGGTGAGGGGTGTGCTGTGGAAACCTTACAGTAGGTTTGACTGTTAAGGTCCGCATGACATATTGAACCAATGTATTTTAATTAACTGTTTCAGCTGAGCTAACAGTTCCCGACCTGTCATGTTGTCTATGTCAGGATGTGGTGTATAGCTGGCTAGTTCCCGCCATGTCGCTCCTGGTCTACCTAGTGGACCAAGCCTGGTAATGCAATTTTGATGTTGTAGGGCGCCTTTAAACCAGAGCTGATGCTCTTGGTAAGTTAATGGAATTTCAACGTCCTCGTAAGGAACGTATTCCTCTGGAGGTTCCTCTACTTTGTAGTAGTGGAACTTGTGTGTCCCTCCATCGATGGAGGAAAGTGAATCCATGAATAGAATACTTCTGTCTGCCGATATTCATGTGCCTCTATAACAAATATTACTTTACCACCTCTCGATGATACTCCATTATTTATGAGTTTGTAAGTTATAGTTTTTCTTACATTTACCGGGATGATTATAGCATCCAGGTCATTCTGTAGGAGATTTCTGTCATCTAAAACTGCTTGAGCTGCAGCTGCAGTTAATTCTTCGTCACTAATCATTATTTTACTCACTGAAGAGTTTCCAGAACAGGTGCACAATATTTTGGAACACTGTATCCTTCAACGTTGAACAAACCAAAAACTAATACATAGGATTTTCTTCCTACTCAGTTTTGGCGGATATTATCCTTTCACCCACTCCAGACGTCTATTGGAGTATTTTACGTGAAAAAGGGGTCTGTGTGAAAAGCACAACTGAGTTACTCTAGTATCTAGCGTTAAATTATCACCTTACCAAACGTTGGGCGCAATGTAGCGTAGTTCCTATATTCCCAATAGGCTCTGCGCATTGGAATAACATATCCTGTAGTTTAGACGTAGGACTGAGGTCGACTAGGTCTCTACCGAATATATTAAACTTAATTGTGAGTGCCAGCTAGTTCAGAGTTCACTAGAAACTTTCTCGAATTCACAAGAAGGGATTAGTTTCTGACAACCGCATAAACATGACAATTTTTTTTCCCAGGATAAGAAATGTATCTCTAGAGTCGCGGAAACAATAAATAGCTATTTTACTCAGTCAATCGTGCATGCTTCGTTTCACCAGAGGTTCTGTGAAAATAGAGAGATGGGCGTTTTCAATAAAAGTATTTATTGAACAGTCTTCTTTCTCAAGCATAAGAAATGTACTGCTACAATCGTAATATTGGTTATAAAGGACAATGCATATAATACGAAAAGTATTATAAAGTAGTACTGTAAAAGCATGGTATGGTTTCTAAGCCATATAAAATAACATATAATACAAACAGTGATATAATGACTAAAAGTACTCAACTGGTGCTTCTAAAATACGCCTACCGTGGTGTACCTAACCTAAGTCTAGTACAAGGGAAGAAGTAAGTGAGGTGTAGCTTAAGTTTAGTATTCTTTGCCAAGAATCTATTTCAAGAATTCTCTTAAGGGTCTATTCAGCTCCGTACCTTGGTTTTAGAATGAAGGAGGTCTTGTATCTCTCTCTCAGTACTCGATTTCCCAGCAACCCGCAAGGGTAGCCTGGAAACACTGGAGCTGGATTTCTCGGCAGGAGAAAAGACAGCGTCTCTCAGTGCATCAGCTGGAGGGTAGGCTTCCTTCGGCACTTGCTGCTGCAGGGCGTCGGGCAAGTAGTTAGTCGATCTGCTCCAAACCACCGTGTGTTTGTCTGAGTAAATGTAGGCATATTTATACCTTGAAGGTGCCGAGTTTGAAGTATGATTGGACATATTAACGTCACTCAAAAACTCAGTTCATTGAAAACTCTATTATTTCCTAGATAAATTAGTATTCAGGTGAGGGTAAGTCCCTAGCTGCTGAAGGCGGGTTTTTCGAAGAAATCGTTGTTGATTCTCGAAACTTAGTGGAAGTAGCCATGCCGATTTTGGCTGCATAGGCTCAGTCTAAATATGGTAATGATACCTATATATGGGCATGAATCGGGAAAATTACACTAGGGTCCTAGATTCCTACACAACCCTCGGAGTGACAAATTACGGTACTTCTGTCTTGACCAGGTCTCCATAAACGAGAGGGGAGGAGATAGGGTAAGGCTTCTTCGACAGTTGGAAGCCAGGTATATCATTGAGTTAAGAACCCGTACCCCCTCTGGATTTAACAGCGAGGAAAAGCTTTGGTCATTTGTGGGTTAAAAAGATGTGGGAAATGACTTGGCCATTGAGGGCTATTTGACATATGGATACTGTTTAGTGGCTTCCCTAAAACATAGGAAAGAGGTCATTAATTTGATGAATTGAGAATATTATCAGTTTTGTATTTTACAAACACTATTCTTGTGACAGTGGGCAAAAGCCACCTGAGTGCCATGCTAAGAGGTCACATTTATGATGTAAAAAATGACTGTTTACTGTGAGATGTTGTCATGTTCTCGAATAGGCACATACATTCTCAGGGTCTATCTGCCCATTAAGGGCTCTATTTAGAAGTGCGGTTATTGATTGGCATTATATTGGTCAAGAATATATGTTTAGTATGCAAACTAATAACACCATAAACGACGGCCCATAAATAAAATGGGTGATCTGTATGGGGTGACTCTATAGGAAATATATTATTAACAGCAGGAAATGATTTCTTGAGAAAACTCAGATGTTAAGCCACCCTGTGTAATGAATTATGAAAATCAATTGTTCACACAGCAGAACATACCATCATTAGCTAGGCTAAGCTGGCCGCCACGAAAGCATGTATAAGCGAGCCCCTTCAAGTCCTTTGTTGGTTTTTAATGTTTTATGGATAAGCAAATGAAATAATTTCTTATTTAAAGGTGATGAATTTTGTGATAACTAACACTGACGAAGGTCCGGTGGCCCGAATGCGTGTGTTAGCTTCTTGATTCCTGTAGCATGTCGGAATAAACTGCATTTTTTTGCATTGAGCCCGAGTGCGCAGCTTTCTGTGTCTTGAGACATTGGTTTTTGAAAATAGTATCGCAGAACCGTCTCTGTGGGCTGCTGCACCCATGCTGCTGAGAGTAACTTCGTGTGGGAACAAACACACCCCATGCATCATAAGTATAGTGTCTGTTAAAAAAATGAGTTTTTGGGTAGGCTCAGCCAGGGGTGATGGAAACATTGCTAATTTAAACTCCTTTCTACAGTCTAACAACCTCAAAAAATTCAGTGCACTACCTTGTTCTCTTACGATTCATCTATTGAGTGATCTTCATAGTAGACTTTCAAGATGAGCATTGAAAATCTAAGGGATATCCTACATACTGCAACAGGGTTGCAATAACCAAATCTGCCAATATCACACTTATCCTATCCTCCTTTCAAAGGGTCCAGATCAAAGATGCACTTGTGATACTACCTGTTTAATGCGCAGGCGTTGATTGTAAGCTCCCCTAAATATTTGTACAAAACTGTCCATCTCAAGCTGTTCCTACAATCTGGCACCTGGAGATTAAAAGATTCAAGAAAAAAACATCCTTTACTCCCTGATCCTTTTCTGTACATTTTCCTAGGTCACGGAGTCAGTGTCCATTATAATGATGAACTCTTCTAACCTATGTAAGCATTCCCTAACATCTAACCTGCTTGAAAAATAACTTGATATTTGATATTCTTCTTGTCTATTTTGTAATGTCCTTTTTCTCCATTGAAAGACCATTGCAGAGAGCTCACCCTTATAAATTGGGTACTGCTTGATTAAAAGGGTGCAAACCTTTCTCCTGTGGCCCAACTTGTAAGCAGATCACGGTTAATTATGACAGGTGTGTTACCTCCTCCTAACACACAAATTATTTACGAGATTTGTGATAAATATCAGAAGGTCAATCCTTTCCTGGAATATGCCAATTTTACGTGCGATTAAGCCCCAAAATCGGCATGTGCCACAAAAATAGGTAATTGGGTGGTATTTATTGCAGTGGACAAATAAGGAACAAGGGAAGGAATGTAACCAGGTAGCCCTCCACTCATAGAATTCATATAAAATAACCTGGTTATACGGAACACAATGTAATCTTTATAGCTTCTATAAAACGGGTTTTATGTACTCGTAGGTGTGAATGTGCTGAATTGTCTAGTCATGCCTACCTCTAAGTGTTCTCATTTAGAAATTAAAAAATATTATCAACCATCCAGAACTAATCTCACACCCACCAAAGAAAAAATGTGAGAAAAGCAGCATCTACACATTAATATTATTTTTTCAACACTTCACATGAGCCTAAACATTAGGTCGCACGTTTTACTTTTCGGTCAAGAAAGTTGCCAATGATGACAGAACGAGCAAACTGGTGAGCACCAACCAGTAGCTCCATGGATGGTGCTTATGTGAGGCACTTTCTGACTTGTCTCACATTTTTTCTTTGGTGGGTGTGAGATTAGTTGTGGATGGTTGATAATATATATATATTTTTTAATGAGAAACACTTAGAGGTAGGGATGACTAGACAATGCAGCACAGCCACACCTAGTAGTGCATAATACCCGTTTTATAAAAGCTATAAAGATTACATTCGGTTCCATGTTATTTTTGTATGAATGGTATTTATTGCACCCTAATAATCGCTGTGTCATTGGAGTCCGGTTTTATCAGGTGGTAAAATACCATGCCAATTATAGCCCCCCTTGTAGTGAGGACCTATGTCTTTAGTCTGTTTACTTTCAGGTCTTAATTCTTGAATTGTGATTCAGTGACATATCAAACAGAGCGTACTGAAACAACTATTGGTACTGATACTCGCATCTGTATAATAACTGTTTGAGCTATATAAAATGTGATGCTATTAAGGTTTGTATAAATTCATCGACATATAATGAAAATAAGATTGTTCCTTTACCATCCATTGCACAATGGATACACGTTCTGGGTCAATCGAGCATGTTTTTGTGGTAAAATTGAGCTGGTGGATAAAGAACTGCAAGCAATCCCCACTGCTAATAATTATCAATCAAAACAGCACACATCCCCAAGAAATAGGGTCTCAAGGGGTTTCATTGTATTAAAAAAATACATCATAAATTAGATAAACAGCGAGCAGCCGGCCTGGGAAATAACTGCTCATACAGCAAGTGGTCTCTAGTTAAAGCAGGGACCACCTCCGTAGGGGATTATGAAAAGGATGAATTGTATGTGGAGAATACAGCTGGTTGAAGCCCAATTTGTACGACACCAAACCCCAGGAAAAATGACGTCAAGGTAAGAGCATGGGGAAGCACTACGTCTCTCAAGGAGCGCGCAGTCGAGTTTGCCTAAGGCAATTGTAAAGTTTCTACTTAAAGCAGTTTTTTTCGCATTTTTCTCTGGCGAATTGCATGAAGCTATTTCCGCAGAGGAACCCCTCTGAATAGTTTCCTAAAAGTTAAATATTGGACTTTTATCAACCGGATAATATAAATTTGCTCAGTTAAACATTTGTTTTTTCTTATAATTATATTACTGCACGTTAAATGTATTTAATAAATTTAGTTCCAAAAACCAAAACAAAAATGGAAAAAATGCGCTAAGCATGTAAAAGAGAAACTTTGGGAGGGATTGGATGGAGGGGAGATGGAAATGCATCCAATGGAATCTGAAATAGTGCAGCAATTCGAGGTAGCAATGTGGTAAGTGACACATGAGAGTTATAAAACTATCAGCGACATAAAATGAACTACTGCAGGGAGCTCTTACAGATTACAGATTCCCGCAAGAGCAGCTCCCGTGCAGTTTGTAGGTGTTTGTCTTCTGGTACTAGGAGTTTTGTTTATCCTACTATCATGGCAGAACTAGATGTAGCTGAATGCTGAGAAAAAGACTGGTCTACTAACACATTAATTGGGGTAAAATGAGAGCTCTGCTTAAAATGCCAAAATACCAAAGCAAAGGGACATTTGTATCTTTATATCTCAGACTACAAATACTGCGCTCAAAAATCCCACTTATTTTTTTGTTTTTTAACTGTGGCAGGTAGAGGGATTGTGAAATTTGGGACTGAATGCAATATACTCCTATTATAAAGTATACAAGTTTAAATCCACGATGAGGTACCGGAAAAACTTGCCTCCATATATCCCAAATGGTTTCGAGATTTGTTATTCACCTTCCCATTTATTTATTTATTTACTCACTTGAGTTTCATATAGCGCTGGCTAGACCCGGAGGTATCAGAGTGCTTTACATGAGTAACCACCGCAGTACAATAAATTACATAAAATTACACGTATAAAAAACAAGGGGTAGGGAAATAAGAATACTCGAGGAAGGCAAAAACGAAGAGGCTGGGTGAGGTAACGAAAAGCAGTGGGCTAGTTGTAAAAGCGGCAAATAGTTAGAGACAAGAACAATCTAAGGGGCAGGGGAGGGAAGAGGGGGGAAGAGAGAAAAGGGAAGGAAGGCAGAAAAGGACAGGAAAGTGAGACAAAACGAGAGAGGGAAGCAGATAGTAACGAGTAAGACAGCGAGGAGTGGGTCAGAGGCAACAGGAGAGACAATAGAAAGGTCGCAGGGACAGAGGGAGAGGTCAGAGATCGCTAAAATGGCAGATCGGGAGAAAGGTAGAAGAAGAAGCGAGTCATAAAAAGAAAATGGCAGAGAGCACAAAGTTCCAAGTCCGAAAGTCCAGGAAGAGGGCTACCATAGCCAGCAAGTCCTCAGGGAGAAAGGCAGTCGGTCCCAAAGTCACAGCCGCACCGTCCATGATCAGCGGGGGCAAAGGTGTCCAATTCGGACACCAGGGGTCAGGGAAGAAAGACCACGGGCGCCAAGGCAGCTGTCCACAGAACGGGAGGCAACAAAGTTAAAAACAAAGTTAAAGGAAAGCAGGAGGGGGCGTCTCACCAGAACGAAAGCAGGAAGATGGGCACAAGAGTAGTCGCGGAGAGCAGTGCAACTTCAAAATTCCAATTAAAGACAAGCATCTTGCCTATATTGGGTATTCACTCCCCAATATCTCTCTTCCACTTTGCTTTAACCTGAAGTAGCCCTGATGACGATAAGCATTTCAGGCCTGATTCACAAAGGTACAATTGCAGGTTTGTGTGAGTTTAAGATTTTTCATCATTCACAAAACTACATTTTAATAGTATGTTTATGAGTGCGCAGACTCCACAGTTGAGGCACAGGGTCAAGACTCATTTGAATATAGCTGGGTCTGAATTGAGGTGGCAAAGTGAGCTAAAGAATGATGAAGAATTCAACCCAGATCTGTGACTGGGGGTGAGTGTCTGAAAAGTTTCAGCGCTCCGTCCATCATCTCCTTGTTTGCTTTGTTTGCCCTAAGTTGGCAGGGTATGCCCAGACGTGGGTCCCTTGCTCACTTTGCAACTGGATTCAAGCTAACCTGGCTGATGAGCGCTGTTAGCCCGAATCCGGTCCCAGGATGTTTGCTTCCAGTTCAGGGAAGACCTGGCTTGGCAGTTCGGGCTGGACTGTTCCCATGAGGCAGAGGGTCAAGACTGATTTACATATAGCTTGGGTCTGAGCTGAGGTGGCAAAGTGAGCTAAAGATTCCAATTTGTTTGACAAATAGAAATTATGCAAAGCCTCATCTACTTCCAGCCACGGCCCGTGGAGGGAGTTGCGGTGGGGCTGAGAGGCGGGGCGGAAGAGGGGCAGGGTGGGGGGTGCTAAAAATCAGCATATGGATAATTGGAGGTAAGTAAACAATTTAATTAATAAAACGAATTTCGTAGCGTGCTGCATCGCATTTTGCGATGCAGGGCACACAACAAGTCCAAAGGGATCCTGTCAATATCCTGTCAGTTTTCCCCACTTTCTGGTCCTTCAGTGCATTGAAGGATTCTTCAGTGATATAAGACACTAACTTCTCCATTTTGGTCCTTTTGTTGGGTTATGTTATAACTTACTTGTCTCTTCCCTACTGCTCAGCCAAAGTTCGTGCTGGTGTACTTGATGATGTTTGGAATATTGGATGTGTGTGATGTCATGGGATTCTTGGGTCTGGAGATGTGTGGAGTGGCAGTTGGTGGATGGAGGCTGAGCAGCAGGGAGGCTGCTCCTGTGTGGGTCTTTTGTCATCTTTACTTATTTACTTGAAACCTAACTTGGAACTAAGCTTTATTAAATCCAGCTTGTTATATATACCTGGCTCAATGACTTCGTTATTTACAACATTTTTTTGATAACGCAGGCCAAAACTGTCCCAATTCTGCAGCAAAAACTCAAACACCCTGGGGTTGTAGGCTGTCCAGATGGCAAAAGACAGTGGTGGGGCTAACCAGGGCGCTTTCTTTTCTTTCGCGTAGTTTCTGTAGTTTCAATATTATTCAGTAGGTTCTTTAAATACACAGTCTCTTCTCTTTTGTAGGTTCCTTAATTCTTTCTCTTTTCTGCACACTGTAGGTTCTTTTTTATATAGGCTGTTTCCTGTAGGCTGTAGGTTCTCCAAACGTCGACAAAAATGGGGTTAATCTCTATTAGTGTATTTATTGGGGGATGGGGTAAATCCCTATCAGTGTTCTGATGTTGTACATTTTCTGATGTTTTCAATTTATCTGCATTATTTCTATTTTATGCATGTACATTGTGGATTGCTTCCATCCCTTCTTACGTAATGTTTTAATGATGTTTCAATTTATGTGCATCATTTCTGCTTTTAGTTTCCCTAAGGAAGGGGGATGTGTTATAACTCACTTGTCTCTTCCCTACTGCTCATCCGGAGTGAGTGCTGGTGTACTTGATGATGTTTGGAATGATGGATGTGTGTGATGTCACGGGATGCTTGGGTCTGCAGAAGTGTGGAGTGGGAGTTGGTGGATGCAGGCTAGGCTGCTCCTGTGTGGGGCTTTTGTCATCTTTACTTATTTACTTGAAACCTAACTTGGAACTAAGCTTTGTTAAATCCAGCTTGTTATATATACCTGGCTCAAGGACTTTGTTATTTACAACAGACTAGGTATCTTGATTAGTTGAGGTGTTTTGAAGAGTGGCTCTGCATATTGGGCAGTAAAGTGCACCACCCAGGCTGCCTTGAGGAGGTGGCAATCAGGGGAAGAAAACTCTTTGCTGCCATTGTGTGAGACAAATGCCAGAACAACCTAGCGTCCCTCCCCATAGCTGCTTCCGACACATCCTCCAAAACCTTAGCTTCCCACTGGGATGTACTAGATTTGATTGCTTGGGCATAATCCCATCTGGCTTGTAAAACTGCTAGCCTCATATAGCTTTTTAGGGCTTCCAAAAGGCTACTTTAGCCAACCTGCATCTCTTTTCAAACCATTCATGTTTCCTAGCTGCCTTTCAATGAGGAAGGATTTTCCTCTTAAACAAAAGGTTGAAATTTCCCAAATAAAGATTAATGCGTAGCCAATATCTGAAGGGGAGTGTAGGACTGCTCTATACAAATAGTTAGTGCACTTTAGACAACACCATACATCTGTTTAAATGAAGCCTCATTGCTTGCAATGTCCACCCACTTTACTTTGTGTCCATTGTTGCTCAAAGCCACGGTGATAAGGAATGTTGGCCCCATGCAAGCTTTGTCCTGAATGTAACTCCTTTTTAGTATAAGGGTGAGAGCTAAGTGGTTGCTCTCCAGGCAATCAATGATCTCTATATCTACAATCTCATGCCAGAGCGTAAGGTCAAGTAATATGTTATCAATATTGCTTGAGTAGGCTCCCCTCTTGAGGGTTGGCTTGGCAGTAAGATCCGATTAGGTGCACCCATTACAAGCTCTAAGGCCATGGGGAGAGGTAATGTCTGTGATCTGGCTAGCAGTAGCACACATCTTGGGGCTCTATGTGGCTACAGAGTAGGAGGGAACCCCCAACATTCATCCTCCACCCAAACCAAATCTAGCAGCGGTTGGTGGGGCTCAAAGCGGCATATAAAACCTCAGCCTTCTAGTATCGTATTAAGGATTTTCATAGTTTGTGGCAGCTTATTGAATGGGGAAGACCTATTGTACACATTCACCAGGAGGAAGGGAGTGCCCTGCTTCAGGGACAATTTAATTGGAAGGAGGTCAGGGGAATCAGTATTGATAACCTTGATCGAGCAATCTAGGGAGGCTTCCATCCAAATAGCAGACCGCCCTCTAGTCTACCTGCTATGGATGGGAGGGTGTTGATACTGAATGTGGAGTAGCCTATCTTGTAGAGTTTGGCAACTGCCCAAAATGCCGATTTGAAAACCCTCCAAAAATCCACCAGCTTGGATTTGATGCCTGCTATGTTCCAGCTCACGAGCAAGATGCCCACAGGCCCATTGAGAGGGTTAGCCATTGCAGGAGTGGGAGAACCTAGGCTGTTAGTAATGCTGCAGGCTATGTTTAGATTGTCATATTCACAGATATGTGGAGAAGGAGGTGCGTCAAGTACAATGCCCTCTCTGCTAGCCTAAGATCCTGAGTGACAGCGTGCAGCAATCTCTTAGAATTGGGGATGGGGGTCTAGCTGTGCTACTATGGGTGGAGCGGTTGAGGAGCTAACAGAGGGCACACTTTGGGTCAATTTGGGCGCACGTTTTCAACTTCAGATGCCAGCGCCTGGGACACGGCGAGCGGTGCGGCTCGAAGGGGGAGGGTGAAGCGGTGTGCGGGCGGCCCTTCTTCGGACGGTGCGAGCTACGGCTCGAACGGAGCAGAGTCACACTGTGCGGGGCGGCCAAGGGCACGGGCTTCACAGCGGACAGGGTTGGCGGGTCGCACTTGATTCACGGCTCCAGTGGCAGGGCGGATCTGGCAATGTCCAGCAGCTCGGTGAAGGCAGGAGGAGTCCAATAGTCCTGGGACTCTGTTCAGGGGGCAAGCTCACCCACAAGCCCTTGGAGATCTTCAGAAGCACAAGTTGAACAAAAGTCTCTTTAGTCTTTTCCTCTCCTCTCGCAGCAGGGCAATCACTGCAGGCCAATCCCCCAGGTCAGGGACAGTACTCCTCCTTACAGCTTTCCCAGTTCCTTCTCGTCGGGCAGAGGTGCTTCTTGGTTCAGCAGGATCTAGTTTCTTAGGAGCAGGGCTCCAATATTTATACCACAAATCTTTTGTTCTTTCAGGCCAGGGGGCCTTTGCCCAGTTCAGCCCAGTTTTGGAGCACTTTGTTTACAGGACTCTGGCTTGTCCTTTCAGTGTGCAGGGCAGAGACATCAGACGCTCCACAGGAGGTTGAGCCAGTATTGTGGTGGCAGTACACCAGCCTATTCAGAGTCTAGGTGCACTACTCCCACCCATCTGGCTGTAATCTTTCAATTCACCACCTGGCTTCCCCAGGCTGTCTCCTGGAATTTCCCAGCCCTGTCACTCACAGAAACCAGACAGCAGATACACATCCTAGCAGAGGCGAGCGGAAAAGGTTAGGCAAGTAAATACCAACTTTCTAAAAGTGGTATTTGCAAACACAGAATATTAAAATAAACTTTACTTAAAGGTGTATTTTATTATTCTGAGTTCAGGCATACTAAACTTGAATTTCTACCGTGTTCCCTGAGTCTGTGGGGATCATAGAATGTAACAATTCCAACAGCCCATTCTGGCCTATGAGAACAGGTAGCCTTACAATAGTGAGAAACGAAAATGGCTGTAATTCACTATGATGCCACACACATCAGGGCTTGTCCTACCTAATACTTACAATGCACCCTGCCCTTGGGCCTACCATAGGGGTGACTAATATGAAGTTAAGGGAAGGTTTGGAGACTGGCAAGTAGGTGCACTTGCCCAGTCAGCATGACAGTACCAGACTGCACACAGGTTCTGCAATGGCAGACCTTAGACATATTTTACAAGGCTGCTTCTGTGGGTGGCACAACCAGTGCTGCAGGCCCACTAGCAGCATTTGGATTTATAAGCCCTGGGCACTCCTGGAGCACTTTACTGGGGTCTGATATTAAACCAAATAAGCCAATCATGGAATCCAATCAACGTATACATTTTATACAGGGAGCACTTGCACTGTGGCACTGATTGGCAGTGGCACAGTAACAAAAATAGAAGAGAGACCCACGCCAATGGTGCCAGGTCTAACACAGCAACATTGCAGTGTAAAGCACCAACTGTTGCTATTTAGGAGCCCTGCTTCCGCTTTATGATATTGCAGATCACCCCGAGCTAGTAGGCAACCTTGCTGGTGCCACTTTGGCAGGACAGTTGTTCATGCCTCTACCTCTTGACACCAGCGATGTCAGCCAGGTACTGATCCAAGCTGGGGAGTAGAGGGTAGCTGCCTCTTATAGCCACCAAAGTGTCCTTATATGTATCGAGGTACCTATGGACTTCCTCGAGGATGCCCCCTATGGTCTCCATCCCATCCCGCACCTCATCTAACAGCTCCCACTAGACTCCTACCGCACAACATTGGCATTCAACTTGGGGGTTTTCAGAGTGCAGGGCTGGGGGGAGTGGGAGGTGGTGTTTGCTGGAGGATAGGCGGATCCTCTGGAGACCCCACAATGCTGTTGGCCCTTCCCATGACTAGAGACGGTGTTTGAATGGAGGCCAGGATTTACCAGAGGGTGTCTTGGTCAAGGGTTGGAAGGCAGTGATCATCAGCATGATCCTCATACAGAACAGGCAGCTGGTCAGGAGGTATTGGTACATCTTCTTTAATAAAATAGATATATGTTAATGGTGATCTATGTTAGACGTTGATATGAGTACTCTGGTTGGCATTCAAGAGTTTCTACTAATTCACTTTCAGGTCAACATTGATGCATAGAACATCTGTTAAACTCATATATATTGAGACCAAGTTGCACTGCAGTTGTCATTCAGATGGCAGTATCTCTGCATTGTTCACACAACCAGTGTGTGACAAGGCTGATTTGTCGTGTCATGACACATTTTGCAACACAGTTACAGAGCTCGTTGTGCCTGCCATTCTCACATGTGTGATATGAGGTAAGGTCCACATCTGCCTCGGTGATTTGCCTTCTTTTTCATGATGCCTATACTAATTGTGTTTTGATGTATTGACACCAATACTGTGCACATGGCACCTAGTCCCCAGTGTTCCTGCATTCCTTGTGACCAGTACTCAGCCCACAACTCCTGTGAAGAGGATGTTGGTTTGGTTGTAAATTAGCTATGGTCCTGCAGTTTGCCTTTCACAGAGTACAACACAGCACTCTGCTTTGTTGTGCTGTCTTGCATGCACATTGTGAATTCATGTGGCGACGGGTTCAATTTATTACATATATCATGCATACCTTTAAACAGCTTCCATCCTTGCTACACTGCAGGAATGTGTGAGGGCATGTACTTACCATGCATTTCCTATTTATACATACTCATGTGATGTCATTTCCCACACAGTTGGCTCCATATTTGTGGACAATGGGCACTGTGTATCAACTCTGAGAGGATTGGCCCAATCAAACTAGGTTGATTGCTGCACTGACGTCACCCCGTCATCTTTACCAAAGGGGATATCTGCAGAGTATTACACATCATTCGACTCAGGCCCCCTCACTTGTGTGTGTACATATATCCTCTTGCAATCCACATTATGGGCCAAAGACTCCCTCCTCCCATGTGCTATATCTTCACCCAAGGCCACATCAGATGTATGATGTAGTACCCTAATGGGCTCTTCTCTGTCATCCATTCCCACCTGCGACACAAGTGAGACACTGTCAGACACAGCAGCGCATGTGTATTGGTAAGGCCAGTCAGACACAGTGGCAGTTTAATGTGCTCAGCCAGTGCTTACAATGCACTGCACTACTAGGCCATACACCATCTTTTGTTTCAACACATCACTTGAATTTACCCCCACACCCAGTCTGATTTAGTACATGACAGGAGTTCAGCTGGTCCCTACCATGCCAGAGGACACCTCAGACCTCTCTTCCCTGCACAGCAAGTCAGCTGTGTGCTATTTAGATTCATGCTGGTTACTATACATGTGGCTCTTGTGTATTGATGCTTCACATGCCCCACACTTGACCCCCTCTCAGGTGAGCAGTTTCTCCTCTGACAAGCTCATTCCCTCCCATTGCTTTACAGTCCAAATTTGTGCGCATGGGCCCAAGTACGACAAAGTGGCCTTACAGTGCAAGGTGACCTGCGTTGTCACAGTAAGATTGGTCAGGGTTCAAGTGTCCACGTATGATGTGTTGTTCCAGTCCAGTTTTTTTCTTAGTATTGCTGGAATTGTAGTTCTGGTGACTCATGCTGTACATTCCACTACAAGTGCCAGTATACAAAGGTGTACCTGGATTGGTTCTGCACTTCACATATGGAAGAAATGTGATGGAGCTGGACTGAGCTGTGCAGCATGTAACTGGGCAGTGTGACTTGCATTTATGTGATGTTTAATGGTACATGACCCAGATTTCTGTCCTTTGCCTTGCACACAGCACAGTGGAGCGCTGGGATATAGCCAGATGCACTGCACAACATAACCTTTTTGCCTACAATACCCCTTATTACAACTTACCTTGAAGGTCTTGTTCCAAGTGGCCAGCATTGTCCTGTCCCGGAATTTCTGCCATCAACTCCTCTGGGATGACAGCTGCCAACAGCTCCTCAAAGACATTCAGCTCCTCCTGTGGCTCCTGGCCTCCTCCTCCAGTCTGCATGGCTGCCTTAAGTTTTTTGGTCCTCTTGACTTGTCCCATGCTGTTGATCTTTTCCACTATAGACTGTCAAATGGCCTCTTTCTTCCATAATGGCAATTTGTGAGTTGACAAAGAGCTCATGTTGGTGCTCGGTCACTTCATTGCTCAAGATGTTATTCTCCTCCTCACTGAATTCCACTTCCTCTTCCCCTTGGAGTCTGTCTGGACATCCTCGCTGGTGATGGAATTGCTGGAGTTGTTGTTCTGACTGCTGCTCTCTTCTCACTGCTCCATGGCTTCCTTCTGTGAAGTGTGAATTTTTTTTTTCTTATAAGTGACATTTTTTACTTGATGTTCTTTGATGCTTTATGCACTGAAAAGTGAAGCTTTAGTGGTTAGCCCCCATTACATGCCGCAATCCAACCTTATGTCACTTTTGCTCCCAATGCATCAGTTTCAGCTGCAACATCACGCCTAAGGAAGCATCAATTTTATTGACACATCCTGGACCTTATGGTGTGGTGTGTCATACCGTAAATACGGTGCATCCATGGCATTTAAAAATGATGTAGCGAAACTCAAGTCAAACAGATGCATTGCTGCCACAATGCAGCAATGCCTCAGTTCTTGTAAATGAGGCCCGTAGTGTTTTTTCACACTGTCTCTTGCCTTCTGAACTTGACTGTAGAGCTAAACCACTGAGCTCTGCTAAAAAATAAAAAATGTTGGCAACTTGGATTTTTTTTGTCCTGTGTTTCAGGTGGGACAGGCTGTAGACCCTATAATGCACACCTACAATGTGATAGGGGCATATTTAAAACACTGCCGTAGCCATAAAGAAAAGCAAATTACAACAGCTGAACTAGGCACCCAAAGCAAGCAAAGTGTGCAAGCTCTATCAAGTTTGTAAGCAGGACAGTGAGTTAAGGTTTGGCATCAAAGTCTTATCAGACACATGCCTTTCTTGTCTGGAGTAGCACTAGACTAGCTGCCAGCTACTGGTATGCAAGGTGCCCCAGCAATTGGCACCTTTAAATGTTTTTTTAACTTATTTGTAATTTGTTGTTATTCTCCCAATGATGTCCCAATCCCCGTTTTCGGAACCAGTGGGGATCAGCTACTTAGGGAATAAGATGAAGGAATTGCGCTGAATCAGGGATGCAGGTTTAATTGCATAATGGCGATTATGCCATTACCTAAGAACTCCCTACAAATATTGACTGTAAGCTATTGCTCTGCATGTATACATGCCTGAAAAGGCAGGGAGGGGAGACATTGTGGGCTCTATTTATCAATTAGTTACAATGCACTTGCACAACACAATGGGGTGCATGCACAACGCAACTACTAAATGTGATTTATCAAGCAAAGCAAATCACTGCATTGCATTACAATACCAGGGAAAAGGAACATCCACACAACACCCATGGATTTTGACACATTCCCAGATTTACCATTACTTGTAAACCTCGGAATGTGCAAAATTGCTATGCCTTCCTTTGTAGTGTGTTTATCTAGGTACCTATATTGATACTCCTATTTCTGACCCTTGTCCGGTTATTAATTCACTAATGTCCATACACCGGCACAGAAACCCGTTTTAAAATTAGGTCATAGCGCATGCTTTCGCATTAAGCAAGCACTATCCCTCCAGCCCCCTAGAAAGCACACCGAGTTCTCAAAACAAATCAAACCTCCAGCAGACCTGGGAAATCCCCCGCAGCTATTGTTTTGATTTCGCTCGAGAACTCCTGAAAAGAATGTAAGAACGACCAGTCCTTATGACATTCTTACTGACGTCTTATGTCCATCCTTACGTCAAACTCGGCACCTTTCAGGTATAAGTATACCAACGCTGCCCTAAGCAGAGACACGGTGGTGACGAGCTTGGAGCAGCGCTACTTGCCGGAGAGCCCAGGTGATGCAGAAAAGCCCACGGACGCTGCCCCTCCCTTTTGACGCGCTGAGAGAGACGCTGCGATTTCTCCTGCCGAGAAATCCAGCCTCCGGCGTTTCCAGCCGCCCTCGCGGGTAACTGGGATATCTAGTCCTGAGACAGAGATACCAACCCTCCAGCCTTCTAAATCCCAGGTACTGAACTGACTAACCCCTTACAGAGAATTCTTGAGTCAGATCCTTGGCAAAACAAACTTAACTTAAACTGCTACTTATTTACTCCCACCCACGTATTAGGCTTAGGTCAGATACACCGGGGTAGGCGTAGTTAGAAGCACCAGTTGAGAACGATTAGTCAATGTATATATGTACGTATATCTTTTATCCATTTTAAGTATCATATGGCTAAGAAACCATATAAATGCTTTTACAGTATTATTTTATAATCCTGTTTTTACTGTATGCACTTTACTTAACTATAAGTATTGCAATAATAGCGATTCATTTCTCTTGTATGAGAAAAGAGACTGATCAATAAATAACATCTTTTTATTGAAACACGCCCATCTCTTATTTCTCTACAAACTGGTGAAACTAAGAATGTACGTACTGACTGAGTAAAATAGTTGTCTTTTGTTTTCACACGACTCTAGAGATATACTCTTGATTAGGGGGGAGCAAAGTTGTCATGTTCTATGGTTGTCAGAAACTAAATCCCTTCTTGTCTATCCAGGGAGGTTAAACTCCTCCTTGCCTATTCGAGAAAGTTTCTAGTGAACTCTGAGCTAGCTGGCACACATAACTTTAAGTCTAATATCGTCAGTAGAAGACCTAGTTAACCTCAGTCCTACGTCTATACTATTGAAGATATTATTCCAATGTGCAGAGCCTATTGGGAAAATAGGAACTACACTACATGGCGCCCAACGCTTTGGATAGGCGATAAATCTAACGCAAGACATTAAAGTAACTCAGTCGTGCTTTTTCACACAGACCCCTTTTTCCCATAAAACTCCAAAGACGTCTGGAGTGGGTGAAAGGTTAAATCCGCCAAACTTAGTAGGAGGAGACTCCTATGTATGGTTTTTGGTTTATTCAACGTTGAAGGATACAGTGTTCCAAAATATTGTGCATCTAATCTTTGTTTCTGTGGAAACCTGATCTGCAACAAAAAACCTTCCTGTCAGTAAAATGTCAGATGGTGAAGGAGATAGGGAGACAGCTAGATTAGCAGCTCAACTCCTAGCCGATGACAGAAGTCTCCTAGAGCAAGACCCGGATGCAATACTCATCCCGGTCAGCATAAGAAAAACTATAACACTTAAACTTATAGAAAATGGACTAACACCAAGAGGTGGTACAGTCATATTCGTAATTGAGGCACACGAATATCGGCAGACAGAGGTATTCTATTCATGGATAAATTTTCCAGCAGCAAACGCTGTAACAAAGGAGTTCCACTATTACAAGATAGAGGAACCTCCGGATGAGTACACTCCTTTCGAGGAGGTGGAAATACCACTCAAATACCAAGAGCACCTGCTCTGGTTTAAAGGCGCCCTAAAACATAATGATCACATCACCAGGCTCGGTCCACTAGGTAGACCAGGAGCAACGTGGCCGGTTCTAGCCGGCTACACACCACACCCAGACATTGAAAAAATTTCGAAACCAGAACTCTTAGCACAGCTAGAACAACTGGTTAAAATACACAGACAATTAGTCCAATATGTAATGCGGACTTCAACAGTCCAACCACCTATTAAAATTCCACATCTGACCCCTCATCAGGGGAACACAAATAAAATCACACCACAGAACATACAGTCCTGTCTAGGTAAAGTACCCATTAAACAGGAACAAATTCCATTCTGGTTAGCACAGAAAATCACTCAAATAGAGGCGGTATTTCCAGATACCACCCCTATTGAGAAACACAGAATTCTGACTATCTGTCTTCCAATGGGGATCGCACCACATGTGGAGGACTGTGACACTTGGGGTACAGTCTTTGCTTCCATTTACACAAAAACACATGGTGTTCCGTCCATGTCGGTAATACCAGAGGTGCTAAAACAGATTCAAAATGAATACGGTCCGGAACCTGCTTTAACTCTGGGTATGAAATTACTGAAAGACTTTAAGCAGGTCTCGGCAATATTACTAGCAAACATAAAGGGGGAAGCAGCAAATGTGGCAATCCGCCAGAGATTGAAGGAAACAGATATAGCAGAACAACCATTTGAACTTGCCAGAATCATAGAAAAATCCTATGAAGAACTAGGAAGAGATAGTTTGGGTGGGAAACCAGTGAAACCCCAACTAATAGAAAATCCTGAAAAGGTATTTATTAAAAATAATCTAAACTCTTCGAAAAAGAGCTGGGATGGAAATTAACAATCTACTCCCAAAGAAAAAAGATTCCAGTCCAGAGGAAGGTCTCCTCGGCGGAGAGAAAGATCTCCGGACCAAGGACACAAGTCTCCCCAGAGGGAGCCCTCTGAGAAAAAATACAACCTTAGAAATAGGGATAATTTGAAGAAACCTGATCAAGATATTGATACCCGTCCCTCTCGATCTTTTCAGACTTTCTCGCAGAAATCGGAAAGAAGAGGACGGTCAGAACACAGGGAAGAACACGTCAAGTCCAAAGACAAAGAACCTGCTCATCAGAGTAAAAAAATACAATTTCCAAAGAAGAAGGTAGCCAGCATTAAAATAATCAAACATGCCGAGGATCCTGAGGACTCAGCTGAAAAACGGAGAGTGGGCTCAGATAATGCTAGACAGCGCAGCAGAAGTGAGCATAGCTCGCAATATCCTGATGAATCATCTGGAGACAGTGGACACGAATGAATACATTCAGGTGGAAACTGCAGATACCAGAGTTAGCAAACCTCATAAAATATATGAAATAACCTTACGTATAGAGGGAGATAAGACTAGGAAAATAAGGGGTCTATTTTGGGATAATCTCTCCAAGGGCTATGACATCCTTCTAGCTGAAAAAGACTGGCCACCAGAGTTTGTCGGGGAGTGCCCTCATGGGGAAGAAATGATTATGCCTGCCTTCTCAAATCATATTCCAATTCATAAAAAATATACACTTGCAAGAAAGTGGGCAGTAGCCCAGGCTCCTGCACTATATAAAAATCATGTGGGATGGGATGAGGACTCTCCTCCTAACAAGATCCAGTTAAAATCTCAACCGACTGCACAGAGGCAGTACCCAATTAAGCAACAAGCTAAAAAACAGGTCAGGAAGATCTTAGATCAACTTGAATACCAGGGGGTGATTGAAACATGCACCTCACAAATGAACAATCCTTTGTTTCCTGTCTCCAAACCAGATGATTCATATCGTCTAGTTTTGGACTACAGACACCTTAACTCATGCTGCAAAACTTTTGCAGTGCAAAACTCACACAGTGCAGCACTAATGAATAGCATAGTGCGCAAAAAATACAAAACAACATTAGACATCTCTAATGGATTCTTTTGTCAAAATATAGCACCAGAAAGCAGATATTTGACCGCTTTCTCAATAAATGGCTCGCAGAAAATTTCTGTCGTTTGCCCCAAGGGTTCAAGAACAGCCCAGGATTATTCTCAGCGAGAGTAACAGAGTTACTACAAATATATGATGATGAGGCATTATCTTATGTCGACGACATCTATCTAACAGATGATGACTTGGAGACTCACTTGAAAAGAGTGAACACCATAATACTTGGGTTCGCAGCAGAGGGTTACAAATTCAACTTCAAAAAGTCAAGAATTGCCCATCTGACTGTCCTATTTTTAGGATATGAATTATCAAGTGAAGGCAAAAGCCTGGCTGACAATTTCCTAGAGAAATGTGCTGCAATCCAAGCACCTAGAACACTGAAAAACTTGCAATCAATTCTAGGTTTCCTGAATTTCGGAAGAACTTACATTATAAACTATGCAGAGAGGGTTAAACCTCTCTATGATATAATAAAAACAGATTTTAAAAGAATCAATTGGACTCAAAAACACACAGAAATTTTGAGATCTTTACAAACAGACATGTTAGTTAAAACAAAACTGCAAACACGCGATAACACACGCAACCTTGTGATTCGAGTCATCCCAGGAAGATGCGGATTCACATACCTAACCTCTAATGAGGGAGAAACGGTACCAATAGCATACAAATCACACTTGTACACAAAAGCTGAAATGAAATTTAGCCCAACGGAAACCCTAGCACAAGGTAAACGAATAATCATCGTGACACCAATACCAGCCCTGGAGGCGGTAACAAAGGCAAGCATTCCGAATGCTAAAGCACTACATCCGAGATGGCTACAGTGGGCTAATTCCCTTGCTGCAACAGACGTGGTATACAAATTTGACCCTAATTTAAAAACACAAGAATTTCTCCAATATGAATTTGAATGTCCTCTGCCGACTGAAATTCTGCCTCTAGAACATTACGGCTGTATAATATATACGGACGGATCAGCACAACCCGCAGTTGGGGGTAAACAAGCTTACAGTGCTGCGTGCGCGATTGTTAAAGGTCGCTGGCACGAGGGAAAATTTAAACCACTGGTCACTAAAACGCAATCCCTAGGAGACTGTACAGCTCAGCGAGCTGAACTACTAGCATTTAAGATGGCGCTTGAAAATACAGATCGCGAATTCCCCACACTCATAGTGTGCGAATCATACTATTGCGTTCATTCTTACAATGAATACTTGCAGATCTGGGTTCAGAACGGTTTTAAAGATGCAAAAGGTGGCACAATCAAGCATAAAATGCTTTGGGAACAAGTGGTTCTTTTACAAAAAGAACTACAAAAGACTCACGTGATACATACACTGAGTCATCAACGTGATGGCGTTCACGTTGCAGGGAATTCATTGGCTGATGAGGCAGCGAAGGCAGCTGTGCAAACGGCTTCCGTAGCTGCCATCACCCGGTCAAAAACAAAAATAGACAGCAAAATATTACAGGCTGTCTGCGCTACGGTAAAAGATGCGATAGAAACACTCCGAAAGGCTTTCCAGTAAAGTACTCATACATAACTGATGCTAATAACGTTCCATTTGCTCGAATCCCTGGAGTGGGGGATAGGGCAATTCCGAACATGGAACATAGGTTAGGACTCATTATAGCGGCACACGAAGGGCTTGCTTCTGTACATGCTGGCGTTTCAGCCACAGTATCGTTATTAAAACAGAGATACTGGTGGCCACGAATGAGGAGACAAACGAGGAACTATGTTCTAGAATGTGAAATATGTCAAAGAATGAAGGTATCAACAGTGAAACGACCAGCCCAGACGCCCCTTCTAATCTCAGATAAACCATTAGCCTGTGTTTACCTGGACCACTGCGGTCCCTTACAAAGGGACGGTATCTATAAATATATCATGGTCGCAGTGGATTCATGCACGAGATTCATATGGATGTGGCCCCAGCGATCGGCTGACGCCAGAACTGTTATAAAAGATTTGCGAGTCTTTATCGGCACATACGCAATTGGCATGCTACATTCTGACCAGGGTCCTGCTTTTAGCTCTCGAGCTTATAAGGAGGCCATGACCAGCATGGGCATTGCATTGCGGTACTCTTGTCCCTTTCATCCTGAGGGAAACGGAATTGTGGAAAGAAAAAACCGTGACATAAAGCAATCTATAACGGCAAAGGTATTAGGTTCAGGAGCTGGGTGGGTCAAACATTTAATAAGTGTCCAATGTAGTCTTAATAATCTGCCAAGAAATTCTCTGAGAGGTCTCAGTCCGTACGAACTATTGTTTGGGACTAGAATGTTAATCCAGGACCTCGTTAGTCAAACTTCAGTGGTTAAAGAAAAATGCTTTGATATCAAAGATCGTTTGGCTATTTTACAGGACTTAAACGAAACAAGAAAAGACCTGAGCAACATAAAATTGAAACAACAGCCAATAACCACTGAGGAGAAACCACCTGTCCCAGCAAGGCCTGTCTGGATTCCAAAAATCGGGGATCTGGTCAGAGAGAAGATCGCGGTGAAGAAGGAATTTGGGCCTTCTTACAGAAAAGCATTTCCTGTCTTGTCTGTCAACGGGACAAGATCAGTAGTACTACCGCCCTTTGCTGGTAAAAAGGAGAACCGAGTTGTATCCATCGACCTGGTTAAACCACAATCATGTGGCCAATAACAAGTAGTAGGCCAAGTGGACTCCCAAGAAGTAGCAGAACACCAAAGTTTGCTACAAACACAGAGGTCCAAACTGAAAGACTAATCACACCTGATAAACCTATAGTGATTCAACAAGGACTATGCAACAAAGCGATGGAACTTAAACCTCTTGAAACCCAAATCAAAGCTTTACATCAAGAAACTCCATTATACAATGATGTAACCACAGACTATGCTAATGAAACAAAGCAAATACCTAAAGCAAAAGGGAATCCAGAAGCAATTGAAACAATTGACAGAACAGCATCCAGCTACTTCATCAACTTTGATGATTTTTCTGAAGATCTGAGTGAACCTGAGGAACAGCCGACAACAAAAACTTTTAAAGACAAAGCAAAGGAACTCTTTCATCAACTACAAGAAACCTATCTGATTTCTCCATGGATTGAAATTTGGGTGTCACTAGGAGTATTCATCCTCATACTTTGGCTCATCATGGTACTATGCTTGGGACATTTCATTGAGGGAAAATATGCTACAATGGACACAGCAAGTCAGAACATCAACTTGGTCCTCAAACCACACAAGTCTTCACACATCGAGAAAAGAGAACTTTCTTCAGTAAACTTCACAGCCAATCCTATACCCGGTGGGGTAGCATGGGACATAACTGATTACGAAATCTATGGTCCGGTTGAGCTCCTGAAGTATCCTCATCAATTCAAGATTTCATTAACTGACTTTGTAAAACCAAGCACATTTGCTGTTGATTGGGACTTTGAAAGTATTAATGATATGATGTCTGATCTAGTAATGTCAGCTAAATTTACACAACATGATTATTTGCAAGGTTCATCTAATTACGATCAAATGTTTTGTTATAACCATTATGGTAACCATTATCTGCATAAATCTACTCAACCTAGAAATGTTTTAAATTTTAACCAATGGGAACATTGTGCAACTCCACCAAAAGGCAGTTCAAAGACATTTTTTGATAAATATTCATACTTTTCAGGGTTCAACACAAGTAATGCAGAATCATTTTATTTCAAATTGTTAAATAAGACCGGAGTGAAAGCCATGCTTACAAACACAAAATTGATATATTCGGACTCATTTTTTGAAAAAATGAATACATTTGGTTTTGATTTCTGGAACAATAACATTGAAACGAAAATGATCTGGGGCACAAAAGATTGGCAAGTGCAAGGTATAGAATCATTATTTAGAGCCTGCCTGATCCCAGAACAAATTATATTTTTGAATGATACAATTCAAAAGACATCCTGTCTTGGCCTAGCCAAAATTAAAGACTTAAATAAACCGTCTATTCCAAAACCAACACCTAACAGTAATAGCACTACGGATGTTGAGATAGACGTATCCCATATTTTAAACCAAAACAGAACACATTCTGATTGGAAACAATGGTTGATCTGGCCCACAGACAGAAATAACTGTCAAGACAGATTCCTGAACAAAATACAGGGGTTCACATTGACCAGGCCAGACCCAAGATACTCCCAGAGACAGCATCCAGGGATTGTAACTACTTAGTGTGGGGAAACTCTGCCTTCAATGGCTACATACATCCACACTGTCAGAAATTAAGCAACACTTAACTTTACTTAAAGAAGGTACTGACTTGCGTGATTCCATCATGGGACCATGCAAACAGCGTCAAAAACGTTTCATAGCGGCCTCTATATATGCAGCTTACAACTAAGCTTGGAAAGTAACTCAAATTGAGACTGCAGAAAAAATACGGGAAATTGACCGTGTTAATTTGGAAAAATCACTTTCTGTTGTGGACAATGGGTTAATGACTCTGTCTTCCAGAATATATTCACTGGACAGTATTGTATCTTCTGCAATCGATATAATAGAACAAGACTTACTGATGTTACAACACGGTCAGTCTCAATTGCGTTCTATTGTACAGCTTGGCTGGACGTTACAAAATCTGCGTTCGGGCTATGTGCCTTGGCGTTTAATCAACACAACGTCACTATTTAATATCTTTAACCTTACTGATAAACAAATCAGTTTGGCACAAAAGGGTGCTGACTATACAATTCTGAGCATTGAAAAACTTGAGAGATTACCATTGACAATGTCAGTACGACCTGTCATTGAATGGATAATACATGGGATAATAAATATTCCGATACCAACTTTCCAGTCTCAATACTGCCAAAAATATATACAGGCAGGCCAGTATGAAAGGTTGGGTAAAGGATACGTTAAGTCAACATGGAACTTGCCCTATACACACACATGTGTCAGTAATAAAGGACAGAGTGTATTTCTTAGTGGTAATAATTGTGAAAAATCACTAAGTGGCATACTTCTATGTCAGTGTATTAGTTTACATGGGGCCTGTGAAGGGATTTCAAATAACCTTTCATGTCACCAGTTAGGCACACCTGCAACACAAATAGAACCATTCTTTAGAAGACTTTCGAACGGGAGTTACATTCTAATTGTAGATCACAGATGTTGTGGCTTGCTGCCAAGAAAACCTTATCTTGTAAGCGTGACTTCCAGGGTCATGTGCTGTGAAAGAGTATTGTTCCCGAATGATGCTCCAGACAGGGAGGGAAGGTTATGGCCCAGTTTAAAAATCTCTTCTATTCGAATTGATACTTTAAGCAGAATGAAGACTGTGCTCCTACAGACGCCAACCCAGTTGACGTCATCAAAAGAAACGTATGATCTCCAAGTTGCAAGGACAACGGCAGAGATTCATTCAATGTTATCAACAAATTGCCCCCTACACTTTGCAGAAATGCTGAACGAAATCTTAAATATTTCTGATACAAGTGGTATCGCAAGTGTATTTATGACAGTTTTTTCAGGAGCTTTAACCCCATTCAAAGCGATCCTGGGTATTTTTCCAAATTTCGTCCATTCCATCTTTGGCGGACTTCCACTCCTGTTGGGACTCGTAGCAGGCATTTTATTCTTGCTACTCTTGCTTCGTTATGGCAAGCCATGTCACAGACAAGACTCCAGCAACAATGGAAGAAACGATCCTAGCTATCCGCTACCGGGACCACATAACTAAAGTCCATGGCTTAGCCCGGCTACGAGATCTAAATATGACCTGGTTTCTTTCATTCAGACCCATCTGGCAGAATTGTGTTATGCCTGTATTAAGGTGCATGCTATGCGGCGAAGAATGCGTGTTGGACACCTGTCTTACACTACAATCAGAAGTACAATTGGATGCAGATACTTTGTTGGGTCCAGTAAAGGCTCATGCATTGTGCTGTCCCCAGCGGCTACCTATCCTGATGACGGCATTCGTGGAGACTTCACCACTACGATTGAAGGGTAGTGAAGTACAAGATGAAAGCAGCATCGACCAGGTACGACCTTCTGTAAGCAGTTCTGATCGAACCATCATTGAAAGCAATCATGCGCATGACTGCATGGTAGCGACATTTTCCAACCTGGTCGAACTTTCACCAGAAGCTGTAGACTGTTTTTTCGAGAGTCTGTCTGAAATGATGTTTTCACCGGAACAGAGAGAATAACTTTAAACAAACTTGCACACGGCGTTCCCTGAACTCTGAATTTGGCCTTCAGTCTTTTGAAAACAAAGTGACTGTGAACTATTTTTTCTCTTCTCCCCTGAAAAGCGAAAACTTTTTTTTCCAATTCCAAAATATTTACCTTTTTGGCACTTATCTTCTGCTTAAAGTAAACTATTCTTAGAGAACAGAGCTTCTATTCTTAGGAATTCTAGAGACGTTACATTATCTCAACCTCTAGCTTATATGCAATTAACTGTGTTTATATGTGATGAGATGGTCTCGCAACTTTTTTCTGTATTAAGAGCCATTTCATGTGTAATTTCGCAGCTCATTCATGCTGATATAAAATGTGCAACTCATATTTGAATGATTATACTGCTTGAATGCATACAGTACCTATACTCATTTCGTGCATTTTGCATACGCCATTTTTCAAATACAAAACGAAAAAAAAAAAAGATTGTTTTTGGGGTGGTCCGGTATACACATGCACTGTTAGTTATGTTTACTATTGCTTAGTTTAGTAAATATGTACATAAAATCGTGGAGTGGGTGTAGTGTGTTTATCTAGGTACCTATATTGATACTCCTATTTCTGACCCTTGTCCGGTTATTAATTCACTAATGTCCATACACCGGCACAGAAACCCGTTTTCAGATTAGGTCATAGTGCATGCTTTCGCATTAAGCAAGCACTATCCCTCCAGCCCCCTAGAAAGCACACCGAGTTCTCAAAACAAATCAAACCTCCAGCAGACCTGGGAAATCCCCCGCAGCTATTGTTTTGATTTCGCTCGAGAACTCCTGAAAAGAATGTAAGAACGACCAGTCCTTATGACATTCTTACTGACGTCTTATGTCCATCCTTACGTCAAACTCGGCACCTTTCAGGTATAAGTATACCAACGCTGCCCTAAGCAGAGACACGGTGGTGACGAGCTTGGAGCAGCGCTACTTGCCGGAGAGCCCAGCTGATGCAGAAAAGCCCACGGACGCTGCCCCTCCCTTTTGACGCGCTGAGAGAGACGCTGCCTTTTCTCCTGCCGAGAAATCCAGCCTCCGGCGTTTCCAGCCGCCCTCGTGGGTAACTGGGATATCGAGTCCTGAGACAGAGATACCAACCCTCCAGCCTTCTAAATCCCAGGTACTGAACTGACTAACCCCTTACAGAGAATTCTTGAGTCAGATCCTTGGCAAAACAAACTTAACTTAAACTGCTACTTATTTACTCCCGCCCACGTATTAGGCTTAGGTCAGGTACACCGGGGTAGGCGTAGTTAGAAGCACCAGTTGAGAACGATTAGTCAATGTATATATGTATGTATATCTTTTATCCATTTTAAGTATCATATGGCTAAGAAACCATATAAATGCTTTTACAGTATTATTTTATAATCCTGTTTTTACTGTATGCACTTTACTTAACTATAAGTATTGCAATAATAGTGATTCATTTCTCTTGTATGAGAAAAGAGACTGATCAATAAATAACATCTTTTTATTGAAACACGCCCATCTCTTATTTCTCTACAAACTGGTGAAACTAAGAATGCACGTACTGACTGAGTAAAATAGTTGTCTTTTGTTTTCACACGACTCTAGAGATATACTCTTGATCAGGGGGGAGCAAAGTTGTCATGTTCTATGGTTGTCAGAAACTAAATCCCTTCTTGTCTATCCAGGGAGGTTAAACTCCTCCTTGCCTATTCGAGAAAGTTTCTAGTGAACTCTGAGCTAGCTGGCACACATAACTTTAAGTCTAATATCGTCAGTAGAAGACCTAGTTAACCTCAGTCCTACGTCTATACTATTGAAGATATTATTCCAATGCGCAGAGCCTATTGGGAAAATAGGAACTACACTACACCTTGGGACATTCATTCTATTCCAGACACAGGAAATAACCCCACATAAAGGCAAGTGCCAGTTACATCTTTGATATATCCACACTGAAAGTATAGAAAGCACATAAGCGTTTGGGAAGATGAGGAACCAAGGAGCAGTCCCTCAATTTCCCCAAGCTCTACAGAGATGATGCATATTTTTCATCTATGTTCAGGGAGTAATCCAAAGTATAAGGTTGATCCCCGTTGACAGGGCTGTTGTGTGTAAGGTTAGTATCAGAATGTCTACTTCAGTGTACCCAATGCAGAGACTTGGGCAAATCACGTAATCCCCTGTGCCTAAAAATAAAAAAATAAAAATAAAAAGACTCTGACCTTGCGTGATGTAACGGCTGCTCCTGTAAAGTGCTCCACTTCCATTGAACCAAGTGTGTACTATATAAAACATTAAGAATAAAAATAAATGATAATGTCCCCAACTTGAATTATGCACTGTAATACTTAAGGAAGAGGCCCAGCTATACAACTGACCAATTGCTGCAGAGTGTTGCACTACAGTGCTTAGCATAATTCACCCCTCAAACAAATGATACCTTTGAAACACAGTCAGTATTCTTTTATTATAGTAGGACACTGTATGACTAGAGTTCTGATTCAGTAGTGTCTAGCCGATGTTCAAAACACATAACATTTACAAACTAGTCAATGTACAAGCTTTTTGGTCACAACCGATGTTCTAAAGATCATAGTATACTGTTCCCCAAAAGTGAAAGGAAATGTAGAGCCCATTGTTTAACCCTGGCCGTCCGACGCACCAGTCCACATGTGCGTAGGATGGCCCCCAGCCATCGGATTACATGTCACTGGGAATCCCTCTGGTGCAGGGGGAGGGAAGAGCTTCCCCAGCTCTCGAGGCTGTTTCTTTGGTTTCCCTGAAATGACGATCAGCGCGCACGTCACGTCATTTCAGTGAAACCAAAAGTGAAATGAGCTTTGCTTCTCATTACGTTTCACTTTCTATGTATTCAGGGGGCTATCTGAGCCCCCCGAGCACGTAGAAAGATGGGAGAGGTATCATTCAGAAAGGGGGAAATCCCCCCTTTCCAGTCCTACCCCTTTCTAATTGATCCCTGCTTGAGAATTGCTCCAGGGGGGCGATCCCCAAGCAGGGATCCACCCACTAGGTACCAGAGAGGGGGGAGCTGCCCCTTGGGCAAGGGTCTTTGCCCCCCCCCATCATTTTGGGGGGAAATTCAGTCTTTCTGCCCACACGGGGGCCATATGGGAGCTGTACCCCCAATCTGCTGCCCCGGGAGGGGCAGAAAGCCCACTAGAAACTAGTTTTTTTTACTAAGCAACTTCGGGATGGGGGCTGCCCAATATGGGCACACCAATGCCCCCACCCCCTCCTGCACAATTAGAGTCTTTCTGCACCGCCTGGGGGCAGAAATCCCAAAAGATGCCAGGGGTTTTTTTACGTTTAATTTAGGGGTGGGGGCTGCCCAAGATGGGTATGCCAATGCCTCCATCCCTCCCCCTACACATTTCCAGTCTTTCTGTGCCCCTGGGGGGTAGATACCGCCAGTATCCCCTAATCTGCACCCCCCTGCACAATTTTAGTGTTTCTGCCCCCCTCCGGGAGCAGATGGGGGCAGTTGCCCCCAATCTGCCCCCCCTGGGGGGGGCAAAAAGCCAACTAGATGCCAGTTTTTTTAATGATTAATTTAGGGGTGGTGGCTGCCCAAGATGGGCATGCCAATGCCCCTACCCCTCACCACCCACAAAATTCCAGTCTTTCTGTCCCCCTGGGGCCAGATGGGAGCAGTAGCCCCCATTGTGCTCCCCATGGGGGCAGAAAGCCCCCTAGACACCAGGGATTATTTTGTTCATAGGCCCCGGGTGGGGGCTGTCCAGAATGAGCAAGCAAATGTCCCCACTCTACCTCCCAAAGAAAACAAAAGACTTGCTTCTCCTCCGGGAGGAAGATGGAGGCAATAGCCCCTAATCTGCCCCGGAGGGGGCAGAAAGCCCACTAAGTGCCAGGGATTTATGTTTATATAGATAGGAGTGGGGGCTGCCCAGAATGGGCATGTCAAGGCCACCACCCCCAAAAAATGATACAGTCTTTATGCCCCCCCTGGGAGGTATATGGCGCAATAGCCCCTTATCTGCCGGGTGGGACTGAAAGTAGCCACCAGGGATTTTTTTTTCTTAAGTTCAGGGTGGGGCCTGCCCAGAATTGGCATGCCAATTACCCCACCCCCCAAAATAATATGCCACAGCCTTTCTGCCCCCCCCCCGGAGGCAGATGGGGGCAGTAGGGAGCAGGGGGAGAAAATCCACTAGGCACCAGCAATTATGCTGGCTTTTTTATTAGTAGGGGTGTGAGCTTCCCAGAATTGCATCCTAATGCCCCACCCCCCCAAAAGAATAGCCATGGTCTTTCTGCCATCTTTGGTGGCATATCGGGCAATAACCCTCGATTTCCCCCTCCCAGGGCGGCAGAAAGCCCACTAGGCACTGACTTTTGTTTCAGGATGTGCCTACCAGTGGATTTTGGGTCCTAATGCAGCCAGCACCTAGGGAAAAATAGCAAACCTGTACATTTTTTAAAACTAGACACCAAGGGGAATCCAGAATGGGGTGACTTGTCTGGCTTTCACCAGGTTCTGTTACCCAGAATCCCTTGCAAACCTCAAACTAAGTTAATAAAAATACATTTTCCTCACATTACTGTGATGGAAAGTTCTGGGATCTGCGTGGATCCACAAAATTCCACCAACCCAGTATTCCTCAAAGTTTTCCGAGAAAAATTGTACCTCACTTGTGGGTAGACCTTGTCCCCGTGACAGGAAACGGCCCAAAAAGCAACATGGACACACCACATTTACACAGTGATAACTGACCCTTTTTTTGCAAAGTGCCTAGCTGTAGATTTTGAACACTAGATCTGCCGGCACCTAGGGAAATCTAGCAAACATATACATTTTTGAAAACAAGACACCCAGGGCAATCCAGGATAGGGTGACTTGTCTGGCTCTCACCAGGTTCTCTTACCCAGAATCCCCTGCAAACCTCCAACTTTGTAAAACATGTTCCTCATATTTCTGTGGTTGAAAGTTCTGGAATCTACGTAAATCCACAAATGTCCTACCACATAGCATTCCCCCAGACCTCCGGATAAAAATAGTACCTCACTCATGTGGGTGTTCCAAGTACCCACGATGGGCAAGGGCCCAAAACCTATTGAGGCGACTTCAAAATTATCTATCACAAAACAACCTGGTTTTGTAAGGGGTCCCATGATTTTTTGGCCCATGCTTCCCACTTACATCCAAAACATGCTTCTGTAGACTCTTAGATCTCAGTGGGCCTGATTCACAAAAGTAATCTGAGACAAAATCCTAACTTCACGACTTTCGATATTCACAAAATTCATTTAGTAGTAGTAAAGTTAGGATTCCTAACTTTACTACTACTAACCTGAGAAAAGTCCTTAACTTTACGACTTTTGGTATTCACAAAAGACATTTAGGAGTAGTAATGTTAGAATCCCTTTTTTTTATTGCACAAAAAATACCTGGTACAATCAACAATAAATATACATTACATTACAGTACATTATTGTTTAGAAAACTCCAATATACACAGATTTAAAATGGACACAGTTATAAAATATATAAACTTGAGTAGGGCTGTCTAAAAACAGTTAAAACAGACATAGGATAATATGTCATTGCATTGGGTTGGAAATACAATCAGCTCTCTTCGCAGGGGTAACTTAGAGGACAATATGTAGTGGGAACCCTTTTCCAAAGCTCATGTAGCTAGTCTGACCAAATTTATAAACGAGAGTCCCTCCACCTCTTAATAGGGGCACAGATATTCAGCCCCAATTCCCTTGTTTTCCTGCCCCTATGTACATATAGGGAGTATTCAATATTATGTATCCCTGGAAGTCTAGCCAGCCACATCTGGAAGGATGGTGCTACAGTGTCGTAGTGTCCGTTAGCATAGATCTTAGTGTCCGTGTTGATGAGGGATATTGGCTGATATGAACCAGGGCTCTCTTTGGGTTTCTCTTTTTTGTGGATCACAATAATATTTGTTTCTTTCTACGAGTCTGTGGAATTCGACCAGCACACATTATCCCGCTAAATAGATCCAGAAATATTGGGGCGATCTCATCCTGGATACTTTTGTAAACTTCTAATGGGATGCTGTCGGGCCCGGCAGCCTTTCCCGCTGCTAGCTCCTGTAGCGCTTCCAGCAGCTCACCCATTACCAAATCTCTGTCCAGCATTTCTTTATCTGAATTACCCAGCTGGGGACCTATATCCTCAAACTCGGAGCTAACATCATCTGAACCAATCTCCTCTTTGTACAGTTTATGATAAAAGTTTTTAAATACTTTCAAAATGCCACTTGGCTTCGAATAGTCCTGATCACCTTCCCGAATGTTTGAGATTATATTCTTGCTACTTCCTTGCCTAATCCGAAGTGCCAATAATTTGCCCGCCTGCTCTCTGGTCTCGTAGAGCTTTCTCCTATGGGTCTGGTAGTCACCAGCAGCTTTCTGAGCTATCCATTTATGTAACTCTGCTTTAACTGCGAGGATCCTCTCCTCCACCTCCTTCCCTTGCCCAATATCCCTCATATGTTGCTCTTCTGCTGCTGCTAGTTGGCCCGTCAGTCTCTCATTTTCTAGCCAAGCTTCTTTCCTGAGCCTGGTAGAGAAGCTGATTGTTTCACCTCTCAGAGTTGCCTTAAATGCATCCCAGACATTATTTTTGGATGCACTAAAGTGCTTCATCTAACTGTAGAAGTCTGTGAGGAACAGGCCAACAGATCGAAGCCTCTTAGACTTAGCAGATGTTTCTTCTCCCATGGTAAATGGGTTTCCTGTAAATAATACCTCTATATAGTTTGTGCTAACAAAATCCCCAGCCTTTGCCTTTTCTTCCAATCATTTAAGCCCCCAATATTAACTGTACATATCTTAAGTTTCCCTATTTATCCCCTTTGGGTTGTCACCTCCCTTTTGAATCCGCCCAGACAACTGTTCCAATATAGATAGCCCTAAACCCTAAGCTAGAACCATAAATCCTTCAAGTCCAACAATAAAGATGAATCTCCTTTAGTTGCCACCAGCATCCAGAAACTCTTTTGTTTTTATCTCAGATGCAAAATATCGGGTATGTCCATCATGGATCAACTTAAGTTGAGCCGGATTAACAAAGTAGATCTGGATATGTTTCTCTTGAAATCGTTTAATTAACTGCCTCAGCCTCCAACGCCTGTCTACCGTTGCATGGCAGAAATCGGGGCAGACAAAAAATGAAACCTCCCCACTTGATCTCTTTGCTTCTGGTCTGGCCTTCTCTGAAATTGCCTGTCGCAGGAGGAAGTTCCCTAGGAATACCAAAATCGCCCGTGGTTTAACCCCCTCCCTTGCTGAGGCTCGAATCTTAAACAGGGTTCGGCGCGCCCTTTGGATTTCGGCTTACCAGTTTCAGTCGGGCAGCTCTTGAAAGGCAGATCTAAACAGATCAATTATATACGTTCTTGTGTCTGACCCTTCTGCCCCTTCCGGAACCCCCAGCACCCTAAGATTGTTGCATCTCTGTCTGTTTTCAAATTATTCCAGCTTCCACTGGATTTCCTTGATTTGAGCGCTTTGAGCCTCCACTTGAGTGGAAGCATTAGCCGCTTCTGCTTCAGTCACAACTATTCTTTCCTCGCGGTTCGTCACCCTCTCTCCTACATGTATACATGCCTTGGAGAGTATCCTTACAACCCCTTGCATCTTTCTCATAGTGGCCTGAGCCTTGCAGCTATCCTGGCGCGTTTCTTTCTTATGGGAGAGGATGGCTTGATGTATAAACTCCAATGTAGGGGGGTCGTGGCAGATTCTGGTGGGGGTTTGCCAGAGAGTGGGGTAGCAGATGAGTAATCCCATTTCCAGCCCTTTCTACCACGGCCCTGTGCGACTAAATGGGGGTTAGATTTCTTAGTTGTAATGGGGGTCTAGATCACTGTCCTCCGGGTCTGAGTCCAGATTATTATCCTCTGGTGATGAGCTCCGATCGTTGGACCACTCAGCCCCCTTCAGAAATGGAAAAGAAACAGTCACTGGGCTTCTTCTCTTTATCTTTATCCGGGTCCAGACTGCCCTTGTCACCAGCTGAGAGATCCAACGCAACCAACGAATCACCAATCTCCACAACGGGAGCCAAATGGTGAAACCCCCTTTCATCTCCTGCCCCTCCAGGTGAAAAAGCATTTTCTGTAATATCTGCATTTTGGCCAATCATTTCAGCATTTTGGATCAGCCTTAAGTGGGCTGTTGTCTCTCTAGATGTATTAGGTGCAACAGACTACCCCATATTGCCTATTACCAAAGCATCCCCATCTTTATCAATGTCAGTGTTGAGGGGAGGGAGGTTTTTAACGATGAGGTGTCTGTAGTACCTAAGTTGGGTTCATTGCCTTGCGAGGGATCTTATTTCTTGTCTGGGCACAACTCGGCATTTTGTTTCCCTCTTGCATCTTTCACCGCTTTGGGTGCCGCTTCCGCCGCTGCTGCCGCCCCTATTACTTCAATCAGTGGCTCCTTACCGCGCATTAGCATGTCGGCCACCGAGGGGCCGGCTGGCCGGTTTTTCCCAGTAGCACCGCCTCTCCCCTTCCTTGGCGGGTCTAACACAGGCATCCGCTGCGATTCACCCGCCGCTTACTCCGCTAACCTCTGCTCCGTGACAGTCTCACCTCGCAGCTTCTGAGCTGCCGCGGCCGCTTTGGATCCAGCGCTCGCCGCCAGTTTCGGGGTCATTCCTCCTCTGTTCTGCAGGGTCACCAGGTGAGGCAAATATTTTCTGAAGGCACGCTCAAAAATCCGTAGCTCAATTTTCACAAAAACTGCCCAGAGTCTATAATGAACTCTCCGAACCCCCAACATAGAAGTGTGGGGTGCTTTCCTTTCTTCATTCCTTAAATAATTAGCTGCATCCGATGGTCCTGTAGGGATCGTTTAATCACAACCTGACCCAGCTCACCAGTGCTGCAGTCGACCTCCTAAGCAGTCGCCATCTTGCTTTCCTCTTGTAATGTTAGGATTACTAACTTTACTACTACTAAACTGAGAAAAATCCTAACTTTATGACTTTCGGTATTCACAAAAGGCATTTCGTAGCAGTAAAATAAGGATTCCTAACTTTACTACTACTAAATACCTTTTGTGAATACCTAATATTAGCCTAGCTTGATACATATTATCAAACTCCCTGGCCACTCTTCACATTTAAATACAATCAGCATCAAAAAGGGAACAAGGTCATTATTTATGTTATGTTTCTGATATATGTTATGTTATATGTTATAGGCTGATTTGTATCACGCACTGTTAGTCGAGACTGTCCTGGCGCGTAGAGGAAACAAAGACAGCATACAATTACATCTGCATAACTGTATTTTTGTATTGTACACCTACGTTCACTGTCATTGTAGTATCACACTTACTCGAAAGAATTCTCCTTTACTTGTCCTGTTAAAGGTTTATGGCAGTATACTAGGAAACATTGAAATCTAGTTAGTACTTTGGAAGAATGGTTAAATAAATATTTTGTTTTGGTTTTGTCAGATCTCGTAATTGTGCCTTCCACCACAACACCATAATGCTCTGATCTTAATTTCACCACCTTTTTGGAAACTCCTCCCTACTTCCCTTCCACAGGTGGGAAGTGGGAAGGGGAGGAAAAACACCATGGGTCATTTTCCCAAAAGCTCTCCAGGGACACAAAATGTATGTGTGCATACTATTTGTGCCCCAGGGCTCTTTGGTATTGCAGATGCCCCTTTTGAAATGCACATTGTTTTGGCAAACATGTAGAGCAGGCGCAATTTCAAGCAGGTATCCCCTTATTTGCATTGAGGTGTGGCCCCATGCAAATAAGAAATCACTTAGTTGTGTGCTCATGCCATATTAGAGAAGCGAGTGCAGAGCAAAGAGGCTATAAGGGGGCACATTGACTGTGCACCTCATAATGGTGGCACACAGTCAGTATGTCTCCAAGAAAGTGCCCCATGGACGGGGGAAAGTGGCTCTTATAGATCCTCAGACATCCATCTGGTGTCACTCTCTGCACCAGTATGCAGGGGTACTTCTGCTCTCTTTTCAAATGGATGCAGGATCACGGTCTACACTGTGATAAACAGATCGACAGATTAAAACAACTGGTTCCACTTTCACTGGTGAGCTGCTTCCATGGCAAGCACGAGTTTGCAGTAACATTAGGGACCTCACAATTACTGTACTACAGTTCACTGGGCTGGCTGCACCCTATACAACCAGTTAAATGTGTGCCACACAACAAACCAGTGCAGTATTCCTCATTTGTAAACTGCACCCAGACAGTTCTGGACTTGCACTTTATAACAGGGCAATCCCTAAAACTGGTAGGAATGGAATTAGGCATGCAGTGAGACTGTTGCTCTCAGTGCATAGTTGTAGCTGTAAATATACATACTTCTCTAATAACCAAGTACTTCTCACACAAATGTTGTCAGTAAAATACTACCCGTCATTATTATTAATAATTCGTCAGAAATAATTTCAAATAGGAAACTGTAATGGACTCCTTCACTTAGGTATGTCTCTGAATGTCTTCTATGATCAGTATATTGGAGTGATTTGGAAATAAAGTTTCTCTTTACATATTCTTTGTGTTTTTTATTAGATTTAGTTTACCCACACTAGAACAATTTAAATAAATGAGAGGTGTGGTGTCAGGATATTTCTCCTCTGAAAATGACCAGTCTATCTCTCACAAGACATTACAGGTTGCAATAGAGAGGCGACCATCTTTACCTACTGAGATGGCTGCAAACTGTCATGAAACCTTTGTGGTGTATGTATGCTTTATAAATATGATGTAATACCACATAACATAACATCTGTCATGTTCTGTCAAGGATTTTTTCTGTTCTGCTGAGCATTTTCCCTTTGCCGAGCCTCTTCTGTGGTCACAGGGTTCAGTCCTTGTTCATTTGCAACTGGTAACTGGTCCCTCCAGGAAACATGTCCCTTTTGAAGTCCCTGTACGCAAACGGAAGGCCATCCATCTGACCCTCGAAATCCACTTCTTTGTCCTGAGTACCAGGGGGAGCAAGTCCAGCCCTTCAGGTCTCCTCACTGCTTTCAAAAACAAAATGAAGTCCTTTTTCTGTTCTTCTGCAGATCCAGGAACTGTTCTGAGGATCTGAATGTGACGTCCAATTTTGTACAGTTCAATAGCCAGTGGATATTCCCTAACCAAGGAGGAAAAAGTTCCAAAGGGCAACCCTACCTACTTTTGTAGCACACCTTGTTTTCCTTATTGCAAAGTGATCCAGAATGCACTTTTCCAGAGGGAAACCAAGATGGGGGCGTATATGCCAGGCAGGGGTGTGTTTAAGGAAATGAGCAGTCCCCTGGTCCTAAGCTACACCAAGCTGGTTTAGTGACCAGCGCTGCTTCCATTTGAAAAGACAACAGTTGCTACCTATTGGCCTGGGATCAAAAAGATCCCCCCCTAACATGTCTCTCATTGCACTGAACTACAACTGGACAGGCCTCACCTCTGCTACTATCAAGTTAATGAAGTTCCTAAAACCTCAGTAGCTGAGTTGATAGGGATCACCTTTCACACACCAAGCCCATCATGTCAGCATTGCTAAGCCTTTGTCCTACGCTGGGAGCAGTTTTCACCCATCAGCTGCCCTGTCAAGCACTGACAGGCAGCTGATGGAAGGCTAATGCAAATTAGCCACCAGAAGCTTTAGGCAATGAAATGACAACTTTCTAAAAGTTACTTTTCCTATGCAGTTTTTAAAAAGCTAACTTCACCATTGAATTGGACTTTTAATAAATATTAAAAATAGTGTTTGAACTATTTCTGTAGCTTGTACCAAACTGGAGATAGCAGGATTACTATTTATTCTGTTCTCTGGTTTACCTCGTATGCCAGGCACAACCTCCACAGTAAAGATTTCTTTTAGGGGCTTATTACTATGGGGACATGGTAACTGTAATTTTGTGAGCAGTCATTGATGTTCTGTGGGTTTCTCCAGGCATGTTAGTGGCAGTTTTCATGTAACTTTGTGCAAGACGGCAATGATATTCAAGATGGTCTTGCACAGATTTGATGACACTGAAATTAAAGGCATAGGAGCAAACCAAAATTTGATGCCTAATACAAAAGTATTCAGTTGGCACCACAACCACTCCATGAGTTTCCCAACAGCGGAGCTGGTGGCAGCTCTGTCAAACACAACACTGCCTTCACCTACATTCTAAATGAGTTGCGGTATTCAGAGGTCGACAGATGGGACATTCATTATATTCAGATGATTTTCCATTCCTGAACATTTATAAAGCAGACGTTAGGTGTAGGTTGAGGAGCAAACTTTTCCAGGACACAGGTTAGCAAAGGTTACCTGGTGCAGCTAAGCTGGCCACTGTCTAATAACCATAGACCAGTACACATTCTAACATTTGTTTAATCTTTCAATGGTTTGTTGATTTCTATATTGCAGATTTCATCAATGCAGCATCCTTCTGATGCTTCCACCTGTACACCAAGAAGTCATTTTAAAACTATCTCTAGGACACAGCTGATTTATTTGCTGTGTGTTGTGTTCCAGAAGTGGTTATGTTCACTAAAAAGAAATCTCAACTGTAGTTTGTTGTTGTAAGATCCCCCCATCCCACATACTTTTCTACAAACCAGGTAAGATATGTTGCTTGGAGGTTAAAATGAGAGAAGCCACTTGAATTACATGAGCGTAAATATTGCATGAACTTCAACCACCACCTCCCAGTGTTTAAATCACCTTTAAGGTAAAGGAGTGCAATATACAAACTCCCCCGAGATTATTAAAAATAAAAAATATGTGCATCAACCATACAGAAGAATTCAATCAATGGAATATAAAATGTAAAGAAATCGATAACACATGTCTGGGGAGAAATAAAGAGAAATCCCTACGCGCTGGGAACTGAGCATGATACCAACCTGTGGCTTTAAGGAAGAATGGGCCAGGCTGTAAGAATTGGACGTTCTAATAGACTCTCCTGGCTAAAGAGAAGCGCCAATGGCTTTCAAGCTCTTTGCATTTGCACAAGATAAAAATCGTCAGACTTGTTGATGGCAAGCCTCGCTCAGCACTGCTCTTAGGCCATAATCCTTTTGCTTGTATATTGCTTTCATATGTTCCATTTCAATTAGACTGTAGTGCATAATTTTCTTGTTTATTGAAGTGCTTATTGGGAGGGCTATATCTGAGTAGTGACACTGTGACCCTATCTGGGATCCCTTTAGACATAAGGAGCACATTAGGCTATTTCATTTTGAGGTAGGTATGTTTAGTTTATGAACTATATGCTAATGTTTGGCAATCTTGGTAGACTGATGGTTGTTTTAGAGAATCAAAATTCAATTAATTATGGGTTTCATGTATGAATAGTGCAGGAAACTGAATTAACATATCAAAACTGAGGCAAAAAAGACTTAAATGAAAAATAGTTGTGTTCTACAGTTACAGTATAACAGGTAACATGTTGCAGCAAAAGGGCATGAGAATGCTCCGCTAAAAAATGCATTGACTTTAGTAATGTTTTATAGCATACACGGTACCTGTGGTAAGCGAGAAACTGCTCCAGGTAGCATCAGGACCACAACAACAAAGCACAGTAAACAGGGTACAAAAACTCCACAGCATAAACCTAAACAAGCAACTGATCTACTGAACAATAATTTTTGTAAATCTATTTTTAAACTTTTTCTAGTGGGAACTAAACAGAAATATGGAGTAAAAAGGTAAGCCAGGTAGAAATTCTGAATTAATCATTGCTATCTACATGTCAATGTAAGAAATTATGATTTTTATTGTATAGAAAATGTAAAGTTTTGGAAAAGAGCGATTATTGGTTCATCAATTGAAAAGGGGTGGGTGAAGAAGAGGGCAAAACATAAAGTTTGTGTAGCAATAAATGTCAGTATTATTATTAAAATAATAATTATTATTATTTGTAGTTGTAGTATTATTTGTATTTCTCGATCCTAGCTATAGGAGCAGTAGAGCACTTTACACCAAACCAGAAAGTACAATGAAATAAGTCTGAAAGAACTAATTGTATCAAGCAGCTAGGTTGCTTGGCTCAGATTTCACAAAATGTAACACAATGCAAGACAGCCAAAACTGTTCCCGTTGTGACGTCCACGCGAGTTCACACTGGAGAGCTGGAGAGGCAGGCGTGAGCTGTGAATCACTATTGTCTCAGCTGGATCTGGAGAAAGGGCTCCCTCAGACTATCCGAGACTCCCGAAAAGTCCACGCATGCTGCCAATTTATCCTTTGATAGGGCTTGCCTGGGGCATTACGACCTGTGATCAAAGTGGACATGTAACGAGCAACAAGTGGTGTGTAGTCCCTATTTGAGCAACTGAGGCAGCCGTAGTCGGCTGCCGCGGTGAGTGTGCCCCAGGCCAGGCAGTCTGTGGAAGATATGGTCGTGGCTCATGGGCGTGCCTGGAGAGGCCACTTGCATGCCCCTTGGCTTGACAGGACAGCAAAACTCATGGGCCCAAGACTCAAGACCCCCAGTGTAGAGTTGCCGCTCTAGCTGTTCACGCTGCGTGAGGACGTAGCGTAAACGGCAGCCATTTTGGATCGCCCGGCCCTGAGCGCAATCAGACGGGCGCCGGAGCAGTGTCGATGCAGCACGCTCGGCGCTCTATGTGCAGAGATAATTAATTAATAAAAACCCTTACTCCCCAGCAACGAGGGTACTGTATTTATTACAAGCCCACATCATTACAGTGGCGACGAGGTGGGATCAGAAAAAAAAAAGCGAAGACTCAAGAAAAACGGACCCTGGGTCATCCACCCACAGCACAAACACAAGGCAGAGAGGCCTGCGCCACACGCTGCACCACGAGGGAGAAGGGAAAGCACAGAGAGCGCGGCAGAAGCAACTGCACCCTGTCCCACCAGGATCACCTCGAAGAACTGAGGTACGAGGGGTACCCACAAGGCCTACCACGTGCTGGAAGGACAGCACAGGGGTCACTTCCGTTAGTAGTAACCGGCTGAACAGTAGCACTGGCGGAACCAGGGGTCACAGGAAGTGGTGACGAAGGAGACCCCAGCCCCAGCCTGGTAAAGGAGAGGAGAGCAGTGCACCAGGCAGCCCCAAGAGCCAGAGTGTTGCGCCGAAGAGGCGGGAAACCATGTGCGCTCAGTCATCCTCGGCGACGGCACCGGTTCCATTCCTACCAAAACCAGGAGAGCCCCTAATGAAGTGGGAGGACTGGAAGGAGTACATTTCGAATTACATCGAAGTCCTGGAGGACGAGAACGAAGAGGCATTCACGAGTGTCAGGAAAAGAAGGATATTACTACATAACTTGGGCCCGGAGGGGATCAGAGTTTTCAAGAACCTGGTACCCAAACAGAGACAAGTAGGAGATGACGATGTGTATGCCCATGCCCTAGAAGAGCTCGACGAACATTACAGACCACCAGTTTGTGTGTCGATAGACCGATACAACTTTCAACAGCGGAAGCAAGAACAAGGTGAATCTATCGATGAGTATGTGGCAGCATTAAAAAAGTTGGCGTCCACGTGTCAGTTCGGCGGACTCCATGATGATTTCATCAAAGACCAAATAGTGATGCACACGACTAAGAAATCAGTGCAGGACAAACTGTGTTCATACGGCGACACCACGTTGAAAGAGGCGATTGCGATGGTGAAGAAGGCGGAGTTAGCACGGAGATGTGCGGATGCGGTGAAACGAGAAACGGCGGCAAAGCTCATGGTTAACAGAATAGAGGAGGAAGAGCCCAAAGGTGGGAACAGGAACACTGGTACGACCTACAAAGGACCCAACAAATGGCAAGGAAAGCCGGAACCGCCGGGGAAGCAGATGAAAGGAAGTAAGACTTCATGTTACCGGTGCGGCAGTTGGGCCTATGAAGCGAATGACAAAAGATGCCTGGCCTTCCGGGCTAAGTGCATGTTCTGTGGAGTGATGGGTCATTATGAAAAGGTATGTCGGAGAAAAGCGGCCTGCAACACAGTGAAATTCGTTGACATGGACCAGGAAGATGGGGAAGGAAGAAGCCAAGTGGAAGAGGATGGAGTACTATGCATCGAGGAGCAAGTCCTGAGTGTGGGCGCCAGGAGATCGAATAAACCAGTGCTGGACATGCTGATAGGGGGTGTGATGATAAGCATCGTGGCGGACTCGGGGTCTCCATACACATTGGTACAGAGGGCAGTATGGACAAAGAAATTCATGCCCCATTTAGGCCCGCATTTAGAACCACCAGACATCAGACCGGTCACGTACCTGGGGAACCGTATCCCCATAGCAGGATTTCGACCACTGACATTCGAATTCAGAGGACGCAGTGCGGAATGCAAGCTATACGTGACGGAGAAAGGTCCGTCAGTATTGGGCTGGATGGACCAAGGAGATCTGGGCATCAAGTTGGACCCTGGCGGAGCAGTACAGGTTCTGATGACAGAACCAGAAACGTGGCCAAATATGGAAAAATGGAAGAGAGACTGCCCTAAGGTATTTGGTGGAAGGGTCGGGAAAATAGAAACATTTTCACACAAGATTATCCTCAAGATGGATGCCACACCGGTGTCGCACAGCAACAGCTGCGTGACTTGGAAAGGAATGGCATTATTGAACCCATCACATGTGCGGAGTGGCTGGCCCCCCTGGTGGTGCTGATGAAACCAAAACGGCAAGGTCCGGCTGTGTGTGGACCTGCGCGAACTGAACAAAAACATCGTGGTGGAGAAGTTCCTGTTGCCCCGTATCGAGGAAATGCTGGCGAAGTCCAAAGGAAAGAAATGGTACTCCACCATTGACTTGACGTCGGCGTACCACCAGATAGCGTTACACCCGGAGAGCAGGAGACTGACATCATTCATCACCCCCTTTGGGTGTTACCGGTTCTGCAGGATGCCTTTCGGTCTAGCATCTGCAGCGGCGGTCTTTCAAAAACGTATGCATTGCCTCTTCAAGGACATGGAATGGGTCCAATACTTCCAAGACGACATTCTGGTCATGGGAGGTGATCAACAGGACCACGACACCAAGTTGGCAAAGGTACTGAGGGTGCTGGAAGACAAGGGACTGACTGCAGAATGGGAGAAATGCCACCTGGGCATGGCATCTGTCACTTACCTGGGGCACGAAATTGGTGAATTAGGGATCACACCAAAGAAGGAGAACGTAAAAGCAATCTGCGACGCACCACCGCCTGCTAGCAAGGAGGAAGTAAGGTCCTTCCTAGGCATGGCCGAGTACTATAGCAAATTTATACAGCATTTTGCTTCCAAGACCCACCACATGCGGCAGTTGACAAGAGAGAAAACGGTGTTTGCATGGACGGAAGAGACTCAGAGGGAGTTTGAAGGCGTCAAGAAGGATGTTGTGCAAGCCATACCTCTCCAAGGGTACGACCCACAGGGAAGAACAGTGGTAACAACAGATGCCAGTGACAAAGGACTCGGGCGGTCCTCATGCAAGACAGAGGTGGTGGAACGATGGAGACCCTTAGTTTTGCGTCCAGGGCCCTGACAGATACTGAGAAGAAGTTCAGTGTTATTGAAAAGGAGATGCTGGCAGCAGTATGGGCCATGGGGGAGATTTCGACAGTTCCTATGGGGCACAAGATTCCAGCTCAGAACGGACCACAAGCCACTGGTGCGGGTTCTCACATCCAGTGGGCATGCGAGTGTCACTCCGAGAATAGCAAAAATTACTCTAAAGCTGTTAGAATATCGCTATGATGTAGAATACATTCCGGGCAGCAGGAACAAGGTCGCTGACTATTTGAGCAGGGCTGCAGCCATGGAAGTCGCAGACGAAGAGAAGGAAGAAGGGGACGAAATGGTGGCATTGATGGAAGAACCGGAGAGAAGGTAATAAGCAACCAAGAATGGAAAGACGCATATCAGGCAGATAAGAGCATCCAAGAGGTGAAAGGATACATCACAGGAGGATGGCCGGAAAAAAGGCATCTGAGTGGAGACATGAGGAAATACTTTGAAGTGAGGGAGGAGCTCTCGCTCGGCGACAAAGGAGTCTTTATGTACCGAGGGGACAAGGTGGTGCCCCCAGAAGGGCTCATCCCGAGACTATTAGCAATATTGCACAAGGGCCATCTAGGAATCGGAAAGACCAAACTGAGGGCCAAACAGGGCTACTGGTGGCCAGGCATGGACACACAAACGAAACGACACGTAAGGGAGTGTAACCAATGTCGACAAGCTGATAAAACGATGACACCATTGAGGCCGTCCATAGGTAAATTCGATACACCAAGGAATCCTTGGGAGGATCTCTCAATTGATATATTGGGACCTGTTCTGGATGAGCAAGGGACCCCGAAATATATATGTGTCATGGTTGACAGATACCCTAAATGGCCAGAAGTATATGTCAATGAAGAGA